>NC_136477.1:1038316-1638316 GCF_902686455.1 Sciurus vulgaris
TCTCCTCCCCCCTCCCTCTCCCCCCCCCCTCCCCTCCCTCTCTCCCTCCTCCCCTCCCTCTCCCTCCTCTCTCTGTCTCTCTCTCCCTCTCTCTCCCTCCCTCCCCTCCTTCCCTCTCCCTCTCTCTCTCTGTCTCTCTCTCACACACACTCTGAGGAATCTGAACAGAATGGTGGATTCATCAGTGTCTGCTCCAAATGCCCTGGCCACTCCTGCAGCTGACCAGAACCCCCTATGGGGCAGGTCCTCCACTGCAGACTGGCAGCCTGGAGTGGGGGTGGGCCTAGCTTCACCACCTGGGGGTGTCGATGTCACAGCCAGATCACCCCTCATACCCTTCGTGTTATTTATTTCTTGCAAGTGTGTGTGAATCCACAATTATCTCAATTAAATCTTTCAATTAAAAATCATCTTGCCAGGCATGGTGGCCCACACCGGAACCCAAGTGGCTCCAGAGGCTGAGGCAGGAGGATCACAAGTTCAAGGCCAGCTACGGCAACTTAGGCCCCAAGCAATCTGGCAAGACCCTGTTTCAGAAAATCAATCAATAAAAAATAAAAAGGGCTGGGGATGTGACTCAGAGGTTAAGTGTACCTGGGGCTCAATCTCTGCTACCAAAAAACAAAACAAAACAAAACAAAATTCATCTTAAAAAAATAGAAATAGAAAAAAAAAAAAAAGATCTTTGGCCAGTAAGGTGAGTAAGGTGGTGTGCACCTGTCATCTGCAGACCTGGGAGGCTGAGGAGGGGACGGAAGTTCAGGGACCGCTGGCCAACTCAGACCCAGTCTCAAAATGAAATTTAAAAGGGCTGGGGATGGGTCACTGCCCTCGCTCAGAGGACCCACCCTCTCCCTTGAGGGTATCTTTTCCTTTCTCCTTTAATAGTTTTTGCTATATTAAAAGAATATCTGGGGACATTACTCAGTGCTCTGTAGAGGGCCTGCCTAGCATGCCAGGAGCCCCGGGTTCCACACCCAGTACCACAATACATGAGTCAGTAAATGATACTGAGTTCAGTGTAGACTTGCTACATGATCCCCAGGTCCACTTCTAATTGTATGCCAAAAAAAAACCAAATAGCTGAACCTGGATCCTGGACCCCTGGGGGATTGCCCCTTACGAAGCCCGGTTGACCCCAGCACCACACCGGCAGCACAAAGCCAAAGGCAGTGGGTTCTCTGCAGTCTTGGTCCATGGGAAACTGTCCTGTCTGTGGCAAGAGCCAGGCCACCTGCAGCCACCCAGGCCGACAGCCACAGCCACGGCAGGAGTCGCAGAAACGCTCTCAGCAAGAAAAATGAACTTTCTCAGATCAAGTTGGATCAACTCGAGCACCATGGGTCTGGTGCTCTGGAGTTTTTTCAAAGAGTTCTGCTTTAAAACATTCATGGTTGGGCATGATGGTGCACACCTATGATCTCAGCAGCTCTGGAGGGTGAGGCAGGAGATCGCAAGGTTGAGGCCAGCCTCCACAACTTAAAAATAAAAAGGGCTGGGGATGTTGCTCAGTGGAAGAGCATCGCTGGGTTCAATTCCCAGCACAAACAAAAAGTCAGTCACTTCGCCTATACCCAAAGGACTTAAAATCAGCATACTATAGAGATGCAGCCACATCAATGTTCATAGCTGCTCAATTCACAATAGCCAGACTGTGGAACCAACCTAGATGTCCTTCAGTTGATGAATGGATAAAGAAATGGTGGTATATATATATATATATATATATACACAATGGAATATTACTCAGCCATAAAGAATGATAGAATTATGGCATTTGCAGGCAAATGGATGAAATTGGAGAATATCATGCTAAGTGAGATAAGCCAATCTCAAAAATCCAAAAGGCGAATGATCTCACTGATAAGCAGATGATGACACGTAATGGGGGGTGGGGAGGGGGCAAGAATGGAGGAAGGAGGGACTGTATAGAGGGAAAAGGGGGCTGGGAGGGGTGGGGGGAGGAAAAAATAACAGAATGAATCAAACACCATTACCCTATGTGAATGTATGACTATGCAAATGGTGTGCCGTTACTCCACGTACAACAGAAACAACATGTATCCCATTTGTTTCCATAAAAATAAATTTTAAAAAGTCAGTCAGTGCACACTGTAAAAAGAACCTTGTTCGACTCACAGAGAACTGACTTGAAAGTTCAGGGAGTCCCCACAGCCCCGGAGGCTGCAGCCTCCCCTCTCCGGAGCACCTGGCATCCTTTACCTGTGGTGCCTGGTGCGCCCTCATCACCCGCCGGCACTGTGAGAACCGTTCCCTGTCCTGTTCTGCGGGTCTGACAAAGGCAGAGCCTTCAAGGAGAAACCGCGGGCCCCCAGCTCCCGCCGCTCCGTCAGCCGGGCTGGAACCTGGCCTGTCCCGCTGAGCCACGGCCACTCAGCAGCGGCTGGAGCCCCCATCTTCACTTCGAAGTTCTTGAACTTTCGACAGTTTTGTTTCGTCTTTAAATCTGCTACCGAAATTGAAAGTGAGGGGCAGGGCGCTGGCGTCCCCGGAGCCGGAGGGAAGCTGGCGCAGGTGCGTCTGACCTTCTCCGAGTTGACCCGTGCGAGGTGGCCAGGTCTCACAGGGCTCCAGATCCCGCGGGACCTCAGCAGGTCTGAGTCCTTGGAGGGTCTTCGCCCCGAGTCGTGCAGACGACCCACGGGCGGCACGTCCGCTGAGCACGGAGCCTGTGGCTCTCTGCTGCCCTTGGTTCGCTCACTGTCCCTCTACGCCTCCCTTCCTGGACACCTTAGGGCCTCTTCCCACTTTTTTATCCTGGTGAAATATGCAGCCTGACACTTGCCACACTCTGTCTCCGGAACGTTCTCTCTCCCACACCGACACTCCCCACAGAACTCAACTCCTGCCCTCCGGCAGCTCCATGCCTCCCTCTGTCTCTGGACCTGATGGCTCTAGGGACCCAAGTGGAATCACGTTGATGCAATTTCTTTTACAATCAGAAGAAAGCCAGGTGTGGCCACCACTGCTGGGCACCTCAGCAGCCTCGGGGGTTGAGGCAGGAGGACAGCAAGGAGACCAGAAAGGGCAGCTTAGTGAGGACCCAGTGTCCAAATAAAAATAGAAAGCTCTGGAGTGCCACCCGGCGACAGAGCTTGCCCAGCACCTGTGAGGACGACCTGTATATCAAGCTACGCATGTAATGAAATAAGTGTAATCAGAGGAGAAACGAGTGCAATCTGGCGTGGATTATATTCATCTTTAAACTGGTGGCATTTGTAGAATATAATCTATGCATACGGAGGTTGGGGGCCCAAAGTGACAGGGCTCAGATCTGAACCTTGAGGCGCTGGGGCTGGAGCCCAGGGCCTTGCATATGGCCGGTGCTCTACCACTGACCTACACCCTCAGCCCTTTTTATTTTATTTTGAAACAAGACTTTACTAATTGTGGAGACTGGCCTCAAGCTTGCAGCCTCCTGCCTTGGCCTCCCAAGCAGCTGGGATGACAGGCGAGGCCACCGTGCCAGCTGATGCATTGTTCTTTCTTAAAGCCCAATCCTCATTTTGGATCCTTGGGTTTTCCCCAGTTCTCTTTCAGCCCCAGGATCCCATCCAAGATGCTACCTGGCTTTAGTGGTCAAGCCCCTCCGGGTTCTGAGTTTCCGAGTTTCCGCCTCCCGAGTCTGCAGCGACAGGCAGTTCTGGGGGAACTGCTCAGGTCCTGCTCGGAACGTCCGCACTGCCCTCTGCTGGGTGTCTGACGCGGGTGAAGGCGCTGGAGATGGAGCCGCCCAGCTGAGGGCTCTCTTGTCACATTGTATCAGGGCACCGCAAGTCCTGGGGCACTGCGACAGTGACCCTGAGGTGGCCCTGAGGTGACCGAGGTGTCCCTAGGTGACCCGAGGTGACCTGAGGTGACCCTGAGGTGCCCGAATGGCTCCTACACCTGCTAGTGGAGTTGGAGTCGGTGGCGCCCGCCTTAGGGGCGGTTCCTTGGGCTCCTTTGTTCCACACACGTCGGTGATGTTTCCTCCCCTCTGCGGACGAACCTCGGCGTCTGTTTGCAGACAGGGAAATAAACGCATCTGCACAGACCCTTGCTGCCCAGCACCCAGAGTGTGCCCCGGCCCTGCCCTCGTGTCCCTTTACAAAGGGACCCTCATCAGTCTCCTGTGGGTCTGGTGGCCGGCGGCCACAGCTGCAGGACGTTCCAGGTGTACCGGCTCTTGGGGGTCATGCTGTGGACGTAAGAGGGTGACAGATGGGAGTCCTGCCTGCCCTCGGCTGACGGCAAGTGTCCCACAGGGCGGTGCCCCTGTTGCTCCAGGCGAAGGACAGGCACAGGTCCTTTGTGAGGCTGGGGGCTCGTGCAATCCAGTCGCGGAGCCCCTGCCACAGGCCGGGCAAGGGTGAAGCTGGGCACTGATCTGTGATCCGGGAGCTGGCGGGAGCTTCCACCTAAACCACAGGGCGGTAGCAGCCAGGGTGTCGCGTGCAGCACTGGACACACGGTGGCAGCAGAGGACCGGCGGCTGGAGTCCACCCTGCGGCTGGGGGCAGGTTGGTGAGGCCAGTGTGCTTGGGGCTTTAGGCTGCTCCTGGTGGAGCCGCCCCCGCGGGACACTGGGCGCACGGGCACTCAGGCAAAACCAGCACACGCCATGGGAGCCCTTCTGGTCTGTTTCCTCAAGCCCCTCTGCACCTGGGTGACCGCAGGATGCCGCCTCTGGCTCAGATCTGAGAATCCCACAGGCCACTCCCTGTTCCCCTCCCGCCCTCAGGTGACAAATAGGTAGCAAAGCAAAATACACGATGTCTGCTGGAAGCAGCAAGCCGCGTCTGTCACCAGACCCTGGAGGCTGAGGTAGGAGGATCTCAAGTTCAAGGCCAGCCTCAGGAACTTAGCAACACACTGTCTCTGAATGAAAAATAAACGGGGCTGGGGACGTGGGCTCCGTAGCAGAGCAACCCTGGTTCAGTCCCCTGTTCCAAAAAACAAGACCGAACAAAACCAAAGGACATCCCGTGCAGCATTGGGGCAGACGCTAGGGAAGTGACTCTGTGTCCGCAACTCCAGCGACCTGGCCCTCACTCTCCAGTATGGCTGTGTGGCCTCGGCCCCGCACGGGTGGCTCCTGCGTCCCTTTGGCTTGTGTCCATCTTTGTGGGGTCGAGGACTTGGTTGCTTCCTGGCCCTATGAGTCTGGACCACAGCACCAGTGGCCCGCCAGGGCTGGTGGCTCGGGCACAGCCCGGCCTCCAGGCTGCGGGAGCGGAGGCCCTCTAGTGCAGGCACTGCAGATTCCTTGTCTCCTGGTTCTGGACTAAGAAGTCCTAAAACCCCAGCGCAGGCAGGGCTGTCCCTGCAGAGGCTCCCGGGGCGTCTGGCCGCCCAGCCCTGGATGACCTGGGGAGGCCCCACCTCACTCCCACCCGCCGGAGTCCCCTTTGGCCTGTGACCGTGTGTCCTCAGCTTCTGCTGGACTGTTCTCCTTGCCCACGACTGCCCAAGGTCCTCCCTCTTGTGGGCGGCCAGTCCTGCCCAGTGCTCTCTGGCTGCCCTGCTTGGACCCTCTCTCACTCTCTGAGTTGCTGAGCTCACCACCACCATAACAAATAGCTGAGTCAATCGACAGAAGGAGAAAATGGTCGTTCTGGGTGGTCAGCTGGCCCCGTAGCTTCGGCCTGTGCTAGGCAAGTGTGAGGGCAGCGGGGCCCTGGGATGGGTAGCACAGCCCTCCTGCCGGCCCCCTGGGCTCTGCGCTTTCCTGCTGCCTGGATCTAGTCCATGGGGCGCCCATGGTCACAAAACCAAGCTGAATTCTAGAGATTTTAAGGACTCACCACATCTGTGCAGTGGTTTGGAGCATCAGCACAGGGCATGGCCCCAGCGGCCGCACATTGTGCGCTCAGAGTTGCCTGACGGGATTGTAAAGTCCTGCTCTGCACAGACTCTCCCGCTGCGTCCTCTGTGATGTCTGTCGACATCTCTACTTGACTCAGTAAAACGAAGCATTATCTGGGCATGGTGGTGCACACCTGTAACCAGGAGGCCGAGGTGGGAGGATGAAGTTCAAGGCCAGCCTCAGCAACTTAGTGAGACCCTGTCTCAAAATAAAAAAAATAAAAAGGACTAGGGATGTGGCTCATTGGTCCAAGTGCTCCTGGGTTCAATTCCAAAACCCCAAAAAAAAAAAAAAAAAAAAAAAGGAAGAAAGAACTAGGCATCTCCACCACACTCGCCTCCTGCCTCCACCTGTGGCTGTAGCTCCTGCCCTGCACAGTGTGGGTTTGGAACGCCGGCATCACGCAGTAAGTTCTGTTGGACATGCCGGACCAGAACATTCTAGAAGATTCCAGAAAGATCCTATATGGCATTACATTTAAGTTCACACGTACATTCTGCTGGCACTGGACCCTGGAGTGCACTGATGAGATTTTCCAGGGCAGGTGGACTAGGCAAATGCGGATTCCCAAGGGTCAGGCCAACTTTTGGTGCCTGTGACCAGAATTCCTCACAAGAACTCTTGGAAGTGAACCGGGCGCAGGCTGTGCCCCACTTGCCAGCAGGCACCACCCAGAACTCCAGATTGCTGACCCAACAAACGGGCTGGTCCACGGATGAGGTCGCAGTGGGTCAGTTGCCTAAACCCCACTCTGCCCCTTCCACACTAGGGGTCCTGCTTTCAAATCAGGGACTGTCCAGGGGACTAAGCTAGATTCGGACCCGAGCGTCCCCTCAGGGGTCTGTACGTGGCAGGTGGGCTGCAGAGGATGCCCAGGGCACGCCCTTTCTCCTGTCTGTCCCCTGGTTGCGGCCTGCTCCTGTGATCCACCTTGGGGCTCCGCAGCCTGGTCTCCGACAGCCCCCCAGCCGCCCCTCTGCCCAGCAGCACCTCCAGGCACACTGCATGTCTCCCTCCTCCGCTTCTGGTCCCTAGCACCTGCCCACCCATGCACACCTCCCTGCCTCTCCTTCCATCCATGCACCACGCCTGTCCACTGCCTGCCTACTCACCCAGGATGTGAGCGTGGGAGGCCCCACTCACCTGCTGGACGCCACGCCTGACTAAGCCAAGCCCCACTTTGTAGATGTGGAGACAGAGGCAAAAAGAAAAGCCAGGGGCGAGGTGGGGCAGAGGGGCTGCGGCGGGAGGCAGGGATCCCCCTCTGGAGCCCAACTCCTCCCAGGAGCACCAGCAGGGCAGGCCTTGTTCCCGCCTGGGGCCACTGTGCGGGTCCAGGCGGGAGAACCACAGCTTTGCCCGAGGAGGCCCGGAACAGGGCTCCCCAGCAGCCCTGGCTACCTCCACCCTAAGTGGCCAAGGCCCTGAGAGTTTGCTCTGGGCGGCTGGGAAGAACCCCAACCTTCAGCTTCCCGAGCTGAACCTTGAGGCGAAATAGCCGAATGGAAAAGGAAGAAGAAAAGGAGCCCGCGGGTCCGGGCGCTGGCTCACGGGCCTGGCCTCTCGGGTCGCGCTGCTCTGCCTGCTCTGGCTCAGTGGTGGACAGCTCACTGGCCCTCCAGACTCAAAGCACCTTCAAGGATCCACCTGGCTCCCCCAGGGCCTCAGAAGCGTAAATCCTCAGTACCGGCCTAGCTGCCCCAGTCAGGGGTCCCCAGACCACCCCCATGCATGCCCTGGGCTCCTTCACTGGCTGGTCGTCCAGCTACCTCAACTCTGTCCACATGCCACTCTTCCTGGGCAGTGCCCGAGCCCCGTGGCCCAGGACCCTGGCACCGTGCTCCTACCTCCCTTCCTCCCAGGCTGTTTTGGTCTGGCTGCTGGGGATTTAACCAGGCACTTTACCACTGAACGCCACCCCAGGCCTTTTCCAAATTTTATTCTGAGACGGGGTCTCCCAGGCTGGCCTAGAACCTAGGGTCCTCCTGCCTCTGCCCCCAGAGTTGCTGACCAGCACTGGCTGAAGCACAGCCCCAGCATGCCCGACTCCTTGCCGCTGGGCCAAGTCACTTGTCTTGTCCCTCAGGGCCCCGCGTGGGCTCCAGGCCCCCACTTCCTCCCACAGGACTCCCCAGATCCTCCTTCCCTCGGCCCCTTGGGCCCTGGGGAGGGACAGTCTTTCCTGTCCAAGCTGCCCAGGGTCAGCAGTACTCTGGCCTCCTCCTGTTCCTCCTCCTCCAGGGCCCCCTCTGCCGTCTGGCCCAGGCCTGACCTCCCCCAGGTCGCTTGGGCTCCTCGTGGACTTGTGGGTCAGCCCTGGTTAAGTACTGCCTGCTGTACCCAAGTGTCCCAGGCTGCCGGGACAAAAGCCAGCAGCTGGGGGGATCAAGCAAGAGGAGCATCCTGCTGTCTGGAGGCCCACACTCCTAGACCCCAGTGTGTGCGGGGCTGGACTCGGGGCTTCCCGGCCGCGGGGGCGAGTCGCCCCCAGCTGCCTTCACACAGGACGCCTGTCTTTGGAGGCCCACCCTGATTCAGGGCGACTCGTCTCCAGATCCCAATTACGTCTGCACAGACCACACCAGGAGGTCCGGGCACAGCTTTCCTGGGTGGCACTGAAGCACCCCAGATCCCACAACCAGGAGACCGTCTTAAGAGTCATCCCTGTCTTGGGGGTGGGGCGTGGGCAGGTCAGGGGTCCTGACAGACGAGGCTCATCTCCGGCGGCTTCCATCCAAGGTTCAGAGCTCCCGGGTCCTTGAGGCCCCTTATCTCCTCCTGGAAGCCCTCCAGGCCTTCCACACTCCTAGATCTCCTGGGGGGCCGTCCCCCATGATACTCACTCTCGCCTTCTGCCTGTTCCCTGGGGCAGCACATTGTCATGAGTCAACAAGGGTGGTATTCACCGTCCATGGAACACCCCCGGTTGGAGCACCCCGGACTGGTGGCCAACTCCTTCCTCCCCTCCTGGCTCAACCGGCACCCTGGGAGAGTTGTCCTGCGGCCCTGTGGCTGCCCCCTGGGTGAGTCGACGAGAACCAGGGCTCACCACTGGGGCTCCACCGGTGTCTTCTGCAGACCCGGAGGCACTGTCGGCCAGTCTAGGAGGCGACCTTCACGCCCTGTTTCCAATGGGCACAAAAGACTGGCAAACCCACCCTTGGAGTGGGCTCCACGTAGCCTGGCCCGGAGGGGACAGCCTGCCTCTGCTGGCCCCTGGTAGCGCATCTGCCCCTCAACAAACCCATGCCTGCGGCTGGACCACACGGCAGGACCACCGCAGCGCCGGCAGAGAGATGCTGGAACCAGAGCGGGGGAGGAAGCCAGGCCAAGGCCACCCGCCCACACCACACACGGACAGCAGGCTCACGTGTAGTCAAAAAAGACTTTATTAAGAGGCTTTGAAGTCAAAAAATAAAACTCTTGATACAATGTTTTTAACCTTAAATCAGCTCAGCAATATATAATCAGTAATTTAGCTGTGTAAGATTAAAGGTCCATTACTTCCATTAAATAAAATATATTTTTAGTTCTTAAAATTTATTCCATAAAGTACATATTTCCCTATAAATTCCCTACATATACACAAGAGGTAAAAAGTAAAGTTAAAAAAAAACTTTTAAAAATTTAAAAAATGACAACAAGAACCACAGCAGGGATTCATAATTAAAAAAAAGAAACCTCTGGGCGAGACGCCCCGCCGCCCTCCGCCCGCCCGCGGCCGCACGTCAAACCCCGGACAGGCGAGGCGCGGGCCGCCGCTGCTGAACCAGTGTTCGTGGGGACCCCCTGGGGGTGTCTTAAATAAAAAGTGCAAGCAGACTTTTCTCTCCGTTTTATTTTAACCTGTCCACATCAATACTGTCATTTGTCACGAAGCGCGGTGCTGCCGCTGGGCCGCCGGCTGGCCGTCTCCACGCCTGGCACAGGAGTGTTAAAGCAGTCTCGCATCAGGCTGGCCCCTCGCGCCCGGCCGCGCCCCCGCCCGCCCCCGCCGGCCGGCCCCGCCGTCAGGCCCCCAGCGCCGCCGGCAGCGGCCCCGCGGGCCCGGGGAGGCCCCGGCGACGGTGGAGCGCGCAACTAGGAAAAGATATTGAATGGCCTGGGTGGCCGGTGTGCGGCACGCGGGGCACTCGGGCTCGCTCTTGCCGCAGATTCGAACCGCGCAGTCCATGCAGAAGAGGTTGTGGCCGCAGGGCAACCAGGGCGGCCATGGCCTCGCCCTCAGCGCACACCACGCACTCCCGCGCTGGGGCGGCGGCGGGTGGGCCTGGGGCCCCAGCGGCCGCAGAGGGCGGAAGGTTTGCGGTTGCTGTCCGTGGCGCTGGAGTCCAGGGCGGAGGAGGCCGAGGCACTGCTGGGCAGTGAGGTGGCCGCGGAGAAGCTGGCGCTGCTGGAGAAGGGTGGCAGGGAGGTCTGCGGGGGCCGCCAGGGTAGGGGCGCCCACCGGGTCGGGGGCGCCGCGCCGCGTCAGCGGGGAGCTCCAGGCCCAGGCCTCCAGGCTCGGGCAAGCGTGGGCGAATGGCGCGGGGTGCCCGCCGCACTGCTGCGCCGCGCACCCGTGGAGGCGGGCGCTGGGGCCCCGTTGACCGCCGCGCAGCCACTGAAGGCTGGCAGGGGCGCGGCCCGCTCGAAGGGGGCCCAGATGGTGGCCGCCGCGGGCACAGTCAAGGTCCAGGGCAGGAAGTCAAAACCAAGTCACAGTCCTCGGGGGTGGCCGTCCCTGTGGGGGCTCCAGCGCCGTCCGCGCCGAAAGTGAAGCCCCCATTTCCAGAGCCGCCATAGGGGCTGGCGGGGGCCCGCGTCGGGCACCGGCGGCCCTCCACGGTTTGCCCGCGTAGAAGGCTCAGGGGTGCTGGGGGCGCCCAGGGCACTGTCCCCGCGGAGGCCACTTGCGGCCGCGGGGGGCCTCCGCCCGGGGTGGGGGGCCTTGGCCCAGAGGCTGGCGGCGGCCCCCAGCAGGTCCAGGCAGACATCTGTGCCGTTGGCGTGGAAGTCGCTGTCGGGGCCGGCGTCCGTGAAGGCGCCGGTGCGCAGCGTTATGTGCGCCCGATCTCCTCGCGAGCGCGGTCCACATTCTCAGGCATGCCGGTCACGGCGAACACCGGCTCCTTGTCGCGTCCCGGCGATCACGATGTACGTGTGTGTTCGCTGCTGGATGCGCTTGATCGTGGCGCCCTTGGGCCCCACCACCAGCCCCACCACGCGGTAGGGCACTCGCACCTGGATGGTGGTCTGTCCGGGCAGGTTGGGTGGACCCGGGGGCGGCGCCGGGCAGCCCACCCGCCTTGCTCCGAGTGGCACGGATCATGGAGAAGTGCTCGGCTGCTGACAAGATCTCCCGCTTAGCCATCTCCACGTCCTCCTTGCGGCCCGTCACGATGAAGACCGGCTCCTCCCCCGCGCACTGGCGTTTTGATGTACGTGTTCGTCTTGGCACGCAGCGCCTTGATCTTGCACCCGCAAGGGGACGGGAGATCCAATGACCGAGGGCCATCTGCCCGCGGCAGCCTCTGGTGGGAAACGCGTGCAACTCAAGAGCCCCTCCCTGATGCCCCTGTCCCTCCCACCCAGAGCCTCAGTTTCCCCTGGACTGGAAGGGTTGTCTGCTCAAAATTCATCTGCACCAGGAGCCTGGGACTGTTGTGGTCTGAATCCATGTCTCCCCCAAATTACAGGTTGGAAGATACAATCTAGTGGGACAGCACTGAGGTGGGGCCTTTAGGGGGGAATGGGGGTACCCTCCTGAATAGGATGGGGTCTCATGAAGGGGGCACTAGGGAGCTGCCCTGGACCTCAGCTGTGAGGACACTCAGAAGGCGTGCCTGCGAAGTCCTGGCCCTCGGGAGCCCCGTGTCTGTGGGTGTCTTGCTCTTGGACTTCCCAGCTTCCAGAGCCTTAAGCATCCCTTTCTGTCATTCAGGTTGCCCAGTCTGAGGCGTTTTGTTACAGCAGCAGGGACATACTACGGCCTGACTTTGGAAGCTGGGTCTCCGTTAGATGTAACTGGTTAAACAGGCCATCCTGGACGGCAGCAGGGGAGGCCCTAATCCAACACGACTGGTGTCCTCAGAAGACCAGTGAAGGCAGAGAGGGGGTGATGTTCTACAAGGCGGTGGCGGCCAGCATGACACAACACACCTGGACCCTGGAGAGGCAGGAAGGCTGCCCGCTGGAGCCTCAGGAGGCAGTGCAGCCTGCCCACCTTGATCAGGGCTTTTGGCCCAGGCATTTCAAGTCACTTAGTTATGTCAGCACCAGGAAATGACACGGATCCTTGACACCCAACTCCTTGTCCACAGTGTGGGCAGAGTGTCAGAGTGTAAGTGTGGGACAGAGTCTCAGAGTGTAAGTGTGGGGACAGAGTGTCAGAGTGTAAGCTGTGGGACGAGTGTACAGAGTATAAGTGTGGGACAGAGTGTCAGAGGTAAGTGTGGGGACAGAGTGTCAGAGTGTAAGTGTGGGGACAGAGGTGTAGTAGTGTGGGACAGAGTGTCAGAGTGTAAGTGTGGGACAGAGTGTCAGAGTGTAAGTGTGGGACAGAGTTTCAGAGTGTAAGTGTGGGGACAGAGTTCAGAGTGTAAGTGTGGGACAGAGTGTCAGTGTAAGTGTGGGACAGAGTCTCAGAGTGTAAGTGTGGGACCGAGTCTCAGATGTAAGTGTGGGACGAGTGTCAGAGTGTAAGTGTGGGACAGAGTGTCAGAGTGTAAGTGTGGGGACAGAGTGTCAGAGTGTAAGTGTGGGGACAGAGTGTCAGAGTGAAGTGGGGACAGAGTGTCAGAGTGTAAGTGTGGACAGAGTGTCAGAGTGTAAGTGTCCCTCCACCTCACTCTCTACCCTCCCTGCATCATCTCCTCTGTCCCTACTCCTCCCTCTCTCTGTCTCTCTCTCCCTCTCTCTCCCTCCCTCCCCTCCTTCCCTCTCCCTCTCTCTCTCTGTCTCTCTCTCACACACACTCTGAGGAATCTGAACAGAATGGTGGATTCATCAGTGTCTGCTCCAAATGCCCTGGCCACTCCTGCAGCTGACCAGAACCCCCTATGGGGCAGGTCCTCCACTGCAGACTGGCAGCCTGGAGTGGGGGTGGGCCTAGCTTCACCACCTGGGGGTGTCGATGTCACAGCCAGATCACCCCTCATACCCTTCGTGTTATTTATTTCTTGCAAGTGTGTGTGAATCCACAATTATCTCAATTAAATCTTTCAATTAAAAATCATCTTGCCAGGCATGGTGGCCCACACCGGAACCCAAGTGGCTCCAGAGGCTGAGGCAGGAGGATCACAAGTTCAAGGCCAGCTACGGCAACTTAGGCCCCAAGCAATCTGGCAAGACCCTGTTTCAGAAAATCAATCAATAAAAAATAAAAAGGGCTGGGGATGTGACTCAGAGGTTAAGTGTACCTGGGGCTCAATCTCTGCTACCAAAAAACAAAACAAAACAAACAAAATTCATCTTAAAAAATAGAAATAGAAAAAAAAAAAAAGATCTTTGGCCAGTAAGGTGAGTAAGGTGGTGTGCACCTGTCATCTGCAGACCTGGGAGGCTGAGGAGGGGACGGAAGTTCAGGGACCGCTGGCCAACTCAGACCCAGTCTCAAAATGAAATTTAAAAGGGCTGGGGATGGGTCACTGCCCTCGCTCAGAGGACCCACCCTCTCCCTTGAGGGTATCTTTTCCTTTCTCCTTTAATAGTTTTTGCTATATTAAAAGAATATCTGGGGACATTACTCAGTGCTCTGTAGAGGGCCTGCCTAGCATGCCAGGAGCCCCGGGTTCCACACCCAGTACCACAATACATGAGTCAGTAAATGATACTGAGTTCAGTGTAGACTTGCTACATGATCCCCAGGTCCACTTCTAATTGTATGCCAAAAAAAACCAAATAGCTGAACCTGGATCCTGGGACCCCTGGGGGATTGCCCCTTACGAAGCCCGGTTGACCCCAGCACCACACCGGCAGCACAAAGCCAAAGGCAGTGGGTTCTCTGCAGTCTTGGTCCATGGGAACTGTCCTGTCTGTGGCAAGAGCCAGGCCACCTGCAGCCACCCAGGCCGACAGCCACAGCCACGGCAGGAGTCGCAGAAACGCTCTCAGCAAGAAAAATGAACTTTCTCAGATCAAGTTGGATCAACTCGAGCACCATGGGTCTGGTGCTCTGGAGTTTTTTCAAAGAGTTCTGCTTTAAAACATTCATGGTTGGGCATGATGGTGCACACCTATGATCTCAGCAGCTCTGGAGGGTGAGGCAGGAGATCGCAAGGTTGAGGCCAGCCTCCACAACTTAAAAATAAAAAGGGCTGGGGATGTTGCTCAGTGGAAGAGCATCGCTGGGTTCAATTCCCAGCACAAACAAAAAGTCAGTCACTTCGCCTATACCCAAAGGACTTAAAATCAGCATACTATAGAGATGCAGCCACATCAATGTTCATAGCTGCTCAATTCACAATAGCCAGACTGTGGAACCAACCTAGATGTCCTTCAGTTGATGAATGGATAAAGAAATGGTGGTATATATATATATATATATATACCACCATGTATATATATACACAATGGAATATTACTCAGCCATAAAGAATGATAGAATTATGGCATTTGCAGGCAAATGGATGAAATTGGAGAATATCATGCTAAGTGAGATAAGCCAATCTCAAAAATCCAAAAGGCGAATGATCTCGCTGATAAGCAGATGATGACACGTAATGGGGGGTGGGAGGGGGCAAGAATGGAGGAAGGAGGGACTGTATAGAGGGAAAAGGGGGCTGGGAGGGGTGGGGGGAGGAAAAAATAACAGAATGAATCAAACACCATTACCCTATGTGAATGTATGACTATGCAAATGGTATGCCGTTACTCCACGTACAACAGAAACAACATGTATCCCATTTGTTTCCAATAAAAATAAATTTTAAAAAGTCAGTCAGTGCACACTGTAAAAAGAACCTTGTTCGACTCACAGAGAACTGACTTGAAAGTTCAGGGAGTCCCCACAGCCCCGGAGGCTGCAGCCTCCCCTCTCCGGAGCACCTGGCATCCTTTACCTGTGGTGCCTGGTGCGCCCTCATCACCCGCCGGCACTGTGAGAACCGTTCCCTGTCCTGTTCTGCGGGTCTGACAAAGGCAGAGCCTTCAAGGAGAACCGCGGGCCCCCAGCTCCCGCCGCTCCGTCAGCCGGGCTGGAACCTGGCCTGTCCCGCTGAGCCACGGCCACTCAGCAGCGGCTGGAGCCCCCATCTTCACTTCGAAGTTCTTGAACTTTCGACAGTTTTGTTTCGTCTTTAAATCTGCTACCGAAATTGAAAGTGAGGGGCAGGGCGCTGGCGTCCCCGGAGCCGGAGGGAAGCTGGCGCAGGTGCGTCTGACCTTCTCCGAGTTGACCCGTGCGAGGTGGCCAGGTCTCACAGGGCTCCAGATCCCGCGGGACCTCAGCAGGTCTGAGTCCTTGGAGGGTCTTCGCCCCGAGTCGTGCAGACGACCCCGGGCGGCACGTCCGCTGAGCACGGAGCCTGTGGCTCTCTGCTGCCCTTGGTTCGCTCACTGTCCCTCTACGCCTCCCTTCCTGGACACCTTAGGGCCTCTTCCCACTTTTTTATCCTGGTGAAATATGCAGCCTGACACTTGCCACATCTGTCTCCGGAACGTTCTCTCTCCCACACCGACACTCCCCACAGAACTCAACTCCTGCCCTCCGGCAGCTCCATGCCTCCCTCTGTCTCTGGACCTGATGGCTCTAGGGACCCAAGTGGAATCACGTTGATGCAATTTCTTTTACAATCAGAAGAAAGCCAGGTGTGGCCACCACTGCTGGGCACCTCAGCAGCCTCGGGGGTTGAGGCAGGAGGACAGCAAGGAGACCAGAAAGGGCAGCTTAGTGAGACCCAGTGTCCAAATAAAAATAGAAAGCTCTGGAGTGCCACCCGGCGACAGAGCTTGCCCAGCACCTGTGAGGACGACCTGTATATCAAGCTACGCATGTAATGAAATAAGTGTAATCAGAGGAGAACGAGTGCAATCTGGCGTGGATTATATTCATCTTTAAACTGGTGCATTTGTAGAATATAATCTATGCATACGGAGGTTGGGGGCCCAAAGTGACAGGGCTCAGATCTGAACCTTGAGGCGCTGGGGCTGGAGCCCAGGGCCTTGCATATGGCCGGTGCTCTACCACTGACCTACACCCTCAGCCCTTTTTATTTTATTTTGAAACAAGACTTTACTAATTGTGGAGACTGGCCTCAAGCTTGCAGCCTCCTGCCTTGGCCTCCCAAGCAGCTGGGATGACAGGCGAGGCCACCGTGCCAGCTGATGCATTGTTCTTTCTTAAAGCCCAATCCTCATTTGGATCCTTGGGTTTTCCCCAGTTCTCTTTCAGCCCCAGGATCCCATCCAAGATGCTACCTGGCTTTAGTGGTCAAGCCCCTCCGGGTTCTGAGTTTCCGAGTTTCTGCCTCCCGAGTCTGCAGCGACAGGCAGTTCTGGGGGAACTGCTCAGGTCCTGCTCGGAATGTCCGCACTGCCCTCTGCTGGGTGTCTGACGCGGGTGAAGGCGCTGGAGATGGAGCCGCCCAGCTGAGGGCTCTCTTGTCACATTGTATCAGGGCACCGCAAGTCCTGGGGCACTGCGACAGTGACCCTGAGGTGGCCCTGAGGTGACCCGAGGTGTCCCTAGGTGACCCTGAGGTGACCTGAGGTGACCCTGAGGTGCCCGAATGGCTCCTACACCTGCTAGTGGAGTTGGAGTCGGTGGCGCCGCCTTAGGGGCGGTTCCTTGGGCTCCTTTGTTCCACACACGTCGGTGATGTTTCCTCCCCTCTGCGGACGAACCTCGGCGTCTGTTTGCAGACAGGGAAATAAACGCATCTGCACAGACCCTTGCTGCCCAGCACCCAGAGTGTGCCCCGGCCCTGCCCTCGTGTCCCTTACAAAGGGACCTCATCAGTCTCCTGTGGTCTGGTGGCCGGCGGCCACAGCTGCAGGACGTTCCAGGTGTACCGGCTCTTGGGGTCATGCTGTGGACGTAAGAGGGTGACAGATGGGAGTCCTGCCTGCCCTCGGCTGACGGCAAGTGTCCCACAGGGCGGTGCCCCTGTTGCTCCAGGCGAAGGACAGGCACAGGTCCTTTGTGAGGCTGGGGGCTCGTGCAATCCAGTCGCGGAGCCCCTGCCACAGGCCGGGGCAAGGGTGAAGCTGGGCACTGATCTGTGATCCCGGGAGCTGGCGGGAGCTTCCACCTAAACCACAGGGCGGTAGCAGCCAGGGTGTCGCGTGCAGCACTGGACACACGGTGGCAGCAGAGGACGGCGGCTGGAGTCCACCCTGCGGCTGGGGGCAGGTGGGTGAGGCCAGTGTGCTTGGGGCTTTAGGCTGCTCCTGGGTGGAGCCGCCCCCCGCGGGACACTGGGCGCACGGGCACTCAGGCAAAACCAGCACACGCCATGGGAGCCCTTCTGGTCTGTTCCTCAAGCCCCTCTGCACCTGGGTGACCGCAGGATGCCGCCTCTGGCTCAGATCTGAGAATCCACAGGCCACTCCCTGTTCCCCTCCCGCCCTCAGGTGACAAATATGTAGCAAATCAAAATACACGATGTCTGCTGGAAGCAGCAGCCGCGTCTGTCACCAGACCCTGGAGGCTGAGGTAGGAGGATCTCAAGTTCAAGGCCAGCCTCAGGAACTTAGCAACACACTGTCTCTGAATGAAAAATAAACGGGGCTGGGGACGTGGCTCCGTAGCAGAGCAACCCTGGTTCAGTCCCCTGTTCCAAAAAACAAGACCGAACAAAACCAAAGGACATCCCGTGCAGCATTGGGGCAGACGCTAGGAAGTGACTCTGTGTCCGCAATCCCAGCGACCTGGCCCTCACTCTCCAGTATGGCTGTGCTGGCCTCGGCCCCGCACGGGTGGCTCCTGCGTCCCTTTGGCTTGTGTCCATCTTTGTGGGGTCGAGGACTTGGTTGCTTCCTGGCCCTATGAGTCTGACCACAGCACCAGTGGCCCGCCAGGGCTGGTGGCTCGGGCACAGCCCGGCCTCCAGGCTGCGGGAGCGGAGGCCCTCTAGTGCAGGCACTGCAGATTCCTTGTCTCCTGGTTCTGGACTAAGAAGTCCTAAAACCCCAGCGCAGGCAGGGCTGTCCCTGCAGAGGCTCCCGGGGCGTCTGGCCGCCCAGCCCCTGGATGACCTGGGGAGGCCCCACCTCACTCCCACCCGCCGGAGTCCCTTTGGCCATGTGACCGTGTGTCCTCAGCTTCTGCTGGACTGTTCTCCTTGCCCACGACTGCCCAAGGTCCTCCCTCTTGTGGGCGGCCAGTCCTGCCCAGTGCTCTCTGGCTGCCCTGCTTGGACCCTCTCTCACTCTCTGAGTTGCTGAGCTCACCACCACCATAACAAAATAGCTGAGTCAATCGACAGAAGGAGAAAATGGTCGTTCTGGGTGGTCAGCTGGCCCCGTAGCTTCGGCCTGTGCTAGGCAAGTGTGAGGGCAGCGGGGCCCTGGGATGGGTAGCACAGCCCTCCTGCCGGCCCCCTGGGCTCTGCGCTTTCCTGCTGCCTGGATCTAGTCCATGGGGCGCCCATGGTCACAAAACCAAGCTGAATTCTAGAGATTTTAAGACTCACCACATCTGTGCAGTGGTTTGGAGCATCAGCACAGGGCATGGCCCCAGCGGCCGCACATTGTGCGCTCAGAGTTGCCTTGACGGGATTGTAAAGTCTGCTCTGCCAGACTCTCCCGCTGCGTCCTCTGTGATGTCTGTCGACATCTCTACTTGACTCAGTAAAACGAAGCATTATCTGGGCATGGTGGTGCACACCTGTAACCAGGAGGCCGAGGTGGGAGGATGAAGTTCAAGGCCAGCCTCAGCAACTTAGTGAGACCCTGTCTCAAAATAAAAAAAATAAAAAGGACTAGGGATGTGGCTCATTGGTCCAAGTGCTCCTGGGTTCAATTCCAAAACCCCCCCCAAAAAAAAAAAAAAAAAAAAGGAAGAAAGAACTAGGCATCTCCACCACACTCGCCTCCTGCCTCCACCTGTGGCTGTAGCTCCTGCCCTGCACAGTGTGGGTTTGGAACGCCGGCATCACGCAGTAAGTTCTGTTGGACATGCCGGACCAGAACATTCTAGAAGATTCCAGAAAGATCCTATATGGCATTACATTTAAGTTCACACGTACATTCTGCTGGCACTGGACCCTGGAGTGCACTGATGAGATTTTCCAGGGCAGGTGGACTAGGCAAATGCGGATTCCCAAGGGTCAGGCCAACTTTTGGTGCCTGTGACCAGAATTCCTCACAAGAACTCTTGGAAGTGAACCGGGCGCAGGCTGTGCCCCACTTGCCAGCAGGCACCACCCAGAACTCCAGATTGCTGACCCAACAAACGGGCTGGTCCACGGATGAGGTCGCAGTGGGTCAGTTGCCTAAACCCCACTCTGCCCCTTCCACACTAGGGGTCCTGCTTTCAAATCAGGGACTGTCCAGGGGACTAAGCTAGATTCGGACCCGAGCGTCCCCTCAGGGGTCTGTACGTGGCAGGTGGGCTGCAGAGGATGCCCAGGGCACGCCCTTTCTCCTGTCTGTCCCCTGGTTGCGGCCTGCTCCTGTGATCCACCTTGGGGCTCCGCAGCCTGGTCTCCGACAGCCCCCCAGCCGCCCCTCTGCCCAGCAGCACCTCCAGGCACACTGCATGTCTCCCTCCTCCGCTTCTGGTCCCTAGCACCTGCCCACCCATGCACACCTCCCTGCCTCTCCTTCCATCCATGCACCACGCCTGTCCACTGCCTGCCTACTCACCCAGGATGTGAGCGTGGGAGGCCCCACTCACCTGCTGGACGCCACGCCTGACTAAGCCAAGCCCCACTTTGTAGATGTGGAGACAGAGGCAAAAAGAAAAGCCAGGGGCGAGGTGGGGGCAGAGGGGCTGCGGCGGGAGGCAGGGATCCCCCTCTGGAGCCCAACTCCTCCCAGGAGCACCAGCAGGGCAGGCCTTGTTCCCGCCTGGGGCCACTGTGCGGGTCCAGGCGGGAGAACCACAGCTTTGCCCGAGGAGGCCCGGAACAGGGCTCCCCAGCAGCCCTGGCTACCTCCACCCTAAGTGGCCAAGGCCCTGAGAGTTTGCTCTGGGCGGCTGGGAAGAACCCCAACCTTCAGCTTCCCGAGCTGAACCTTGAGGCGAAATAGCCGAATGGAAAAGGAAGAAGAAAAGGAGCCCGCGGGTCCGGGCGCTGGCTCACGGGCCTGGCCTCTCGGGTCGCGCTGCTCTGCCTGCTCTGGCTCAGTGGTGGACAGCTCACTGGCCCTCCAGACTCAAAGCACCTTCAAGGATCCACCTGGCTCTCCCCAGGGCCTCAGAAGCGTAAATCCTCAGTACCGGCCTAGCTGCCCCAGTCAGGGGTCCCCAGACCACCCCCATGCATGCCCTGGGCTCCTTCACTGGCTGGTCGTCCAGCTACCTCAACTCTGTCCACATGCCACTCTTCCTGGGCAGTGCCCGAGCCCCGTGGCCCAGGACCCTGGCACCGTGCTCCTACCTCCCTTCCTCCCAGGCTGTTTTGGTCTGGCTGCTGGGGATTTAACCAGGCACTTTACCACTGAACGCCACCCCCAGGCCTTTTCCAAATTTTATTCTGAGACGGGGTCTCCCAGGCTGGCCTAGAACCTAGGGTCCTCCTGCCTCTGCCCCCAGAGTTGCTGACCAGCACTGGCTGAAGCACAGCCCCAGCATGCCCGACTCCTTGCCGCTGGGCCAAGTCACTTGTCTTGTCCCTCAGGGCCCGCGCGTGGGCTCCAGGCCCCCACTTCCTCCCACAGGACTCCCCAGATCCTCCTTCCCTCGGCCCCTTGGGCCCTGGGGAGGGACAGTCTTTTCCTGTCCAAGCTGCCCAGGGTCAGCAGTACTCTGGCCTCCTCCTGTTCCTCCTCCTCCAGGGCCCCCTCTGCCGTCTGGCCCAGGCCTGACCTCCCCCAGGTCGCTTGGGCTCCTCGTGGACTTGTGGGTCAGCCCTGGTTAAGTACTGCCTGCTGTACCCAAGTGTCCCAGGCTGCCGGGACAAAAGCCAGCAGCTGGGGGGGATCAAGCAAGAGGAGCATCCTGCTGTCTGGAGGCCCACACTCCTAGACCCCAGTGTGTGCGGGGCTGGACTCGGGGCTTCCCGGCCGCGGGGGCGAGTCGCCCCCAGCTGCCTTCACACAGGACGCCTGTCTTTGGAGGCCCACCCTGATTCAGGGCGACTCGTCTCCAGATCCCAATTACGTCTGCACAGACCACACCAGGAGGTCCGGGCACAGCTTTCCTGGGTGGCACTGAAGCACCCCAGATCCCACAACCAGGAGACCGTCTTAAGAGTCATCCCTGTCTTGGGGGTGGGGCGTGGGCAGGTCAGGGGTCCTGACAGACGAGGCTCATCTCCGGCGGCTTCCATCCAAGGTTCAGAGCTCCCGGGTCCTTGAGGCCCCTTATCTCCTCCTGGAAGCCCTCCAGGCCTTCCACACTCCTAGATCTCCTGGGGGGCCGTCCCCCATGATACTCACTCTGGCCTTCTGCCTGTTCCCTGGGGCAGCACATTGTCATGAGTCAACAAGGGTGGTATTCACCGTCCATGGAACACCCCCGGTTGGAGCACCCCGGCCTGGTGGCCACTCCTTCCTCCCCTCCTGGGCTCAACGGCACCCTGGAGAGTTGTCCTGCGGCCTGTGGGCTGCCCCCTGGGTGAGTCGACGAGAACCAGGGCTCACCACTGGGGCTCCACCGGTGTCTTCTGCAGACCCGGAGGCACTGCGGCCAGTCTAGGAGGCGACCTTCCGCCCTGTTTCCAATGGGCACAAAGACTGGCAAACCCCACCCGTGGAGGTGGGCTCCACGTAGGCCTGGCCCAGGAGGGGACAGCCTGCCTCTGCTGGCCCCTGGTAGCGCAGCTGCCCCTCACAAACCCATGCCTGCGGCTGGACCACGGCAGGACCACCGCAGCGCCGGCAGAGAGAGGCTGGAACCAGAGCGGGGGAGGAGCCAGGCCAAGGCCACCCGCCCACACCACACACGGACAGCAGGGCTCACGTGTAGTAAAAAGACTTTATTAAGAAGGCTTTGAAGTCAAAAAATAAAACTCTTGATACAATGTTTTTAACCTTTAAATCAGCTCAGCAAATATATAATCAGTAATTTAGCTGTGTAAGATTAAAGGTCCATTACTTCATTTAAAATAAAATATATTTTTAGTTCTTAAAATTTATTCCATAAAGTACATATTTCCCTATAAATTCCCTACATATACACAAGAGGTAAAAAGTAAAAGTTAAAAAAAAACTTTTAAAAATTTAAAAAATGACAACAAGAACCACAGCAGGGATTCATAATTAAAAAAAGAAACCTCTGGGCGAGACGCCCCGCCGCCCTCCGCCCGCCCGCGGCCGCACCGTCAAACCCCGGACAGGCGAGGCGCGGGCCGCCGCTGTGAACCAGTTTCGTGGGGACCCCCTGGGGGTGTCTTAAATAAAAAGTGCAAGCAGACTTTTCTCTCCGTTTTATTTTAACCTGTCCACTCAATACTGTCATTTGTCAAGAAGCGCGGTGCTGCCGCTGGGCCGCCGGCTGGCCGTCTCCACGCCTGGCACAGGAGTTAAAGCAGTCTCGCATCAGGCTGGCCCCTCGCGCCCGGCCGCGCCCCCGCCCGCCCCGCCCGGCCGGCCCGCCGTCAGGCCCCCAGCGCCGCCGGCAGCGGCCGCGGGCCCGGGGAGGCCCCGGCGACGGTGGAGCGCGCACTAGGAAAAGATATGAATGGCCTGGGTGGCCGGTGTGCGGCACGCGGGGCACTCGGGCTCGCTCTTGCCGCAGATTCGAACCGCGCAGTCCATGCAGAAGAGGTTGTGGCCGCAGGGCACCAGGGCGGCCATGGCCTCGCCCTCAGCGCACACCACGCACTCCCGCGCTGGGGCGGCGGCGGGTGGGCCTGGGGCCCCAGCGGCCGCAGAGGCGGAAGGTTTGCGGTTGCTGTCCGTGGCGCTGGAGTCCAGGGCGGAGGAGGCCGAGGCACTGCTGGGCAGTGAGGTGGCCGCGGAGAAGCTGGCGCTGCTGGAGAAGGGTGGCAGGGAGGTCTGCGGGGGCCGCCAGGGTAGGGCGCCCACCGGGTCGGGGGCGCCGCGCCGCGTCAGCGGGAGCTCCAGGCCCAGGCCTCCAGGCTCGGGCAGCGTGGGCGAATGGCGCGGGGTGCCCGCCGCACTGCTGCGCCGCGCACCCGTGGAGGCGGGCGCTGGGGCCCCGTTGACCGCCGCGCAGCCACTGAAGGCTGGCAGGGGCGCGGCCCGCTCGAAGGGGGCCCAGATGGTGGCCGCCGCGGGCACAGTCAGGTCCAGGGCCAGGAAGTCAAAACCAAAGTCACAGTCCTCGGGGGTGGCCGTCCCTGTGGGGGCTCCAGCGCCGTCCGCGCCGAAAGTGAAGCCCCCATTTCCAGAGCCGCCATAGGGGCTGGCGGGGCCCGCGTCGGGCACCGGCGGCCCTCCACGGTTGCCCGCGTAGAAGGCCTCAGGGGTGCTGGGGGCGCCCAGGGCACTGTCCCCGCGGAGGCCACTTGCGGCCGCGGGGGGCCTCCGCCCGGGGTGGGGGGCCTTGGCCCAGAGGCTGGCGGCGGCCCCCAGCAGGTCCAGGCAGACATCTGTGCCGTTGGCGTGGAAGTCGCTGTCGGGGCCGGCGTCCGTGAAGGCGCCGGTGCGCAGCGTGATGTGCGCCTCGATCTCCTCGCGAGCGCGGTCCACATTCTCAGGCATGCCGGTCACGGCGAACACCGGCTCCTTGTCGCGTCCCGGCGTCACGATGTACGTGTGTGTTCGCTGCTGGATGCGCTTGATCGTGGCGCCCTTGGGCCCCACCACCAGCCCCACCACGCGGTAGGGCACTCGCACCTGGATGGTGGTCTGTCCGGGCAGGTTGGGTGGACCGGGGGCGGCGCCGGGCAGCCCACCCGCCTTGCTCCGAGTGGCACGGATCATGGAGAAGTGCTCGGCTGCTGACAAGATCTCCCGCTTAGCCATCTCCACGTCCTCCTTGCGGCCCGTCACGATGAAGACCGGCTCCTCCCCGCGCACTGGCGTTTTGATGTACGTGTTCGTCTTGGCACGCAGCGCCTTGATCTTGCACCCTGCAAGGGGACGGGAGATCCAATGACCGAGGGCCATCTGCCCGCGGCAGCCTCTGGTGGGAAACGCGTGCAACTCAAGAGCCCCTCCCTGATGCCCCTGTCCCTCCCACCCAGAGCCTCAGTTTCCCCTGGACTGGAAGGGTTGTCTGCTCAAAATTCATCTGCACCAGGAGCCTGGGACTGTTGTGGTCTGAATCCATGTCTCCCCCAAATTACAGGTTGGAAGATAACATCTAGTGGGACAGCACTGAGGTGGGGCCTTTAGGGGGAATGGGGGTACCCTCCTGAATAGGATGGGGTCTCATGAAGGGGGCACTAGGGAGCTGCCCTGGACCTCAGCTGTGAGGACACTCAGAAGGCGTGCCTGCGAAGTCCTGGCCCTCGGGAGCCCCGTGTCTGTGGGTGTCTTGCTCTTGGACTTCCCAGCTTCCAGAGCCTTAAGCATCCCTTTCTGTCATTCAGGTTGCCCAGTCTGAGGCGTTTTGTTACAGCAGCAGGGACATACTACGGCCTGAATTTGGAAGCTGGGTCTCCGTAGATGTAACTGGTTAAACAGGCCATCCTGGACGGAGCAGGGGAGGCCCTAATCCAACACGACTGGTGTCCTCAGAAGAGCCAGTGAAGGCAGAGAGGGGGTGATGGTTCTACAAGGCGGTGGCGGCCAGCATGACACAACACACTGGACCCTGGAGAGGCAGGAAGGCTGCCCGCTGGAGCCTCAGGAGGCAGTGCAGCCTGCCCACCTTGATCCAGGGCTTTTGGCCCAGGCATTTCAAGTCACTTAGTTATGTCAGCACCAGGAAATGACACGGATCCTTGACACCAACTCCTTGTCCACAGTGTGGGGCAGAGTGTCAGAGTGTAAGTGTGGGACAGAGTCTCAGAGTGTAAGTGTGGGACAGAGTGTCAGAGTGTAAGTGTGGGACAGAGTGTCAGAGTATAAGTGTGGGACAGAGTGTCAGAGTGTAAGTGTGGGGACAGAGTGTCAGAGTGTAAGTGTGGGGACAGAGTCTCAGAGTGTAAGTGTGGGACAGAGTGTCAGAGTGTAAGTGTGGGACAGAGTGTCAGAGTGTAAGTGTGGGGACAGAGTGTCAGAGTGTAAGTGTGGGGACAGAGTCTCAGAGTGTAAGTGTGGGACAGAGTGTCAGAGTATAAGTGTGGGGACAGAGTGTCAGAGTGTAAGTGTGGGGACAGAGTGTCAGAGTGTAAGTGTGGGACAGAGTGTCAGAGTGTAAGCGTGGGGACAGAATCTCAGAGTGTAAGTGTGGGACAGAGTGTCAGAGTATAAGTGTGGGGACAGAGTGTCAGAGTGTAAGTGTGGGACAGAGTGTCAGAGTGTAAGTGTGGGACAGAGTGTCAGAGTGTAAGTGTGGGGACAGAGTGTCAGAGTGTAAGTGTGGGACAGAGTGTCAGAGTGTAAGTGTGGGACAGAGTGTCAGAGTGTAAGTGTGGGGACAGAGTGTCAGAGTGTAAGTGTGGGGACAGAGTGTCAGAGTATAAGCGTGGGGACAGAGTGTCAGAGTATAAGTGTGGGGACAGAGTCTCAGAGTGTAAGTGTGGGACAGAGTGTCAGAGTGTAAGTGTGGGGACAGAGTGTCAGAGTATAAGTGTGGGGACAGAGTCTCAGAGTGTAAGTGTGGGACAGAGTGTCAGAGTGTAAGTGTGGGGACAGAGTGTCAGAGTATAAGTGTGGGGACAGAGTCTCAGAGTGTAAGTGTGGGACAGAGTGTCAGAGTGTAAGTGTGGGGACAGAGTGTCAGAGTGTAAGTGTGGGGACAGAGTCTCAGAGTGTAAGTGTGGGGACAGAGTGTCAGAGTGTAAGTGGGGACAGAGTGTCAGAGTATAAGTGTGGGGACAGAGTCTCAGAGTGTAAGTGTGGGACAGAGTCTCAGAGTGTAAGTGTGGGGACAGAGTGTCAGAGTGTAAGTGTGGGACAGTGTCAGAGTATAAGCGTGGGGACAGAGTGTCAGAGTATAAGTGTGGGGACAGAGTGTCAGAGTGTAAGTGTGGGACAGAGTGTCAGAGTGTAAGTGTGGGGACAGAGTGTCAGAGTATAAGCGTGGGGACAGAGTGTCAGAGTATAAGCGTGGGGACAGAGTGTCAGAGTATAAGCGTGGGGACAGAGTGTCAGAGTGTAAGTGTGGGGACAGAGTGTCAGAGTATAAGCGTGGGGACAGAGTGTCAGAGTATAAGCGTGGGGACAGAGTGTCAGAGTGTAAGTGTGGGGACAGAGTGTCAGAGTGTAAGCGTGGGGACAGAGTGTCAGAGTGTAAGCGTGGGGACAGAGTGTCAGAGTGTAAGTGTGGGGACAGAGTGTCAGAGTGTAAGCGTGGGGACAGAGTGTCAGAGTATAAGCGTGGGGACAGAGTGTCAGAGTATAAGCGTGGGGACAGAGTGTCAGAGTATAAGCGTGGGGACAGAGTGTCAGAGTATAAGCGTGGGGACAGAGTCTCAGAGTGTAAGCGTGGGGACAGAGTGTCAGAGTATAAGCGTGGGGACAGAGTGTCAGAGTATAAGTGTGGGGACAGAGTCTCAGAGTGTAAGTGTGGGACAGAGTGTCAGAGTGTAAGTGTGGGACAGAGTGTCAGAGTATAAGCGTGGGGACAGAGTGTCAGAGTATAAGCGTGGGGACAGAGTGTCAGAGTGTAAGTGTGGGGACAGAGTGTCAGAGTATAAGTGTGGGACAGAGTGTCAGAGTGTAAGTGTGGGGACAGAGTGTCAGAGTGTAAGTGTGGGGACAGAGTGTCAGAGTATAAGTGTGGGACAGAGTGTCAGAGTGTAAGTGTGGGGACAGAGTGTCAGAGTATAAGTGTGGGACAGAGTGTCAGAGTGTAAGTGTGGGCAGAGTGTCAAGGGGAGTGGCTCCTGGGCCAGGACTCAGGACCCCTTGAGAGGCCCAGGTGGGTCTCTGAGGGGATATAGCCAGGTGCCTTTGTCAGTGCTGGAGAACTGGGGGTCCAACCTGCAGGAGACAAGAATCTTTGACCATGGCAGTCACTACTGTCTGGGCAGCCCTGGGCATGTAAAGACCACTGTGGCCTGCCCAGGCCTGGCCATCCGCACCAGCAAACCCAGGCCGGGTCAGGCATCTGCTGCCTCCCCACAGCCTCTTTCTGGGAGGCAGAGGCCACACATGCACACTGTTTCAGGATCAGCAGGGGGCAGAGGGTAACAGTGTTGCTAATGTCCCCAGGAATTGGACATAGAAAATCAGCAGGACCATAAGGTTTGACCAGGAAGAAGCCACCCAGACAGCACATGGGTCAGAAGATGGGACAGCAGGGCAGGGTCAGTGGCCCCAAGTGTTTAGTGGGGGCCACTGGAAGGTGGCAGGGGCAGACCAATCTGAGGACAGCGGCCTCTCCACCCAGGGCTTCCAGCAAGGAGGCCACACACCCCAAGGAAGGGCGGCTAACTTTCTGGTTACCTCCTGAGCACAGGCCACTCGTGCTACACACAAGTCCTCCTGAGTCTCCAGCACTGAGTCCCTGGCCAACTTGCCTCACTGGTACCCCAAACCTCTACCTAGCGTGCGACTCCACCCATACTGCCCATGGGGGCGTGGCCACTCACTCCCCAGCAATTTCCCGGTCACCTCTTGCCACCTACACACCCACGCGTCAAGAGCCCTGCTCCTCAGGCCCACCTTGCCCTCTCCACTCCTCTAGGAAGCCCGCCCGGCTGGGGTCTGGACCCCTGTGCACACGGGGTCTCCTGTGCTCCATGGCTGGCACTGCACGGCCAGGGTGGTGGTCTAGGAACCCTTCCTGGGCAGCAGAAGCACACCTGGCTGGGAGGGGCTTTCAGTCCCTGGAAGGAGGACTGCGACCTGCTGGGCCCCAGCTGCGCACTCCAAGCAGAGAGGGGAGGAAATCAGGGTGCAGAGCAAGGGCACGGGATTCATCAGGGCGGGGCTCCCTGGGATGGACTCTGGTTCGGGTCCTTCTACCACAACCCCCCACCCTCACAGCAGGAGGGCACCGGACAGCCACAGCCCAACTGGGCTGACTGCGATGAGGAGGGGGACAGGGTGTGGAGGGACGGGCGAGAGGCCCAGGTGAAGGGGCGTGTGGCGGGAGCCAGCAGCTTCCCCTCGCCTGCCCCATCCTGCCCCGTCCCAGAGGGCAGGGTGGAAGCCTGATGGCCAAGAGGTCTCAAGGGGAGACCCCAAGCCCAGTGCAACTGGATGTCATCTGCCCCAACTCCCACCCACAAGCCCCTGTGCAGTGGCAGAGGCGGGCGAGGAGAGGGAGCTGTATCTCTGCCCTCTGGCACAGTGGGACAAGAGAGGATGGTGGCAGGGGCGAGCCCCAGGCCGGGGGTCCTAGGAGCTACCAGAGTCAGTTAAGGATGAAGTGCAGATTCCTGGGCCCCGCCCGATTCCAACTCTGGTGACCACGCCAGAGGCTGGCCCAAGCCCTGACCTGCCCCAGTAACGCCCACCATCCTCTCTATGTTTGGACACCGGCCCCACACAGAGCCTAGACCAGTGGGCATGGCTCGACTGGTCCCACACTGGGCATGCTCAGTACAGCAGGTGTGACACTGGGGATCTGCAGGGTCCCACAGGCACAAGGCAGAGTCCCCCCAACATCACAGCACCATCCCTAGACACCAGAAAAGCACAGAGGTATCGGGTGGGGGACTGCCGGGCGCCCAGGGCTAGGGCAGGCACAGGTACGGGGAGGAGTGAGGACCTGGGCCCCCTGGGCTGAGCAGGTAGTCTGAGGCCACTGTTCTCTGCCTGGGAGGACGGCAGAGAGAAAAGGAATCCTGGTGGCTTCTATCCACGTCCTGCCTCCTGCACCGTTCCCTCCAGCACGCCCTGGCACTGAGCACCCTTCCACAGCCAGGCCAGGGTCCTGCCTGGGAAACCTGCAGCGGGAGGCGGCTGCATGGCACAGATGTGTAGGGGCAGGGCAGGAGAAGGTAGCTGGGAGAGTCTCAGATGGAACCCTCAGGTAGCGTGCAGTGGCCTCTGGGTGGCCTTCGCTGACCCACTGGGCATCTCTACTCTGTCTCCCCACAAGAAGGCTCAAGTTCTTCTTATCCACCCCCTGCAGACCCTCACTCTGGCCTGCCCCTCTCCACCTATGACCAGCAGTTCCCTCCCTATCTAGACCTGAGAAGCAGCAAGGACCTTCTCTAGGACCCACAGACAAGGCAGGACCAGTGGAGGCCAGCAGAGGCTAGCTCAATAAAGATATAGGCATGCCAGATGTGGCGGCCATGCCCGTGATCCAGCTCTCCAGACCCTGAAGCAGGAGGATCATCACAAATTCAAGGAAGGCCTCAGCAAGTTAGTGAGACCCTGTATCAAAGAAAAAAATAAAACGGGCTGAGGCCCAGCTCAGTGGTAGTGGGGCCCTGGGTTCAGTCTGCAGCATGCCCTGCCCCCATGGAAAAGATGGAGCTGACGAAGAAAAAGAGAGCTGCTTCTGCCCAGGACTCACGGAGTGTAACGACCGTACTGTGCCCCCGGAGGCCCTGGAACCATTCAAGGACTAAGGAAACAGGCTCAAGGAGAGGACCACACCAGGTCTTGGGGGAGGCCAGACAGGTGTCCCTCTCCTGCCCTCCACGGGAGGGCAGCATAAACCTGGGGTGTGACAGGAGTCCCAGGGTGGAGGATGGGGTACAGAGCAGAGAGACAGCGTAGGCAGGGCTAAGATACAAAGGACTGGACACACTTGACAACTGATGTGGGGGGAGCCGGGAGCCACAGGTGGGTTCTGAAGCTCGGGAGGGGCGGGTTGTTGAAGCTGGCATCCTGGCCTGGTGCTCAGGGTTCCTTCCCTGGTGCCCTGTGCCCACTTATGGGGAGGCTACTGTGTGTCCTGATGAGCTGGGACTGGAAGTAGCATCTTGTTTGAGAATCCTCAAAACAACCCCATGGGCAGTGCTATCTTCTCCAGCTCAGAAGGAGGGGCTGTTGTCCACTCAGGGCCAGGGGAACACTGCAGCATGCAGGCTGAGTGCTCAGGGTCCCCGGTATCCCAGGGTTGCCTTGCTGTCTGCTGCATGCAAGATGCCAGCCTGGCACGAGACAAGGGCTGCCAAGTGTACAACCAGGAGATCGGGGCCAAACCTGGTGCTCCCAGGGGGGTTCCCCATGACCCTGCCTCTAAAGCATGCTCAGCCTGAGGTCCTGGGGCCAGATGTGCTCTGCTGACCCCACCCGGAGTGGCTGCAGACCTCTAAGGACCTTTAGGTGTCAGGACACCTGCTTTCACACAGAACACACCCCCCTTTCCCGCAGGACTTGCCTGGTGAACTGCGCAGAAGACCCCAGGCCTGAGCTGCAGGTCTGTTCCCACCAGCTTTTAGACACAGTACAAAGGAGCTGGCCCAGGGGCCTGTGTGGGAAGGCAGCAAGGGGGTGTGAAAACAGCAGTCCTGCCCAGGATCCTGCTGTCGGGACAGAGGGCTCAGCGAGCCACCCATCCCACTGCCTCATGATGGTCCTAGCGCAGCACAATGCCTGACCCTCAGTATGTTCCCACACAAGGTGAACAAATGAATGATGGAAAGACAAGGGTGCTTGCTGGGCGACTGCTCCTCCCACCTGGAACTAGGAGAAGGCGGTGCTGAGGGGGGGCATCCTGTGGTCCCCTGCCTGCATCCAGGGTAACAGGTTACCTTGTGGTTCAAATCCCCCACATCCTTCTTTGGCTCCCTTTACTGAGAGTCCAGAGGCTGCCCTCCAGCCTGAGTGTCTGGCAGCCCCACCTCCAGCCCCACCTAGCCCCACCCTGAGTTCTAGAACCTGGCTGATCACAGGCGTGCAGCAGGGAGCTAGAAGCAGGGAGGGGCAGGTGGGAAGGAAGGAGAAAGTTGAGGCCAGTGAGGTGGTGGGGGAGGAGGACAGGATGATAACGGGCGGTGGGTGTGTGCTGGGGCTGGGCACTGCCCACCACCCGCCTGCCCGCCCCACAGCTAGAGGGCCAATGAGCATCGGCCAGCCTGATGTCACCCTGCAAATCCAGCCTGGCTCTCTAACAAAGAGAACAATGGGGCGGGCAACAGGGACGCTCTGACAATGCTGCTGCCGGGACCCCCACACCCTGGGCCTGCCCAGTGCCGGCCTGTGGAGGAGGGCTGTGGAGGTGCCCCAGAAACAGCTCTGCAGCTGCCCCTTCCACAATCCGGGATCCCTGACGAGGGGCACAGAGACGGTCAAGGCATCTCTCACATCCCTTAGCAACCCACCCTGAACGGGTCCTTAGATTGGGGGCGCTGGGAGGCCCCCTCTCCATGTTGCCAGATTTCCCTCCTTGACCCTGCAGGCCCTCCCTGAACCACCTCCAAATCTGAGCCGGCCCCGCCCCATGCCTGTGGCGGGGGTAAAGCGCCCACCGCCCAGCCCGGGCCATACTCCCATCCCTGTCTTGGGGTGTCCCTGCAGGCGGCGGGGGGGTGCTGGACATCGGCTGCTGGCATAAGCCTGTACTCGCTGCAGTCGCCCAGACAAAGGCGGCGGAGGGCCTGAGAGCGATGGGAGGAGCGCGGGATGCGCCCAACTTTCTCCCACGGCCGGCGGCTGGACAAAGGCTCAAGGCGGCCACCCAGGCCGGAGCCCACGCGGGGCGTGTCCAGTGCTCAGCCACGGGTTGGGCCGTGGAGAACCCCTCCTGGGGCAGGCGGTGCCCCCGACGGCGGCCACTCACCCTGGCGACCCACGATCTCGGCGACATGCTCCGAGCTGGGCACCGGCACGCACTCGGTCATGTTCACGCTCTTCTTGCGGCTGCCGATCACGCTCATCTGCTCGGCCAGCAGCGTCGGGGGGCCCAGAGCCGAGGGATGGGGCGCGAAGCCGGCGAACAGGTCAGGCGGCGACGGCCGGGGCGGCGGCGGAGGAGGGCTCACGTCGGGCTCCAGCAGCGGCAGCGCGCCAGGGGCCACGACGGGCGCCACAGCCAGGGACGCGCCGGCCTCCGGCCCGTCGGGGGGCGCAGGCTCGGCCTCCCCGCCGTCCACGCCGCCCGCCGCGCCGTCCCCGCCGCCCGCCGCCGGCCCCTCTTCCTCCGGGCCGCCGGCGGCCCCCAGCCCCAAAGCGGACAGCTGGTCCAGCGCCAGGCGCAGCGCGGCGGCCGCGTCGTCGGGCTCGGGCGGCGGCCGGGGCGCGGCCTCCTCGGCGCCCGGGGGCGGGGGGCGCGGGCTGGGGTCCCCGCCGGTCGCAGCCCCCGGCCCGCCGCCCCCGCCGCCGTCCGGCTGGCCGGTGGAGCCGGGCATGGCGGGCGCTAGCGCTCGGGCCCGCGCTCCTGCCGCTCGGCCGCCGGCCGCCCGCGCCGCCGCCCGCGCCGCCCTCCGCCTCTGCGAGCTCGGCCGCCGGCCGCCGGCATCCAGCGGCGGGGCGGGGGCGGCCGGGCGGGGGCGGCGGCGCGGGGCTGCTCGGGCCGGGCCGGGGGCGGCCGCGACTCTCTGCTGCTCGGCGGGCTGCGGCGGCTCCTGGCGGCCGAGGCGGCGGCGGCGGCGCGGGACGCTCCTGCCCTCCCGCCGCCCGCCGCCCGCCTCCCGGCCGCGCGCCCCGCCCCACCCCGCCCCGCCCTCCGACGTCACCGCGACCAACAATGGGCGGCCGCAACGCGCACGCGCGGGCCGGGCCGGCGGTCACGTGGCAGCCCCGCCCCCGCCGTGGGCGCGGACCTGGGCGTCCGCATGTGCGGGCGCCGCGAGCTGAAGTCCCCCGCTCCGGTGGCCCCGGCTTCCCTGCGCCCCGCGCCAGCCCTCCCTCCTCCTGCCAGGGACCCCGCTCCACGTGGCGCCCCCGGAACTGGGGCTCCTCGAGACGGTGCCGTGCTCCGAGGCAGGCGCCCTCCTACTCGCCCCCACTGGAAAGGTCAGCACCGGCTGGGAGTGGCTGTGCACCCCAAGCCCCAAACCTCCGCCTGGGTGGTGCTCCGGGGGTGGGGAGGCTCCCACAATCCCGAGCCCACGGGCCCACTCTCTTTTGAGGTGCCCTGCGCAGGGGATGTGGCCCTGCCTCGGGGTTCTGAGAGCAGCCTGGCGTGTCCACCTGCAAAGCCGCCCAGTGCCAGGGGCCCAGCCTTCAGCAACCTGTGGACCTGCTGGGCTTCCGTGAGATTTCTCCAGGTGGACCGGCTGGGATAGACCCATTCTGGCTGAGGGCGCAGCCTCGGGCCAACTGAGTCTGGGTGGGCGGGGCAGCCTGTCCCCCTCCTGTCTCCCCTGCTCGCCTTGCCTGGGCTGGTCCCGGATCTTTCCATCTCCTCTCGCAGCTGCAGCCATACACGCTGACTTGTCCATCATCACTTGTCACTTCTGCCTACACAGGTGCGGGTCAGAGTCGCGATGAACGTCCTGGCACCAGCCTAGGTGGGTTCCTCTGCCCAGAGCCTTCCTCGCCGCTGTGAAACGTCGTTCCTGACCCCTGCCCGCATACAGCCTCCGTTCCTCTCTTGACTTGGAATTGACGATTACGTTCAGATACCTTACGGAGGCCTTCCCTTCCCTACCTCCTCTTCTCCTGCCAGTTGCTCCACCTCCCTCCCTCTGAGGAGTTGGGGTGGCATCCAAGAGGAGGCATGGGGGTGCCTATGGAGGAGGAAGCTGGGCTCTGGAGAGGCCCTGGAGACACGGTGCCTGACCAGGTCTACCCCTGCCACCCTGCAGCAAAGAGAGAACAAGAGAGGCCCTGGAGTTAAAGACAGTATCAGAGAGCCAGGTCCTCCCGCACACGTGGCCGGGAGGCTGAGGCAGGAGGATGGCAAGTTCCAGGACCACCTAGAATTGGGCTCACTAGAGGCAACTTAGTGAAACCCTGTTGTGAAATAAAAATAAGGGCCAGAGGTGTAGTTCAGTGGCAGAGCCTTCCAGGTTTAATCTCCAGTGCTAGAAATAAAAGCTTAAAAAAGTTCAAGGTTCAAGACAGACCCAATTAATCTTTCCTTTTTCTTTTTTATTCTGGTGTTGGGATGGAACCCAGGGCCTCACACATGCTAGTGAAGTGCTCTACTACTGAGCCACCCCCCCCCCCCTTTTTTTTTTTTTAAATAATTTTGAGACAGGGTCTTACTAAGTTGTCCAGTCTGGCCTTGAACTTGCCATCATCCTGCCTCAGCCTTCCAAGCAGCTGTGATGACAGGTGTGGCCAGCGCACCTGGCTCCTGGTCATCTTGATGAAGCTGGGTGTTGGCATGTGGAACTTCCCAGGGTCTGTTTGATGTATGTTTAAAACCTTCCATATTAAAAAATATTTTAAAAAGTTTTAGGAAGCATCCTTTGATTGAAGTGGAAATGTTTGTGGATGAAGAGAGCATCAAGCCCCCACCCCATGGGGCCTGGGTGGACATGGGGTGGAATCAAGGTGGGGACAGGAGGCTGCTGTGGGTGTGGGTGGGGGGCGGGGTGGTCCCACCCCTACAGTATGTGTGGTATTGGGGATTGAGCCTGGGGGGCTCTTTTTTTTTTAGACAGAGTTCTCCCTAAGTCACTGTGGCTGGTACTGAACTTCTGATCCTCCTGCCTCAACCTCCCAAGTGGCTGACGTGACAGTCTTGTGCCACGGGCTTGGCTGGCCTCTTTCTGCATATTTAAGTGGGAGCTGGGGTTGCACCTCAGTGGTGGAGTGCTTGCCCAGCACGGGCAAGGCCCTGGGTTTAGTCCCTAGCACTGCAAAAGTAAAAATTCCAGGAAAAAACAGGTAAAGAAGAGTAGTGTGCCGGGCACAGTGGTGCGTGTCTGCAACCCCAGGGACTCGGGAGACTGACAGAGTGTGGCAAGTTCCAGCCAACCTTGTCAACTTAGCAAGGCCCTGCCTCAAAATGAAGAATAGAAGGGCCGGGGCATTGGAAGACAGTAGCACATCCAGAAGTCCCACGTCTAACGGGCACCCAGCCTCGAGCAAGTACTTACACTCACAGGTTCACAGCGGCCGAGAGGAGGAAAGCACCCAGGTGTGCAGGAGCAGGGGACCAGATCAACCGCAGGCCCCATCCACACTCGGAGCTCCTGACCAGGGTCTGGAGTAAGGTGACACAGGTGCAGTGCTGATGGACCTGGGACCTCGTGCTCAGAGCCAGACACAAGGACACTGTGTGACCAGAGATGTCCAGAAGAGATGAATCCAGAGGCAGGATGTGCCAGGGACGGGTTGGGGAGCAAGAAGGTTGTGGGGCGCTGGGCACAGTGGAGTGCGATCTGGGAGACTGAGGCAGGAGAGCCACAAGTTCAAGGACAGCCTGAGCAACTTAGTGAGACCCTGTCTGGAGACGTGGCACAGTGGTCGTGTTCAATCCTCTGTACCTACCCCTCCCCCCAAAAAAAGAAAAGGCTGTCAAGTCTTGTTTTCATATGAAGACTTCAGTGATCTTTGATTTAAAAGGGAAGAATCCTATATATGTGTATTATTTAGTCTAGTTTGTTTTTGTTCTCTGGTAGTGGGGATTAAGCCCAGGGGCAGTTTACTTCTGAGCCAATACTTCAGTTGCTTAATTCCTTGCTAAACTGCTGAGGCTGGTTTCCAACTTGTGATCCTCCTGCTTCAGCCTCCTGAACTGCTGGAATTACAGGTGTGTGCCACCACACCGGGTTATTATTTACAATTTTAAAAGTATTAGGGGAAGGGGCTGGGGATATAGCTCAGTTGGTAGAGTGCTTGCCACACATGCACAAGGCCCTGGGTTCGATCCCCAGTGCCACCCCCCACCCCCCCAAAAAAAAAAAAAAAAAAAAGTAGGACAAGAGCCAGGCTTGGTAGTGCATGCCTGTAATCTCAGTGGCTTGGGAGGCTGAGACAGGAGGATCTCAAGTTCAAAGCCAGCCTCAGCCTCAGCAAAAGTGCGGCACTGAGTAACTCAGACCCTGTCTCTAAATGAAATACAATATAGGGCTGGGGATGTGGCTCAGTGGTTGAGTGCCCCTGAGTTCAATCCCTGGTACCGCCCCCCACAAAGAAAAGCATTAGGGCAAGATCTTAATAAGGAAGGAAGATAGGTGGTAAAGCAGCAGGCGCTGCATACATACAAGTTGTGTCCCAGAAACGCTGGCCTCCCGGATGTGAACTGGAAGCCCTGACCCCAGCCTACAGCCTCAGGAATGGTTCTGTGGTGATCAGACATCTGGAGGCTGACTCTGAGAAGATGCTCAGGGAAGAGAGGCTCATGGATTTATTTTCTTTGGCTACAGACATTTTTTTTGTCATCTTGTGGGTTTGGGGATCCAGGTAGGCCCTGTCCTGTCAGGCCCCAGACCTGGCCCCAGGTGGTTGAGCTTTGCCTCTTCTAGATGGGCACATAGATAAGCTCTGTGCTCACTCCTGGGGCAGGTTCCTTGCACTCAGCCTAAATTTATTTTTGTCTTTTTTTTTTTCCTTCTCAAGATTCCCAGCCAAAGCCAGATGTGTCGGCCACACCTGTCATCCTAGTGACTTAGGAGGCTGAAGCAGGAGGATGGCAGGTTCAAGGTCAGCCTGGGCAATGGAGGGAGACCCTGTTTCAAAATAAAAAAGGGTTGGGATGCAGCTCAGTGGTAAAACAAAAGGTTCTCTCAGGAGGCCCTGCACCGAGCCCCTTCCCAGCTCCCATGTGGCCTCTGTGGGTGCCCGTGGCCTGCCTGTTGTTCCATGCTGGCCCTCTGGCCCCACATGCACTCTCCAGACTGGCCCCAGAGAGACTAAGGCTGGGATCTGGAGACAGGCTTCAGGTCCCCTGAGTCTTGGAATGTGTGTGTGTTTTAATTCAAATATATAATTGACATCTATCAAAATTCTCCCTTTTAGAAGTGGACAGCTATGCAGATTTTAGGACAGTCAAGACTTGTGCATCCGCCGGCGCTGTCAGGGCTGGGCTTCATCTCCAGGAGAGGAGTGGACAAGGGGAGGGGAGATGGGGAGCACAGCACCTGCTTCCCATGCAGCCAGCGAGGCTGGGGCCACCACCCTCCCCCACCGGACCTCGAGGTGCCCTCAGCCCCCAAGGCGAGGGTGTGGGCACAGGGCCAGGGGACACAGAAGACACTGCTGCCTCCTGGGGCAGTGTGAGCACCTGAGGCCCTGGCCGCTGTCTCACAGTGCAGGCCAGGGCCGGACTGGCGCGGGCACTCGGAGGGCATGCCACCCCGCACAGGTCCTGGGCCCAGGCCCTCACCCCCCATCCTGCAGCAGCCACTGGGGTGTGGGGCCTCTGCCCACTCCGGCTCCCTCCCAAGGCCTGCGAGGGAACGTAACAGGTGCCTGACTGGCCTCACACTCAGGCCCCATGTCCACTCCGAGAGCCCACTTTTGGATGCAGGCTGGCCTCTATAACACTGGACTGCATCACCTGGGCCCACTGGGGCCCTGGGGAGAGAGGAGAGTTCAGAGGGACCCGAGCCTGGGAAGGAGGTGACAGCTCTGTGTTGGATGGACTGATGGAGGAGGGTCCTGGTGTGGAATCGGGGGTCATTCCACCTTCACAACCATGTGTGGAACCTGGCCCTGTCTCATGGCTGCAAACACCTCTGAGGTCAGTGACCAACTGGGCCTCTTGGGGGCGGAAGGCCAGGCAGAGACAGAAGTCCCCTTAAGGGTTGGGCAAAAGGAGGACAGTCTCGTTCGCCAAGACCCTGCCCCCCTGTGGGATGGGGACAGAGCCCGGGATCAGCAGGGGTCTTGGGTGCCATGGAGCTGGGCAGATACTCTGGAGGCTCAGGTCCAGGGCATCCCCACCTCGCTGGGCCAGGCAGTTGGGGATTAAGGCGGGCTGCTGAGGGTCTGGGGCGAGTGGGAGCCCAGGGTCAGGGTGTGCGAGATCCTGGGCCGCTGCGGCCCAGGGGACCTCCTGGAGCACATCCTCCTTTTCCATTCCTTCTGGTGTGAGGGGGGTGGGTCTGACCTCACTGGGCAGTGGAACACGACCATGACCAAGTGCACTGGACCATGGCGGGCCTGGGGCTCCAGAAGCCCCTGAAGGGGTTTAGAAGAACGTCCAGCAGGTACCCATCTTTCTGGCAACTTCCTGCTTTTTATTTCACTGTTATCCCTGGGTTCAGGGTGTTGGCAGGGTGGGGAGCCTTGCCCCAGCCCCACTGCCACCCTTTCATCATCCACTGCCAGGTGCTAGTCCAGGGACCCTGACCCCTGGGTCACCTGGCCCTGCCTGGATGGGCTCCCACCCCACGGGCACAGAGAAGCCCTGGATCCTGAGAATCGACACAAGGCTCCGTGCCACGTTCTTGGAAGCATCTTTATTCAGGTACAGGGCCCACTGCAGGTCTGTGACCCCGCCAGGCAGGACCCCTGGCCTGAGGGCCACAGCACGGCCCCTAAGCCAGCCTCACAAGAGCCCAGTGCCAGGAAGATGAGTTGGACCCGGCAGGAGCTCCCCCCACAGCCCCGGGGAGTGAGCAGTTTTCCCGTGCCAAGGATTTGTGCTTTGAGAGGTGACAGCATCAGTCTGGCACTCCAGGTCAGTGGCCCTGAGGACAAGGGGACAATGTGGGTCTGACAGTGACTTTGGCAGGTGACCCCACCAATGAAGGGGTCCTTTCATCCGCCATCATGCCAGGCTCAGCCCTCAACTGCTAGGGATGGTGCTGGCTGAGCCCCAGGGCAGCCAACGGGACAAACGTGCTGTGAGCTTAAGGCTGATGGAGGCAGCAGCGGGGCCCCACTGGGCCTGGATGCCTCGGGTCACGGGGAGGGTGGGGGGTCCAAGTCGCAGTCCTTCCCTTTGCCAGTGTGCGTACTGCATCCCAGAGGCTGTGTCGTGGGGGCCCCAGGAGATGCCACCCTGGAGGGCCACAGCCTGCCCCGTGGCTCAGGGCACACCCACGGAGGGCAGCTCTACCCCGTAAGGCAGAGGAACCTGGGTGTGGCCCAGGGGTCCTGCTAAGCACCTGCACCAAGGCAGGGCAGAGCTGCAGGCAGTCAGGTGTCAGAAAGAAGCAGCCACTTGTCACCTCTGCTGGTGTCCAAACCAAGGGTCAAACAGCCAAGTTCCAGCCCCATTTGTATCATCGATTTATTGAGGAAGTACCCTCCTAGGTGGCTGCTGGCTCCTGGACATCTTCCCTGGGGTTGCAGCTCTGCCCGGCTGGGTGGCAGCGCAGGGCTGTCCCGATACTGTCCTGAGGGCTGACCTGCTAGCCCAGAGCAGCGCTCCTCACGCAGCACTGACGGGGAGTGACACTGGGAACATCTCCCAGCTCCTGGAGACATGGCAGCTGAGAAACCTCACGTGACCAGCTCCGGGGCACCGAGTGCGGGCAGCCTGCTGGCAACGTTCCCGCGTGGAGGCACTCAGACAGAGCCATGGGGATGAGCTGGCCTCCAGGCTGGGGCACCCCAGTTCTGAGTTCACACCGGGGGCCTCCCCCAGGCAGGGCCCAGTGTGGGCTGCACTTCTGGGACCCAGGCCCGAAAAGAAAAGCCGGCGTGGAGGGGTCCCCCAGGCAGGGCCGTCCTCCAGCCGCCCCCTCGAGGCCCAGGTGGGGATGGCTGCCCTCCTCCCAGAATGGGCCTGCTTGCTGAGCCTGGTCCCCAGTGTGGCCCAGGGCCAAGTCTGTAGGTGGCCATGCAGCACAGGGCTCTCAGGCAGGGCGTCTGCAAAGGACGGGGAGGGGACGTGGTCAGCAAGGTGATGCGAATAGCTCTCGTGAGGCGCCCTCCCAGCATGGTACCAGGGCTTCTGGAAAGCTGCCCTGTCCCAGCCGCCACCTACACACCAGGACAGGGGCGCTCTTCCTGCGCCCCACCTGTCAGCCAGCATATGGCCGTGGGTCCCAGACCCTGGGCTGCAGTGGAGGTCAGCCCAGCACCTGCTCTAGACGTGCTCCAGCTCCTGGTCCGGCTCGGGCTCCTCGTCCTCGTCCTCGTCCTCATCCTCCTCGTCCAGGCAGGCCTTGTCCAGGGGTGCCTCGCCCTCACGGGCCAGCTCCTCCACGTGGGCCAGCATGTCGGCCATCAGTGCCTCCTCCAGCCGCTTCCGCACCTGCTGCACCAGCTCCTCCTGCTTCCTGGGGACGCGACGCTGGCCAGGGAAGGCTGTGGCACCCACCGCCCGCCTCTTGCCCTCCAGGCTGTGCAAAGGGTGCCCTGCCCACAAGGAGCTGGGGTTCCTACCCCCTCTGCTGGCCTGGTCCTGTCATGGTCTTGCCAGTCTGCCACCACTGGCCTGCAGCCTGCAGCCCGTCTGACCAGCGTGAGCACCAGCACCATCGACAGTGCTGCCCCCCCCCCCCCGCCCCCTGTGGTCTCCTCCTCACTGCCCAAGGCTTTGCGTTCCCTCTGCAGTCACTCCACAGGGTTTGGAAAGAAAAGAGGACTCCCAAGTGTAAAGCCATCGCCGCTGGCCCCCGGGCTGGGCTCAGGCAGGGTCCGCTTCCCAGCAACTGCCCTGTCTTTGCCCAGCTTTGCTTCTGACACTGCGGCCGTGCAGCCAGCAGCCAGCTCCTGCACAGGAGCCAAGTCAGCTCCCTCCCCGTACTGGGCACCCCTGCCTGGCCTGGCCTGGCCTGCCCCAAGGACACCAACACCCCGTGCCCTGCAGTGGCAGTGTTGGCAGAAGTGTCTAAGCTTTGGGGAGACTGGAAGTGCACAGGTGCTGGGGGCACTGGCTCCTGAGATGCAAGTGCAGAGGGAGGTAGGGAACAAGGGCCATCAGCTACCTGATGTCCTCGTCGGTCACCATGAACGCTTTGCACAGGGGCTGCGTGGTGTTCAGCCACACGCCAGGGTTCTTCTCCACGGCGGCTGAGAGCTGCCCTGTGATGGGCATGGTGCTGGTGTGCAGGGCGCTGGCGATGGCCGACAGCAGGGTCTCATCGGTGCAGCCAGGACCCACCCCTAGCAGGCAGAGCAGCAAGAGCCCGGGCAGGGCCGGGGTCTTAGGGCTGCTGCCTTTTCCTGAGCTGTGGCTTTCCCCCCAGACTTCCACACGGGTGCGCCGTGATTGCACAACAGGAACAGCACAAGCCTAGCACTCTGCCGAGTGGCCTGTCAGCAGTGTCCAAGCACAGAAGCCAATCAGACATCCTCACACATCTTTCAGTCTTGCTTGTGGAGCGGGGGCTGGACCCAGGGTCTTGTGCATGGCAGTCAAGGGCGCTGCCACTGGCCACACCCAGCCCTCGGCAAGCTCTTGCCACCTGAAGGCACCCACGTACCCCCGGTCTGCCTGCATGTCTCCAGGGCCTCGTGAGGGGCGGGGCTGGGGCGCTGCTCACCTTGCAGGCCTTTGGGCAGGTCCATGGTTCTGACGAGCTCCTCTGCGATGTCGAAGGCGCTCAGGCCACTCAGCTTCTTCTCCCAGAAGAGCTGGCCAGGCAGACAGGACAGCACGAGTCAGCCAGGCCACAGGGGTACACACTTCCCCTGCGCCAGGGCCACCAAGCCAGGCGGCTCCTCACGACGCTGGGCCGTCTCTCCCCTCCCTGCTCCAGGCATCTGCCACCCGCATCCAATGGGTGTTTATGAGTGAGTATTTAAAATAGAAATGGTCTTCTTTTTTGTTGTTGCTTTTCCAGGGGTCGACCTCAGAGGCACTTGACCACGGAGTTACATCTCCAACCTCTGTTACGTTTTTTGTTTTCAGATAGGGTCTTGCTAAACTGCCTTGAAATAGCACCCTCCTCTCTCAGCCTCCCCAGAGGCTGGGATTGCAGACATGTGCCAAGGCACCCAGCTCGGTCCTGTTTTCTTTGGACGAGGGACAGAACCCAGGGTGCTAGCCAGTGAGCCACATGCCCAGCCCTTTTTATTTTTAAAATTTTGAGTAGGCACAGGCCTCTGGGCCTTCCCTCCCTAAGTTGCTTAGGGCCTCACTAAATTGCTGAGGCTGGCCTTGCACTTGAGACCCTCCTGCCTTGGCCTCCCCAGTCTCAGTCACTGGGATTATAGACATGCACTACCACGCCCAGCTCGGTTCTGTTTTTTTTTTTTTTTTTTTTTTAAAGCACATTTGAAAGCCGTTTATGTAGCATTTTTTTCTTTTGCAGTGCTGCAAATGGAAGCCAGGTCCTAGAGCATGCTGAGCCAGCTCTGCCACTGACCCACACCCCAGCCCCACCAACCAGCGTGTTTACAACATGTACTCACAAACTGAGCCACCTACTTAAGAACAGAGGACCACAAGGGAAGGCCACAGGTAGGAAGCCTAGGCAGGGGGCCGGGGCTCTGCCTGCTGGGTGCCCACATCCTGTTCCCACAGAACCTGGGTCCTGCAGAGCAAGGCTCCCGGGAGGCAGTGCCACTCTCCCAGGAAGCCTCCTTTTAAAAGTGGGAAGGGGGCTGAGAAGAAAGCCTCCGGGGCTCACCTGCCGCGGCTGGTCCGCAGCCTTCTGGGGGTCGCTCTTCACCTTGTTGCTGGGGTGGTTGGTGATCTTGGTCACCGGCTGCTTAAAGATGGATGCTGTCTGCCGCACTGGTAGCGCTGTGTTCAGGTCAGGCTTGCCCTGCAAGGACAAGGCACTCCAGCCGGGCACCACAGCTGGGGTCCATGCGCTGCCCGCAGTGGAGGTACCAGGCCCATGCCCTGCGTGGGCCAGCTGGGTGGGCGGCCCTAACTCCAGGGGCCACATATGGCTGTCTGCTCCCAGCAGCACGCTCCCCAACCATGCACCTGCGGGATAGCGCCGCCCCTCCCAACGCTCACCTTGACTTGGTTGGAGGAGTCATAGCGCACGCGCTGGCGGCTCTTATTCATCTTGCTCATCAGCATCTTGCCGGTGCGGAAGTCAAAGGTGCTCAGATCCATGGAACCCCCCAGGTAGCGTGCCAACTGTGGCTTGCTGCGGAACTTCTTCCCACTGGGGCTGCGGGCAGAGGCGGGTCGGCACGGGCCTCTGGGCCCTCTAGACCCAGCCAGACCGCCGGGAAACTCCCTGGAGACCCTCCCAACCCCAAAGCGGAAGCCACCAAGACCTACTGCAGTGTGCTTCACAAGGCCAGAACTAGATGGCATTGTTGGGAAAGGACCCAAGGAGAGCAGGTTGAGGGACAGCCCTAGGAGCCGGTTCCTTCGGGGTGGTTACCTGGGGGAGGCTGTTCAGGGTCTCCTGTCAGGACTGGGGCCAGAACCCTGGACCCTGAATGGGCTTGCCAGGCGTCCAGCTCTCTCCAGGAACACCCATCTTTAGGGTTGTCCACCTATTTTGTTGTCATTCTGCAGCACTGGGGACTGAACCCTGGCAGCGCTCTTCCACTGAGCTATGCCCCCAACCCTTAATTTTGAGACAGGTTCCAAGTTGCTGAGGCTGCTTCGAACTTGCAGGATCCTCCTGCCTCAGCCTCCCGAGTGGCTGGAATCACAGGCATGCACCACGATCTGCGTGCTTTGCATGCCACCTGAGGCCATACTACACAACACCTGGTGCAGGGCGGCACACCCAGCAGGGGGGTGTAACACGGAGAGAAAGGAAGGACAGCCTGGCTGCTCCTCAGATGACCTGGCCACTCCACTCCCAGACCCAGCGTGAAAAGTGTTCACATAGAGGTCTGTTCATGAATGCTCACAGCAGCATGAGTAAATGCCCAAAGGCAGGACAGCCAGGTGTCCACGAATGGATGAATGGACACACCTGCAGCGTGGATGGTCAGAGGACCCTGTACTCAGCGGGAACCAGACATACAAGGCCACAGTGTTTAACTCCAGTGACAAGGAATGTCCAGAAGAGGGGAGTCAGGAGGTGACGCCTGCACGGGTGCCAAGGGCGGGGACTGCTGAGGAGGCAGGCTTCCTTCGGGTGAGGGCAGCGTTGCTACATAATGCGAGTGGCCACACAACGTCGTGAGCAACGCCGATGAACTGCACCGGAGGGGCACGGATGAGAGGGTGCGTGGTACCCCAAACTCACTAACGTCAGCAGCACTTGTGTGGTGCTCACTAGGCCACACAGTTAAACACATCACTTGTACAAACTCAGCACAGTCACTTTAATAACCGTCTGAGGGCTGGGATGTGGCTCAGGGGTGAAGTATGCATCAGGCCCTGGGTTCCATCCCCAGCCCTAAGAGGAGGAGGAGAAAACCTTTCTTCAGGAGGAGAAAAAGTTTGAGGCCAGTCTCAGCAACTTTTTGAGATCTTGTTTAAAAAAAAAAAAATAATAATAATAATAATTAACTAATTAAATAAAAATGGGCCTGGGGATGTAGCTCAGTGGTGCAGGGCCCAGGGTTGAATCTCCTGTGTGTGTACATGTGTGCTCTTGCAGCGTGCGGGGGAGCAGCTGATATTAATGATGGCTCAACTGCACCCTTCTCTCCTGGAAACCTCTAAGGACAGGATTCTGACCTGGCCCTGGGCAAATGTGAGAAAAACAGGATGGCTCATGGTCCATTCCAGCCAGGAGGAGACCCAACTCTGCAATCACACATGGAGACTCAGCGGCCCCTTGGCACAGCCGCCCCGGCCCAGATCCTGGGAAGGTGCACTGTGCACTCACTGGGGAATGCGATGGTGCACAAGGACCTGGTGGGGCTTGGACACAAGCTCCGGGACAGGCACCAGGGAGGGCACTGGGGCACAGAGGACTCCAGAGATTCATGTCTGCAATTACGCTCTGGGCTGATGTAAAAACTGAGTGCACATGCCCAGGCTGTACACAGAAGCTGAGGCCCTGATTCTGTTTCCAGATTCAGCCACAGGGAAGAAGGAAGCAAAACCAGGAAACACCTGCCCACAGATCTTTCCCTCCAGGTGCCCGAGAGGCCAGGAACAGGAAATTAGAGACACAGAACTTAAAACTCAGTGGTTGCTTAAAGGGCTTGGTTTGGTGGGACACAGCGCAGCAGGAGTTATGATGATCAGGGGTTTCCTTTGGGAGTGATGAAAATTCTAGAACTGAGTCTGGTTGTAGTTACACACACCTGAAACGTGAACAAACTAGAACACCATTAACACACAGTGGGCAAAAGGTGCAGCCCCTGAACCATATCTCAGTAAAGCTGCTTTTAAAAAATGAACACAAGACAGCCTCGTAGTGGCCAGGAGCTAGGAGACTAGGGAGTGAAGAACAGGCACCGGGCTTCTCACAAGGTGCTGAGGAGCTGGAGGTAGACAGCATGGCAGCTGCCCAACTCTGAATGTACTAAAACCATACACTGTACAGGTCATAGGAATAACTTAGGGAATATGAATTGCATTACATTTTTGGAGATCTGTATTGACACAGAAAGATATCCCTAGTATTTTATTGAAAGAAAAATGAACACATTTAATAAAACCAGACACAGGGAATAAAAATGAGCACAGAAGCATGAGCTCTCCTGTGCCAGGCCTGGAGGGAGCAGACAGGCCAACACCAAGACTGAAGTCCAGGGCAAGGAACACAGACCTGTACCTTGGAGGGCAGCTGTGGACCATTCAGCTTCACTTCCTACAGCAAGACCCCTATATCTGGGGCTGGGGCCTCAGAGGGGACCCCTCGGCTGAGCTCTGAGAAGCTCCAGAGTAGATGGGAATGTGAAAGGTGTGATGTGATCAGTCTCAGGACACTGGCCAGCCTGACCTTGGTTCAGCTCCAGAGCTGCAGCCAGCCCTCAGTCTCCAAGGGGCCTTTGCCCAGGTGCCTCCTGCTCCCCTGTCCTTTCCTCAGAGGGGCCCTGCAGGGCTTCCCCAGTACCCCGTAGATCCCTGCAGCTCAGCACATGGGATGGTGGCTGGTGCCCTGACACCAGGAGGGGTGGACCCACTGTCCATGCCAGCTAAGCAGCCAGGCCCAGAGCCCAGCATGTGCTGCACAGGTGTTAACTGAGCACTGAGCAAAGGACCACAGAGGCAGACACAGACCAGAGTACCAGTGTTCTTGGAAATGGCTCGGAGGACCCTGGCCTGAGGCCTCCTCATGGGCCCTCAAACCAGAACCCCAGGAATGTCAGCTTTCTAGAGCTCAGAAGGGAGCAAAGTCACAGGCAGACAAGGGCATCAATGGAAAACAGTGTCCTCAGGAGGACTGCTTGTAGCTCCATTACCCAACGTCTACACATTCAAGGGCTGCAAGTCGCACCTCCCCTTTGCTGTCCCTACACATTTTTGAACTCAGAACCTGAGCTTGTCCTGATCCTGTCACCAAACTTCCAAACGCAAGCCACCCCTTACTCTATAGGCCAAAGAGCAGACAGCAAAGAACCACAGACAACCACAGTGCTCAGCTGAGTAGGTGCTGGCTCTCCTGGCTCCACACCTGCTCACCCAAGCAGTCTCAGTGCACCCCCAGCACCCCAGCTGGCACTCTGCAGGTGGCAGGCACCCCAACACACTGAAGCACGAGAAAAGAGCAATTAAAAGTGATGAAGAATTAAAGGCATCTTCCAGCCTGGGGATGTAACTCAGTGATAAGAGAGTTTGCCAAGCATGTGGGAGCCCCAGTACCAAAAAGAAAGAAAAAAGATATCTTTCAAAATCAGGGAGATTAAAAACAGCAGGTGACAAATTCTTTTGTTTCACCAAAGGGGTCCGTCCCCGCTGCCTTTCCAAAGCCAAGACCAGCTCCTCCTTCCAAATTAGGGGAGAGGGCTCTCAAAACACTGACCACCAGAAGCATCAACACTAGTCTTGAAAGGGGTCCGAAGTAGCATGCCTGGAGGTACACGTCCCGTGAGGGGCAGTGGCCTTAAACATTCCCAAAGGTGGGGGTCCCCCCAAAAGAGGGTCCCAGACACTCTAGGGAACTCACTCCTAGGACTTGAGATGGGCCCAGGATTTTGCATGTTCAAGCAGGTTAGTTCCAGCCCCCCGCAACGGGCACTGCTCCCCGAAACCCCGACTTGACCACCCGCCTCGGGCTCCGCACTGCCCGGGGAACACCCACGAGGGCCAGAGGAAGAGCCCAGCCCCCACCCCCGCCTGCCTCCCAGCGCGTCTGGCCGCTGCCGGGCGCCCCTCGCCTAGCTCGCACGTTCCCCGCGGCAGCCAGCACAAAGGCCTCAGTCGCTGGCTGCCACAGGGCCATGCGGTCTCGCGCCAGACAGCGCAGGCGCACTGGGCCGCGCACCCGCGGGCACGCACGCGCACTAGGCCACCGTGCGCCAGGCGGGCGGGCACACACGCTCGACGCACGCTCGCACGCATGACGCACGCGCGCGGCCCAGGCCGCGGCCCGGGGCAGGGGCGCCTAGGCCGCCGCAGAGACCGCTGGGAGGCGCCCGTTGGGGCCCTGCGCGGCCGGCGCGCTCATTCACCTATAGTAAAAGACATCCCTGTGGCCGGCCGACAGCCCCGACCTTCTGGGCACTTCTTCCCTCTCCCAGCCCTGCGGGAGCGCCGGGCACTCCCACCTCTTCCGCTCCATCGCGCCCGGCTCCTCGGCCCGCCTCCGGGCCCGCCGCCGCCGCCGCCGCCGCCGCGACCCCCGCTCGCCGCCGCCTCAGCTGCTTCCTTCGCCGGCACTTGCCGCGGCTGTTCCGGCCCGCAGGCCCCCGCCCTCCGCCCCCAGCCGGGCGCGCGCCGGCTTTGCCGCCCTCTCGGCCCCCTCCCCGCGCTCGCCAGCCCCCGCTCGGGGGGCCGCTCCGCCCACCCGCCTGCGCGCGGGGCCCGACTGCGCAGCCGCGGCGCAGGCCCCGCCCCGTGGCGGCGAGGCCGATCGGCGCACGGCCGGGGGCGGGGCCTGGTGCGCGCGAGCGCTCGTCGGACTCCGGTTCCGAGTTCTGAGCGCCGCGGCCGTTTCGGTAGCGCGGCCGGCTGAGATGCTGCGGTGGCATGGTTGTCCCCTTTCTCGGAGCATCTCCCGCCTGGCCTTCCTCCAGCTTCTTCACGAGCATCCACGTCCCGGGTGGTGGACCCCAAGTCCCGCCGACACTTTTTCGCGGTGCTGGGGATCTGACCCACGGACTGTACCACTGAGTACACCCCGGGGTCCCCCGACCCCATACGCCTCTGAGCGCCCGCTCTCCCCTCCGCCTGGTCCAGTCATCTCGCCCAGACCTCCAGGACCTTCCCGTAGAATCGTCTCCTGTCACCCCTTCTCCACCCCAACCAGAGGGATAGGAAATGAAATGTGTAGCTGTGGCTGGGTCCCTCATTGCAGCCTTGCACAGCACGCCCGTCCAGGGGCAGGTGTCTGAAAATGAACTGCCTGTCCTCCTCTGCAGCTAATCTGCAGTCACCTGGAGAAGGTCCCTTGGTTTTAAGGAGCCAGATGGTGTTGTTGGGCCCACCCAAAGCTCAAAAGATGAATTTACAACACACTTAGCTTAAAGATCTTAATGGCTTCATGAGATTCTAGAATTGGGCAACACCTCATTTCTGTAAAACAAGTGATCCCAGGGTTGAGCAGAGGTTGGCGCTGTAGGCGGGAAAGGGCTGACGAAAGCTTAAACAAGAAAACTGGTCATTTCAGACTTGACATGCCAGCTAGTAATATCGCCTTGCTTGAAGTTTTGGCTGTTCTCTCTCCTGACCTCTTGGAAGATCAGTTTAGTTTTGGCTTTGTGGCCCTGAATCATTAGCGTTAGTGACCGCTTTAGACTGAACTGCTGGGCCTAGGGTGTGCAGGAGTGCAGTCTAAACCAGTGGCCTCCTATAAATTTTATTCACGAATAACCCAGGTCAATCTCCCATCTCCAGGTCCTTAACCCCTTTTGCAAAGTCCCCTTTGCCATGGAAGGTGCCATGTCCACAAGTCCTGGGGTTGGGACCATTTGTGGGGCATCATTCTGCTGTCCATGCAAGTACTGAAAAAGCTGTAACTGGACAGCTGTGTGTGGTAGTGTGGGACTGGCACCACAGTCTCCTCTACCCACAGCAACCCTTGCCCTGGGGCAGATGGTTTTTCTTCCCACCCCTGGGAACGTGGGGGGTTCTTTGGGACCAGCTGTCTCCTGAGATTATCTGCAGCTGGTTGGTGCCACAAGACCCAGAGGCCCAGTGTCATGGCAAGTGTGGTGAGCTGGAGAGGGCCAGTGCTAGTGTGGAGATGTGTCTTTGCCATGAACTCTGAGCTAGGCTCTTGCAGACCCAGCACAGCACCTGGTGAGGCGGGTAGGATGAACCTTGTAGTGTGCGGGGGACACTTCTGTCAAGCTGCCCCTCCAGGGCTGGGTCAGGTGAGTAGAGGGTGGACTGGAACCTATGCTGGAACACATGAAACCAACCAGCTGGTGAGAAAGCAGAGCCATCAGAACCCTGTGCTTGGCTGGGAGGAGTGTGAAACCTGGCAGCTCACTCCCAGGCACACCTAGACGCTGAAGGCAGAGGCTCAGATGTGCTGGTCCGCAAGTCTCCCACAGCTGGGGGGCAGGGACAGCCCCTGTCCACCCACCCCGGGAGCAGCACTCAGCCATGTGGAGCTGATGCCCTGTGGACAGACCCCAGGACACTGCTCAGCAAGAACTAGACACAGGGCACATTCCTGGGTGTGGTGGTACACGCCTCTCATCTCAGTGACTAGGGAGGCCAAGACAGCAGAATCCCAAGTTTGAGACCAGCCTGGTCAACTCACAAGACGGTCTCAAAAAGGGCTGGGGATGTGGCTGCTATGGTTTGTATGAGAAATGATTGCATTATAATCAGTAAATTAATCCCTGATGGGATTAACTGAGTTGTAGTTGGAGGCATGGGGTGTGGCTCTTTGGGGGTCTCACTACAGGGTATGCATCTTATATCTAGAGAATGGAGCCTCTTTCTTCTTCCTGACCACCATGTGAGCTGCTTCCCTCCACCACACACTTCTGTCATGATGTTATTCCTCACCTCAAGCCTTGAGGAATGGAGCTGACCTTCTATGGACTAAGACCTCTGAAACCATGAGCCCTCAAATAAAGCTTTCCTTCCTTACAGAGGTTCTGGTTGGGTCCTTTAGTCACAACAGCCCAGAGGCTAAGAGTAGCTCAGTGGCAGAGCACTAGCTCAGCATGCATGAGGCTCTAGGTTCTATCTCCAGTACTACAAAACAAAACAACCCAAAACCAAAACTGCACCCAACTGTAATCCCAGTGGCTCAGCAGGCTGAGGCAGGAGAACTGCAAGTTCAAGGCCAGCCTCAGCAACTTAGTGAGGCAGGACCTAAGCAACTTAGAATGTGTATCAAAATTAAAAAAATAAAATGTCTGGGATATAGCTCAATGGTGAGGCTCCCCTAGGTTCAATCTCCAGTACTGGCAAACAGGGCAGGGGAAGGCTGGACTTACGATATGGAGGAAACAGTGGCAAAGACTTCTGAGGCCAGGTTGTAAGAGGACTGGCTTCCTCCTGACCCTCCCTGGGGAGCCAGCAGCCTTGTGGTGAGGAAGCCTCCACAGCACCCTGGAGAGGCCCACCTGCGAGGAGCCCTGGCCACCCACCCACAGCCACAGAGGATACAGCCAGCACGTGGCTCCTGTAGCCCCAGCTGAGCTTCCAAAGTGTAGCCTGTTCCATGTCCTGACCATGCTGTTGCAACACCCTGGGCCAGACACACTGCTCCCAAACCCCCGTCGAGGAGACTGAATGTTTGTTGTTTTAGCCACTGAAGTTGTGAGGTTACCTGCCAGGGCAGCAATAGATGATCACACTGCACAGTTACCACCCATTGAACATTTGAAATATTTTAAGTACTGAAACTATTTCTTCCAGCCATTAGACAACCCTCCTAGATTTGCAAAATTATGGAGGTGAAAATTATGGGTCAGGCAGGCCTCAGGGACTGCAGCTGGGGAACCAAGTCACAGCACAACCCAGACCCAGGCAGAGCAGGCAGCAGAGCGAGGCTGACGCTCTGAGCATCCAGATGACAACTCTTCAGCCCTGTGGCGAGTCCTTGCATTCATCCTCTGGGCGTGGGCTGTTCCGGACAGACACCTGGGGGTGGGGACAAGGCAAGGTGAGTGGCCAGGGACCCCAGCCACACTGAAATGGCAGGCAGTTCTGGGCTCTATGGCTCACATTCATGTTGGCTGCATAACCTTGGCCCCCAGGTCCCCATCTGTGATGTGAGAGTGCTGTCCACACAGGACTGTCACATATGAACAGGCCACAACAAATCAAAGTGGTCAGCACAGCAGTGGCAGAGTGGAAATGAACAGCTCTCCAGAAGGCCAGCCTTAACTTCCCCATCTGTAAAACGGGGCCTCTTACCCCGCTGGGGACTGGGCAAGCACTACCCAGCTCCAGAGTGATGGTGCTGCCGAGTTCTGAGGTGCTCCCCACCACCCCCAAACTCCTTAGCCACGGCCCGCAGGGGAGTGCCCCAGCTCTGCCCTCCTGCAGGGCTCTCCAGGGCCCCTCTCCACCCTCCAGCAGCCATGTGACCCCCACCCACTGCCACGAGGCCAACGGTCTGGACCCTGCAAGACTTACCGGAGGGGTCCACAGAGGTTCAGCCTAACTAATCTTCCTTCTTAAACTTGCCGTTGATGTAAGGCACCCAGTCCAGAACCAGCCGCCAGTCAGTGGCCCACACCAGCCCCACAGCACCCACAGCGCCCCACATGCTGGCTGTGGGGATCCTGTGAGGAGAGTGGCAGTCAGGCCCTGCTTGGGACTCTCCCCTGGGACCAGCCTTGGGCACCTCTGACCACCCCCAGTCTGTCCAGCACCCACATGGGCCAGCCCCTACCAGGAGCTAAGGGCCCCACAGGGTGGAAAGGAGGAAGACAGCCTGAAGCCTCAGCAGCACCCGACCCGCTGCTCTGCCAGCCACAGGGAGCTTTGGCAGCGGGCAAGGCCACTCAGTCAGCTTTCAGATTATCCTGAAGGCTTGTGGGTCTGTGCGCTGCTGGGATGGCACCCAGGGCTTCACGCACACCAGTAAGTGCTGAGCACAAGCAGACCCCAGCACCCCACCCGGACAGATCCTGACTGTGCACGCTTAGGGGTGACAAGACTCTGTACTGAGCACAGGTACAGCATGACACGATCACACAGCACTTCAGACAACACGCTGAAGGCTTGTCTGAAGAATTCTGCTGCTGAATCAAGCCCGCAGCCGCCATGGCACAGTTGTTCTGCAGTGGGGCGCCTTCATCCAGAGCATCAAGCCCATGGCTGCCATGGCATAGGTGTTCTGAAGTGGGGCACCTTCGTCTGGGCATCTCCCTCCCTCACTGGCCGCATCTTAGCAGGACTGAGGGAGACCCATTGATTTCAGTTACTGTTTTGCAGGGAAGGAGACCAAACATCAGAGGGGGACTCGCTTCGCTGAGGACATACAGCCAGGGAGGTTCAGAGAAAGGGTGGCACCTGCCTTGAGGGCTCCCCAAGGGCTGGCACCATGTCCTGTGCCCACACACATGCTCCTGCCCTCCCAGAACAGGCTAAGGATGCGCTCCCAACGAACAGACGCAGAGCTCAGAGCTCGGACATTTCAGACATAAAAACGCTGCAGTTTTGCCATGAGCGCCCTCCCCAGGCTCGCCCTCCCACTGGCTTTGGGCGAGGCTGGCTGCCCCGTCACCAGTTACCTCCCAGGAGCCACAGGACCTGAATCCTGCCAGCGGCTGCAGGGGAAGTCTGGAAAAGGGACTCCGCCAGACCATCAGATGGGCCAAGGGTTTGGCTCAGCTGTGCCTGAGTGCCTGACCTGCAGAAAATGCGTGATGTTCAACACTGCATGAAGCTGCCAACCTGGGTATGGTGGGCCTGCCCCGCTGCTAGCAGAGGAAGCTGTGATCTGACACAGTGGACGTCAGGCCTGGGTCTTGGAGGGGGTTCTCCCTGAGTGAGATGGATGCACAGCTCCCCCACCGGGGGACCCCCTCAGGCTGGCAGTTGCTCGCAGCTCCATGGAGTCACAGATTGCTGCAGCCATCAGAACACAGCAGGGGCCACTGAACAGTGGGGCTGTTAATAATCACCAGAGCAGCCTTTTTTTTTGCTGGGTTGACTGGCTCCACTTACCCCAGGACCATGTGGACCTGCACAATGCAGAAGGAACCCATCAACCTGACCTCCAGTAGGCGTGGAGGAAGGACACAAAGAAAATAGCCAGGCTGGCCACCCCACAAGCCCCCCTCCCCTTTCCCAGATCACCACATCAGGGCTTGGTGAGACTCAAAAGTGACCAGAACCCCTGCAGTGGAAACCTGCTTCTTGGCCTCACAAAGCCAGAGGCCAGTGAGACAGGCAGCAGCCTTCTTCTCTCCACCTTGAAATTTCAGATCTGCCCTACACCACAGATCTTATTTCTTTATTGCACTGTGGATTAAACTCAGGGGTGCTCTACCATAGAACTACATCCCCAGCCCTTATTTTTTTTTTAATTTTGAGACAGGGTCTTGCTAAGCTGCTGAGGCTGACCCCAAACCTGTGATCTTTCTGCCTCAGTCTCCCAAGTCACTACACACACCTGGCTTAGATCTCAATTCTTTACTTTTCCTTGCCAACTTAACAGAACATCAGCCCATGAGGGTTTACGGCTGCAACTCTGGCACACAGGAGGTACTCAATAAATGCATACGGAGTGAACAAGAGCATGAAGGAGGCATGGTCACCACTCTGACCAAGCACAGGAAGGAACAGGACAGCTGTACAGGGAGATGGAAGGCCTAATGCCAGGATGGCCTTCCGACACGCAGCAGTCCGAGCTGTCCAGCTGTTAAAGGCCCCTATACCCTGCGAGGAAAGAACCCTTGCTTAACAACCCAGCCGGGCAGCTGAGACTGCTGGCCAAACCATCACCCCATCCTGGCTCCCATGGGAGTCACCCCAATCTGTGCCCACCTCCCACATGGGATTAGGGCTAGTGCAATAATGGGTTTCATGCATCATTACAAAGCACTTAAAGGCCGGCCGCGGTGGCCATGCCTGTAATCTCACTGTACAGGAGGCTGAGGTAGAAGGATCTTGAGTTCAAAGCCAGCCTCAGGAAAAAGCGAGGTGCTAAGCAACTCAGTGAGACCCTGTTTCTAAATAAACTACAAAACAGGGCTGGGATGTGGCTCAGTGGTCCAGTGCCCCTGAGTGCAATACCCTGCCCTCCCCCCGCAAATAAGCCATTTAAAGGGCAGGAGGAAGCAGGTCCACGGCCAGCCCGGGAAACTTGGCGAGACCCTGTCCCAGAATGAAAAACAAAAAGGGCTGGGGTGCGTGTGGCTCAGCGGTGGAGCGACTTGCCCAGCAAGAGCGAGGCCCCGGGTCCACGCGGCGCCGAAGAGAATAACACCATCTTGATAAAACAAGGCCAAGGCAGAGGCTGACGGGCTGTTTCAGGCCCCGGGGCGGCGGCCCGCGTCGGGGAGCCGCGGACGGGCCCAGGCCCGGCGCCCGCGCGTCTTGGTCCCGGCGGGCACGCGGGGCCCGGGCGGAGAGGGAAGGTGAGGCCCGCGCGGGCCTGGGTCTCCGCCCGGCCGCCCGCGCGGAGGGCCCCGGGCCTCGGCGGCGCGGGGCGGCGTCCTCACCAGTTCTTGGCCAGCTGCAGGTAGCGCGGGCCCAGGAACCGGGTCAGCATCGCCGCGGGTCCGCGCGCTCAGGGTCACCGTGTCCCCCGGCGCGCACGCGCGAGGACCTTGCGGGCCTGCGCGCGCAGGCCGGAAGCCACGGCGGCACTTCCGGGAGCGTCACGGCGTCCGCGCCGCGACCGTGGTGGGCGGGGCTGCGGGGCCCCGCGGCCGGGCGGCGAGTTCGCGCGCGCGGTCGGACCCCGGCCCGCCGCCGCCCGCTGCCCCGGGGCGCCCCCGAGCGCCTGCCGGTTACGCGCGGCGCCGGACACGGCCCGACGGGAAGAGGCTCGCCCGGGACCGCACTGGGAAGGGCGGCCCTGGGGCCCCGTTCGCCGGGACGCGGGCCACGCGCCCTGCCTCCCTGACCCCAGCCGGCCTGGCCCGGCCTCGGTTGTTGCCTGGAGGCCCCGGCGGGAGTCCTCGCAGGTTTTGGTTTGTGAGCGCTGGCGACCCCTCCTTCCGGCGGAGGGAGGCCTGGCTCCTTGCTTGGCGTCTCGGGGCCTCCCAGCCGAGACCGGCAGGTGCTCCTCGTCAGCTCCTGGCGTTGCGTCCCTGCCTCCAGTGACCTCCCAGACCCCGCCCGGCCAGAGGGCTCGAGAACCCCCAGCTTGCAGCCCCACCTCGGGCACGCACCCCGCCAAAAGAGGAGAGCAGCCCGGACGCTGCGGCTCCCGGAGCCTTCTCCGCACGCCATCCGCACGCCCAGCACCTGGACAGAACGGCTAGAAAGGCCGGCGGAGCACCCGGGCTCCTCGCCTCTGGGGCCCGCGTCGCAAGCGGGCCTGGTGGTTTGGCACCGACGCCGTGGGTGTGCTTGCTCTGCTTTGGCGGTCGGGGTCCTGCGGCTCTCCAGCGGCTGCAGGTTCTCTCCTGCCGCTGTCCCAGGCCACCGGAGCGTAGGCGCCGCCTTAATGTGGACAGTGTTGCTAGATCTTACCACTTGCCCTGGGGTGTTGGGTTTAGGAAGCACTTGGATAAGACCGTGTCCGCTGGTGGAAATTAAAGAGTCGGGTGCAGACGCCGACATGAGGCCTGTTAAGGGAGGCCTGCTGGCGGGGGGCAGCAGTTCTTGAAGGCCTCCTCGCTCCACCTGCCCCTGCTAAACGATAGTGACCCCAGAGGACCCCGGGCCACGTTTGGTGTCCCGGCATGGAGTGAGTCCTCAGCACCCTGCAGTGCCCACGGGGAGAACAATCCAGCCCTATGTCCCACCAGGGGACACGCCGCCATCCTAGTGTTTCATCTGCAACCCGGAATGCTCTCCCGCAAACCGGTCCCAGCGCGGCGGAGGGCGGACTCTTTCAGCCACCCTGCTGCTACTGGCGCCACCTAGTCCCTCTTAGAGGGCAGCGTGGTTCCTAATGATTGGCCCCTGGGGGTCACCCCTTCCACGGGGCCGAGTCAAGTTCAGCAGTGACTTGCACAGACAGCATGAGCTCCAGAGAGCAGTGGAAGGTCGAGGAGACACCACAGGGCCCACCTCCTTGAGCAGCCTTGCCCATCGTTTGGTCTGGTTCTCAAGAAGTTGTAAACGCCCCTCTCTGGAGCTTAGAGTCGATGTCGTTGGCAATAGGAAGCCATGGGAGATTTCAGAGAGGAAATGGCAAAGCCCACCTTTGGCTCCTGTACTGGTGATTGAACCTAGACTCACACGTGCTAGTCAAGCACTCTCGTTGAGCCACATCCCAGCCTGTTATTATGAGAGGGGGTCTTGTTAAAAGTCGCTGATCTCGAATTTACAATCCTGCCACAGCCTCCTGGGTAGCTGGGATCGAAGGCATGTGCTACCATGCCTGGAGCATGCCCACCCTCTCAGCGGCGGAGCAGGGCTCCCCTGAGAAGCGGGCTACAGCCACACCAGGCAGCGAGCTGTGCAGCCCCGTTATCAGCTCAGCCCCTCTGCAGAGCCAGCACCCGGGGAGTCAGCCCCGTCCAGATCTCCTTTGAAGTGCAGGTTCCCACTTCCCCTGCAGAGCTTTGGATGCAGCTGTTCCTAGGGGGAGGACCAGTGGCATACAAGCTGGATCACTGGACAAACTGCTGTCCCCTGGAGTGGACATCAGGGGCACCAAAGGTTCAAGGCCACCCTCCTGACCCTTTCTCCTGTCAGCACATCACGCTGGACAGACAGGATGGGAAACATCAGAGGTGTTATGAACAGGACAGGCTCAAAATCTAATTCCAAGAGGATTCTTTAAAAATCCCAAATAATCCAGCGGGCAGAGTCAACATGTTAAAAACAAGAAAATTGTTTTGGTGGTATGGGGCCCAGGGCAAATGCTCTGCCACTGAACTGCATCCCCAGCATGTTTTGTTAACTTTTCAAGTTTGAAACAGGGTCTTGCTAAGTTGCCCAGGCTGACCTCAAACTTGGGACCTTCCTGCCTCAGTCTCCCGAGTAGCTGGGATGCCAGGGATAATGCCATGCCTCGCTATAAATTTTTTCCCAAAAAATTTTTGTTAAGGGGGCTGGAGTGGTAGTTCAGTGGTAGAGCACTTGCCTAGCACTTATGAGGCACTGGGTTCGATCCTCAGCAGCAGATAAAAATAAGACAGAATATTGTGTCCATCTGCAACTAAAAAAAAATACTTAAAAAAAAGTTAAGCTGTTTTTCTGCCAGGCAGTTAAGCTGTTTTTCTGGTGGTGCACACCTACCACCCCAGCAGCTTGGGAGGCTGAGGCAGGAGGAAGCGAGTTCAAAACCAGCCTCAGCAACTTAGCAAGACCCTGTCTAAAAACAAGGGGAAAGGGATGTGACTCAGTGGTTGATGGCACCTGGGTTCAATACCTGGTACAGAAAAACACACAAAACCCCCCAAAACGCAAACTCCAGTTGTCCTGAGGCTGATCTGTAGCAGAGGCCCTCCCCTCCCATTGAGAGGCTTCCTCTCATGTTGAGCTCATCTCAGCTCATAAATTACATGATACACAGCTCAGTCCTCAGTGCCTTGGGGTGCAGACTCCTCAGCCACTGCCCACTGGACCTATGGGTAGGACTAGATGACAAGAATGAAACAGGCTGGCTTCCCAAGAGGTGGCCCACAGTCTGGCAAGTCACCTTGGTGAATAGGGCGGATCCCAGTGAAGTCAGGCCACTGGATCTTCCTTGCTTTCCCGACCTTCCATGGGGCCCAGTTTGGGGAACTCCAAGCAGCCCTGCTACCCCAGGGGAGAGCACGGGGTCTCAGGGGCAACCGAGGGGGGGTACCCAGGATGCTGATAGGGAGAAGCAGACAACTTGGGGGGCCAGAAGGGTTGTGCGGGGGAGGGTAGTAAGGCAGGCTACCCCAGGTCTGAACTATGGGGGTCCTGTGGCATGAGATGCTGTTTTAGACCCAGGACAGTCCTGAGCCAGGCAGGACCGACTGGTTCCCCCTCCTGACATTAGACTAAGAATGGACATGGTGAGCCTGGCTAAGAGACCAGGATGCAGGTGAACCCCTCAGTGGCCTTTCTTGGCCCCAGGGACCCTCCTGCACCTCGCCATACAGCCTTGGATTAAGGGCAGCTGCTGCAGCCCTGGCACACTCCTGGTTAAGCTCTGGCCCTCTGTCCACACCTGGGTGGTCATTTGTAAGGTGGTGAAGTGCCAGAGTGGGGAGGGTGTGTCCTGTTGTACACTCCCTGGCAGCAGCCCCTCTCCTAGTCCAGAGAATAAGCTGTGGCCCCCACGCAAGATGTCACTAGTCCCAAAAGAGCCCCTGGGAGAGCAGCCTGGAGGGCCTTGGGCTGAGCACTGTGGTGGGGCAGGTACCCAGGACATTGTGGAAGCACCTTGGCTTCCTGTCCCTTCCCAAGGGCTGCCTGGGAAGAACCCAGGCTGGCCGGTTCTAAGAGGGACGTGGAAAGTGCCCTGCGCTGCAGAGCGCTGCTGGAGTGGGTGTGGGCTGCAGGGCGACGCTGGTCCTGATGCGACTTTAGTCGTCTGGGTGGTCATGAAAGGCACTGCTCACTTCTAGAAACAGGGACACAAGACTTTTATACAAAAAAAAAAAAACCTTGTTGCTTACAAAACATATGCAAAAGAGAGCTTAAAAAAAAAAAAAGACACGGAAGGCATCCTCCTTGCTAATTTTCTTCTACATTAAAAAAATCTCATAACTAACGCTTTTTATTTTCCTTAAAAAAAATATTATGCTTAGGCACGATTTGCTGGTGGCTTTTGAAGAACAAGCCAGTTTTGCACAGCATCACCCTCGACTGAGTGAAGTTTCAGTTCTTCCATGTTTTATATTGTTAAGGCATTATCTTCTTTTCTGACAAAGTGTGTATTTGTTGCTTGCTTTCTGGGTTTGCTCACCCCCCAGCCCAGCCCAGTCAGTGGGGCCGCATGGATTCCAGGATCTGCAGGAGAGGTGGCCAGATGGGATGCAGCAGGTCGCTCTTGGTTGAAGGGTGGTGAGGCTGCTCCATTACCCAAACCCAGCGTGGGGAGTAAGCTGGTCCCTCGTCCAGCAGGGCCATCCTTACATGTGCCCGGTGGGGTTGTGGGCCTCGCTCAAGCCAGGGTGGGAGCCTGAGAGCACCATCTGGGGGTCTCCAACCACGCCTGACACCTTCTCCTCCTCTCGCCGCTTCAGGCAGGCTGCTTTGGGGTTCAGGTTCCGTTCTGGGGGAGGGGAGAGTTTTGTGGGAAGAGGGTCCCCAGAGGGCCTGCAAGGAGCCGCAGGGTGGGGCGGGGGCCCCGCACGCCTGTCTCCTCGCTTGAGAGAGCTGTCAGGGCCAGGGGGCTGTTGAGAGCAGGAATCCAGGGTGCCAGGGGACGTCAGGGGTCCTAAGGCAGCTACAGGAGAACCCCCAGAGCACTGCGGAGCAGCAGGCTCAGGGCTGCTGAGGACCGTCTGCACGGGGATGGGAGGGTCCACCCTGGGAGCCTACCTCGCACCTGCTGCTCCAGGCCCAGGATGACCTGCACGGCCTGCTGCAGGATGAGCAGCTTGGTCTGCGCCTTGTCCGACTTGAGGTGCATCTGGCACATGCGCCCCAGCTCCCGGAAGGCCTCGTTAATGTCCCGCACACGCACCCGCTCCCGAGCGTTATTGGCCATGCGCCTCTCCCGGTCCCTCAGGTCCTTCTCCTCCAAGGACAGCACCTCTTCTGTACTGCTGGGTCACAGCACCAGGGCCTCTGTTAGTGCCAAGCCCAGGCAGGTGGGGCAGGGCCAGTGTGCAGAGGGTTCAGCTGGCTCTTGTGTTGTGTCTGACAGGCCAGTGCTGGTGTGGTGCAGCTGACTCCTGGTGTGGGCACAGGGGCAGGTGATGGCCAGTGGTGCACAGCCGTGAGGGTGTGGGTGTAGCCGAGTGTGAGGGTGCTGGTGAGGGTGTAGCTGAGTGTGAGGGTGTAGCTGAGTGTGAGGGTGCTGGTGAGGGTGTAGCTGAGTGTGAGGGTGTAGCTGAGTGTGAGGGTGCTGGTGAGGGTGTAGCTGAGTGTGAGGGTGTAGCTGAGTGTGAGGGTGTAGCTGAGTGTGAGGGTGCTGGTGTGGGTGTAGCTGAGTGTGAGGGTGTAGGTGAGGGTGTAGCTGAGTGTGAGGGTGTAGGTGAGCGTGAGGGTGCTGATGAGTGTGAGGGTGTAGGTGAGCGTGTGGGTGTAGCTGAGTGTGAGGGTGCAGGTGAGTGTGAGGGTGTAGCCGAGTGTGAGGGTGTAGCTGAGTGTGAGGGTGCTGGTGAGGGTGTAGCTGAGTGTGAGGGTGTAGCTGAGTGTGAGGGTGCTGGTGAGGGTGTAGCTGAGTGTGAGGGTGTAGCTGAGTGTGAGGGTGCTGGTGAGGGTGTAGCTGAGTGTGAGGGTGTAGGTGAGCGTGAGGGTGCTGCTGAGTGTGAGGGTGTAGGTGAGCGTGTGGGTGTAGCTGAGTGTGAGGGTGCTGGTGAGGGTGTAGCTGAGTGTGAGGGTGTAGCTGAGTGTGAGGGTGCTGGTGTGGGTGTAGCTGAGTGTGAAGGTGTAGCTGAGTGTGAGGGTGTAGGTGAGTGTGAGGGTGTAGCTGAGTGTGAGGGTGCAGGTGAGCGTGTGGGTGTAGCTGAGTGTGAGGGTGTAGCTGAGTGTGAGGGTGCAGGTGAGTGTGAGGGTGTAGCCGAGTGTGAGGGTGTAGCTGAGTGTGAGGGTGCAGGTGAGCGTGAGGGTGCTGCTGAGTGTGAGGGTGTAGGTGAGCGTGTGGGTGTAGCTGAGTGTGAGGGTGCAGGTGAGCGTGAGGGTGCTGTGTGGGGACAGCTGGTGGGTGAGGTGGTGGACAGTGTTCACACCCACAGAGGCGTGCTCATCTGTGTGCACAAACGTGACCACCAAGGCTTGTGGCCGTGCCCCTCAGACCCAGCTAGGGTCCAGGCTGTGTGTGCGGTCACACGGAGGACCCAGGCCAGACTGTCCCAACCACTGGTGACGGGAGGCCCTGACTTCCCAGCTGAAGACCCTGGGAACTGGTCCTCTAGGTCCCTGGCTTACTCCACCAGCCCAGGCCAGCCCCTGTCCCTCTTGCGCTGCCCCTCCCACGACGACGACCTTCCCCATCAGAGCAGCTGCCTGCTGGATGACAGTGCACTAGCCTGGCCCGGCCTGCCCTGGGCAGGAGGCTCTCCGCAAACCCAGGAGAGTCAGGGCCATGAGGAGTCGACCAGCTCACACCGAGATCCCCAAGCTCCAAAGCGTTTCTGGCGAAAGGCATGTGTTCTGGGCTGCCCTGGCTGCCCTGGCTGCCCCACGCTGGGCCTGGAGGGGCCTCAGCTCTGAGCCCCACAAAGGACCTCCTCTAGGTGGAGCAGTGGCTCCCAGTCCCCGAGTCAGAGGGCACAGGCTCAGCACTGAGCCCCTCCAGGCCACAGCCTGGAGCAGCGCCGGCCCAGGCTCCCCTAGCTGGGTGGCTCTGCACCTGTGACCGCACTCCCCACACTTTGGTGTCCTTCTTGGTAGAGTGGGTGCCAATCACCCATGAACTCTGCAGCTCTGACTCACAGATGGAGGCCTGGCCTGGTGCGATCACAAGCAAGGTGCCTGAACCTGACCAGGCCTCCTCTGGAGCCCTGTCCTGCTCCGGGGGGAGGGTTGCCCTCCCCCACTTCCTGCCCTCCCTGCCTCCTAGGGCCTGGGTGGACCCCTTGGGAGGCAGCGCCCTGGGGCCCAGGACAAGCGCGCAGACCAAACTGAACCAGAGGCTGGCGAGCCCAGGTCCCTTCCTTCCCTCAAGGCCTGGTGGGCTTTGGGAGAGGAAAGGCCCCAAGGCTCCAGCCTCGGCCATCCTGGCGTCGGGCAGCAAGTGCGAGGTGAGGAGGGGCCACCATGGGGAGCAGAGGATGCAAGGCCGGGGCGGACAGGGAGAGCGAGAGGCAGAGAGCAGAGAGGCGGGCGGGGGCTCGTGGGGTGGGACGGCGCCACTGCTGGGGAGATGCGGAAACCTCAGAGCTGAGGGGACAGCAGCCGGGCCGGGACTAGCTCCGGTCCAAGCGACAGTGCTGCAGGAGAGAAAGGGTTAACAGGGCCAGGCAGGAGCAGGAGGTTAGGGAGGCGGCTGCCAGCAGGAGCGGGGCACTGGGCCACTGGGGCCAGGATGGGGCCTCTGCCTTCCACCTTCACCCGGCCCTGGGAACAGGCGGGACAATCCCACCTGCAGACGGGGAACCTCAGTCAGAGGGGGTCGGGCTCAGGGGCTCTCCTGGGCATTTGCTCAAGTCCAAGGGCCCAAAGTGGTCTAGGTGCCCACCTGGCCTCTGGGCTCCAGGGCATGCCAGCCCTGGGAGCTAGGCTCTAGGCTTCCCGAGGTGGGGCCAAGGGGACAGTGGCTTCTGGGATTTTAGGACAGCCCTAGGCATACCCAGGTCTGCAGGACTGTGTGTCCAAGAGTCCACTCCTCCCACCCAGGACTGGTCACTGGGTTCAGGAGGAGGAAAGGTCCTGGCAGGGGGCAGGGGCGGGCTGCAGGGGCGGCTCCAGGAAGCAAGGGTGGACCAGGACATGGCTGCAAGGGGAGGGTCGGCTCCGGGAAGGGGGAGCGAGCGGGGGCCGCGCCCCACTGACCTCGCACTTGCTGCTCCAGGTGGAGGATGACCGACACGGCCTGGTGCAGGATGAGCAGTTTGGTCTGGGGCTTCTCACTGCTGAGGTGCAGCTGGCACATGCGCCCCAGCTCCTTAAAGGCCTCATTGATGTCCCGGACCCGCAGCCGCTCGCGGGCATTATTGGCCACCCGACGCTCCTTCTCCCGCTCGGCCTTCTGCTCTGGGGGGAGAAGGTCGTCCTCGTCCTCGTCTGGGCTATGGGGGGAGGGGGCCAGGGGCCAGAGGGAGACAGTGAGGAGGGGCGGGCACGGCCGGGCCCTCAGGGGTGCGTGGTGCGCTGTGGAGTGCGTGCGCTGCGGCCGCGGGGTGGCGAGGGCGGGCGGCGGGCACCTGGTCCGAGCGCGGGAGCCCTTCAGCTCCTTCCTCTCCTCCTCGGAGTTGTCCGCCACCGAGGCGTTCTCCTCGTCCTCCTTCTCCTCCCGCTTGATCTCGCCAGCGGCCACCGCAGCTCCCGCTCGCCCGAGTCCTGCAACAGGCCTGGCATCAGGCGGTGTGGCCTGGACAGCAGTGGCCTCCAAGGTACCTGACCAGCCCCCGTGACTCTCCTAGGACGGGCAGGTCTTGGATTGCAAGGAAAAAAAAAAAGGCAAAACGAACGGAAACGCCTAGGACTGGGCCACCATGCCCACCACACAGGTTCCGATTCCAGACAAAGGGCCGCTCCGCGCGGAGCGCTAGCCGGCAGGCTCACAGCCAGAGCCCACAGAAGGAGCCGCTCCCTGCTCCTGGAGGACACCAAGCTCCACGAAGAACCAGCACTTCACAGCCCTTGCGCCCTGGCACACAGGCCACTGGAAACACCCGCGATGCCAACGCGAATACCAGAGGAGTGACTCCCACAGCAGCCGCCGCCGGGCAGGGCGGCTGGAGGCCAGCCTCAGCACCCAGGACAGGCAGTGCACCCGGGCTCCACCCGGCGCTGCGGAAACCAGCCACTCCACACTGGAGACCTGGCCTGTGCACACCTCCCTGCCTTGCCGCCCAGGCAGCAGGAGACAGGCAGGCACGCGGCACCCAGCTGGGAATCAGCGGGGCACGTCAGGACAGCAGGGCGATGGGCACACGGCCCGCGTGACCTGAACGAGCCGTGAAGGGCTGCTCTCTGAAGGGCACAGAGTGCTCCGGTCCACGCGAGCACACGTCAAGAGGAGACGGCGTGGCCCAGGTGGGAGCTCCACACACGGAGTCTCCTTCACCATCGAGAAACACCCTTTGCCCCCGAGGCTGGAGATGGAGGCTGGCACAACCACTCTGGAAAACCCTGGCACCAACTTGAAGGGGTGGGTGCATGTTTGCCCCAGAAGCCCTGACAGGCATGCCAGGAGGCGCCTGAGCGCATGGCTGGCAGGAGGGCATGTGTGCAACCAGGTAAAGACCCTGTCCGCAGGAAGCCACAGCTGTGATGTCCAAGAACAGGGGAGCACAGTGCCTGGTCTCGGGCCTCCACCCTGGACTCTCACTAAGACACTGCATTCTAAATGGTAGCTGGGAAAAATGGCCAGATCCTGAGGGAGGGACAGGACGGAGTCCTGGAGAGGTGGACTAAGGCCAGGCTTGCTCGGTACTGTAGGCACACCCTGGGTGGTTCTCGGGGTGTCGTCCCTAGCCTCCACCTCTCTGGGCCAGGATACCCAAGTCTGATGGATACGCACATACAGACATGGCCACCAGAGGGCCCCCCTGAGTCCCAAGCAGGTCCAGTCCTGCACCGCTGTCCAGGTCCTCCCTCCCTGGGCTCCAGCAGCCCAGTCAGCACTGCCTGAGCACCAGCCTCCTCTCACAACCTGGCCCCAGCCTTGGGGTGCAGGCCCACCCGGTCTGTTCCACCAGTCTCACCCTCAGTGCCTACAACAGTGCCAGTCCTGCTTCCCCCATGATGCCCACCAGCGGCCTGCATCCCAGACGCCCCAGCTGCCCAGGGCTCGCAGGAGTCCACCTCAGGAGCAGCGAACCCCACCCTGCCCTGCTAGGGCACTGGCTCAAGCCCTCTGCCCACTTGCACCCTGCACATGGTATGGAGTGTGTGTGGCCCCTTGGGCAGCATGGTCCCTGGGAAACCAGGGCCATGCAGCGCGTTGCAGAGTGGCATGGGATGGACAAGCGGCTTAGTGGCTGGGACTCACCGCTATAGGAGTCAGGTGGCCGCGAAAGGTCAGGCAGAGTGCCAGGCTGGCTGGGCAGGGCAGTGTGGTTGTGCAAGAGGCTGGCGCTGCCCGGAAGGCCGTCCTCAGGGTGGCCACTCCCAACCTGCAATTGGGGCAGGGGTCACATCAGGGTGGCTGGCCCCGGCCCCACCCCCCACCACCCTGTCCAAGGCTCACCAGGCCGGTGTGCCGACCGCCAAGCGGCAAGGGGCCCACAAAGCTGGAGGCCAGCACTCCGGGGCCAGGCAGCAGCCCGTGCACGTCGCCTGCTGTGCCCACAGCATGGCTGCGAAGCACATGGATGGCCTCGTCCAGGTGGTCTTCCATCTTGCTCTGTGGGGCACAGGGTGGGTGAGGGGCCTGGCTAGGACATGCCCCTCCTCGTGGGCTCAACCCGGTGCCGGGCTTGGCCAGGCATGTCTGTCACACTGCAAGCCTGCTGCCATGGGTGACGTGACAGACACCAGCCCACCCCAGTGGCAGCAGAAAAACTCACCAGGCCAGGGAGACCCCCATCATAGCTGGGCGATAAGGCACCGGGGGCCCCTGCTCGGGGCCACTGTGACGTCCCTGGAGAGGCGGAGGTGTGTGAACAGGCAGACCCAGGACAGGTGAGCCGTTGCGGGAGGGTGTTCCCAGGCGGCTGGGCGTCCTCCAAGGCTTGGGGTGGCCACTTCAGGGATGTCCTACACCAGCAAAGCTGCTCTTGGCCCCACCGGGCCCTAGCGTCTGGCCTCACAGCCCGGGGACCCCCGTCAGCAGGTCAGCCACGTCCACCCAGCTTCCAAGAGCAATCGGTGCCTTGGAGAGTGGCTCCTCCCCATCCTGCCCACATGCTCTGGGTTCCAGCAGCAGTGTGGGAAGTGGTTAGCTCCAGGAGAGACTGGACAGGCCCAGGGAAAGCCTGGCTTCCTGAGCTTCCCCACAGGGCAGAGCTGAGGATGGGGTTACTGTCAGCACCACTGGCCAGGCCAACAAAAGCTTCTGGCTCCCACTTCCTTCTGTGCTCAGCTGATGCCAGGCATGACGGAGCAAGGACAGGGGCCTGCCCCCTGGCTGGCGCGACGTGGCACGGGCACAGAGCAGGCGCCCCTCAGCCTCCGTCAGGAGGGAATGGCAGCAGGCGCAGAACCTCCGCAGGCTCCCTGTTCCTGCACTGTGAACTGCCAGGTGTCACCTCTGGGGACCTCGCCCACGTGCAGACCTGACCTGGACGCTGACTCTTACTGCCTGGTCATGGGCCATGGCTTGAGGACACCTGTGGGCCACCTGGAGGGAGCCCTCCTGGTTTGCCCAGAGCACGACTCACTACAAGCTGTGCCCCCGCCAGCCCCCACCCTGTGAGGCTGCAGGACCCCTAGGGTGAGCTGACCCCCACACCACCCATGTGGCCCAGGCCCCTCACATACCCGGCAGGCCCTGAGGGGAGCCCACAGGGGTCGAGGGGCTGGGTGAGAAGTTGCTGCTGGAGTGATCTGGAGAGTAGATCTGTGCAGCAGAGGGGCAGGTGGTCAGAGGCTGGCCGTGCGGTGTCCCCAGCCCGCCTCCCCAGGCCCACGCCTCACCGAGGCCAGAGCCTTCCCAAGGGCGTCCCCAGAGCTGCCAGCTGTGGTCCCACGGGAGCCTGTGGGTGGAAAGAGGTGAGGACCAGCCTTGAGGTCAGATGTCCCATGTGACGAGTCCCCACGACACCTGCTGGGTTGAGGGTGAGCCCTGGGGACTACAGCGGGGCTACAGCAGGAAATGCACGCCCCAGGACCTTCCCAGCTTCCTGTGGGGGTGACCCCAACAGAAGCGACGACTGGGGAACCGGCTCCGATCCCGTGGTGCCCGCCTGTGCCGAGCCTGCCGGCCGGCTGGTCCACACACTGTCCTGGGAGGGCATACCGAGGAGGCCCTCAGCCCCACTGACAGGCGGGGTGTGGCTGGAGACGCTGCTGTAAGGAGCTCCGGGGGCCGAGGAGAAGGTGGACACGGCCGGAAGCCCGCCATTGACCTCCGCTCCATGCAGCTGGTAGCCCTGGTGGATAGCAGAGAGGGTCAGGTGGTGCTGTCCAGGCCGGCTGGCTGGCTGATCTGCCCACCTGCCCACCCAGGCCTACCAGGCGCTCATGCTGGTGCAGGCCACTGAAGGTGCTGCTGCTCACGGGACCTCCGCTGCCCGGTGTGAGGGGCAAGGCGGAAGAGCCGCCCCCCAGCATGGGCCCGAAGCCTGCCTGGCCAGGGCTGCTCCAGAGCTCCGTCGCGGGGTGCAGGCTGCTATCTGTGGGGAGCAGGGGGTGAGGCGGGGTGGAGGACCCAGCCCACCCAGGGCGAGCCCCACACACCTGCCATGTAGAAGGGGCTGGGGTAGGTGCTGCTGGGGGTCTTGGCAGAGGGGTAGGCGGCTGTGTCCCTGCCAAAGTCGTCCCCTGAGCTGGGCGGGTACACCTGCAGGCGCAAGGACGGAGGAGCCAGTCACCCCAGCATCGCTCCCCACAGGCCGGAACCACCCGCCTGCCCGCCCAGGTCTGCCTGGGTCCGCGGGTGAGGGTGCCCTGTGGCTGGCTGCAGACGCCTGCTCCTGTTGACCCTGGCCAGGCCCTCGCTCTCCTCCTCACCTGCCAGGCTCCTCCAGCCCCACGCCCGACCCGCCAGGTCCCAGAGGAGCATGTGGCATGGCCACCCAGGGGCAGCTATGGTAAGGGGGCCCACCACCAGCACCAACTGTGACGCTGACCACCCGGCGCTCCTGGAAGCCAGGCCCAGCAGGGGAGTGGACACCAGGATAGTGTGGTGTGACTGAAGCAGGGTTCCAGGGCCACAGTCTCATCACCTGCATGCCTGCCACCTTCCTCCTTGTGTCCCCAGAGCTGGTCCCCACCCCCATGTCGTAGGAAGTGGGTGTGAGGCCTGATGAGGAAGGCGGGCCCTGTGGCAGGGGAGCAGGCGCCCACCCCGATTCACGCTGACCAGGACGGGGACGCGGCCACACAAGGCATGTGTGCCTGCCCGTGGCCAGGGCTCCCGGCAGCAGCGGCGGTGCCAGCAGGGGAGTCCAGCACAGCACCCTCCTCCCAGCTGCACGCGCCACAGGAGCACGGCAGCGCGGGTGCTGACGGCCCCGCCATCTGCTGTGTCTGGCCATCAGCCAACCACCGGGCAGCAGGATGGGGACGCAGGGCAGGTGGGGGACAGGCCCTGGACAGGGCCCCAGGAGGGCCTGCCTGCCTGGCTCCTGGACCCCCGCGTGCCCCAGGGGCCTCCTCCTAGGGCAGGCGAGACCCAGGCTGGAAGGGAGACCCTGAGACTGCCGTTCCTGGGAGGGCCTGTGTCAGGGCTGGGCCTTAGGGTAGCTCTAGGCTGGGAGCCCACCCAGCGCTGGCCACACGTGCTCGGGGCGGCAGAGGCACGCACAGCTCGGTACCCTCACAAGCCCTGTGGCCCCTGACAGGGAGGGCCACCTAAGCCCTGGGGCCAGGAAAGGCGCTCAAGTGGGGTTCCCGCCACGGCACCACTCACCGAGGAAGGAAGACCAGGCGGAACCTTCCGGACCTTCTTGGGCTGTGCATCTGTTGAGAGAGAGAAACAAGGGATGCCCCTCAGTGACTGTACCCAGCCCTTGGACACCGGTCACTGGTGGGGACCGGTTATGGGAGCAGCTCCTGCCCTGCACCCTGAGAAGAGCTCTTCACCCATTCGGTGACATCAAACATCTTGGCTGGGCATGGTGGCCATGCCTGTCACCCCAGCAACTTAGGAGGCTACGGCAGAAGGATGGCAGATTCGAGAACAGTCTGGCTGAAGCTCTGTCGCAACACAAAGCAGCAAGGCTGGGGTGCAGCTCAGTGGCATGCTACCCTGGGTTCAAGTCTCAGCACTGCCAAAAAGAAGACTGAAACCTCAAGTCCACCTACGTGAGCTTGAAGATGCAAAAAACCCACGGTGGGCAGGAGTCTGGGAAGCGGCGTCAGCAGACACTGAGTGGAGCTGGCTCTGAAGGGCCAGGCCTGCTCCTTCTGGACACCACAGTGGCCTACTGATCCACGGGCACGTGCCTGCAGACTCACCCACCCCACAGACTTTGCAGTCTGCACCTGACATTCCAGGCACTTTCTCCACCCTTCAGGGTACATGCAGGGCAGCGAAGGCCAGAGCCACCTCTGTGTACCCTGCAGCTGTGCCCGGCCACCTGTGCAGCTCACAAGGGACCCAGGTCCTCGCTGGCCCCCAAGAGCTCCTGGTCTGGCTGGCTGATAGGGCCCCAGGCCGCGCACACCCACCAACCGGGAAGGGCCGAGGCAGAGGTAAGCCACAGCGCCCAGGCAGGGCTGGGTTTCTCAGGGTGAGCACACAAGAGGTCCTGGGCTCCATCTCTTGCACCACACACACAAAGAGAACTCAACAAGGGGCACCTCAAGAGAAGCACACAGCAACTGGTCCATAGCGACCAGCAGTTTGGAGGCTCACAGAAACCCGGCCTAGGTCTCTGGGGAGAGATAGCTCGGTGCCTGTGGATTTTGGGCACTGTGACGGAGTTGGAAGGGCCCGCTCTGGGTCAGCTCATGCCTGCGCACCCCACCCCCATGTGCCTAGCGACCAGCCAGGACCTGGCATCCCCTGGCCACTGACTGCCAGCGCCCTGGCTAAGAGGAAGTCAAACCGTTCTACTTACCCAGGCCACCGTCTGCAGCTCTCCGCCGAGGGTTGCTGGGGTACGAGGAGTAATACTGGGAGCTGCCCTTGATGCCAGAAGGGGAAAGTGGCCCGGGGCTGCTGAGGGCCAGTTCGCCAGGCAGGAAGCCAGCCTGCAGGGGACAGCAGGAGGCACAGGGTCACTGTCCAGGCCAACTCCAGTAAACACCCACCAACTGAAAAAGGTCGAACCCAGACATGTCTGGGGTGACCCTGGCCCTCGGGGTGGGGGCCTCTTCTGCTGGACTGAGACCATACTTTGGTGACGCAGGCGCTACTCTCCAACCTAAGGCATTAGGGATGGCAAGGCAGCCTGGCCGGCACCTGGCGGCCGACCGCTCTGGCTGCTTGGGTGGGTGCCGCTGGGCCTAGGTCCTTCCTACTGTCCTGTGCTTTCTACCCCAAGTTTCACTCTGCACACGCTGGCTCAAGATGGGCTTCTGCCCCTGGAATATCAGGGCACCCGAGCAGGCTCCTGAGCTTCCTCTGCAGGGCCTGCTGGGGTGGGCAGCCTCCCCTCACTGGCCCGGGGCTCTGCCAGGCTCTGCTCCCGAGTGGCACTGCAGGCTGCCCTGCCACTCAGGGCCCCGTGGGGCCTAGCAGGCCTGCAAGTGTGGCCCCCACCCATGGCTAGTGTCCAGCAGCTTGGGGGAGCCAACTCAGACAGGCCAGACTGCACTTGGGACTGGGGAGTCTGGTGGGAACAAGGCAGAGATCCTTGGGGGTGTGGGGACGGGGCTCTGAGGGGACCCACGGACAGAAGGCCAGGCTGGAACCACTGGCCATTGGGCCATGTGGGCCTCACAGATGGGAACTGTGTGGTGAGATCTTCACCTGGGCTGGGGCAACCCCCTGGGTGGTGCACCTATGCACGGTATAGGCCTGGCTTGGTGGGGGAGCCAGAGGGCAAGTGGCCGTGGCCACCCTTGTGATGCCCACCCTAACCAGCAGCCCCACAAGGTCCAGCAACAGAGCACTTCTGAGCAATCTGTTCAAAATGGAAAATCAAAACAAGGGTGTGGGAGGGCACAGGCCAGGCACAGGCTCTGAACACTGGCACCCTCCGCCTGCCCCCTGGCCCCGCTGCCGGCCGCCCTGCGGCCCTCACCTGAGTCAAGCTGCCAACGCCAGTCTCTCTCCCGAAGGTGGCACAGGTGCCCCGCTCACCGCCCTTGCCTGGAGGGGAAGGAGGGTCACTGGGCAGACTCCCAGCAGACAGCACGCGCACACTGCCTGCGACAGTGCGGGCTGGGTCCACTGTCCCTGGAGCTGGGTGCAGGGGCAGGAGCCAGGGCCAAGGGGGGCCAGTGAGACCTGAGCTCTGGCGACCAGTGAGGGACAGCGCTGGGCTCCAGCCCGCCCTGCGCCTGGCTTGGGGCCCTTCGTTTCAAGGCTGTGGTGCCAATTTCTGAGGGTGCCGTGGCAGGTCCACCACAGGGGCCTGTGCTACGTGCACATAACGCCCACGAGGCCCAGCATCCAGGCCTGAGGCTCCCACAAACAGCCTGTAGTCTGCCCACAGGGCGGCCCAATGCCCACGGTCACTTTGTAAACCAGCACATAAGCCACACTTAGCTGCAGGCACCCTTGGGAAGAGGAGGCATGCAAGGCCCAGGGCTGCCTGGGGACTGTCTGAGAGCAAAGCCCAGCAGTCAGACTCCTGCAGTGCACAGATGCCTAGATCCAGCCTGGCCTGAAGCAGTATCCCCAGAGTACTCAGCACCATCCCCAGAGTACTCAGCACCTGAGCCACCTAAGTCCCCCTTGGGCTTAAACTGGGCACAGAACCTGCCTGACTAGAGGGGAGAGGCAGGGGCGAGACAGAGAAGATGCTTCCCCTGGGCAAGCAGAGTGCTTGGTCCACTGATGCGGACTACTCTCAAACTAGGAGAAAGCCCAAACCCCTCAGCTTTAAAAGAAGGTCCACCAGACTTGTAGAAAGAGGCTGCTGGAGTCAGCGCTGCCCCTCCCACTTCACCCGGTGACCCGGGGCAGTGGGGTTGGAGCGGGTGCTCAGAGGTGCCAGGAACCTGCGACCCAGTAGCTGGCGTGCCCAAGCCTACCCCACTGGCTGCTGGCTCCTGCGAGTGCACAACCCCCAGAAGGCATGTGGGCAGGGGAGGCAGGCCCAGGCGAGGACACAGCTGGGAACTACAGTCGCTTGGGAACTACCGCCGGCCCTGCTCACCCCGGGGCCAGCAGGAAGCTGAGGAGGCTGAGAGAAGGAACAGCAGGACGGGAACCCGGCATCCCCACAGGTGTGGAGCCACCCTGGGTCATGCAGCAGGCTGGGTCTCGCAGCCCTTGGGTAGGACAAGGCGTGGGGTGCCCTGCTGCACCCCCTCACCACTTGGCTTCCTGCTTGTCCATCAACACTAGCAGGAGAGGACTGCCCTTAAGGTACCCTCAGCCCATGAGGCCAAGGGGCCACAAAGCTCATGACAGCAGTCACCACTGGAGGATGGGGACACTCCCAAGGCCTTGACCTGTCACCAGACGGCTCCCCACCACGGGACAGCCTGCCAGCTGCAGCCTAAGGACCCCCGGTGACGAAGGCTTGGTCAGCCCTGGCTGACCACAGACCTTGGACACTTATATTGGGTTCCCTCTGGCTGCTAGGGCCAGTCCACCTTCCTGAGTTGCCAGTGGACACCTGGCCAGCCACCACAGGCCCCTGGCCCACAGCAGCCTGCAGGAGGCGGGTCCAGGGTGCACCCCTGCCTCGAAGCCATGCCTGAGAGTGCAGGCAGTCCACCCAGACTGGCTCCAGCGCCCTGGCCATGCCCGAGAATGAATGCCCACTCACCTCCAAGTCCAGGTCCCAGGAATGTGGACGAAGAAAGGCTGCTGTGGGCCTCACTGAAGTGGGCACCCTCACTGTAGGCCTAGGGGGATGGGCTGGAATGAGGGCCCAGGCCCACTGCACAGTGGACACTGGGCATGCCACAGGCCAGCCCTGGGACGCCAACCTGCACCCTGGAGCCCAGCCCCAGCGTAAGGGAGTTGACGGACGTCCCTCCCACCCAGCCTGTCTCCTCACCCGCCCCTCGCCCCTGGGCAGGGAGACCCATGTCTTGGGTCACAGAGGATCCTCACCCGGCTGGGGTCGAAGGAGGAATTGTTCTGGTCACCAGTGCCCCAGGAACCCGAGCTGGGCCGGTCCTCGAGGCCTGCGGGGCAAGAGGGAGTCGAGTCACCTCAGACCTGCCAGCTCTGGCCTTCAGTGCCCACTGCCTCTGGAGAGGCCCGCCCAGACCCAGAGGCCTCCTGGAGCCTCACAGCTGACGCCCTGGAATCCTGGGGGCTCGGCGGACACCCGCCAGCTGTGTCTCGGGGCAAACTCCTGCCCACCCACCAACGCCCCAGCCCCACCCTGGGCCGGGCCTCCACTCCTATGGTGAGTTTCCTACCCAGCCCAGAACTCTCCGTCAGTCCTAACTGCCCACAAAGAGGCGTCCATGTCACGCGGGATGGGACAAAGGCTCACCAGGGCAGGAACGAACGTGAGCTCTGATCCTGGGAGGTGGAGCCTTTCCACTGGCTGCAGCCCGGTGGGAAGGCTGAGAAGCAATGGCAGCACGGCCTACCCACCAGGCCCAGGCCACGGCCTTGGATGGAGTCCAGAGGCACTACATGGCTGAAGTGGCCTGCGGCACGGCAGGAGTTAACCCACTGAACCCCAAGAACCTTGTCCCAGGGGTGGGGCGAGGCAGGGTGGGGCCTTATCTCCCCCACACTGCAGACAACAGCCCTGGACTGGCCACAGGCTGCCGGCTCCTTCCCCCTCGTGGGGGACACAGAGAGTGGCCCAGGACCCCCACCTGGCTGCGGCAGGACCGGGATGCTCCTGGCCAACTCCAGAGCCAGGCGGAGGGGCTGCAGCAGGAACTGCCTGCAGACCAGCCCTCCACCTCCCTGCCTCTGCTACCGTCCCACTGGAGAGCTCCTGCTTAACTGCTGTCTAATTTACATGATTACGCATCTTAATCAGCCAAACTAATGAATATTCACATCTCATTAGATCAGATGGAGAGGGGGCTGCGGCTGGGGCACTACTAGGGCGGGGGGCCAGGCAGGGCCAGCGCTAACAGTGTTCATCACCAGGCTTGGGGGGTCTCCCGGGTCCTGGCCTACCTGGGCTCCTGGGAAGGAGCAGTGGGCTGGCTGAGGGAGCTTGGGTCAAGGGTTCTTGGTGACATTGCACACTCACCTGCCCACTGCCCCTCCCCGCTGGCCACCACTCCATGGAAACAAGCCACCCTCCCTGAGGGTTCCGGGACCCCTGGAGCAAGAGAAGGGTCAGATTCCTTCCCAAAACTGCAGCGGGGTTGAGCCTGGGTGAGGGCTGGACCTGCACTTACAGCTCCCACTCAGGGCCTGGCGACAGTGGGGGCTTTCCTGGGGTCCCCACGCAGGCCAGCCCAGCCCCCAGCAGGGGTGACGGGCTCTGCTCCACACTTCCTGGAATGCACAGACTGGCCCCCGTCCAATGCCCTTCTAGAAATGCCAAAACAACAGGGAACCCCTCCCCCACCCACATTAATAGTTATTAACACCCCCGATTAATTATGCATTCCAGGGACACGTCGGGAATATGCACAGCACAGTCCTCCGTGGTGTGCTCAGGGGACCCCAACAGAACAGGGCACTGCTGGCGAGTTCAGATCTTCCTCTAAGGCTGGCAGTGAAGTGCCAAGGGCAAGTGCCAGGGAAGGGGCCTGAGTGGCCGGGCCTTGGGTGAAGGCCAGACTCATCCTGACATAGTAATCCCCAATTCCAGAACACAAGCTGGCTGCCCACGCCCTGCCTAGCTCTGCTCTTCGTCCCCCATCCACTTCCTTTTCCCCTCCGGAGGCTGACCTGCCTGCCCCTCCCAACCCCAGGCTTCTGCATCCCCACCACTGCCTAGTCCAGAGCTGGGCCCCCAAGTACCCATCTCGCACTTGTCCAATCCACTCTGAGTAGCAGGCGCAGCTGACCCTTCCCTCCTGCGCTGTCCCATGCAGCAGCCACCTGAGCAACTAACAGCTTCAGCTTCACACGCGTTCAGCGGGGTCAGAAACAAGGTCCAATCACAAGCAATAATCTTTCAGTATTCTGGATGGAACCCAAGGCTTCAAGCATGCTAGGCAAATGACCCACACAGAGCACATCCCCACTTTGACCTTTCTGAGAGAGGGTGTCACTAAGTTGCAGTGAGTGACCTTGAATGGGGATCCTCCTGCCTCAGCCTCCTGGGTGGCCAGGAAAACAGGTGTGCTCCAGTGCACCTGGCTGTTCTGTGTAATCTTAAGAGGGCTGTGTGGCTAGCAACTGCTGCAGCAGAGGCATGGCCCGAGGACTAGCACACACTCATCCCACTGAGGCAGGTGCTGTGCCGGAAGACACCAGAAACAGACACTCCGTCTGTACTAGCCTGCAGGTTTCCGTGCCGTTGTTCCTAAAAAATATAGTGTAGCCACCGAACACAGCATTTACACTCGATGGGGTCTCCCCCTTTCTGTGGTTCCAGAAAGCATAGCCAGGGCCTTGCACAGGTGGGCAAGCACTCTGCCACAGTGCTACACCCTCAGCCCTTTTTATGTTACAGAGACAGGGTCTCACCAAGTGGCTGAGGCTGGCCTTGAACTTGCCACCCTCCTGCCTCAGCCTCCCAAGTTGCTGGGATTACAGGTGTGTGCCACTGTGCCTACCACTCGATCTTAGGACGTGGGCCCATCAGCTGCCAGTCTGGCCTGTCCCCTTCAATGACCCATTTCTGGCCTCCTGGGGACTTCTGGAGGAGTGAGGTCAGGAGGGTCTGAGTGCAGGGAGCTGCCTTCTCTGGGTGAGCTGGGGCGCCCACCCTGAACCAGGGGAAGCCTGCTAATGATTTTCAGGGGGCACATTTTAGATCCTATGCAAGCTCGAAGCTTAGGGCTGGGCTGGGCTGGGGCTCAGTGGTGAGCGCTGGCGGGCACGTGCGAGGCACTGGTTCCATCCTCAGCACCGGGTGTAAATAAATAAACAAAGGTCCATCAACATCCAAAAGAAAAATTAAAAGGCTTAGGGCAGTGCTACCAGGCCAGGATGACACTGATGTGGTGGCCTCACCTGTCATCCCACCAGCTCGAGAGCCGCGGCAGGCGAATGCGGGTTCACAGCCAGCCTCGGCACCACAGCAAGGCCCTCGTCTTTAAATAATAAATAAAGGCTGGGGATGTGATGTTGCTTAGCCTCTGGTTCAATCCCCACCCCCCAAAAAAGCCTGCCACCCAGACTCACTGGATCTTGCCCCTTCGGCATCAGCATTGCTGGGAGTCTTCCGGGTCTGTGGAACCTGAGGCTTATTAGCCGCCAAGGCCGGCAGGGGCCCAGGCTCTTGCAGACTTGCTCCCAGCTTTCTGAGGGATCAGAAGTGGGAGTGATAACGTGCAGCCTCGGCCACATGCCAGACTGGCAGGTTCCCAGGCCCAGGGCAGGCAGTGGGCTGCTCGGGTGTAGGGCACCCCAGAAAACCCCTAGATACCTGCCCCAATATTTGAGGGCCAGGAAAGCAGGATCCTTGGCCTTCCCCTGAGCAAGTGAGAGACTGTAGCTGAGGAGAGCGCGTGTCATGGTTTGGATGAGGGGAGTCCCCCAAAAGCTCACGTGAGAGACAACTGACAAGGTTCGGAGAAGTGACTGGGCGACAAAAGCCTTAATCCAATCACTGAATCGGCCACCTGACGAGATTAAGTGGTAGCTGAAGGCTGGAGGAGGTGGGGCACTGGGAGCGTGGTGATGGGTACACGTGTGTATCTGGAAGTGGAGTCTCTGCTTCCTAGTCATCATGTGAGCTGCTTCCCTTCACTACACTCTCCCGCCACGATGTTCTGCCTCACCTTGAGCCCTAAGGAATAAAGTCAACTGCCTGTAGACTGATCCTCTGAAACTATGAGCCCTCAAAAAAACTTTTCCTTCTCCACAGTTGTCTGGTCAGGTCTTTTAGTCACAGCAGGAAAAAAGCTGACTAAAACAGAAATTAGTACCAAGAGTGGGGTCCTTGCTGTCTGACAATGTTGCACAGAAGTTTTTTTGAGCTTTTTAGAATTGATTGGGAGGATTTTTGAGACGCTTAGCAGTGCAAGCTGGAAATGCTTTAGGGGGTTGTAAGCGGAGCTTAATGGCCGATTCTGGTGGGAGCTCAGAATGCCAACAGAATCATAGACAGTGAAGACAGGGCTCAAGAGGGTTCAGAGGAAAAATGGGACACTATTGGAAGTTGGAGTAGAGGCCATTCATGTCGTGTTCCAGCTGAGAAGTTGTCTGCAGTTTGCCCATGTCCTGAAAAGTAAATGCAGTTTACTGTGATAATCAGGAGCAGAAAGCAGAGCAGAAAGATTTGAAAAACTTGGACTTGAAAAGTGGGAATAAGGTCTGGAGAGAGAGCTCAGCTGGTAGAGTGCTGGCCTTGCAAGCACAAGGCCCTGAATTCGATTCCCGGTACTGCAAAAAAAAAAAAAAAGAAAGAAAAAAAGAAAAGTCGGAGTAAAACTGGGACTAAGGAAGTTGAAGCTATTAAAGACATTATCACAACTAAGGGAACGTTCGAGATTTCACCCAGACAATGAGAAGGATGGCTGAGGGCCTCTCAGGAGCTGGCAAGGCCACGTCATCTCAAGCTCCAGGGAGAAAAGGTGAGAATCCTCTTGAGAAGAGACCTTCCTGCACAAGGGGCCTGGCAAGTTTTTTCCACATGGTCACCACCCAGGCACTCAGAGGCTGCAGCAGCCAGGGTCCCTGGAGGCTTGGCTACTGCTGGAGATGGCAGCAGACCCTGGCATCAACCACATGGTGCTGGTTCTGCAGGACTGCAGGATGCTGGAGTCAGTAGGCCATGGAGGCTTCCACCAAAGACTTCAAAGGAAGGCCTGGGAGGCCAGGCAGAGTGCAGCAGGGTGGGAGTCCCTGCGGCCAGCTCCTGAGAAAGTGAGGTGTGGAGATATGAGGAGGAATCCAAAGCTGTAGTGCAGACCCCCAAGGTTAAGAAAGGCCAGTAACATGGGTCAGTGTTCTAGGAAAGTTGCAGGAACTGAGCAGAGACAAGCCAACAGAAAGGCCACTTGAGCTGCAACCAACAAGGCCACAGAGGTGGAGCTATACAAGTCCCCTGGAGAGGACATCATGCCGTGTGCCCCGGTGCTGGAGCTACAGCACCTGCTTGCCCAGCTGGATTTCAGTTCTGCTCTGGTCCTACCTGTTATTTCTATGCCTCTATTTCTGTGGATGGAAATGTTTACTCTGTATCATATACTGGATACTAGTAAACTGCATTTACTTTTACAGGAGCACATGGTGTGAGATTGCCTTGAGCCTCAGAGAAGACTTTGGACTTGAACTCTGAGTAATCTCGCCACTGCTGAGATATGGGGACTCTTGGAAACAGAGCCAACGTATTTTGCATTGTCAGATGAGTGTGAGCTTTTGGAAGTCAGGAACAGAACGTTATGGTTGAGATGTGAAGTATTCCCCAAAAGCTCACGTGAGACAATGCAAGAAGATTCAGAGAAGAAATGATTGGGTTATGTGAATTCATCACGGATGGGATTGCGTGGAAACTGGAGGCAGGTGGGACATGGTTGGAGAAGGTGGGAATTGGGGCATGGCTCTGGGTACACATTTACATCTGGCGAGTGGACACTGTGATTTCTGATCATCACGTGAGCTGCTTCACTCTGCCACGTTCTTCTGCCACGATATTCAGCCTCATCTGGAGCCCCAGGAATGGAGCTGAAATATGGACTGAGACCTCTGAAACCGTGAGCCCTCAAATAAACTTTTCCTCCTCTGAAGTTGTTCTGGTTGGGCCCTTTCGTTAAGCAGCGAAAAGGCTGACTTGAACGGTGGGTGGGCAGGAAGGAGCCCTGGGGTGGCAGACAGGGTCCTGGAGCAGCTGCTGGACAGAACAGGCAGCCAAGTCCACCGCACCAAGGCGCCCCTCGACCCAACCACTCCTGAACTCCCTGGAGCAACAGCTCCCAGCCCAGGGGCCCCAAGAATGTGTGTGTGGGGGGGTCTAACAAGTTCACAAGTAATAAGTCAGAGAAAAACAGGGCTCCCTGCTGCAAAGGCCAACCTGTCCCTCACTGCTGCAAAAGGCAGCTTGGAGGCCTCAATGACAACACGAAGTCGCCCTCAGCATGGGTGTCCAGCAGGGGGATGGGAGGGTCTGCCATCTGAGAGCTCAGAGGCCAACCTGGGGCCTCTCTTGAGAAAGAAGGGCAGAGACAGGCAGGGACGAATGGACAAAGCTGCACTGGGGACCACTTAGCCCAGGGTGCACAGCACTTCACAGCGCCAGCTGAGTCCTCCAGGAACCAGACGGCAGGCTCTGCGGAACAGAGAGGAAGAGCAGGCCATGCTGCCTGGAGCCAGAGCAGGACGGCTTGTGTCCAGGGACTCCAGAGCAGCACAGCAAGACCTTGCTCCTCAAAACACCCCTCCAAACCGACACACCCGAGGACCTGCAGCAACATTTCAGCAGGGCAATTCAGCGGTCTCAACCAAATGCTGCTCACACACGAAGACCTAAGTCACCAAGGTCCCTTGCTAGGAAAAACTTCGTGAAACACAACTGCAGACCGGGTGGGACCCAGAGCAGCGGGTGGGACCCAGAGCAGCAGGTGGCACCAGGGAGCCAGGCCTGGGTGGGGAAAGCCCTGCGCGGGAAGGCGGCACAGGTTGGGAGGCCACACGGCTCGCTCCTGCGACCCCTGGGACCACTGGTGGCCCGTCTCATTGGAGTGAAAACCGGCAGTGCGTGGTGGTGGCCAGATGGGCAGTGACAGTCTCCAGTGAGGCACAGCCACAACGGCCAGGAGATGCAGGGGGTTCAGCAAGTAGCCACTCACCAACGGCTTTCTGCCCTCCTGCAGCAGGGGAGGCGCTTCAGAAGCCCAGAGCAGGAGAACCGAGGGGGACCCCACTGGCAGAGTGTTGGCAAAAACTGCCAAGATGAGCTCAAGGAAACACTGACAGGCCGGCAGGAGGAGGAAGCAGAAAGGCGGATGCGAGGCCAGACAGGGGAGGGCTGGCCACAGGCCTGGCCCCATGCCCCCTCTGCGCCTGCAGTCAGCACCCACAGCCACGCTGGGGAGGGCATCGGGGCACAAAGACAGGCACGGCCACGCGCAGGTGGGAGGGGCCGCCCATCAGGCAGCACCTCGGAGGCTGACACGAGGATCACCTGAACTGTACCGGCCCGGGCTGCACGACGGACCCGAAGGCCCAGCGTCCAAACCCAGGCACGGACGCACCCGCAGCAGTGGGGGGACTGGCACTGCCCGCCAACCCTGACCGTCAACAAGTGGAATGCCACGCTCGGGGCCCAGGCGGCCTCAGTGGGGCAGCAGAGGGTCAGTGTGCACAAGGCCCTGGGCTCCACCCACAGCACCAACACCGGAGGAAGGAGTGAAGTCTGCGAGCAGAGGAGCGGGCTGCTGTGAACCCCATGGTTCCACACCCTGCTGCCCTCAGGGCCAGGGAGACGCGCAGGTGCCAGCGGGCAGGGAGCACCCACCTCCCGACATCCACAGGGGGTCATGGCAGAGCGGACACCTAGAGAGCAACCCAATCCCAACTGAGAGCCCAGAGCTCTGCGAGATGACTCGACTCAAGGAGGAACAGTTTTGAATTGTTCACATCTACCATGACATGCTGTGTGTTACTGAGACAAACGGGACGTGGCAACGTGGTCCTGGGGACAGTTCCTGACCTTCAGCTGCCCGCTACCGAACAGGACAGGACAGAAGCAAACACGTGAGGCCTTGAGAGAACTTGGGAAGACAGCCAGACGAAGACTCGACTACAAAACCCCATGCCGCGCACAGCCACGAGGACGGGAAGCCCGCTCCATGTGGCACATGTCCAGAGGCGCAGACCGTCACCACAGCCAGAGCAAAGGGAAAGTCAAACGCACGGAGGACGAAGAGTGGTCGAAGCAGGACAACACAGCAGTTGAGGGCGCAGGCTGACCTCCCAGGAGCTAAAGCAGCGGGCGGAGCAGGAGGCAGCTGAGTGGAGGCACGGCGTGCAAGGACGGCACCTAGAGCCAGCCCCAGGGAGCGGACGGGGCGACCAGTGTCACCAGGACCCACACTGGGACTGAGAGGATGCTCCCTCTTCCTCCAAGCTGAGGACGGCGCCCAGGGCCTCATGCAGGTGATGCAGCTCTCCTCTGCTGAGCCATCCCAGCCTCATTCCTTCTCAGGACGACAGGGTCTCACTAGGACGCCAGGCTGGCCTCAAACTTGCCACGCTCCTGCCTTGGCCGCCCAAGCTGTGGGGATGACAGGTGTGGCCACCAGCTCCAGAGGCAACAGACGGAAAGACGTGCCCAGGAAAGGGTCAGGTGTCGGTGTCCCCTGCAGGCACCAGGTGGCTCCTATTTGTGGCAGCTTGCTGAAAGGACAGTCCACAGCCAAGGCATGGAAGGAGATCACTGGTCAACATCACCTAGCAAAGGCAGCACAGGCCATGAGGCTGCTGTACCCACCGCTGGTCAAAGGGTGCCCAAGTCTTGAGGAGAATCTGGCTCGAGAAAAACAGCTCCTGGAAACATCAGGATGCAGAGGACCACCAAAAGTGCACACAGCTGAACTTCAAACTCACGAAGGAGCTTCCAACGGGACCAGGACAGGCCCTCGTATGATAAACACACAGCCCTAAACACAGTGGCACGCCTGTCACCTCAGCATCTCAGGAAGCTGAGGCAAGAGGATCACAAGTTGGAGGCCAGCCTCAGCAACTTAGCAAGATCCTGTCTCAAGATAATAAAGGCTGGGGATGTAGCTCAGTGGTAGAGCCACTGGGTTCAATATCCAGTAACACCAAAAAAGAGAAAAAAAAGGACAAAACAGCCCATCTGCAATTGGTAGCCAGCATCAAGCCTACTGAGAGCTGATGTCAGCTGGTGTCCCCACAGCTACCCCTGCCACAAGGATCTAGAAATACCAGTCGAGGTCAAAGGGCATGTGGCATCAACACTTGAGTCTGAGGTGGAGGAGAGTGGGACCACCTACCTGGAGAACCAGACCAAGGGAAAATGTGAATAGAGATGTCAGGTGGCCACCAAGGGGAAAAACGAAGGAAGGACCCCCAAATGAACATGCTGAAATGCCCAGAAGCGAGTCTCTCCAGAACGCACAAGACCAAGGCGAGGGCTACAGAGGACCATGTGCACCGTCCCCAACCTACAAAGCTTCAGAGACGGCCATGGTTGGGGCTGGGGACACAGCTTCACACACACCAGGCCGTGGGCGCCATCCTCAAGACAGCAAAGTAAAAGAACAGGCCACAAAGCCGCCACAGCTGAGGGCGAGCAGTCCTGAAGCAGCAAGAGACGGGGCCCAGGTGGGGCAGCAGGAGCCCAGCGGGCACCCCAGCCACAGCATCAGGCGGGGGCACTGGAGGGAGGACTCAGCCTCAGCCACCTTACCAGTGGGACAGCACAACAGGCTCTGGCAGTTCTGACGCAGTGGCTACAGGCTGGTCAGGCAGCTCGCGAGGAGCCAAGTGCTGATGCCGCCAAAGTTGGCCCACACCCCACAGCAGAGGGGCCAGACTGGGGGACTGCAAGGCAGCATGGCACAACCAGAGTCCTTAGAGCGCACGTGAACAGGACCACTCAGAATCCACACGCTCGGAGCCGGAGCAGCGGAGCCCCACGCCAGCCTCCCGTGTGAAAGGTGGCACCGCAGACACTGGCAGGGCCCCTGCAGGGGCCGGGAGAGGGCACACAGGACCCCATCCTTGCACCTTCCTGTAGGTCCACAGCGATCTCAGAGTTTAGCTAGAGGGCTGGGGCTGTGGTTCAGCGGCCCAGCATCACATGTCTAGCACGTGGGAGCACAGAATTCGAGTCGCAGCACTGCGTGCTACTGAATGAATAGAGTAAAGGTCTGTCAATGCCTATAAAACAGTTAACTAGATGTAAAACAACCCAGCCCAAAATAGAGGCTCCAGTGAGTTGGGAAGTCTACCAAACCAGGACTGGCACAGCCTGGGGGCCTCTGCAATGAGTTGCCAGCCAGCCACCCTGCTGGGGACTACCACACTGCCCCTTCCCAGGTCCTTGGCTCACACAGAGCAACAGGCAGGGATGTGAGCTCCTGTGGCACTTGGTCCTCCTCCCCTTGAGCCTGAGGCAGGGTCAGGAGGACATGCAAGACCAGCATGACTCAGTGTGATCGGCCCCCAGAACCCTCTGCAAACAGGACAGATGACCCTGCCATCCATGAGGAAACCCAGGCTCACAAAAGCAAAGTCACCAGACTCCCTGGCAAGGCTGCATGCATGGTGGTAGGAGGGGGCACCTCAGGCCTCTCAGTCCCCTGCTCCCTCTGGGGCTCTGGCTGGAGTCCACTGCTGGAACCACATGCCTAGGAGGGGGACTGACCACACCACATCCCTTCAGGACAAGAAAAAACCTGCTGGCCTCATCAAGCCCCAAAACCCAGTCCTGATACAGGAGGGGACAAGACAAGAAGTCAACAGGGCAGGGCCAGAGGACAGGACACAGGGCTCTTGTTCTAGACAGACCAGATGTCCAAGGAGAGGTGTCCCTGAAGAAAGTTCTGGAGCCCAGGAACCCACAAAGGTCCGGCCACTCCTGGTTGCTGGCCTTGGCCAGAGGGTCTGCAGAAGAACTGGGAGGGTCAGTGGACAGAGAATAAGATGTGTCTCACTTCATCGACATGCCAGGCACGGCTGTGAGCCTGGGGCAGAAAGAGGGTGGGTGAAGGGGGACAGGTGCTGTGCGGCAGCCCCTGGGCCTGACCTTCTGCCCCAACCAGGAACCTCAGGCCCCTCTGGTTCCTGGGGGCTGCTTCCGGGGCAATGGAAGTCCATTGGATCTCCAAGCCTCAGGGAGCACCAGGGAAGCCTTGGACCATTTCCCCAGATGGGAGGAAGCCAGAAAGCAGCAGTGCAGTGGCACCAGCCTCCACCCCCACCCCAGACCAAGCTGAGGTCACCCCAAAACACCAGGCAGAAATTCCCACCCGTCCCAGAGACCAGAAAGGACTCCAAGACCCAAGGCGGACAGGCAGATCCACCAAGCAGCCAGGCACAGTGGCACACCCCTGTATTCCAGAAACTCAGGAGGCTGATGTAGGAGGATCACAAGTTCAAGGCCAGCCTGGGCAACTTAGCAAGACCCTATGCAACCACAAGAGAACCTGCCTCAAAATAATAAATTTAAAAAAGAACTGGGGATATGGCTCAGTGGTTGAGTGCCCCCAGTTCAACCTCTGGGCAAAAACCAAACCAAACCAAGAAAACAAAGTGACCACGAGACGCCACAGTGCTGAAGCCTGAGCGCACTAAGGACACACGTGCAAGTCCCCCACACCTGCCCGAGGCACTCAGCACCCCCGCCCGCCACCCTCACAGGCAAGACCTACACAACTGCCCTGGCCCTGCTGGTTCCCCTCTGCCACAGGTCCTGCCTCAGGGCCCACACGTGGCCTCAGGTGGAAGCACCCCTCTGCTCACACCAAGGGGTTCCTGACTGCCCCTCAGCTCCTGCCCATCTCCCTGGACATGGGAGGAGAGCAAGGCAGGGTGCCTGTGCTCCCACCCACCCTGGGAGGGCCTGGGCCCGTCAGAGAGCAAACAGGCTCCGAGTGGCAGAGCTGTGACTGATACCAGTACACATCTCCCCAGCCCAACCTGGTCACGCCTCCTCTCCTGTCCACCTTGCCCACTGCAGGCAAAGAGCTTGTCAGGGTGACCAGGCGCACAGGCCTGCCTGGGGTTCTTAGATGTGAATGCTCAAGTGCTCAGGAGGTGCCAGACCCTCGGGCTGGACAGTGTGAGAAGCACCTCCCTGAACGAAGACGGGTGGATTCCGGGGCGGCTCTGGCTGGCAAGCTCAGGAGGTGGTGGGATTTGAGGACGGAATGCATGACACAGCCTTGACCACCCTGGGTGAACCCAGCCCTGGTCCTAAGAGCAAACCCCATTCCATTCCACCCCGGATGGGACGAGGGGATGCTAGGCTGTCCATGGGGTGGACCACTGGCCTCCGACCAGGCCCTGGTCAGATGGTTAGAGTGAGAGCAGCGATTCTCAGGGTGCTCCTGAGTTCACAGCCCTGTGCCCGCAAGTGTGGGCCCAGCCCCAGTGCCCCCCAGGAGACCTGCTGCCCACAGCAGACCCTCCCCCATTCACTTCTCCAGGTACGCGTGCCACAGAGGAAACCTGGGTCCTACCTGAACTTGTGAACTGGGCTCCCGTCAGAGAGGCAGGCCGGCCCTTCCCATTGGCCACAGGCAGTGGGAACATCTGCAAGGACAGAGAGAGAGAAAGAGAGAGCAGTGAATCAGGGTGGCCAGCAAATTCCACCCACAGTTCTGGTTTCCTCCCAGGGACTTGCAAAGACAGCTCAGGCACAGTGGGACCAAGTTCTGCTCGGGCATGTCTCACCCTTCCAAGACCCACGGGCTCTGAAGCCCGTAGTCCCCAAGGCTACTACAAGGTTTCAACCCAGAAACCTACTGCCCAGGGCAAGAAGAGGCAGAGAAACAGCCAGTTGCTAGGCCCCACCCAACCCGGCAAGGGCACCCCGGACACTGGGACCCCAGAGCTGAGGGTGAGGCTCGGTGGAGCACTTGGCCGGCACCACCCAGGTCCTGGGTTCAGCGGCCCCTCCTCAGCCCCGACTAGCTTAAGCAGTGGATACAACATATCAGTTCTGAGCGATACAAAGTTTTCTTTCTATCCCTGCTTAGAAAAGTGAGACAGGTGTTCACATCCGACAGGTAGAGGAACAAGAACCCACTTCGAGCTGGAACCCAGAGGTCCAAGCAGCAGCGCCGTGGGCTGAGGCCCCCCAACAGGCCAGACACACGTTCAGGAACCATACCAAGGAGGCAAACAGGTGAAGCATCCCCCATGTGGGGTCTGTGCTCCCATGTCACCCTCTCAGGGGAAGGGGTGGGCCTGTTAGAGGGGAGACATAGGCTCAGAGGGGCAACACCATGATGGATCCTCTAGACACCAGAGTGTGGGATGGTCACCCTCTGCAAGTACTCAGGATGCTCAGTCCCTAAGAACTAGACGGCTTAGCAGCTTCAACCAGGAAGACTGAACATCAACAATCACCTTTGTCACAGAAAAAATTTAACTGCCCTGTCCCAAGGGGACTTCTGGGAAATGCCAACCCCAATCCCCAAACCCTCCCTGGCCAGCCAGGAGGTGCCTGCACAGCACCCCTGCCAGGGTTCAGGGTCCCAGGAAGCCAGGTTCAGTCTCACTACCTCACTTTACAGGAGAGCTTAGCCCACGCTGCCTTTGTCCAGGCTCCCGGGAGGGGTGTCCAGGCTGCAGGGGTCCTCAAAGGGGTTCTCCCCTCCTCTGCAGACTCAGTGGTGCTCATGCACCAGTGGAAACTGGCCCAGCCTCCCCAGGGCCCCGCTCTCCCATGGGGTGCCTGAGGCCTGCTTCAGGCAGGTCGCGCCCAGGCCCTGGGGAAGCAGGCTTGATTCCGCCTGTTTCACCTCCCAGGATGCAGGGGCCTACAGATGCAGAACGGGGGGTCACCGGCCCAGGTCTCCCGGGTTCCACAGGCCTCATGATGAACCCAGAGCCACCCGCACCCTGCAGCCAGCTGCCTGCTGTGAGGAGGGCTCAGGGCTTGGCCCAGGGGGATGTTGGCACCACATGCGGGCTCTGTGCACTGCAGAGGGCGCTGCCTACACCACTGGGGATGCTGCTTACTGGCAGTGGGACAGTCCCCCACTGTTCACCCTGGAAGCACCCCCAGGTTTCAGGGCCATCCTGGACCCACACAGGGGGCGGCACGAGTCCAGGCTCCCAGGTCCTTAATGCCTCTCGCTCGCTCTTCTGACCACGGAAGTTTAAGTCCAGGTTCAGATCCAGGGGACCCTGAGGGCGCCGCTTTCCTCTTCCTACTTATTCTGCCACTGCCTTTCCCACCTCATGGGAACCTAGCTCAAGGAGGACTCCCCTCAAGGTCTGTTCGTCTCAGCCTGAAAGTCCTTGTTCAAAGAAACAAGCTCACCTCACATCCCTGGGACACGTGGCACAAGGACCACGTTAGGAAGGGACCTGGGCAGTAACAGGGCACTGCCTCTGCCCCCTGACCTGCCATACAGGCCCTCCCGGTAACACCAAGAGTGTCAAAAGCCACCTCTGGTGAAGGTCCAGGTGGGGTACTCAGAGGGGTCAGTCCCCGACCCCTCAGGCTGTTTCCTCATCTGTGCAAAGGGCTGCTCGTTTTGACCTGGGCTGGGGAGACCCGCGGTCCTGTGGCTCAGGGGAGAGGAACAGCCCGTCCTGCAGGGCTGCAGTCTGGCACCCCACTACACTGTCTGTTCCAGCCCAATAGCCTGTGACCTGTCAGTTTAACACAAAACAAGCAAACTGAACCTCTGGTTACCCGACTGAGGAGGTAAAAATCAGATGGTGCTTAAAAATACTGGCATGGCCCTTCCGGAGCCAGTCGCCCAGTCTGGCGGTTGTCTCCAAAGTGGCTGGTGCCATTTCAGTTTGGAGACTTCTGTTCTTGACCAACCTCAATGGCCTGGCCTTGTGTAGGGAGGGACTGGTTCAGACTGAAATCACCCTCCCCACTGTTTCAGACCAGAACAGCGCTCCTGGGGGATGAAGGCTGGACTCTAAGGAACCGTCCACATGCAAGTTGGGAGAACAAAACATGGTTCTCAGATTTTTGGGGGGGAAATGCTGACCACCCCCTTGACACCCAAAATGAGGGCCCTAGGCCTTTCCATCACCACCCAAGGGGACTCTGGGCTCTAGCCTCACTGGACCTGAGCTAAGAAACCTTTGGACGCCAGCACACTCTGAGCCTCCACCTGCACAGCTGGAGAATGGGCACTCAAGAATCAAGCAGACCTCTCAGGAAGCTCATGGACTGCCCTGCCCTCCCTATGGGCTGGCCTTCTCCCCTGCAGCTGGACCAACTCAGGCTGGCAGTGCCCTCTGCTTACATGGAGCTCGCAGGCCATGGAGTATGTACCAGCTGTGTCCTCAGCACATGCGGGACAGGGACCCCTGTGCAAGCTTGAAGTGCCACCCCTTCCCTGAGGGTCCTCAGCACCAGGGACCGCCTCTCATTTCCTGCTCCACAAGGAAGTGCACGACCCTGCTCCCTGGCTTTACAGATCAAGGTCGCTGAAAGCTCACCCAGCCAGACTGGGGCCTCAGTCCCCATGGAGGAGCTGGGGACTCTGGCAGTCCCTCCCTCTCTCTGGACCTGTTTCTCCATCTGTAAGGTGGCAGGCGATATCCATTCCCCACCTGAACAGAACCCTGGTATTGCACACAGTGCCACGGGGTGCTGGCTTGCCCCAAGGGTACCCGAGCCCAGTCCCACTGGGGTAAACTCCCAAACAAGCCAGAGGCCCAGTACTTCTAGAGGGGTACTCTGGGCAGACATGTCTTCCCCTTAAAAGTCAGCCCACTCCCAGGGGAAGAGGTGGGTGGGAGAGGAGCCTGGCTCACCATGCTGAAGTCCAGAAGGTCACTGAGCTCCTTGTCGGTGCCCACAGGGGCCATCCTCTGCGACTGGCTCATTCTCCAGCAGCAGTGGCAGGCACAAGAACCAGGGAAAGCCCTCCAGCCTAGAGATGGCCCTGCACAGTGGCTGTAGGGACAGACTGACACACAAGGACGAACAGGGAAGGGAGAGAAGGGTTTTCAGTGACCACAGCCCAAGTGGACAGGTGGGAGACAGAAAGCTGAGTCCCTTCCTGACCCTGGGGGGTGGGGGCAGGGAAGCTGGGATCCTGGGGTTCGGGTCCTCTGCAGACCCCTCCCCAGAGCCCCATAGGGAGACTGAAAGATTAGGGAGGTTATAAATGTAAATTTCATCAACCCCGAGAACACCAGGGAATCGGGTTGCATGCTTTAAATGCAGAGGAGCCCAGGGTCTCTCATTTCCAACCACCTCCAGGCTGCCCCGCCAGCCCCGCCCCTAGGGGGAGGGGCGGCCCAGGACCCGCCCCAAAAGAAATTTGGTGGACCCCTCCCCAGCACCTGTCATAGCATGCTGAAGGCTTGGTCACCCCTAAACACAAAGCGAAACAAATCCCCAAGTCACAAAGCCACGAAGCCCGCCTCCGCTTCTCGATTTAATTGGGAGAAGAGAGATCAGGAGGCCTGACACAGGGACCCAAAACTTCCCGCCACCCTTAACCTCCGCTCTGCCCGCCCCTCCCCCCCAAACTCAACCGAATTCAGATAAAAAGAAAAAAAAAAAAAATCCGACGAAGCTTTATTGTCACGATGTATCCGGGAATTATTTTTAAGCAACTCAGAAAACATCCCTTACCTCCCACCCCTGGGGGGAGGGGTCCTCAAGACCTGGGATTCCCCGCAAGGTCCCCGGGGACTCCATCCTGGGATGGGGGATGGGGGATCCACCTGCCAGGTCCCCTCCCACCCCCGGAAAGGGGGCAGTGCAGGACCTCCCTCCCAAAGAACTTTTTCCAGGGTTCCCCGGGCGGGGGCGGCCAAGGAGAAACCGCGGAGACGGGGGAGGGGAAGGGGTTCCGAGGTCGAGGGAGACCCGACCTGAGAAGCGGAGGAACCCCCCTCTTTGTTTGCCAACTCAGACACTGGGTGTGAAACGGACGCCCCAGCGCACCCCCTCCCCCGCGGCTTTTTTTTTCCTTTTTGGAGGGCGTGTGAAACTGACTCTGAGTTGTACGAAACCGCACTTTTTTGTGGGGTAGCTGAAACCCATTTTCAGGCCAACTTGGGGAGGGCTGAAACGAGCTTTAAAATAGAAAGATTTCTGGGGTGTCAGAGGACTTTGGGGGCCTGGCAACAGACCTGGATGTCCGAAACCAGTCGGGGGGAAGGAAGCAACCTGATACGTATTTTCGAGCGGAGGGGAGGAGGCCGGAGCCCCCCTTTCCCGGGCAGCCGGTGCGGCCCGGGAGCCCTTTGAAGCTCGCCGCGCCACCGCCGTGCTCCCGACCCCGACCGCTGCCTCGCCCCGCATTAACGCGGAGCAGATGTTCGCGCCCGGCCCCGGCCCTTCGCCCTGAGCTGCGTGCGCGCGGCGGCACCTTCCCCGCGCAGACAAAAGGACTCTCCTCCCTCCCTCGCTCCCCTCCAAACTCCAGTCCCGGCCGGGGCCCCTCCCTGAGGAGGGGGTGCCCTGGGACCACCGCGCAGGGCCCGGGGCCCCGCCGCAAAGTTGGGCGACCCCGCTGGCGCCCCCCGCGCGCCGGACGGGGCTGCGCAAAGTTTCCCAAGTGCGGGCGGCGGAGGACGGCGCGGGCCCCTCCACGTCCGTCGCCCCCTCCGGCGCGCAAAGTTGGAGAACAATGCCGCCCGGCCGCCCGGCCACTCCCGGCCGCCCGGAGGGGCGCGCACCCCACGGCGCCCGCGCCCAGCACCTCACGCCCCCCGCGAAGCCCGCGGTCAACTTCGCACAAAGCGCCGGGGGTCCCAGCGCGGCCCCGTGGCCCTGCGCCCCTCCCCGGGTCCCCCAGCGTTTACCTGGTCGGCGCGGCCGGACACGCGGCGCGCGGGGGGCGACGGCATGAACGGCCCCCCCCGGACAAAGGGGCGTCGCGGCCGGGCCCCCGAGGGTCGCGCGTGGGCGGCGGCGGCGCGCGTGGGCGGCCCCTCCCCCGCCGGGTTGCCCGCCCCGCGAGGCGGGCCGGGGCGCTGGGGCAGCGGCGTGCGGTGCCCGCGGTGCGCGCCGCCCGCGTCGGGTCCGGCTCCGCTCCGGCCCGCTACGCCCGCGGCGGCAGCCGCTGCCTCATCTTCCTGCGGCGGGAGACATGTTCCGCCCCCCGCCCCGCGCCGCCCGCGTCGGCCCCGCCCCGTGCCAGCCCCGCCTCCGCAGGATCCCGCCCCCCGCGCCCCGCCCGACGGCATGCCGCGGAACCCTCCGCCACGGCCGCGCGGCCTCGACCCCGCGCCTCGACCTCCCAAGCTTCCTCAGGAGAACCCTGAAGTTCCGCTGATCCTGGTGTGTGGGAGTGAGTGCTCCCGGGGGAGATCTGTCGGCCAAGGCACAGGGGACAGCCTGGAACTATCTTCCTATGCGGAGGTGCACACGAGGTGAGCGTATGTAGTGACGCAAGCGGAAGTCCCGTGAGATTGAAAGAAATTAGAGCTCCAGTAACCAATAGGAGGCCGTAAAATCCTGCTTGGCGGGACTTCCAGCCATTCGTGAAGTAGACCCGCTTCAGTCCGTTCCCGCCCCACGGTGGAGGCGGGACCTTCCGAGCGAGGGGGCAGCGAGAAGCGGTGGGGGTGGATATTGAGATTTTATTTTAAGGTTGGTGTGGCCGCCCGCATGCACGCGTCAGCTTGGTTGTATCTGAGTTTCTAGGAGTGGATCCGTGTGCTGTATGTTGAGAGTGGGCATGCAAGGCTAGGAGGTAACGTGTCCATTTTACTGGCGGAGAAATCAAGCCTTGCATTGTTTCCGAATCAGAGAGCTCCAAGTGAAACCCGTGCTGTGCTTTCGCCTACCTGTGTCCCCATTTCTTCATTTGTAAAATGGATTTTGTACTTGAGTTTGAATAGAACCAAGTCTGCATGTGGCTTTGTTATCCTCAGCTCAGTTCTTTGGTCAAATGTTCCCCTCATGCCAACGGCTCTTCAGCCTTTGAGGACCATGGGCCCTGCAGAATCACACAACAATAATGAATGGGAACTCAATCTTCTAAGACTCCTGGGACCCCAGAGAGAAATCACACTCCCTTCACTTGGCTTTATAAAGCGCCCGGAACCCTCTTCCTACATGGTCTGTAGCCCCCAGTTCACAGTTCAGTGCTGCAGGGAGTGCAGCTGAAAGGAAAAACGAAAAGTGGGTGGTGGCGGAGGCTGAGGCACAGGGGTGTCTAATAAAGCTACATGCTAGCTGGGCTCCTCCTCAGTCTGACCCCTTCCAGTCCAGAGCCGCGCATATGTGATCTGCGGAGAGGAGGATGGGTCGGGGGTGCACTCCTAGGCATATTCCCCTGCACTGAGACCTCAGTCAGGTTCTTGATACCTTCTGGGACTCAGTTTCCGCATCTGGAACGGAGGCTGCAGACATGCACACGGAAGATGCCAACAGCTCTTGCCTGCAGCCCTGAAGGACTGACTGGAGGGAAGCTGCACCCAGCAGATCCGACTCGCCCTGCCCCTCAGCCCCCCGCCTGTCCTGTGGCCAGCCCTTGCACCACGGGTCCGATGGCATCTGGCCAGTCCTGGCACTGGGGGTTTCTTGAAGGCTGGAACTGTGACCTCTGGGGACCCCCAGCCTCTCATTGGGGGTTAACCCATCACCCCACCATGCTTGGGGATGGACCACAGAGTTGGGGCCAGCGTTCCTAGAGCAGCCCTTCATTTTCATCCAGGGCCAGGGAGAAACCATCCCATCCCTGAGTGCAGTGTGCCAGACCCACCAGTGCTGGGTATTGGGACACCAGTGACTGTCCAGTCCCTGTCTAAGGCGAGGAGAGTGATCAGCGACCCCTCCCCCAGTCGTCCCAAGTGCAACTCTCCCTCGTGTTGGCTACCACGTCCTCCTGTCCAGGTGACCATTTCACTACACAGATGAGGAGACAGGCTCAGAGAGTGCCCACTGGGCCGGCTGGGCCCTAGCAGCCTGGGGCTCACACCTGCTAGGACGCTGTCCCAGAACCCACAAGCCACCATTGTCTTTCCCAGGAGGCCGTCTTGGGGCTGAGTCACAGGGCGGAACAGCCGTGGGGGGCCTCACTTGGTTGCCACCTCTGCCCAGCCCTAGGCCAGGGTGCATCCTGCAGGGTCCTGGCACTGGGACAGGGCCCTCGAGGGCAGCCCACAGCCCACTTGCCCCACCCGCCTGACTGCGTGACTGCGGCCTTGTTCTCGGCTCCCTCAGGAAAGCCTCTCCACCTGCCCCTGGCCCCACCACTCCAGCCACACCTACTGGGCACAAGGCCTGAGGCCCGACACCTCACCTCGGCCCAGTTCTGGGGGAAAGTCAGGGATGAACTCCCCCCAGGAAGAGCAGGGAGACAACAGCTGCAGGGTGGTGGAAGCTTCTGGAGGGCAGGTATACTGGCTGGGTGCTGGCAGGGGTGGGGTCCGGGTGTGACTTGCTTTTCCCTTTATCTCCAAAGCAGGTCTCTCTGAGCTCCCTGTGGCTGAACAGCCCAGACCCCCTCGAGCTTCACCACCCGTTCAACATCCCTGCCGCAGGGAGGAGGGCCGCCAGCACCCGGCTCACAGCAACCCCACTTGGTCACTCAGGAGCCGGGGCTCGCAGGGCTGGGGCCCACCCCAAGGTGGGGGGCTTCTTGCTCCACTCAGAGTCCTGTGGAGGGGCCAATCCCAAGACCAAGTCCAGGCCCACCGAGATTGCCCCGCCCGGCCTGGGCTTTGGTCACTGGGCTGGGACTCATTCTCCCCACTGGCTTATGGGAGCAGTTTCCCCAGGCCCGTTGGTCAGGTCTGGACAGGAGCCTCCTGGGACACAGGGTGGTGGGCCAGCGGAGGGAGGAGACTGGTCACCTTCAGCATAAGGTGGACAGGTGTAGGTCAGTGGTGGAGCACCTGTCTAGGGTGTGTGAGGCCCCTGGCTCCCTTCCCAGTGTCCCCTCAAAAACACAAAAGCAGATGGGAGCTGAAGGCGGGGGGCATGAGGTACCCCAGGCCTGCTCCCCACTCCAGCAGCCGCTCCTGCTCCCTGGCACTCCCAGCCACGGTGCCGCCAGGAGGGAGGGTGCCATGGGAATCTGACCACTGCCCTCCGCCCTGCGCCCTCCACACAGACCTGTTCCGGGTTGCAGCGGGCCAGGCAGGCCAGGCAGGTGGCTGAAGCTGACAGCCCCTGCTGCAGGGGCCCCGGCAGGCTGCGCACATCTCGTGGCACTGCAGCCCCACTGGCGTGGGCCAGGCCGAGACTCCTGGGCTGTGGCACAGCATGTGGGTCAGGAGAGAGCAGAGGGTGCCCCCAGACAGCAGGGCGCAGGGGCAGAGGCGGGGGCCTAGGTGGGGCTGGACATGGGGCTGGGGCACGAGGGCAGGACCTGGGCCCTGCAGGAAGCAGAGGCGTCTTCACAGGACACCTCTGGAGCCTCGGGTGGGGCAGAGGACGGGGTTGCCTGCTTGGTCCTGTGCCAAGACCCCGTGGCTGCCCCATGGGAAGGGAAAGGGAGAGAAAGCAGAGGCTCAGGGGGACTGAGGAGCAGCGGCTGGGGCTAGTGCGCAGAGAGGGGCCGGCAAGAGTCCTTGTCCAGGCTGCGTGGGTGGAGCCAGCGAGGTGGAGGGTCCTGCTGAGCCCCAGCCCTGACTGGGCCTGGCCCCAAGCTGAGCCCAGCTCTTGTCTGATCCTGGACTTGTCCCTGACTTCGGACTAAACCCCAACCCCGCTGAGCCCCTCAAGGTGAAGAGCCCCACCCAGGTTCAGCGTGGTCCTGGATGTAGCCCAGCCCGCTGTCCCCCAGAGGTCCCCACACCCTGCCACCGAGGCTGTCACACCTACCACGGTGCCCCACCCTCTCCTGGCCAGGTGCCCTTGGCTCTTGACTCAGGGCCCCTGGGTCCTGTCGCACCACATTCCGGGCGGCCTGTGCAAATGGGGCACCCCTGCCTCAGCTCCCACCAGGCACCCTCTGGCCCATTTACCCCTAGGGGGCAGGAACAGGGAAGCCCACAGGTCCCTCCCACGAGCCCACACCAGGCGGCCCTGCTGATGGCACATGGTGGCGAGAGGGGGACTGCCCCACCCGCTCTGGGCTGGAAGGGGAGCCTCCTTCTCCCCCACTGCTCAGAGGCTGAGCCTCAAGAGCCCCTGGCCAAGGGATGGGCCAGGCTCCCGCCTCAGCTCCTCTGACCTCCCAGCTCCTTAGCGGGCGCCCTCCCGGCTATGGCCAGGTTTCAGAAGTCCTCAGGGCCTCCCCATGCTGAGGGCGTGGGCTTCATTAGGGAGCCAGTAGGGAACAGGTCTCCCTGGGGTGCAGGAGCGTCCGGGGTCCTGGCAGTGGGGCCAGAAGACAAGGAGAAGCCCGTTGTACAGATTGGAGCCTCCCTGGAGGCAGCGGGACTCAGGAACCACAGGCCTTGGGCTGGATCAAGGCAGGGGACTCGGGGCTGCAAGAGTCCAGGGCTGTGAGGTGGGGCTGGCAGGGGAGCCAGGCGGTGAAGCGGAATCGCGGCCCTCCCGGCCCTCGCGGGGTCTGTGGAGGCGGGCGGTGCAGGGGGGTCCTGTGACACTGGCGCCTGCCAGCTCGCCCTTCCCTGCCCCGAGTTCCGCCAGAGGCCAGCCTTGGCCTCCTGCAGCCAGCCTTCCCCTCCTTGCTCCTGGGTACCCTTTCCTAGTCCTCTGGGCCTCAGCTCAAGTGCCACGACCTCCCTGAAGCCTCCCTGGTCCCCGCCCCCACTTCAACACCTCTCAATTGTGCCCTGTGGGGTTTGGGGTCTCTGGTACCAGAGCAGAGGCCCCGGGTGAAGGGGCTCCGAGACTTGTCCTTTGCACATGGGGATAGACGCTCGGATTTCCTGGCTCGCGCTGAGTGTGGGCGCCGCCCCTGGGTCTGCTTCCGATCCGGCTCCACCATATGCTGGCTATGTGAGCCGGGCTGGGCCTGCTGGTGTCGGGACTGTCCTAGGCCTCAGGCAGGGTAAACTGAGGCACGGGCATGAGGCCATGTGGCCAAAGCCACACAACCCGGCGACGAAGCCAGGCAGGCTTTGTGCCTGGGACCACTCCCCTGCCAGGCCCCAGGTGGGTGTTGATGACTGGCTTATAGAAAAGGGGTGCCTGGGGTGAGCCTGCTCCACCAGGAAGTCCTCATGCTCCACGCTGCCCCAGACCCTCCCGCAGCCCACTGAGTAGGGGTCGTGGTTGGGCCCACATCACAGAGGAGGAAACTGAGGTCCCAAGAGGCTGCATGGGCCACGCGTGATTCCTCTTGCCTGGGGCTACCCCAGGGGGTGTGGAGAAAAAGAAAGAAGTTGCAAAAGTAAGTGTTCAAGAGGCTTAGGAAGGAGGTGGGCCTGCTTCCCCATTTGGGGGTACTGGCCAGCTCTGAGGATCTCAGGCCTGACCTCTACTTGTCCTTGTGTGGCTGGGAGTTTCCAAAGCAACAGCTCCCCTGGTGTCCCAGAGAGGCCCCACCTGGTCTGTCCTCCCAGCACCAGGTGGGTGGGGAGTACCTGGACTCAGCCCAGTTCCCCAGACTCCTGGGATCAAGAGTCTCTGCAAAGGCAGGGAGTGGGGAGCACCACCACTTCCTGTCCTCTTTGGTGCTAGAAAAGGCACAAAGCTCAAAAGGATGAAAGAACAACCTTTGAATATGACTACATAAACATTAGACAGTACTGGATTGTAACAGGCTTGAATATGAAGCTAGGTGACATGTGATAGCTGGAGGAAAATATTTGCAACATCGTAACAAACAAAGAATTTGTGTCCTTCATATACAAAGAGTTCCTGCAATTCAATAAGAAAAAAAAACCAGAGCACTGGGCAAAGGAATGAACAATTAATTCATACAAGAAGTAATAGAAGCTGGGTGTGGCGGCACATACCTGTCATCCCAGCTACATGGGAAGTTGAGGCAGGAGAATCACAAGTTCCAGATCAGCCCGGGCAACTTAGTGAGATCCTGTCTCAAAGAAGGTAAAGAAGGTCTGGGGATAGCTCAGTGGCAGAGTACCCCTGGGCTGAATCTCTCCTGCCACAAAAAGTAATAGAAATGGCTGCTAGATAAGCAGAAAAAGAAACAGAAAAAGAAATCTAAAGTCACTCATAGTGAAAGGAATACAAAGGAATGTGCAACAGAAAGGCACTTTTTGTCTTATAGTTGTCAAAATCATCAAAGATTGGCAAAGGCAGTGTGGGGGAGTCAGTGGGGAGTGCCAATCACAACAAAGCAGATGACACCTTGCTGATACAGTGGCCACACCTGTTATCACAGAGACTGAGGCTGAGGCCAAAGGGCCGAAATTCCAGGCCAGCCTGAGCCACTTAGCTAGACTTTCTCTCAGAGTAAAATAAAAAAGGCTGGGGGCTCAGCTCGGTGGTAGAGTGCTTGTGTAGCACGAGTGAGACCCCAAGTTCTATCCCCGGTCCTGCAAAAAAAAAAAGTAAAGACAAAAAAATAAAATGAAATAAAAGGTGTGTGCGAGCTCCTGGGAGGACCAGATAGAACAGCGTCCCGCGGGCAGCCGAGCCTGGGAGCAGCGGGTGCAGCTGCAGGACTAGGGGCTAGGTGGCGGCCACACCATTCGGGGGAAAGCTTTGTAAAGGAAAAAAGCAGACACTGAAGCAGTGCAGACGGAAGTGGCCCAGGGCTCGGCGGCTACGGGCGACTTTCGATTCCTACGTGATGTTTTTTCCCTGAGAAGCGGGATTCGCTGAGACCCTCTGTCAGACTTTACCGCCTCCCGTGTTTCAGTGGTGCTCTGAATTAACGTTTGGGGCTGGGGGCGCAGCTGGTCGGTAGAGCAGTGGCCCGGCACGCACGGGCAAGGCGGGGGCGATCCGTCCCCAGTGAGTGAGCAGATAGATAAATGTAGAAGTAAAGTCGGATTCTCCGGTTGGCACGCTTCCCTGGCCTCGGGGAGGCCCCACCAGGCCCATCCTGAGTAAGCGCTGAGGACCAGGAGAAGCCCCTGGGGTCACTTCCCGGTTCCCACCTGCCAAGGTCAGGCCTGGGACGAGCAGGGGCTTCAGAGAGTGGTCTTGACTTCCTTTAAATCCAGGAGGGCTGGGGCCGCCCAGTGGTTAGTGCCCACCCAGCGTGCGTGAAGCCTGTCCCGTCCTGTCCCCAGCACTGCCAGAGGGCACCTGAGGAGGGATCCAGACGTCACGCCAACGTGATGCAGTCACGAACTGTGTTTCCTGTCTTCTTTTTATGGCACTGGGGGCTGAACCCGGGGGCACTTAGCCAGAGTCCCACACCCAGCCCTCGTTATGTTTTATCATGTGACGGATCTCGATGAGTTGCTCAGGCCAGCCTGGACCCTGTGCTCCTCCTGCCTCCGCCTCCGGAGTCGCTGGGATGACTGGAGTGGCCACTGCGTGTGGCCGTCATTTCTTCTCCTTTTCTCTTTCTTTTTCGCCTTGTTTTGTGTTTTTTTAAATCAACATGTAATCGCACACGTTTATGGGGTACGGTGTGGTCATCTGATACCGATACCAGTGCACAGTGGTCAGATCAGGGCCGCCAGCATTTCCATTTCTACACTACCCTTTCTGATTCTTTTCTTACATATAGAGGAAGAAGCCAGAACAGCAAAAGTGACGTGGCCCAGGGAGGAGGGTGACCCAGGGAGGAGGGGGAGCAGGGAGGAGGGGCACCAGGGAGGAGGGGACCCAGTGGGGAGGGGGGACCAGAGAGGAGGCAAACTCAGGGAGGAGGGGAAGCAGGGAGGAGGGGACCTGGGGGGAGGGGGACCCAGGTGGTAGGGGGACCCAGGGAGGAGGGTGACCCAGGGAGGAGGGGCCCCAGGGAGGAGGGTGGATCCAGGGGGGAGGGGGACCCAGGGGGGGGGGGACCCAGGGAGGAGGGTGACCCAGGGAGGAGGGGGCTCCTGGCCACTGAGGCATGGAGCCCTGAAGCTTGGCCTCAGGCCCCTGGCAGGTGCTGGGGGAGCGAGGAGGGGCTGCCCCTTCTAAAAGGCAGGGACAGCCCCTAGTGCTGCCCAAAGGAGCTGGTCATGGGACCCAGGGAGTCGCCCTCTGCCTCTTGGTCCCTGTCTCCCTGCTTGCAGGAAGCTGGTGAAGAGGCCTGGCCTCAGAGGGCCCCCCGCCCCCCCCCGGGTCCTTGGCTCCGGCTACCCAGGCCTGCCTTCTTGGAGTCCGCCGTCTGGGTGGGCAGGGCCTTCCCAGCCCCAGCCGGACCCAAGGCAGGGCAGGGCACCTGGTCCAGGCTGCCCTGTGCCTGTACCTGCAGAACGTGCACAGAGAACAGCAAGCGGCTTGCACCCCAGCCCCCAGACCAGGGTGGAGGCAGGCGGGCCGCCAGCCAGGGCCGGCCTGGGCAACTTGGTGAGACCCTGTCTCAACATTAAGTAAAAAGGGCTGGCGTGTGGCTCTGTGTGGGTGCCTGCCTGTGCCAGGCAGGGCCCTGGGTGAGTGTGGGGGAGCAGGGAGCAAGCCAGTCACACCCAGGCAGCAAAATCTGGTATGTCTGTGCTGGTGCTGCCAGTGACCTGGGCCCTGTGGGTGACCCACTCAGGGAGGTAGAATTGATGTCAGGGCCGGCCGTGGGGAGAGGAAGGATCCCCGGAGAGGCAGGTGGGCATTGTCCAGGCCCTGGAAGGCTGTTCTCGTGGCCTGCTCTCCTGTCCCTCTGTCCTTGGGGCTCCTCGCCCCTCGGCACTGGCAAGCCCTGTCCTTCACGTGCCAGTTTGTGGTACCCTGCGCCTAGCCACACCCAGAGCCACGTTTCTGCCTGCTGGCTCCGCAGGTTCATGTCCAGCCTGGCCCTCAGTGGGTGAACAGGCAGAGGGTGAGGGTCCCCACTTCACAGGCCAGGAAACTGAGGCCCAGAGGAGAGGCTGAGGTCCCACGGAAGGACCCGCGGAAGGACTTGCAAAGGTATTTCCTGGACCCAGAGCACCACAGGGTCCCCGGGCAGCTGGTGGGCGGCCAGAGGGCCAGCCTGTGTGGCAGTGGCAGCTGGGGCTCCCCACCCCCACCCCACCATCCCCAGGAGGGAAGGAGCTGAGGGGAGATGGCAGCTGGCGGCTGGCAGGGGGCCAGACGGAGCCTCCAGGGAGGGGCTGGGCGCTGCCCCCCGTCTGTCTCCCACCTCTCTCCCACCTCCTCGGTCTCTTCCCGTCTCTTGGCCCCTCTCTACTTGCGTCCATCTCCCTCCCTCCCCTCCCATGCTGGCCTCCTCTGCCCACCAGCTGTGCAGTCCCTGCCTCAGGGCCCCACTGTGCCTCTGCCTCGCAGGGAGTGGCTGGGAGGTACTCCCAGGAGCCTCCTCGTGGCCTGTTCCCCACCTACTGGGGTTTGGGGTCCGGACTGCAGAACATGGTGGGGGTGCTCCAGGGGGAAGAGGGTGTGTCTCCTGGAACTCCTGGCCATTGGAGAAGGAGCAGCCATGAAGAGGTCACCTCCTGACATCCAAAGCTGCCACTGATCAGGACAGTGGCCAGAGAGGGACAGGGAGGCCAGGAACGATCCTGGTTGGAGGTGTGGACAGTGCAAAGGCCCTGAGACGGGGGCCACTTCTGCAAGTTTGCAAGTTCCTGGTCCCACCCACCCCGCCCAGGTCTCAGCGGTTGCCTGGGCCCATGTCCCCCTGAAGGACCCAGTGCCCAGCCCTGGAGAAGGGGGGTGACTGGCTGGGTGGGACCTGCGGAGCACGGATCTTCATCCCCCCAACTCTTCAATCCCCAAACCTCTGACAATGGAGTCCTTCCTAGCAACATCCGGAGGCTGCAGCTTAATCACCTCCTGATTTGCATTTTTGCATATTAATGGTAGCAGAGCTGCTAATTTGCTGCCTTATTTTAAAGGCGCAGAAGCTCAGAAACTACAGAGGATGGGGGAGAGGAGGAGGGGGAGCAGGCCTTCTTCACCTGGCCTGGGGGATCATCCTGGGGTACAAGGTCTTTGTCCCTGGAGCCACCCTGCCCTGGCAGTCACAGTGACCCTAGGGGTCCTGGGGTGATGGTGTCCCTGACACACTTGAGTTTGGGGGCCTCCACCTTGGCATCAGCCAGGGGAAGTGGAATTCTGGGATCTTCTTCCAGGGGGGCTCTGTCCTGAGAGTTCCACATTGTTCTGTGTTAAAACTCTAGGATTTTATCCACACATAGACCCCCAACTCAGTCATCCTCCCCGCCTCCTGCCATGGGATAAAAACTGGGGCCCTCAGCAGCCCAACCTCCAAACTAGCTGGGCCTCATAGGGGGCCTTTCAATGCCTGCCTCCAAGGGTTGCCCCTGGACACTTTGCACATGCTTGCAACCTGGCCTTACTCCTGGTTGCTCCAGGCTCAGGAGGCCCTCCCAGTACCTGCGGGGCTGCTGTGTTTGTTTCACTCTATCTTGCTCTCCAGTGTGGACTTGAATCAGTTATTATGGGCCACTTGTGGTGCCTGAAAAAAATGAGGCAAAGCACGGAGGTCCGCTTCTTAGGGTCACACTGGTTCCTAGATCTCTGCCCTCTAATGCGCCAGGATTGGGGTGGGGCGTGCTGGGGCTCCGCTGGAGGGTGCACTGGAGCCCAGGCCACTACCCGCTGGCTCCTGGCGGTGAATCCGCTGCTTTCCTGGGGTGTGGGGAAGCGGGGCTCAGGAAAGCCTCGGCCTCACCCTGGTGGGGGGGATGCGAACTGGCTGCCAGTGGGAGGCGGGATGAGAGGGCTGGAGTTTGAGAAAGAAAACCGAGGTCCTACCCGGGATGCCCTCCCGTGACCCCTTGAGTCCTGGTCTTGACCCAGACACTGTCCACTCATCACCCACTCGGTGACGCCACACTAATCCTTCCATTTCAGGAGGACCCAGCGCCACGGTTGCAGGGGATGCGCCTTGCAGTTGGGGTCAGTTGTCCAACAGGGGTTGCGCGCGGCGCCCAAGAAAACCCTGAAAGCGCCAGTGGCGGCCTGTTGGTGTAACACGCGCCTGTGGGACACGCTTGCATGGTCGGGCCGCTCCGCAGACCTGTGCACCTGGCGGGCGCTTAGGTGCGCAGCACTTACGTGCTGTGGTTGCTTTGCACCAACGATGCTCACGCCCATTCAGCACGCACATGTGCTGTCCACCAGCAAGTCCACCATGCTCCTGAGCATTCCCAGCAGGCGTGAGCACTCAAGGAGTGTGTGCTCACATGCATGTGCTGGTGAGCTCACGCGTGCAGGCCCCTTGTACTGTCAGCTCCTTTTCCTGCTCCGGGCGTCCATGCAAATCAGCCCACATTTGCACACATTCACACACACTTGCACGTTCAGGCTCATTGAGGAGTGGTTGTGCGGTGTTTGCGAGTGCATAATGTCTGCGAGTGCATGGGGTGTTTGGCACATTGCCCGCACGTGTTTCCATGTGTGACCTGGGGTGCCTGTGCGTGCTTGTGTCCTGGACATCCTGGTGCCATGTGCTGGCAATGCTTGACTTAGGCTCCAGGGGCAAGGCGTGCCTGCATTTGCCCCACTCTGCCAGGCCCAGTGCATGGCTGGGAACACTCACCACAGATGTGTGTCCACATGGGCTTGCTCAGCCAAAGCATGGCCCTCGGAGACACGCTCCTGCCTCACCCCCGGCCCCAAGCCCGCCCCCGTCGTGCACCCGGGCAGGGCCCCAGGTGCAGGTCCCCTCTGCCCACAAGCGCAGCTCCCAGCTCAGGTCTCAGATGTTTTCTTGTGGCGTGGTGCTCTTCAAAGGCAGGGCTGTGTTGGGGTTCACTGTGCTTCCCAAGGTCTGGTCCCTCAGGAACAGCTCGGGGTGCCTGACTGACTGAGGGTGTGCCCAGCAGCTCCTTTAAGATTGAGGACACCCTCACCAGACCCTGACAACCCAGCCAGAGGGCCAGTCCCTGCCTGGCAGATCCTGTCAGGGGACGCTCTAACCACCCCGCCCCCTCCTCTCCACTCAGGAGCCAGATGAGGGGCTGCCTCCCTCCTCCAGACCCCTTCTCCCCCCTCCGCCTGGGAACTTCCCCCCACTCTGCAGGACCCTGAGCCTTGGCTCCCTTTCCAGGACCTTCTCGGTCCACTGGGGCCAATGGGCCACAAGCTGCTATGGAGAGAGAGTGCCAGCTCCACAGCCAGCTCCAGTCCCAGCCTCCTGGACGGCTGCCAGGTTGGCTTGCTGCCCCTGGACTTCCAGCCAAGTCTACAGGCAGACACCTGTCAATGGCCGCTCCAGGTGGGACCTCCGGGGGTTGCGTGGATGCCTGGTTCCCAGGCCCAGCCTGGTGGCAGTCAGCATGGCTTTCGAAGTGAGGACTGGGACTTGCTGTCAGATCTTCCTCCCTCTCCCCCCTCATCCTTTGGTCCTGGCCTTCCCCAGCCCCCATGGACCATCTCCTTGGCAACAGTGGCCATGGGGTCAGCCTCTCCATCGATCTCCTCTCCACCCCTGCAGCCGACCCTGGACCCGGAAGTGATGAGAAGTGGGGTCAGGCCTGGGTTTCTGGGAGGGAACTTCCAGCAGACAGGGCTCTTTCACCAGAGGGTGAGCCGTCCCTGAGTAGTTCAGAAGAGTCAGGGCCAGGTGAGCCCAGGGTGACAGAGTGACCATTCACTGGGCCATAATCTTACTGACCTTGAGACTTTTAAGACCAGGCAAGGGCCCCTCCAAGTGTGGACAAGGACCCAGCTGGCTGGGGAGGAGGGTCTGCCCCCTCATCCCCATTAGAGGGGAAAGCAAGGGCGGCAGACTATTCGCCCCGACCCAGGAGGAGCTGCACTGGACTTTCAGCTGCAAAGGTTCTCCATCCCTGCATCTAGATGAATCCAGAGAGTCCTCCAGAAGTCCTTCATCCCTGCTTCTAGATGACTCCAGAGGGTCCTCCAGCAGTCCTCCATCCCTGCTTCTAGATGACTCCAGAGGGTCCCCAGCAGTCCTCCATCCCTGCTTCTCGTTGACTCTATTGTGTCCCCAGCAGTCCTCCATCCCTGCTTCTAGGTGACTCCAGAGAGTCCTCCAGAAGTCCTCCACCCCTGCTTCTAGATGACTCCAGAGAGTCCTCCAGCGGTCCTCCATCCCTGCTTCTCATTGACTCCATTGTATCCCCAGCCGTCCTCCATCTCTGCTTCTAGGTGACTCCAGAGGGTCCTCCAGCAGTCCTCCATTCCTGCTTCTAGATGACTCCAGAGAGTCCTCCAGCAGTCCTCCATCCTGCTTCTAGGTGACTCCAGAGAGTCCTCCAGCAGTCCTCCATCCTGCTTCTAGATGACTCCAGAGAGTCCTCCAGCAGTCCTCCATCCTGCTTCTAGATGACTCCAGAGGGTCCTCCAGCAGTCCTCCATCCTGCTTCTAGATGACTCCAGAGCATCCCCAGCAGTCCTCCATCCCTGCTTCTAGATGACTCCAGAGAGTCCTCCAGCAGTCCTCCATTCCTGCTTCTAGATGACTCCAGAGGATCCTCCAGCAGTCCTCCATCCCTGCTTCTAGGTGACTCCAGAGAGTCCTCCAGAAGTCCTCCACCCCTGCTTCTAGATGACTCCAGAGAGTCCTCCAGCGGTCCTCCATCCCTGCTTCTCGTTGACTCCATTGTATCCCCAGCCGTCCTCCATCTCTGCTTCTAGGTGACTCCAGAGGGTCCTCCAGCAGTCCTCCATTCCTGCTTCTAGATGACTCCAGAGCATCCCCAGCAGTCCTCCATCCCTGCTTCTAGATGACTCCAGAGAGTCCTCCAGCAGTCCTCCATCCTGCTTCTAGATGACTCCAGAGGGTCCTCCAGCAGTCCTCCATCCCTGCTTCTAGTTGACTCCTTTGTGTCCCCAGCAGTCCTCCATCCCTGCTTCTAGGTGACTCCAGAGGGTCCTCCAGCAGTCCTCCATTCCTGCTTCTAGATGACTCCAGAGGGTCCCCAGCAGTCCTCCATCCCTGCTTCTAGATGACTCCATTGTGTCCCCAGCAGTCCCCCATCCCTGCTTCTAGGTGACTCCAAAGAGTCCTCCAGCAGTCCCCCCCCTGCTTCTAGTTGACTCCTTTGTGTCCCCAGCAGTCCTCCATCCCTGCTTCTAGGTGACTCCAGAGGGTCCTCCAGCAGTCCTCCATTCCTGCTTCTAGGTGACTCCAGAGAGTCCTCCAGCAGTCCCCATCCCTGCTTCTAGTTGACTCCATTATGTCCCCAGCAGTCCTCCATCCCTGCTTCTAGGTGACTCCAAAGAGTCCTCCAGCAGTCCTCCAACCCTGCTTCTAGATGACTCCAGAGAGTCCTCTAGCAGTCCTCCACCCCTGCTTCTAGATGACTCCAGAGGATCCTCCAGCAGTCCTCCAGCCCTGCTCTAGGTGACTCCAGAGGGTCCTCCAGTCGTCCTCCATTCCTGGGTCTGGCTGTCTCCTTCATTGCATCCCCCTAGTAGTCCTCTGCCTCTATCTTTGCAGATTGCACCGTATGGCTATAGTCAGGAGAGGAGCATCCTCGGTCTCTGCTTTGGGTTGGTCCCTCTGAGGCAGAGCAGCAGGAGAGCACCTAGCATGCAGGAGACAGGGCCTCAAAGAGGTTGCTGGCCTCCTCCTTTCCAAGTGCAGGCCAAGAGCCCATGAAGGGCAGCCTGGCCATGCTGGGGCCACCAGAGGCCCTGCCAGTCAATGACCAACCTGGGAGGATATTGATTACTAAATGCATTTGTATAGATCCTGGGACAGGTAGCACCTGCTGGCCTCATCAAGCCCCAAAACCCAGTCCTGATACAGGAGGGGACAAGACAAGAAGTCAACAGGGCAGGGCCAGAGGACAGGACACAGGGCTCTTGTTCTAGACAGACCAGATGTCCAAGGAGAGGTGTCCCTGAAGAAAGTTCTGGAGCCCAGGAACCCACAAAGGTCCGGCCACTCCTGGTTGCTGGCCTTGGCCAGAGGGTCTGCAGAAGAACTGGGAGGGTCAGTGGACAGAGAATAAGATGTGTCTCACTTCATCGACATGCCAGGCACGGCTGTGAGCCTGGGGCAGAAAGAGGGTGGGTGAAGGGGACAGGTGCTGTGCGGCAGCCCCTGGGCCTGACCTTCTGCCCCAACCAGGAACCTCAGGCCCCTCTGGTTCCTGGGGGCTGCTTCCGGGGCAATGGAAGTCCATTGGATCTCCAAGCCTCAGGGAGCACCAGGGAAGCCTTGGACCATTTCCCCAGATGGGAGGAAGCCAGAAAGCAGCAGTGCAGTGGCACCAGCCTCCACCCCCACCCCAGACCAAGCTGAGGTCACCCCAAAACACCAGGCAGAAATTCCCACCCGTCCCAGAGACCAGAAAGGACTCCAAGACCCAAGGCGGACAGGCAGATCCACCAAGCAGCCAGGCACAGTGGCACACCCCTGTATTCCAGAAACTCAGGAGGCTGATGTAGGAGGATCACAAGTTCAAGGCCAGCCTGGGCAACTTAGCAAGACCCTATGCAACCACAAGAGAACCTGCCTCAAAATAATAAATTTAAAAAAGAACTGGGGATATGGCTCAGTGGTTGAGTGCCCCCAGTTCAACCTCTGGGCAAAAACCAAACCAAACCAAGAAAACAAAGTGACCACGAGACGCCACAGTGCTGAAGCCTGAGCGCACTAAGGACACACGTGCAAGTCCCCCACACCTGCCCGAGGCACTCAGCACCCCCGCCCGCCACCCTCACAGGCAAGACCTACACAACTGCCCTGGCCCTGCTGGTTCCCCTCTGCCACAGGTCCTGCCTCAGGGCCCACACGTGGCCTCAGGTGGAAGCACCCCTTGCAAGGGGTTCCTGACTGCCCCTCAGCTCCTGCCCATCTCCCTGGACATGGGAGGAGAGCAAGGCAGGGTGCCTGTGCTCCCACCCACCCTGGGAGGGCCTGGGCCCGTCAGAGAGCAAACAGGCTCCGAGTGGCAGAGCTGTGACTGATACCAGTACACATCTCCCCAGCCCAACCTGGTCACGCCTCCTCTCCTGTCCACCTTGCCCACTGCAGGCAAAGAGCTTGTCAGGGTGACCAGGCGCACAGGCCTGCCTGGGGTTCTTAGATGTGAATGCTCAAGTGCTCAGGAGGTGCCAGACCCTCGGGCTGGACAGTGTGAGAAGCACCTCCCTGAACGAAGACGGGTGGATTCCGGGGCGGCTCTGGCTGGCAAGCTCAGGAGGTGGTGGGATTTGAGGACGGAATGCATGACACAGCCTTGACCACCCTGGGTGAACCCAGCCCTGGTCCTAAGAGCAAACCCCATTCCATTCCACCCCGGATGGGACGAGGGGATGCTAGGCTGTCCATGGGGTGGACCACTGGCCTCCGACCAGGCCCTGGTCAGATGGTTAGAGTGAGAGCAGCGATTCTCAGGGTGCTCCTGAGTTCACAGCCCTGTGCCCGCAAGTGTGGGCCCAGCCCCAGTGCCCCCCAGGAGACCTGCTGCCCACAGCAGACCCTCCCCCATTCACTTCTCCAGGTACGCGTGCCACAGAGGAAACCTGGGTCCTACCTGAACTTGTGAACTGGGCTCCCGTCAGAGAGGCAGGCCGGCCCTTCCCATTGGCCACAGGCAGTGGGAACATCTGCAAGGACAGAGAGAGAGAAAGAGAGAGCAGTGAATCAGGGTGGCCAGCAAATTCCACCCACAGTTCTGGTTTCCTCCCAGGGACTTGCAAAGACAGCTCAGGCACAGTGGGACCAAGTTCTGCTCGGGCATGTCTCACCCTTCCAAGACCCACGGGCTCTGAAGCCCGTAGTCCCCAAGGCTACTACAAGGTTTCAACCCAGAAACCTACTGCCCAGGGCAAGAAGCAGAGAAACAGCCAGTTGCTAGGCCCCACCCAACCCGGCAAGGGCACCCCGGACACTGGGACCCCAGAGCTGAGGGTGAGGCTCGGTGGAGCACTTGGCCGGCACCACCCAGGTCCTGGGTTCAGCGGCCCCTCCTCAGCCCCGACTAGCTTAAGCAGTGGATACAACATATCAGTTCTGAGCGATACAAAGTTTTCTTTCTATCCCTGCTTAGAAAAGTGAGACAGGTGTTCACATCCGACAGGTAGAGGAACAAGAACCCACTTCGAGCTGGAACCCAGAGGTCCAAGCAGCAGCGCCGTGGGCTGAGGCCCCCCAACAGGCCAGACACACGTTCAGGAACCATACCAAGGAGGCAAACAGGTGAAGCATCCCCCATGTGGGGTCTGTGCTCCCATGTCACCCTCTCAGGGGAAGGGGTGGGCCTGTTAGAGGGGAGACATAGGCTCAGAGGGGCAACACCATGATGGATCCTCTAGACACCAGAGTGTGGGATGGTCACCCTCTGCAAGTACTCAGGATGCTCAGTCCCTAAGAACTAGACGGCTTAGCAGCTTCAACCAGGAAGACTGAACATCAACAATCACCTTTGTCACAGAAAAAATTTAACTGCCCTGTCCCAAGGGGACTTCTGGGAAATGCCAACCCCAATCCCCAAACCCTCCCTGGCCAGCCAGGAGGTGCCTGCACAGCACCCCTGCCAGGGTTCAGGGTCCCAGGAAGCCAGGTTCAGTCTCACTACCTCACTTTACAGGAGAGCTTAGCCCACGCTGCCTTTGTCCAGGCTCCCGGGGAGGGGTGTCCAGGCTGCAGGGGTCCTCAAAGGGGTTCTCCCCTCCTCTGCAGACTCAGTGGTGCTCATGCACCAGTGGAAACTGGCCCAGCCTCCCCAGGGCCCCGCTCTCCCATGGGGTGCCTGAGGCCTGCTTCAGGCAGGTCGCGCCCAGGCCCTGGGGAAGCAGGCTTGATTCCGCCTGTTTCACCTCCCAGGATGCAGGGGCCTACAGATGCAGAACGGGGGGTCACCGGCCCAGGTCTCCCGGGTTCCACAGGCCTCATGATGAACCCAGAGCCACCCGCACCCTGCAGCCAGCTGCCTGCTGTGAGGAGGGCTCAGGGCTTGGCCCAGGGGGATGTTGGCACCACATGCGGGCTCTGTGCACTGCAGAGGGCGCTGCCTACACCACTGGGGATGCTGCTTACTGGCAGTGGGACAGTCCCCCACTGTTCACCCTGGAAGCACCCCCAGGTTTCAGGGCCATCCTGGACCCACACAGGGGGCGGCACGAGTCCAGGCTCCCAGGTCCTTAATGCCTCTCGCTCGCTCTTCTGACCACGGAAGTTTAAGTCCAGGTTCAGATCCAGGGGACCCTGAGGGCGCCGCTTTCCTCTTCCTACTTATTCTGCCACTGCCTTTCCCACCTCATGGGAACCTAGCTCAAGGAGGACTCCCCTCAAGGTCTGTTCGTCTCAGCCTGAAAGTCCTTGTTCAAAGAAACAAGCTCACCTCACATCCCTGGGACACGTGGCACAAGGACCACGTTAGGAAGGGACCTGGGCAGTAACAGGGCACTGCCTCTGCCCCCTGACCTGCCATACAGGCCCTCCCGGTAACACCAAGAGTGTCAAAAGCCACCTCTGGTGAAGGTCCAGGTGGGGTACTCAGAGGGGTCAGTCCCCGACCCCTCAGGCTGTTTCCTCATCTGTGCAAAGGGCTGCTCGTTTTGACCTGGGCTGGGGAGACCCGCGGTCCTGTGGCTCAGGGGAGAGGAACAGCCCGTCCTGCAGGGCTGCAGTCTGGCACCCCACTACACTGTCTGTTCCAGCCCAATAGCCTGTGACCTGTCAGTTTAACACAAAACAAGCAAACTGAACCTCTGGTTACCCGACTGAGGAGGTAAAAATCAGATGGTGCTTAAAAATACTGGCATGGCCCTTCCGGAGCCAGTCGCCCAGTCTGGCGGTTGTCTCCAAAGTGGCTGGTGCCATTTCAGTTTGGAGACTTCTGTTCTTGACCAACCTCAATGGCCTGGCCTTGTGTAGGGAGGGACTGGTTCAGACTGAAATCACCCTCCCCACTGTTTCAGACCAGAACAGCGCTCCTGGGGGATGAAGGCTGGACTCTAAGGAACCGTCCACATGCAAGTTGGGAGAACAAAACATGGTTCTCAGATTTTTGGGGGGGAAATGCTGACCACCCCCTTGACACCCAAAATGAGGGCCCTAGGCCTTTCCATCACCACCCAAGGGGACTCTGGGCTCTAGCCTCACTGGACCTGAGCTAAGAAACCTTTGGACGCCAGCACACTCTGAGCCTCCACCTGCACAGCTGGAGAATGGGCACTCAAGAATCAAGCAGACCTCTCAGGAAGCTCATGGACTGCCCTGCCCTCCCTATGGGCTGGCCTTCTCCCCTGCAGCTGGACCAACTCAGGCTGGCAGTGCCCTCTGCTTACATGGAGCTCGCAGGCCATGGAGTATGTACCAGCTGTGTCCTTAGCACATGCGGGACAGGGACCCCTGTGCAAGCTTGAAGTGCCACCCTTCCCTGAGGGTCCTCAGCACCAGGGACCGCCTCTCATTTCCTGCTCCACAAGGAAGTGCACGACCCTGCTCCCTGGCTTTACAGATCAAGGTCGCTGAAAGCTCACCCAGCCAGACTGGGGCCTCAGTCCCCATGGAGGAGCTGGGGACTCTGGCGTCCCCCCTCTCTCTGGACCTGTTTCTCCATCTGTAAGGTGGCAGGCGATATCCATTCCCCACCTGAACAGAACCCTGGTATTGCACACAGTGCCACGGGGTGCTGGCTTGCCCCAAGGGTACCCGAGCCCAGTCCCACTGGGGTAAACTCCCAAACAAGCCAGAGGCCCAGTACTTCTAGAGGGGTACTCGGGCAGGACATGTCTTCCCCTTAAAAGTCACAGCCCACTCCCAGGGGAAGAGGTGGGTGGGAGAGGAGCCTGGCTCACCATGCTGAAGTCCAGAAGGTCACTGAGCTCCTTGTCGTGCCCACAGGGGCCATCCTCTGCGACTGGCTCATTCTCCAGCAGCAGGGCAGGCACAAGAACCAGGAAAGCCCTCCAGCCTAGAGGATGGCCCTGCCACAGTGGGCTGTAGGGACAGACTGACACACAAGGACGAACAGGGAAAGGGAGAGAAGGGTTTTCAGTGACCACAGCCCAAGTGACAGGTGGAGACAGAAAGCTGAGTCCCTTCCTGACCCTGGGGGTGGGGGCAGGGAAGCTGGGATCCTGGGGTTCGGGTCCTCTGCAGACCCCTCCCCAGAGCCCCATAGGGAGACTGAAAGATTAGGGAGGTTATAAATGTAAATTTCATCAACCCCGAGAACACAGGGAATCGGGTTGCATGCTTTAAATGCAGAGGAGCCCAGGGTCTCTCATTTCCAACCACCTCCAGCTGCCCCGCCAGCCCCGCCCCTAGGGGGAGGGTGCGGCCCAGGACCCGCCCCAAAAGAAATTTGGTGGACCCCTCCCCCAGCACCTGTCCATAGCATGCTGAAGGCTTGGTCACCCCTAAACACAAAGCGAAACAAATCCCAAGTCACAAAGCCACGAAGCCCGCCTCCGCTTCTCGATTTAATTGGGAGAAGAGAGATCAGGAGGCCTGACACAGGTGACCCAAAACTTCCCGCCACCCTTAACCTCCGCCTGCCCGCCCCTCCCACCAAACCTCAACCGAATTCAGATAAAAGAAAAAAAAAAAAAATCACACGAAGCTTTATTGTCACGATGTATCCGGGAATTATTTTTAAGCAACTCAGAAAACATCCCTTACCTCCCCCCCCTGGGGTGAGGGTCCTCAAGACCTGGGATTCCCCGCAAGGTCCCCGGGGACTCCATCCTGGGATGGGGGATGGGGGATCCACCTGCCAGGTCCCCTCCCACCCCCGGAAAGGGGGCAGTGCAGGACCTCCCTCCCAAAGAACTTTTTCCAGGGTTCCCCGGGCGGGGGCGGCCAAGGAGAAACCGCGGAGACGGGGGAGGGGAAGGGGTTCCGAGGTCGAGGGAGACCCGACCTGAGAAGCGGAGGAACCCCCCTCTTGTTTGCCAACTCAGACACTGGGTGTGAAACGGACGCCCCAGCGCACCCCCTCCCCCGCGGCTTTTTTTTTCCTTTTTGGAGGGCGTGTGAAACTGACTCTGAGTTGTACGAAACCGCACTTTTTTGTGGGGTAGCTGAAACCCATTTTCAGGCCAACTTGGGGAGGGCTGAAACGAGCTTTAAAATAGAAAGATTTCTGGGGTGTCAGAGGACTTTGGGGGCCTGGCAACAGACCTGGATGTCCGAAACCAGTCGGGGGGAAGGAAGCAACCTGATACGTATTTTCGAGCGGAGGGGAGGAGGCCGGAGCCCCCCTTTCCCGGGCAGGCCGGTGCGGCCCGGGAGCCCTTTGAAGCTCGCCGCGCCACCGCCGTGCTCCCGACCCCGACCGCTGCCTCGCCCCGCATTAACGCGGAGCAGATGTTCGCGCCCGGCCCCGGCCCTTCGCCCTGAGCTGCGTGCGCGCGGCGGCACCTTCCCCGCGCAGACAAAAGGACTCTCCTCCCTCCCTCGCTCCCCTCCAAACTCCAGTCCCGGCCGGGCCCCTCCCTGAGGAGGGGGTGCCCTGGGACCACCGCGCAGGGCCCGGGGCCCCGCCGCAAGTTGGGCGACCCCGCTGGCGCCCCCGCGCGCCGGACGGGGGCTGCGCAAAAGTTCCCAAGTGCGGGCGGCGGAGGACGGCGCGGGCCCCTCCACGTCCGTCGCCCCCTCCGGCGCGCAAAGTTGGAGAACAATGCCGCCCGGCCGCCCGGCCACTCCCGGCCGCCCGGAGGGCGCGCACCCCACGGCGCCCGCGCCCAGCACCTCGCGCCCCCCGCGAAGCCCGCGGTCCAACTTCGCACAAAGCGCCGGGGGTCCCAGCGCGGCCCCGTGGCCCTGCGCCCCTCCCCGGGTCCCCCAGCGTTTACCTGGTCGGCGCGGCCGGACACGCGGCGCGCGGGGGGCGACGGCATGAACGGCCCCCCCCGGACAAAGGGGGCCGTCGCGGCCGGGCCCCCGAGGGTCGCGCGTGGGCGGCGGCGGCGCGCGTGGGCGGCCCCTCCCCCGCCGGGTTGCCCGCCCCGCGAGGCGGGCCGGGGCGCTGGGGCAGCGGCGTGCGGTGCCCGCGGTGCGCGCCGCCCGCGTCGGGTCCGGCTCCGCTCCGGCCCGCTACGCCCGCGGCGGCAGCCGCTGCCTCATCTTCCTGCGGCGGGAGACATGTTCCGCCCCCCGCCCCGCGCCGCCCGCGTCGGCCCCGCCCCGTGCCAGCCCCGCCTCCGCAGGATCCCGCCCCCCGCGCCCCGCCCGACGGCATGCCGCGGAACCCTCCGCCACGGCCGCGCGGCCTCGACCCCGCGCCTCGACCTCCCAAGCTTCCTCAGGAGAACCCTGAAGTTCCGCTGATCCTGGTGTGTGGGAGTGAGTGCTCCCGGGGGAGATCTGTCGGCCAAGGCACAGGGGACAGCCTGGAACTATCTTCCTATGCGGAGGTGCACACGAGGTGAGCGTATGTAGTGACGCAGCGGAAGTCCCGTGAGATTGAAAGAAATTAGAGCTCCAGTACCAATAGGAGGCCGTAAAATCCTGCTTGGCGGACTTCCAGCCATTCGTGAAGTAGACCCGCTTCAGTCCGTTCCCGCCCCACGGTGGAGGCGGGACCTTCCGAGCGAGGGGGCAGCGAGAAGCGGTGGGGGTGGATATTGAGATTTTATTTTAAGGTTGGTGTGGCCGCCCGCATGCACGCGTCAGCTTGGTTGTATCTGAGTTTCTAGGAGTGGATCCGTGTGCTGTATGTTGAGAGTGGGCATGCAAGGCTAGGAGGTAACGTGTCCATTTTACTGGCGGAGAAATCAAGCCTTGCATTGTTTCCGAATCAGAGAGCTCCAAGTGAAACCCGTGCTGTGCTTTCGCCTACCTGTGTCCCCATTTCTTCATTTGTAAAATGGATTTTGTACTTGAGTTTGAATAGAACCAAGTCTGCATGTGGCTTTGTTATCCTCAGCTCAGTTCTTTGGTCAAATGTTCCCCTCATGCCAACGGCTCTTCAGCCTTTGAGGACCATGGGCCCTGCAGAATCACACAACAATAATGAATGGGAACTCAATCTTCTAAGACTCCTGGGACCCCAGAGAGAAATCACACTCCCTTCACTTGGCTTTATAAAGCGCCCGGAACCCTCTTCCTACATGGTCTGTAGCCCCCAGTTCACAGTTCAGTGCTGCAGGGAGTGCAGCTGAAAGGAAAAACGAAAAGTGGGTGGTGGCGGAGGCTGAGGCACAGGGGTGTCTAATAAAGCTACATGCTAGCTGGGCTCCTCCTCAGTCTGACCCCTTCCAGTCCAGAGCCGCGCATATGTGATCTGCGGAGAGGAGGATGGGTCGGGGGTGCACTCCTAGGCATATTCCCCTGCACTGAGACCTCAGTCAGGTTCTTGATACCTTCTGGGACTCAGTTTCCGCATCTGGAACGGAGGCTGCAGACATGCACACGGAAGATGCCAACAGCTCTTGCCTGCAGCCCTGAAGGACTGACTGGAGGGAAGCTGCACCCAGCAGATCCGACTCGCCCTGCCCCTCAGCCCCCCGCCTGTCCTGTGGCCAGCCCTTGCACCACGGGTCCGATGGCATCTGGCCAGTCCTGGCACTGGGGGTTTCTTGAAGGCTGGAACTGTGACCTCTGGGGACCCCCAGCCTCTCATTGGGGGTTAACCCATCACCCCACCCATGCTTGGGGATGGACCACAGAGTTGGGGCCAGCGTTCCTAGAGCAGCCCTTCATTTTCATCCAGGGCCAGGGAGAAACCATCCCATCCCTGAGTGCAGTGTGCCAGACCCACCAGTGCTGGGTATTGGGACACCAGTGACTGTCCAGTCCCTGTCTAAGGCGAGGAGAGTGATCAGCGACCCCTCCCCCAGTCGTCCCAAGTGCAACTCTCCCTCGTGTTGGCTACCACGTCCTCCTGTCCAGGTGACCATTTCACTACACAGATGAGGAGACAGGCTCAGAGAGCGCCCACTGGGCCGGCTGGGCCCTAGCAGCCTGGGGCTCACACCTGCTAGGACGCTGTCCCAGAACCCACAAGCCACCATTGTCTTTCCCAGGAGGCCGTCTTGGGGCTGAGTCACAGGGCGGAACAGCCGTGGGGGGCCTCACTTGGTTGCCACCTCTGCCCAGCCCTAGGCCAGGGTGCATCCTGCAGGGTCCTGGCACTGGGACAGGGCCCCTCGAGGGCAGCCCACAGCCCACTTGCCCCACCCGCCTGACTGCGTGACTGCGGCCTTTGTTCTCGGCTCCCTCAGGAAAGCCTCTCCACCTGCCCCTGGCCCCACCACTCCAGCCACACCTACTGGGCACAAGGCCTGAGGCCCGACACCTCACCTCGGCCCAGTTCTGGGGGAAAGTCAGGGATGAACTCCCCCCAGGAAGAGCAGGGGAGACAACAGCTGCAGGGTGGTGGAAGCTTCTGGAGGGCAGGTATACTGGCTGGGTGCTGGCAGGGGTGGGGTCCGGGTGTGACTTGCTTTTCCCTTTATCTCCAAAGCAGGTCTCTCTGAGCTCCCTGTGGCTGAACAGCCCAGACCCCCTCGAGCTTCACCACCCGTTCAACATCCCTGCCGCAGGGAGGAGGGCCGCCAGCACCCGGCTCACAGCAACCCCACTTGGTCACTCAGGAGCCGGGGCTCGCAGGGCTGGGGCCCACCCCAAGGTGGGGGGCTTCTTGCTCCACTCAGAGTCCTGTGGAGGGGCCAATCCCAAGACCAAGTCCAGGCCCACCGAGATTGCCCCGCCCGGCCTGGGCTTTGGTCACTGGGCTGGGACTCATTCTCCCCACTGGCTTATGGGAGCAGTTTCCCCAGGCCCGTTGGTCAGGTCTGGACAGGAGCCTCCTGGGACACAGGGTGGTGGGCCAGCGGAGGGAGGAGACTGGTCACCTTCAGCATAAGGTGGACAGGTGTAGGTCAGTGGTGGAGCACCTGTCTAGGGTGTGTGAGGCCCCTGGCTCCCTTCCCAGTGTCCCCTCAAAAACACAAAAGCAGATGGGAGCTGAAGGCGGGGGGCATGAGGTACCCCAGGCCTGCTCCCCACTCCAGCAGCCGCTCCTGCTCCCTGGCACTCCCAGCCACGGTGCCGCCAGGAGGGAGGGTGCCATGGGAATCTGACCACTGCCCTCCGCCCTGCGCCCTCCACACAGACCTGTTCCGGGTGCAGCGGGCCAGGCAGGCCAGGCAGGTGGCTGAAGCTGACAGCCCCTGCTGCAGGGGCCCCGGCAGGCTGCGCACATCTCGTGGCACTGCAGCCCCACTGGCGTGGGCCAGGCCGAGACTCCTGGGCTGTGGCACAGCATGTGGGTCAGGAGAGAGCAGAGGGTGCCCCCAGACAGCAGGGCGCAGGGGCAGAGGCGGGGGCCTAGGTGGGGCTGGACATGGGGCTGGGGCACGAGGGCAGGACCTGGGCCCTGCAGGAAGCAGAGGCGTCTTCACAGGACACCTCTGGAGCCTCGGGTGGGGCAGAGGACGGGGTTGCCTGCTTGGTCCTGTGCCAAGACCCCGTGGCTGCCCCATGGGAAGGGAAAGGGAGAGAAAGCAGAGGCTCAGGGGGACTGAGGAGCAGCGGCTGGGGCTAGTGCGCAGAGAGGGGCCGGCAAGAGTCCTTGTCCAGGCTGCGTGGGTGGAGCCAGCGAGGTGGAGGGTCCTGCTGAGCCCCAGCCCTGACTGGGCCTGGCCCCAAGCTGAGCCCAGCTCTTGTCTGATCCTGGACTTGTCCCTGACTTCGGACTAAACCCCAACCCCGCTGAGCCCCTCAAGGTGAAGAGCCCCACCCAGGTTCAGCGTGGTCCTGGATGTAGCCCAGCCCGCTGTCCCCCAGAGGTCCCCACACCCTGCCACCGAGGCTGTCACACCTACCACGGTGCCCCACCCTCTCCTGGCCAGGTGCCCTTGGCTCTTGACTCAGGGCCCCTGGGTCCTGTCGCACCACATTCCGGGCGGCCTGTGCAAATGGGGCACCCCTGCCTCAGCTCCCACCAGGCACCCTCTGGCCCATTTACCCCTAGGGGGCAGGAACAGGGAAGCCCACAGGTCCCTCCCACGAGCCCACACCAGGCGGCCCTGCTGATGGCACATGGTGGCGAGAGGGGGACTGCCCCACCCGCTCTGGGCTGGAAGGGGAGCCTCCTTCTCCCCCACTGCTCAGAGGCTGAGCCTCAAGAGCCCCTGGCCAAGGGATGGGCCAGGCTCCCGCCTCAGCTCCTCTGACCTCCCAGCTCCTTAGCGGGCGCCCTCCCGGCTATGGCCAGGTTTCAGAAGTCCTCAGGGCCTCCCCATGCTGAGGGCGTGGGCTTCATTAGGGAGCCAGTAGGGAACAGGTCTCCCTGGGGTGCAGGAGCGTCCGGGGTCCTGGCAGTGGGGCCAGAAGACAAGGAGAAGCCCGTTGTACAGATTGGAGCCTCCCTGGAGGCAGCGGGACTCAGGAACCACAGGCCTTGGGCTGGATCAAGGCAGGGGACTCGGGGCTGCAAGAGTCCAGGGCTGTGAGGTGGGGCTGGCAGGGGAGCCAGGCGGTGAAGCGGAATCGCGGCCCTCCCGGCGGGGTCTGTGGAGGCGGGCGGTGCAGGGGGGTCCTGTGACACTGGCGCCTGCCAGCTCGCCCTTCCCTGCCCCGAGTTCCGCCAGAGGCCAGCCTTGGCCTCCTGCAGCCAGCCTTCCCCTCCTTGCTCCTGGGTACCCTTTCCTAGTCCTCTGGGCCTCAGCTCAAGTGCCACCACCTCCCTGAAGCCTCCCTGGTCCCCGCCCCCACTTCAACACCTCTCAATTGTGCCCTGTGGGGTTTGGGGTCTCTGGTACCAGAGCAGAGGCCCCGGGTGAAGGGGCTCCGAGACTTGTCCTTTGCACATGGTGGATAGACGCTCGGATTTCCTGGCTCGCGCTGAGTGTGGGCGCCGCCCCTGGGTCTGCTTCCGATCCGGCTCCACCATATGCTGGCTATGTGAGCCGGGCTGGGCCTGCTGGTGTCGGGACTGTCCTAGGCCTCAGGCAGGGTAAACTGAGGCACGGGCATGAGGCCATGTGGCCAAAGCCACACAACCCGGCGACGAAGCCAGGCAGGCTTTGTGCCTGGGACCACTCCCCTGCCAGGCCCCAGGTGGGTGTTGATGACTGGCTTATAGAAAAGGGGTGCCTGGGGTGAGCCTGCTCCACCAGGAAGTCCTCATGCTCCACGCTGCCCCAGACCCTCCCGCAGCCCACTGAGTAGGGGTCGTGGTTGGGCCCACATCACAGAGGAGGAAACTGAGGTCCCAAGAGGCTGCATGGGCCACGCGTGATTCCTCTTGCCTGGGCTACCCCAGGGGGTGTGGAGAAAAAGAAAGAAGTTGCAAAAGTAAGTGTTCAAGAGGCTTAGGAAGGAGGTGGGCCTGCTTCCCCATTTGGGGGTACTGGCCAGCTCTGAGGATCTCAGGCCTGACCTCTACTTGTCCTTGTGTGGCTGGGAGTTTCCAAAGCAACAGCTCCCCTGGTGTCCCAGAGAGGCCCCACCTGGTCTGTCCTCCCAGCACCAGGTGGGTGGGGAGTACCTGGACTCAGCCCAGTTCCCAGACTCCTGGGATCAAGAGTCTCTGCAAAGGCAGGGAGTGGGGAGCACCACCACTTCCTGTCCTCTTGGTGCTAGAAAAGGCACAAAGCTCAAAAGGATGAAAGAACAACCTTTGAATATGACTACATAAACATTAGACAGTACTGGATTGTAACAGGCTTGAATATGAAGCTAGGTGACATGTGATAGCTGGAGGAAAATATTTGCAACATCGTAACAAACAAAGAATTTGTGTCCTTCATATACAAAGAGTTCCTGCAATTCAATAAGAAAAAAAAACCAGAGCACTGGGCAAAGGAATGAACAATTAATTCATACAAGAAGTAATAGAAGCTGGGTGTGGCGGCACATACCTGTCATCCCAGCTACATGGGAAGTTGAGGCAGGAGAATCACAAGTTCCAGATCAGCCCGGGCAACTTAGTGAGATCCTGTCTCAAAGAAGGTAAAGAAGGTCTGGGGATAGCTCAGTGGCAGAGTACCCCTGGGCTGAATCTCTCCTGCCACAAAAAGTAATAGAAATGGCTGCTAGATAAGCAGAAAAAGAAACAGAAAAAGAAATCTAAAGTCACTCATAGTGAAAGGAATACAAAGGAATGTGCAACAGAAAGGCACTTTTTGTCTTTATAGTTGTCAAAATCATCAAAGATTGGCAAAGGCAGTGTGGGGGAGTCAGTGGGGAGTGCCAATCACAACAAAGCAGATGACACCTTGCTGATACAGTGGCCACACCTGTTATCACAGAGACTGAGGCTGAGGCCAAAGGGCCGAAATTCCAGGCCAGCCTGAGCCACTTAGCTAGACTTTCTCTCAGAGTAAAATAAAAAAGGCTGGGGGCTCAGCTCGGTGGTAGAGTGCTTGTGTAGCACGAGTGAGACCCCAAGTTCTATCCCCGGTCCTGCAAAAAAAAAAGTAAAGACAAAAAAATAAAATGAAATAAAAGGTGTGTGCGAGCTCCTGGGAGGACCAGATAGAACAGCGTCCCGCGGGCAGCCGAGCCTGGGAGCAGCGGGTGCAGCTGCAGGACTAGGGGCTAGGTGGCGGCCACACCATTCGGGGGAAAGCTTTGTAAAGGAAAAAAGCAGACACTGAAGCAGTGCAGACGGAAGTGGCCCAGGGCTCGGCGGCTACGGGCGACTTTCGATTCCTACGTGATGTTTTTCCCTGAGAAGCGGGATTCGCTGAGACCCTCTGTCAGACTTTACCGCCTCCCGTGTTTCAGTGTGCTCTGAATTAACGTTTGGGGCTGGGGGCGCAGCTGGTCGGTAGAGCAGTGGCCCGGCACGCACGGGCAAGGCGGGGCGATCCGTCCCCAGTGAGTGAGCAGATAGATAAATGTAGAAGTAAAGTCGGATTCTCCGGTTGGCACGCTTCCCTGGCCTCGGGGAGGCCCCACCAGGCCCATCCTGAGTAAGCGCTGAGGACCAGGAGAAGCCCCTGGGGTCACTTCCCGGTTCCCACCTGCCAAGGGCAGGCCTGGGACGAGCAGGGGCTTCAGAGAGTGGTCTTGACTTCCTTTAAATCCAGGAGGGCTGGGGCCGCCCAGTGGTTAGTGCCCACCCAGCGTGCGTGAAGCCTGTCCCGTCCTGTCCCCAGCACTGCCAGAGGGCACCTGAGGAGGGATCCAGACGTCACGCCAACGTGATGCAGTCACGAACTGTTGTTTCCTGTCTTCTTTTTATGGCACTGGGGGCTGAACCCGGGGGCACTTAGCCAGAGTCCCACACCCAGCCCTCGTTATGTTTTATCATGTGACGGATCTCGATGAGTTGCTCAGGCCAGCCTGGACCCTGTGCTCCTCCTGCCTCCGCCTCCGGAGTCGCTGGGATGACTGGAGTGGCCACTGCGTGTGGCCGTCATTTCTTCTCCTTTTCTCTTTCTTTTTCGCCTTGTTTTGTGTTTTTTTAAATCAACATGTAATCGCACACGTTTATGGGGTACGGTGTGGTCATCTGATACCGATACCAGTGCACAGTGGTCAGATCAGGGCCGCCAGCATTTCCATTTCTACACTACCCTTTCTGATTCTTTTCTTACATATAGAGGAAGAAGCCAGAACAGCAAAAGTGACGTGGCCCAGGGAGGAGGGTGACCCAGGGAGGAGGGGGAGCAGGGAGGAGGGGCACCAGGGAGGAGGGGACCCAGTGGGGAGGGGGGACCAGAGAGGAGGCAAACTCAGGGAGGAGGGGAAGCAGGGAGGAGGGGACCTGGGGGGAGGGGGACCCAGGTGGTAGGGGGACCCAGGGAGGAGGGTGACCCAGGGAGGAGGGGCCCCAGGGAGGAGGGTGGATCCAGGGGGGAGGGTGACCCAGGGGGGAGGGGGACCCAGGGAGGAGGGTGACCCAGGGAGGAGGGGGCTCCTGGCCACTGAGGCATGGAGCCCTGAAGCTTGGCCTCAGGCCCCTGGCAGGTGCTGGGGGAGCGAGGAGGGGCTGCCCCTTCTAAAAGGCAGGGACAGCCCCTAGTGCTGCCCAAAGGAGCTGGTCATGGGACCCAGGGAGTCGCCCTCTGCCTCTTGGTCCCTGTCTCCCTGCTTGCAGGAAGCTGGTGAAGAGGCCTGGCCTCAGAGGGCCCCCCGCCCCCCCCCCGGGTCCTTGGCTCCGGCTACCCAGGCCTGCCTTCTTGGAGTCCGCCGTCTGGGTGGGCAGGGCCTTCCCAGCCCCAGCCGGACCCAAGGCAGGGCAGGGCACCTGGTCCAGGCTGCCCTGTGCCTGTACCTGCAGAACGTGCACAGAGAACAGCAAGCGGCTTGCACCCCAGCCCCCAGACCAGGGTGGAGGCAGGCGGGCCGCCAGCCAGGGCCGGCCTGGGCAACTTGGTGAGACCCTGTCTCAACATTAAGTAAAAAGGGCTGGCGTGTGGCTCTGTGTGGGTGCCTGCCTGTGCCAGGCAGGGCCCTGGGTGAGTGTGGGGAGCAGGGAGCAAGCCAGTCACACCCAGGCAGCAAAATCTGGTATGTCTGTGCTGGTGCTGCCAGTGACCTGGGCCCTGTGGGTGACCCACTCAGGGAGGTAGAATTGATGTCAGGGCCGGCCGTGGGGAGAGGAAGGATCCCCGGAGAGGCAGGTGGGCATTGTCCAGGCCCTGGAAGGCTGTTCTCGTGGCCTGCTCTCCTGTCCCTCTGTCCTTGGGGCTCCTCGCCCCTCGGCACTGGCAAGCCCTGTCCTTCACGTGCCAGTTTGTGGTACCCTGCGCCTAGCCACACCCAGAGCCACGTTTCTGCCTGCTGGCTCCGCAGGTTCATGTCCAGCCTGGCCCTCAGTGGGTGAACAGGCAGAGGGTGAGGGTCCCCACTTCACAGGCCAGGAAACTGAGGCCCAGAGGAGAGGCTGAGGTCCCACGGAAGGACCCGCGGAAGGACTTGCAAAGGTATTTCCTGGACCCAGAGCACCACAGGGTCCCCGGGCAGCTGGTGGGCGGCCAGAGGGCCAGCCTGTGTGGCAGTGGCAGCTGGGGCTCCCCACCCCCACCCCACCATCCCCAGGAGGGAAGGAGCTGAGGGGAGATGGCAGCTGGCGGCTGGCAGGGGGCCAGACGGAGCCTCCAGGGAGGGGCTGGGCGCTGCCCCCCGTCTGTCTCCCACCTCTCTCCCACCTCCTCGGTCTCTTCCCGTCTCTTGGCCCCTCTCTACTTGCGTCCATCTCCCTCCCTCCCCTCCCATGCTGGCCTCCTCTGCCCACCAGCTGTGCAGTCCCTGCCTCAGGGCCCCACTGTGCCTCTGCCTCGCAGGGAGTGGCTGGGAGGTACTCCCAGGAGCCTCCTCGTGAGCCTGTTCCCCACCTACTGGGGTTTGGGGTCCGGACTGCAGAACATGGTGGGGGTGCTCCAGGGGAAGAGGGTGTGTCTCCTGGAACTCCTGGCCATTGGAGAAGGAGCAGCCATGAAGAGGTCACCTCCTGACATCCAAAGCTGCCACTGATCAGGACAGTGGCCAGAGAGGGACAGGGAGGCCAGGAACGATCCTGGTTGGAGGTGTGGACAGTGCAAAGGCCCTGAGACGGGGGCCACTTCTGCAAGTTTGCAAGTTCCTGGTCCCACCCACCCCGCCCAGGTCTCAGCGGTTGCCTGGGCCCATGTCCCCCTGAAGGACCCAGTGCCCAGCCCTGGAGAAGGGGGGTGACTGGCTGGGTGGGACCTGCGGAGCACTGGATCTTCATCCCCCCCAACTCTTCAATCCCCAAACCTCTGACAATGGAGTCCTTCCTAGCAACATCCTGGAGGCTGCAGCTTAATCACCTCCTGATTTGCATTTTTGCATATTAATGGTAGCAGAGCTGCTAATTTTGCTGCCTTATTTTAAAGGCGCAGAAGCTCAGAAACTACAGAGGATGGGGGAGAGGAGGAGGGGGAGCAGGCCTTCTTCACCTGGCCTGGGGGATCATCCTGGGGTACAAGGTCTTTGTCCCTGGAGCCACCCTGCCCTGGCAGTCACAGTGACCCTAGGGGTCCTGGGGGTGATGGTGTCCCTGACACCCTTGAGTTTGGGGCCTCCACCTTGGCATCAGCCAGGGGAAGTGGAATTCTGGGATCTTCTTCCAGGGGGCTCTGTCCTGAGAGTTCCACATTGTTCTGTGTTAAAACTCTAGGATTTTATCCCACACATAGACCCCCAACTCAGTCATCCTCCCCGCCTCCTGCCATGGGGATAAAAACTGGGCCCTCAGCAGCCCAACCTCCAAACTAGCTGGGCCTCATAGGGGGCCTTTCAATGCCTGCCTCCAAGGGGTTGCCCCTGGACCTTTGCACATGCTTGCAGACCTGGCCTTACTCCTGGTTGCTCCAGGCTCCAGGAGGCCCTCCCAGACCTTGCGGGGCTGCTGTGTTTGTTCACTCTATCTTGCTCCAGTGGGACTTGAATCAGTTTATGGGCCACTTGTGGTGCCTGAAAAAATGAGGCAAAGCACGGAGGTCAGCTTCTTAGGGTCACACTGGTTCCCTAGATCTCTGCCCTCCTAATGCGCCAGGATTGGGGTGGGGCGTGCTGGGGCTCCGCTGGAGGGGTGCACTGGAGCCCAGGCCACTACCCGCTGGCTCCTGGCGGTGAATCCGCTGCTTTCCTGGGGTGTGGGGAAGCGGGGCTCAGGAAAGCCTCGGCCTCACCCCTGGTGGGGGGGATGCGAACTGGCTGCCAGTGGGAGGCGGGATGGAGAGGGCTGGAGTTTGAGAAAGAAAACCGAGGTCCTACCCGGGATGCCCTCCCGTGACCCCTTGAGTCCTGGTCTTGACCCAGACCTGTCCACTCTCACCCACTCGGTGACGCCACACTAATCTTCCATTGCAGGAGGACCCAGCGCCACGGTTGCAGGGATGCGCCTGCAGTGGGGTCAGTGTCCAACAGGGGGCGCGCGGCGCCCAGAAACCTGAAGCGCCAGTGGCGGCCTGTGGTGTACACGCGCCTGTGGGACACGCTTGCATGTCGGGCCGCTCGCACCTGTGCACCTGGCGGGCGCTTAGGTGCGCGCACACGTGCTGTGGTGCTTTGCACACGATGCTCACGCCCATTCAGCACGCACATGTGCTGTCCACCAGCAAGTCCACCATGCTCCTGAGCATTCCAGCAGGCGTGAGCACTCAGGCGTGTGTGCTCACATGCATGTGCTGGTGAGCTCACGCGTGCAGCCCCTTGTACTGTCAGCTCCTTTTCCTGCTCCGGGCGTCCATGCAAATCAGCCACATTTGCACACATTCACACACACTTGCACGTTCAGGCTCATTGAGGAGTGTGTGCGTGTTTGCGAGTGCATAATGTCTGCGAGTGCATGGGGTGTTGGCACATTGCCCGCACGTGTTTCCATGTGTGACCTGGGGTGCCGGTGCGTGCTTGTGTCCTGGACATCCTGGTGCCATGTGCTGGCATGCTGACTTAGGCTCCAGGGGCAAGGCGTGCCTGCATGTGCCCACTCTGCCAGGCCCCAGTGCATGGCTGGGAACACTCACACAGATGTGTGTCCACATGGGCTTGCTCAGCCACAGCATGGCCCTCGGAGACACGCTCCTGCCTCACCCCCGGCCCCAAGCCCGCCCCCGTCGTGCACCCGGGCAGGGCCCAGGTGCAGGTCACCTCTGCCCACAAGCGCAGCTCCCAGCTCAGGTCTCAGATGTTTTCTTGTGGCTTGGTGCTCTTCAAAGGCAGGGCTGTGTTGGGGTTCACTGCTTCCCAAGGTCTGGTCCCTCAGGAACAGCTGGGGTGCCTGACTGACTGAGGGTGTGCCCAGCAGCTCCTGTAAGTTGAGGACACCCTCACCAGACCCTGACAACCCAGCCAGAGGGCCAGTCCCTGCCATGGCAGATCCTGTCAGGGGGACGCTCTAACACCCCGCCCCCTCCTCTCCACTCAGAGCCAGATGAGGGGCTGCCTCCCTCCTCCAGACCCCTTCTCTCCGCCTGGGAACTTCCCCCCACTCTGCAGGACCCTGAGCCTTTGGCTCCCTTTCCAGGACCTTCTCGGTCCACTGGGGGCCAATGGGCCACAAGCTGCTATGGAGAGAGAGTGCCAGCTCCACAGCCCAGCTCCAGTCCCAGCCTCCTGGACGGCTGCCGGTGGCTGCTGCCCCTGGACTTCCAGCCAAGTCTACAGGCAGACACCTGTCATGGCCGCTCCAGGTGGGACCTCCGGGGGTGCGTGGATGCTGGTTCCCAGGCCCCAGCCTGGTGGCAGTCAGCATGGCTTTCGAAGTGAGGACTGGGACTTGCTGTCAGATCTTCCTCCCTCTCCCCCTCCTCCTTTGGTCCTGGCCTTCCCCAGCCCCCATGGACCATCTCCTTGGCAACAGTGGCCATGGGGTCAGCCTCTCCATCGATCTCCTCTCACCCCTGCAGCCCTGACCCTGGACCCGGAAGGTGATGAGGAAGTGGGGTCAGGCCTGGGTTTCTGGGAGGGAACTTCCAGCAGACAGGGCTCTTTCACCAGAGGGTGAGCCGTCCCTGAGTAGTTCAGAAGAGTCAGAGGCCAGGTGAGCCCAGGGTGACAGAGTGACCATTCACTGGGCCATAATCTTACTGACCTTGAGACTTTAAGACCAGGCAGGGCCACTCCAAGTGTGGACAAGGACCCAGCTGGCTGGGGAGGAGGGTCTGCCCTCATCCCCATATAGAGGGGAAAGCAAGGGCGGCAGACTATTCGCCCGACCCAGGGAGGAGCTGGCACTGGACTTCAGCTGCAAAGGTTCTCCATCCCTGCATCTAGATGAATCCAGAGAGTCCTCCAGAAGTCCTTCATCCCTGCTTCTAGATGACTCCAGAGGGTCCTCCAGCAGTCCTCCATCCCTGCTTCTAGATGACTCCAGAGGGTCCCCAGCAGTCCTCCATCCCTGCTTCTCGTTGACTCTATTGTGTCCCCAGCAGTCCTCCATCCCTGCTTCTAGGTGACTCCAGAGAGTCCTCCAGAAGTCCTCCACCCCTGCTTCTAGATGACTCCAGAGAGTCCTCCAGCGGTCCTCCATCCCTGCTTCTCATTGACTCCATTGTATCCCCAGCCGTCCTCCATCTCTGCTTCTAGGTGACTCCAGAGGGTCCTCCAGCAGTCCTCCATTCCTGCTTCTAGATGACTCCAGAGAGTCCTCCAGCAGTCCTCCATCCTGCTTCTAGGTGACTCCAGAGAGTCCTCCAGCAGTCCTCCATCCTGCTTCTAGATGACTCCAGAGAGTCCTCCAGCAGTCCTCCATCCTGCTTCTAGATGACTCCAGAGGGTCCTCCAGCAGTCCTCCATCCTGCTTCTAGATGACTCCAGAGCATCCCCAGCAGTCCTCCATCCCTGCTTCTAGATGACTCCAGAGAGTCCTCCAGCAGTCCTCCATTCCTGCTTCTAGATGACTCCAGAGGATCCTCCAGCAGTCCTCCATCCCTGCTTCTAGGTGACTCCAGAGAGTCCTCCAGAAGTCCTCCACCCCTGCTTCTAGATGACTCCAGAGAGTCCTCCAGCGGTCCTCCATCCCTGCTTCTCGTTGACTCCATTGTATCCCCAGCCGTCCTCCATCTCTGCTTCTAGGTGACTCCAGAGGGTCCTCCAGCAGTCCTCCATTCCTGCTTCTAGATGACTCCAGAGCATCCCCAGCAGTCCTCCATCCCTGCTTCTAGATGACTCCAGAGAGTCCTCCAGCAGTCCTCCATCCTGCTTCTAGATGACTCCAGAGGGTCCTCCAGCAGTCCTCCATCCCTGCTTCTAGTTGACTCCTTTGTGTCCCCAGCAGTCCTCCATCCCTGCTTCTAGGTGACTCCAGAGGGTCCTCCAGCAGTCCTCCATTCCTGCTTCTAGATGACTCCAGAGGGTCCTCCAGCAGTCCTCCATCCCTGCTTCTAGATGACTCCATTGTGTCCCCAGAAGTCCTCCATCCCTGCTTCTAGGTGACTCCAAAGAGTCCTCCAGCAGTCCCCCATCCCTGCTTCTAGTTGATTCCTTTGTGTCCCCAGCAGTCCTCCATCCCTGCTTCTAGGTGACTCCAGAGGGTCCTCCAGCAGTCCTCCATTCCTGCTTCTAGGTGACTCCAGAGAGTCCTCCAGCAGTCCCCCATCCCTGCTTCTAGTTGACTCCATTGTGTCCCCAGCAGTCCTCCATCCCTGCTTCTAGGTGACTCCAAAGAGTCCTCCAGCAGTCCTCCAACCCTGCTTCTAGATGACTCCAGAGAGTCCTCTAGCAGTCCTCCAACCCTGCTTCTAGATGACTCCAGAGGATCCTCCAGCAGTCCTCCAGCCCTGCTTCTAGGTGACTCCAGAGGGTCCTCCAGTCGTCCTCCATTCCTGGGTCTGGCTGTCTCCTTCATTGCATCCCCCTAGTAGTCCTCTGCCTCTATCTTTGCAGATTGCACCGTAATGGCTATAGTCAGGAGAGGAGCATCCTCGGTCTCTGCTTTGGGTTGGTCCCTCTGAGGCAGAGCAGCAGGAGAGCACCTAGCATGCAGGAGACAGGGCCTCAAAGAGGTTGCTGGCCTCCTCCTTTTCCAAGTGCAGGCCAAGAGCCCATGAAGGGCAGCCTGGCCATGCTGGGGCCACCAGAGGCCCTGCCAGTCAATGACCAACCTGGGGAGGATATTGATTACTAAATGCATTTGTATAGATCCTGGGACAGGTAGCCCGGGTGGCGTAGGGAGGCAGTCTACAAGGGGACAATGCGGGTGCTAGGAGCAGCACGGGAAGGCCATCTGCAGAGCAGACTGATAGAGAGACAGGCTGTCTCTCTTTTCAGAGCCTCAGTTTCTCCATCTGGGCAATGGGGGATGCACACCCTGCATTTTCCATGAGGGGCACCCACAACGCAGAGAGGTCAGCCTGTGGCCCAGAGGTACCCAGCTAGCAGGTGGAAGACCAGCAGCTGGACGTCTGTCCTGGGCCCTGGGAGCCTGCAGGAGACTGGGCAGGCTACTGCCCCTTTAAGAACCTCATTTTGGTGATGCTGCGGGGTTATTGATCGTAACCTTGGAAACACGATTAGATTATGGGGCTGGGAACAGTGGCTGGGGAAACCAGCACCAGTTTCTTGTAAATGCAGGGCAGGCCGCCTGGGGCACCTCCTGGGGGCAGCCCTGGCCCAGGCTCCCTGAGCAAATCCGGGCCATCTTGTGGGCTTGGACAATGAGGCTCTGCGTGGCGTGTCTGCGGAGCGCGTGGTTGTGTGGAGCCTGCCGGGCGCAGACTCCTGCTCTGCACCTCCTGGACGGCGAAGCCCTTTCCCACAGGTCCTGTGACCTTCCCAGAATCCTTGGTGTAGGGGGACTTCATCCACTATACAGATGGGGAAACCGAGGCCCGAGCTCACAGAAGCAGCAGGCTGAGCCAGGCCAGGCAGGCTGCGCCAGTTCTCGGCAGTCTCCTAGTGGGGTCACCCTGAGGGGACGGAGGTGGCCACAGGGCCATGCGGCGGCAGGCACCTCCACCACAGGTTTCAGAGGTCACTGCCACTGGCGAGGTGCCCTGGCAGCCACAGGACTAGTCCCCCCTCCAGCGCCCCCAGGCCTGGCACTGCATATGGGCCCGTGCAGCTGCTGACATTCATTAGGCACCCTGGTATGCCCAGTCCTGGCCCCCATGCATCCTCACCTGTCCACACAGGGTGCAGTAGAGCTGATCCCCACCTGCCACACCCACCCCAGGGCCCACCCCGGGGCCCAGAAACCAATGCTCCCCAACTATCCACTGAATGACGGTGTTTGACCGTCACGTCTCCAGGAGCAAATCGAACGGCTCAGACAGGGCTCCCTCTGGCTCCTGATACCCTGCCAGCCCCTCTTCCCACAGATCTCTAGCCCATAATCATTCATAACGTCTATTAAGTGCCGGCTGTACGCTCCAGCCTCCCTGCCTCTGCTCGGCAGCCCCACAGGGCAGCAACACACTAACCCAGGACACTGGGGGCTGAGGCTCAGGCTGGGAGAGGCTGGTCTGGGGCTTTCCAGAGCCATCAGGGTCAGACCCGGGCACCTCCTAGGGGAGGCGCGGGCACTGTTTCCAGGGCTCTGGATGAGGGAAGGCTGGCGCGGACTCGGGAGGGACCTGAGGCCTCCCGGGGCTGCAGAGCTTCTGCGGGAGCTGGAGGCGGAGACTCAACCTCCAGGTCCCAGGTGGAAGCCGGGTGCAGGCTGGTTTGGGCCACAACCACCTAGGGCCACCTTTGGCCACTTCTCGGGGGCACCCCCACCCCACAGCATCCCCAGGCTGATCAGTCCTTCTTTGGGGGTTGCTTGTCCATGTCTAGGCCCACCCCCAGGAGGCTGGAAAGACCCTGCACACAGCAGGAGCGTAATAAATGGGGAGTTGAGGAGGGCAGCTGCAAATGGGATAGACGGCCTGGGACCATCTGTGGTTGAGGCCCAGGCTTGGGAGGCCAGCAGAGGGGGCACTGTCCTCCCACAGTCCTGGGGCCCCGGGTTGGTGGCGCAAGCCGCCCACTGTCCCTCTCCACTGCCCTGCGTCTGTCTCTCCCAGCCCCTGCCTCTCTCCCTCTCTGACTCCCCGGGGGTCTCTCCCCAGCCCCCTCCATCTCTTCTGTGTCCCCTGCCTGGGCCATCTTGGCCTCAGCCATGACTGGTGCCCTCCCCAGCCCTGTGGGAGTGCCATGCCTCAGAGCCACAGAGATGTGGGACACTCACAGACCCCCTCCCTGCGGCCCCAGGATGGATTCTGCAGGTGCTGGACTGTGTGGCCCTGTCCGGTCTGCTGCCCTCTCTGGACAGTGTCACCCACTGTAGGGCCTTGGGGTGGAGGGGCTGGGAAGGAGTGGGGAGCCCTGACATCCCACCCCTCTGGCAAACAGGAGGAGGAGGGCCAGAGGCCTCTGGCGCCCCTCCTGCTGCCCGGCGTGCATATGCCACAGGGCTGCCGTGGTCCCCACAGGGGACCAGGGGGGTGGGAAGCAGAAGTGGGAGGCGTCTCTGCAGGGCGTGAGGCCGGGGGCATCCGGGGCTCGGCCTCACCCAGTCCATCACGGGGGTCGCCAAGGACAAGCAGGGCAGGTGCCTGCCCAGGTGGCCTCCTCCGGCAGCCAGGCAGGCCCGCAGGCGGCAGAGTCCTGGGCCCGAGGCAGCTTTTCTTTATCTTCCCGCACACTGAGGGACAGCCACCTCGGTGCAGGACCAGGGTGACCATGCCAGGCCCTGCAACCAGGCTCCTGAAGACCCCAGCAGGCCTGGGGTCACGATGGGCTTCCTGGAGGAGATGGCCCTTGAATCGTGACCAGAGAGGAGAGGTGTTCCTAGCAGGGGAAGCAGGGAGGCCCTGCACAGGAAGCAGCACCTGGGAAGGAGGGAGGAGGCACCAAGCTGCCAGACTGGGCCACCCGGGGCCTGCTGGGCCCTGGGAAAAGTCGGGTAATTTCTCTAAAGTGCCCTGGGAGCCAGAGAAGGCTGCAGAGTCAGGGAGGGATGAAAACCAAGTCCTTCCTCGTGGGGAAGGTGCTGAGATGAACCTAGGCCTCACGCAGGCTGGGCCAGCCACTGAGCCAAGTGCCAGCCATCGTGGTGGCCGCTCCAAGAGGAGGGTCGAGGGAACAAGGGGAGGCCAGGAGGACCACAGGATGGTGGGTTGGGGCTAAGCTGGCAGGGCAGAGAGAGGGGAGGCCCAGGCCCAGGGTGCCGGTGGCCAGGAAGGGGTGCAGACCGAGGGGTGCAGGGCAGTGGCCGTGGCCCACTGGCCCCTCTGCAGCAGTAATTAAGGGCTCCGGGCCTCCCCACGGCGTGATGTATGTGCGCCTTAACTAATCATTTATTAGGTCGCTGATGGTTCGTCAATATTAATTCATTTATTTAAACAACTCGGTTCTGTAATGAAGATGTCGGCTGAGAGGGAGGCCCGTGTGGTGGGGCCAGGCGCAGGGATGGGCTTGACTCGGGCCTGGGGCCTCAGGAATGTCCCCGGGGTCGGGTCTCACTCATGCTCTGCGGGCAGGGCGGAGAGGAGGCTGGAGGGGACCTGCCCCTTCCCTCCGCCTGGCTCCTGGAGGCCCAGGCAGCCAGGCCACCTGCACGGAGGCTGCTCTATGCCCTCCATGGACGCCTTCCCTGCTTTGCTGCCTGGTGGGTTTGTCCACGGGCACCTTTAAGAACACGACCCAGACCACAGCGCCAGAGCTGCTTGTGGCTCCCCAGTGCCCTGCAGGGGAAGTCCAGACTCCTCTGGCTGCCGCTGACCGCTGCCCTCACCCTCTGGACCCTCTCGCTCCTGACCCTGCCTGCTGCGCACACCCTGAGGCCTTTGCCCCAGGTGCCCTCCTGCTGGACGCCTGCCCTCCGCTGTTCCTCGGCTCAGGTCCCTGAAGTCTGGCCTGTCTCCTGCTGATTCCTGAGCCCGGGCTGTCACCTCTCTGTCCCTGGACCCTGCTTGGTTTCCCTCTGAGCCATGGCTCCTAAGGTCGTCCTGGTGGCTCCTTGATTAGCTGTGCATCTGCTGCCTCTCCAGCTGCACCTCAGCATGTCCCAGAGGGAGGACGAGGCGGCCCCTGCCCCTCTGCAGCGGGCACTGTGCCGGCCCCTCAAGTTCTAGGGCCGCTCCACGGTGCCACCTCTGTGCCCGTCTTTCTGATGGCACTGGAGGTGGGGGGCCTCCCTCCCTGAAGGGGGAAGGAGGCTCTGCAGCCTTCCCAGGGGGCCCTGGGAGGTCCCCAAGGGGATGATGCCGGGACCCACAGCTCAGTGACCAGCTCATGCCCCTCCCTCGCCCACCCTCACCAAGCCTCCTGGCCTCTGCTTTTGGGGACCCCAGACAGAGACACGGGGCAGGAAAGTCTGAGCTACAGAAAAAAAGTGAAGCCCTCGCAGGTCTCCCCGTCCTTCTGTGGATTCTGCGGCTTAGACACATCTCAAGCCAGGAGCTCGCTGGCCTCCAATCCAGCTGGAAGGAGGGCAGGGCCTCCCGCACGAGCCTTGCTGCCCCTCCCTCGCCCCTGCCCAGTGGGGCTGGGCTTGTTCCCGCCCCTTCCCCCCAGAGCCTCCACAAGCTCCCCGTTCTTGGGGGCAGTGTCCATGAAGCCGTGAGCATCACAGTAGTGACCGCCAATGTCTTCAGAGGGGCCCTGGGGGTTGGCATCCCTGCCGTCATCGTCCCCATAATACAGAAGAGAAGACTGTGGTTCAGAGAGGTCTGGCCAGCTGCCAGAGGCCAACAGTGGGCACATGTGGAGTCAGGGTCAGACCTCTGGTCTGCAGAGGGGCCCCAGCTGGGACTGACCTGGGTGGCGCTTCAGCTAGGCCACTGGACAGGTGCTTCCCGAGGCCTGGGGAGGTCGGCCAGCAGTCCCGGTCCTGGCTCCAGCCCAGCCTCTGCCGGACTATTTGAAAGGTGGGGAAACTGAGTCTCAGCAGTGTGAGTTTGCCCAGCAGCCCTGGTCACAGTGGTGATGGAACGGAGAGACCTACTGCTGCTGGACTGTCCTCTCAGCCAGATAGATGCCCCTCTGTGCCGGCTCCTCCCTGGGGGCCCGAAGCCCCAGGGAACTGAGCTGGACTTGGACGGGGGGCCAGAGTGCTGGGGGCTGGTGCCAGGCGTGGTTCCAGGCCAGCCGGGTAGCGCAGGGAGGCCCTGCCCCAGGACCAGAAGCACCCTGGAGAGGCCCACTGGTACCCTGCCCTGCGTTCAGCGCCCAGCACGGCACAGAGGGAGCAGAGCCAGGCTGTGCAACCGGTGGGGCCAGCTTAGGCTGAAGCATCCTGGGCCCCAGGGAAGGCCCAGGAGCCACTGAGAGTGTCCAGCATGGGGTGGAGCTGCCCCTCCTGTCCTCAGGAAAGGCCACTTACTCTGTGTCAGCAGGAGCAAGGACCCAGCGAGCATTGATTGAGTGCCTGCTGTGTGCCCGTCTGTGCTCACGCTTCAGGTGTCCCCTTCATGGAGCGGGGCCTGGTTTGCAGAGACACGTGTGATGCCAGCAGTGTGTCCCCTGTGCAGGGTGCATGTGGCACGCAACCGGCTGACTGGGGTTTTGGTGTGTGCCACACACAGCCACCTCCCATCTGGCCCTGGCCCTTCCTGCACTGGGGGACTGTTGGAGCTGTCAGGGCCGGGGACGCTGGCTGGGTGGTGGGTGACCAACACTGACCATGCACTGGGGACGTCACCCCAGATCTGGGGCCTCCCGGCCTGGAGTGGCCGGGAACTGCGGTGTGCTCACAGCGGTGCAGGACCCCAAACTCCCCTGGCTCCCGACTGGGTGTAACGAGTGTGCTGCCCACACGGCTTGACCTGGGTGTCCGCAGCCGCTCCGCTGACACTGACGGTGAGCCGCCCGCCATGCCATGGCCCTGTGAGGAACTTTTGGGCTCGTTCATCAGGATGCTGGCTGATGATGGCTCCCAGCTTCTCCTCCTACAGCCTGACAGAGGAAGGCGGCCCAATGGAGGGGTCTTTGCACAGCCAGCCCCTCGCAGGGCCTCAGGTTCCTCATCTGTAAAGTGGACTCTGCTCCGGTGTCACACGGAGGCTGGAGGAGGCAGAGACAAGAAGGCCGCGGGGCCGCTGTGCAAAGGCCCTGAGGCAGCAGCACAGAGGCAGGCTTGGCAGGCACTGGGAGGGCAGGGCCAGGAGAGGGGGCAGAGGCCAGGGGGGTGCTGGCCAGGGCAGGGATTTCACTGAGGAGATGGGCCCTCAGGGCTTCCTGCAGCCAGGGTGGCAATGGGGCAGGTGCCTTTGGACCAGACCCTTCTGATGCCCCCGGGACCCCAGGATGGAGGCTGGAGGGAACCAGGAATGGGCACAGGGGTGCACATGGCCACATTAGTGCCCAGAGGTGATTTCATCTCGTTTTTTATTTAACTTTTTTACGGTGCTGGGGATCCAACCCAGGGCCTCACACACGACAGGCAAGGGCTCTACCACTGAGCTGCACCCCAGACCGAGGGGCAGGTGGGGAAATGGAAAGTCAGAAAGGACCCCCTCCTCTGGTCCTGGTGCAGCTTGGACGGCAGTTTGTGTGGCAGGCTGGCCAGACGCCAGGCAGGCTCTGGTTGCCCCGCCCCCGCTGGCCTAGTGCACCCTCCTGTGTGTGGGCACTTCCAGTGGCCACACCAGAGAGCTTCTGAGGGGCTCTAAGGCAGGGGCTGCCGGTGCAAATTCCCCTGCGAGGGCCACTCTGGGTGCCAGGTTGGGTTGGGACAGAACTGGACAGAGACATTGGCTGGGGGCTCAGCGCAGGGCAGGTGCGGAGGGGCAGGGAGCCGCCAGGCCTTCACTGGACCCAGATGACTCCTCTAGCTCTGGGCCTCTGGCTCCCTACTGGGCCGTGGTGCAGAGCACAGTTGCCTGCTGGGTGTGACCAGGGCCAGGCACAGGGAGGAGGCCAAGGCCTGACCAGGAGGAGTGGATCTGGACCCCCGTGTCCTGGTCCCTTGGCTTTGCTCTCAGGAGCTTGAGAAAGATTCCTCAGAGGTGTTTGGAAACGGACGGTGGGGGAGGCCAAGCCTGGACCTCTGGACTCCCAGAGGCCGCTGGACCTGCATTGGAGTCCCTGCCTGCCAGACCATTGGACTTCTTGGAGCCTCAATTTCCCCTGGGGCCACTGGCCTGGGCGACCCTGTGTGATGCTGTCCTCCTGGTGGGACCCTTGGCTCCGGCGGGAGGGCTGGCGAGCCTCCTTCTGAGTCCCTGCCAGGGCCGGAGGGAGGCAGGCACAGACATGTGCCCCACGTGGCTGCGGGGGCAGTAGCTCTCCACACCTGGCCTTGGTTTCCCCGGCTCTGCACTGGCCACAGGACCGGCATGCCCTCCATGCTGAGTTTGGACCTCCTGACTGGGGAGACCCTCCTCCCGGCCAGGCCCACTCCATCCTCGCGCACCCCCAGGGTGGCGGCAGAGCCCGGGTGGGGAGGCTCCACGTGTGGCGGCCCGCAGGTCCAGGTCGGGAAGGCTGAGAAGAGGTGGAGCTGCTCTCAGAAGCCTGGCCCCTGGGGGGTTCCTCGTCCTTCCCAGAAGTGCGCCCGCTCAGGAAGACGCCCAGCAGGAGTCCGGGGGCAGCTGCCCCAGCCCAGAATTTCCCCAACCCCAGGCCCAGGCCCCCAGGGCCCCCAGGAGCCTCTGTGATCCGTCCTCAGCTGGCCCTGGCTGGAGGCCACAACTTGCTCTTGATCTTCCTGGGTAATTGGGACATACTCTGCGCCCTCCTGTCAGGCTGCCTGCTGTCCTGCACAGATCCCTTGCCACACTGGAGGGGATAGCACTGTGACCTGACACCTGTCCTCTCTGTGGCTCAGGCCTGAGAGTCATGCCAGACCCAGGGGGGGCCTCTCCAAAGTGGACATCTCCCAGGGCCCCCAGGAATTGGCCTCAGTGACCGGAGGACCCAGGGAATCTCAGCTGGCAGCCCTGGGGGAGGTGCCCTGAGGTTTGGTCTCAATGACCCAGGCAGGGGTGTCCACACCACGCGGCAGACGGGCCAACTGCCCTGTCCCTCAGGAAGACTTGTCCTCAGCAGGCGTCCACTCTCCTGGGCCCCTTACCTGTGCCCATGAGGAGGAAGCAGGGTTCGGGACCCCTGCAGGCAGCAATGGGGGCTGAGAGTCTGCAGAGCCTCCGGCCGGCCAGTCATGTGAGGAGCAGACTGTGGACCTTGCGCTTGGAGCAAAGTCCACTGCTTGGAGCAAAGTCCACTGCTGCTGTGCCCTATTGCCAGGCAGGTCCTGAGGGGACTTTAGCCTGTGGGTGGGGACCCCTCGACACCCCGTGGTGCCTTCCCAGCCCAGCAGAACCCCCAGGATTCACATGTGCCCAACCTCCAGGCACGACCCCGCCCCTGGGCATCCCCAGCAAGTCTGCAGGTGACCGGCTCCGATTGCTACCACCAGCCTCCTAGGCTCACACCTACAGAGAGGGTGTTAACTAAGGAGACTTGAAGAAAGGGAAGTGCAGGACCTGCCGACCCAGACGTGGCTGCCGCGGCAGGAAACAGCCCAGGACCTCTGAAGAGCAAGGTGCGGAGGGGCCAGGGGACTGGCGGGTCCACCGCAAGGGCGCTGTCCCAGGGCCTGTGGCCAAAGGGGGCAACCGGGGGCTTGGGCCTTGTGGCACTGGGGACGCAGCCTGGCCCCACCACTGAGCCACCTTGTTGGAGGCCATCTGGCTGCGTGGCAGGCCTGCCCGGACCCAGCTGCTGAGGACAGGCCTGCCGCACGCCCTGGAGCAGCCGCCCACTCCTCTGCAGCCTGGCCTCCACCTGCGTCCGCTGGGGGTGAATGTCCACCCTGGAGAAGGGGCCGGGCAGACACAGGGCTGTGGTGAGGGGCCTGGCCCGGCTCCTCCAGACCATTATACCTCTGCCCTGTCGTGCCTCGGTTTTGCCACATGACAAATGGACAGGCAGGGTCAGACCAGGGTCCCTCTTCTCTGTAGGAAGTGGCAGAACCTTCATTCAAAAGGTCAATTTGAAGAAGGCCAGAGGGTCCCTCCCCCAGTTTGGGGGTGGGTTTGCATGTTCCTGCAGCTGCTGTTACAGATGACCATAGCCTGTGGTTTATCTGCCCATGGGTCTGGAGTTCGAATCTGACCCAGGCCCCCTGGGCCAAACCCAGGGGCAGCAGGCTGACCTCCAAGGCCCAGGGAGAGTCTGCATCCCCTCCGCCAGCTCCAGAACCAGCAGCACAGCCTCTTCCAGACTCTTTGACTCTGGACTTCCTGCCTCCTCTCATGAGAACCCTGCGGTGACCAGAGTGACCCCAGCTCAGGGCCTCCTCTGATCCCACCTGCAGAGTCTCCTTGGCCATATAAAGTGATGTTCACAGGTCCAGGACCAGAATTGTGGTGGACGGCTTTTGGGGGGGTCACTGTTCTGAGCCCCTGAGGCCCTGCTGTTCAACCTCCCTCAACCCTGACTCTGCTGGGAGCTGGAGACTGTTCCTGCTGAGCCTCCAACTTCTAAGCAACCGACTAAGCAAGCATTTACTGAGCACCTGCTGTGTACCAGCCTTCTGGGGGGCCAGCTTCGGGTGTGCAGCCCAGGCTGTGGCCTGGGTGCCCCCGCCAGCTTCCTTCTTGGTGTCGGTGAAGTCCGATGGGACAAGGGAGCAGCCTGTGCATAGGGTGGTGCAGACAGCGCCTCTGCCCGTGTCCCCGTGCCGTCTGCCTGGGCTCTCACTGTGCCCATGAGCAGAGCTCCAGAGTACCACCTGCGGGTCCAACCGGACCCAGGCCAAGTGCTAGGTGCCAGGCCTGAGGGCACCTGTGTGCATGGGGCAGGAAGCCAGCTGGCACGCTCAGCAGTCCAGTACGCAAAAGGCCCTGACTCCATCAAAGGAAGGTGGAATGGGCAGGAGCTGTGCTGTGCGCAGTGTTCCGGCAGCCCCGGCAGCCTAGGAAGCACCCCGGCAGTACTGTGCGACGCTCTGCCAGCGGGACGGGCAGGGAGGCTCAGATCCAGCTCCTGGTGTGAGTCTGACTCTTCCCTTACTTGGAATGACATGGAACTGCAGGCTGGGCCCGTGGAGGCAGGGCCTCCTGCGAGGCCAGAAGCTTGCTTCATGGTGAGCCCGCTTGGCTTTGCTGTGGCACCGGGGGTGGAGTCCGGGCCCCACCACTGAGCCTTCTCCTGTTTTCTTTTGAGACGGGCTCGCCAAGTGGCGTGGCTGGCCTGGAGCGTGCCCTCCTGCTCCTGGGCAGCGCTGGGAGGTGGGGACACAGGCTGGCACCACCACCCCGGTGCACACGCGGGCCCCTGGAACCGTGCTTGTTCCACACCTGGGAGCCAGGGGTCCCGTGCCCTCCTCCTGCGGCCAGCTCTGAGGGTCGCCCTGCTGGGTCTGTGTACTGGACGCTGGAGACGGTTGTGATGGAAGCTCAGCTTTCAGAGGCTGACGTACCAAACGGAACAAGTGGCTGTTCCAATGATTATCTGTTTCAAGAAGTTAGAGTGAAGAGAAGCTGTGCAGGAAGCTGGTCCTGGGCACAGAGAGAAGACGCGGGCAGCTGCTGTCTGCTGCGCTTATTGGATGCCAATTGTGTACCGGTGCTGGGCTCACTCAAGTTGTCCGAGCCTAGGAGGGCACGTCAGGTCCTCCCCGTGGACCATCCGGCGAGGCGGAGACGGTCCCTGGAAGGTGCCGTGTGACTTACTTGGGTGGGGCACAGAACAAGACATGGCTTGGAGACTTCCCCACAGGATGAGGGTGCTGACCAACCGAAGTCGACTCTAAAAGTGGACTTGGATTTGGCTCTCAGGGAACCCCAGGGTTGGGGGACAGAGTGCTGGACACAGATATTCCCTGCGGTGCTGTGGGGGGACATATTCCAGGGTCCCTGGGGCAAGGACTCAGGATGCTGGAGGGACTGATCATGGGCCAAGGGGGTCTCTCTGGCTGGGGAGGGACGCGGGGCTGGTGTTGAGGGGGGTACAGGCGGAGCACCCTGGGCCACCCGGCTGGCAGGCAGAGGCCTGGAACAGTGCAAGGGGCTCTCGGACCCTGCTGGCAGTCTCCACAGAGACCCGGCTTGCTCACACTCACTCAGTGACTTGCCCTGGATGTCCCGAAGGTCCCCCAGTGCATGGGAGGCTGAATCAGGCTTGGGAGCCCTCCTGGGTGGCCGTGGAGCTGGGCCTGGGGTCAGCTAAGGTGCATGTGGGCAGATGTTGCTCCAGACCAAGTCGCCCACAGGCAGGCCATTGCTGATGGCTCGCTGGAGTGCTTGGGGTGGCTGTAAGTGACCGGCAGAGGGGCCTGGACAGTGGGAATGGCGCTGGCATGGGCTGGACCACAGAGCAGGAGCCTCGGCCACCCTGTGTTGCTCTGGACGCCCAGGGCCCCATCCTGCTCAGAGCGCTGGCAGCACCCAGCCTTGCCCCCCAAATGCTTCCTGGAGCGGGGCCACCAACCTGCCGGAAAGGCACTGGCGGGGGGCCGCTGCCTGGTGCCCGGCGACTGGGCCTCCATCCTCCCGCCCTCAGCTCCCTCCAGTCCACCCTGCGCCCTCCCTGGCACAGTCCCGGCCTGCTGAGGATGCCCCAGAAGATGGGCCGCGGCATGGGCGGGTCGATCAATAGCTCCATCCGCTGCCCCGGTGGCGGAAGCGGGGCCCATCCGGCTGCCTGCTGTCCCCCACCCCACCCTCCAGGAAGATGGATAAGGCCCAGGACCCTCTTGAGCGAAGCCAGGCACCCGCCTGCCGCCTGGCGATCCTATCTCCCGTGGAAGGGCCCAGTTCCTGAATTGCCCCGTCGGGCCGCGCCGCAGGCCCGCACCGCAGACTTAATAGCCTGGGCCTAATGTTTTATTGTTGGTTTTAAACGTGTAATTAGTTCAAGTGTAAACAGAAAAAACCTGCTTAATTAAGAATTTTTAAACAGGGGCATATAAAGCAGTGGCGGAAGCATTGACGAACCCCGAGCTGCCTTCATAAAATCGATCGGGGAAGAGGCTGGTGGAGGCCAGGGGGTGGGGGAGGGGCGCGGGGACGGCCTCCCCGTGGATGCCATTTGCCTGCCAGCCAGCCAGCGTCCAGGGGACCTGCGGGTTTACCATCGGGGTCTCGGGACAGAGCCTGAGGACTTTTACGCACTTGTGGAGAGGACGGCAGGCCTCAGGCTCCATGGGGGCTGGGTGCGGTGCCCAGGACGCGGGCTGGCTGGACGAGGAGAACCCCTGTCCCGAGGGAGGCCCCAGGCCTCCTCGGGCCGGGTCGCGGGCTCTCTCCTGGGTGGGCCACGCGCTGTCACCCCCGGGGGGTCCTGCCTGCCTCTGCATCAGGACGTGGCTGCCGGTCCGTGCAGGGCTGCTTCCCTCTGCCGGTGCAGGAGTGATGAGCGGGGCCAGAGCTCCAGCTGAGCTCCAGGTGGCCTCGGCCCGTGACAACAGGGCCCAGCCAGCTCGCGAGTCTGAGCTCGTCTGCGCCCATGACAGCTGGAGCCGTCCCCAAGGGTCCAGTGGTCCTGCTGCCTGTGGAGACCTTCCACCTGGGGCGGCCACGCCAGGCCTGGGCACACGGTCAGGCCAGGTCTGGTGGCTCCTGTCCTGCAGCACCTTTCTGAGGCTGCGAACAGCATCTCCGGCACCTTGGCAGGTGGGGCTGGTGCCGGGCCAGCTCCCAGCCCCAGGGCTTCGCGGGCTCAGAGTGGCCGGTGGTCTTCATCTCCACCGTCTGGGAACCTCCTTGGGTCCAGTGTGGGGCAGGGGACAGGAGTGGCCTGACCCAGGTCCTCACGGCCACAGCAGTGCCTGGGCTCCAGACGCACTGTCACCACATGGCAGGGACACGGCTGTTTGACAGGACACCATGGCTTTGCCCAGGCCCATGGCAGCCCGGGCGGCAGGTCAGGGAGCCCGGCGGCAGCCCCAGGCTCTGGGGTAGGAGGGTGCTCCAGGACACCTTTTGGTTGATCAGAGAGGTGGAGATGCACCCAGGGCAGCCCAGCAAGGCAGCAAGGCCCCCCCAGAAGCAGAGGCAGGACAGCGTCAGTCTGACTGAAGAGCAGGGGCCTGACAGGTCCTGGTGACGGTGACATCTGGAGGGAAGGTGCCCCAGACTGCTGGTCCTGGCCAGAGAGCGGAGGGGGTTGCAGCTGGGGTTTCCCTTCAGTGGGTGAAGCCAGCGAGGACAGGTTGGCCCTGGGTCCAGATGGGTGAGTCTGGTGCCTCTGTCCCCCTCTGCCTCGCCTCTGCACTCTCTCCCCATGCGACGTCCTTCCCTCTACCACCCCTTCCTCGCTGGCCTCAGGTGCCCTGCGCAGGTCTTCCTGGGCCTCCCCTTAAGTTTCCTCTCTCTCTGACTCTGTCTCTTCCTGTCCTTTACAGACCTCAAAGTAGCACCTGGGATGTCCCCAAGGAAGCGTCCTGGGAGCCCCCTTCCCAGCATGGACAGGACTGAGTGGTCGCCTACCCTGGCCCCAGCAGGAAGCAGCATGCTGGGAGCAGGCTGGTGCGGACAGTCGACTGGGCAGAGTTTTGGCCTGTGGAGACAAGGACATTCTGAAGAGGGTGGTGGGGACAGCCACTCGGCCCTGCGACTGCCCCAGGCCCCTGAGCAGCACACGTGGACACGGTGAGGTGGACTTTACCACTGCCCTGGTCTGGGTTTGGAAGGTCCCCAAGGCCCACATGTTCAGAGCCTGGTCCCCTGGGCTGCAGGGGAGGTGGAGCCCTCGGAAGGTGGGCCTGGCTGGAGGGCTCAGGCCCAGGGGTGTGCACAGGAAGTGCACGCATGATCCCTCTTCATTCCTGGCCACGAGCTGAACAGCATGGTAGCCACCACAGGCCCAAAGCAAGGTGAGCTTGGTCACAGACTGAGACCTCCGAAACCATGGGTCAAAATCAACCTTTCCTGTTTATAAACTGATCATCTCAGGTATTTGTTATAGTAACAGAAAGCTACGGTACAAACATTTTTAAAAGCCAAAGTAGGATTTACGCACTGTGAAACCTGCCAATCTCATGCCCGAAGCTTCATGGGGGTAGCAAGTGCATCACTCTTGTTGGGTGTTATCACATGAGAAGAATTCTGCCACATGGTTCCCGTGTGGTTCTATTCCATGAGGTCAAATTCATCATACTATCAGTTATTCCTCTTGTGGGAATTCCCTCATTGTGGGTTCTGTGGTTGTGAGGAACCAGAGCTAGCTAAATATCTATCCAGAGGGGATTATAAACTACTCAAGAGTCTATCCTGATGGGGAGCACTCTGCAGCCATTAACAAGGCAAGTATAATGGACTTGCCCCATCTGAACACCAAGGTGTAATGTTTTAGGAAAATCATAAGGTCAGAGAGCATCCATCCATCCATCCATCCATCCATCCTTCCATCTACTTGTGTGTCCATCCACATATCCACCATCCATCCATCCATCCGCCTGTCTGTCCACCCACATTTCCATCCATCCTTCTACACATCCACACATCCCTCCCTTCCTCCATCCATTCCTCTGCTCATCAATCAGTAGATGAACACTAATTTTGTCTCGTCTTGGTTTTGCACTGCAGATTGAACCCAGGGACACTTTACCAGGCAGCTATACCCATCCCTTTTTTATTTTGTTTTGAGATGGTCTCACTAAGCTGTCCAGGCTGGCCTGGACCTTACATCTTCCTGCCTCGGCCTCTTGGGTCCCTGGCATGACAGGCAGGCCACTGTGCCCAGCCTAGACGCACACTCTTGCACAGGCCCAGCCCACTGAAGGTCCTGGTATCCTGGGTTCCTGGGGGGAGGGACAAGTCGGGGGTCTCGTTGCTGCGTTCCATGTGGCACGGCTGAACCGTTTTTTACGACCGCACATAATGAGATAAGCATGCTTGCAGTTTTAAAGTCCCTGTTGGTGCCATCATCCTGGGGACGATGTATTTCTTCAACCAAACTGAAAACTTTTTAAAAAAATCTTTGTTCTCTGATCCCAATTCTCACAATAAACCTAGCTAAAGGTTGCCAGAAATACCCATGCTACTACCTGAATGCTGTTATGCCAAAATTAATGGCTTAGAAAAGAGGAAAACAGCTGATTTAATAAATAAAACCCACCACTGCTTCTTTAAAAAAAATAAAAGTAAACACTCTGAAGTAGACAAACCAGCCAGAGTAAGGAGCAAGACGGACACAGAGGTGGAAGGGAGGCCCAGAAACGGTGCAGACCAAGGAGGCCTGGGAGCCAGGGTCTCATGGATGACCCTCCAGGAAAACAGTTCACCACAACTGACCCAAAGCAGCAGGGCCCTTGGGACAACCACGGGGGCCTTGCCCTTAGATGGTGCCAGAGTCCACACCCAGGCCCTTGAGAGGGGGCGAGGGCAGGTCCTGTGCGCCCAGACCACTGCACTCCATCCCAATAACCAGAACACGTCCATGGATGCAGGGACACAGAGCGTGCCCATCCACCTGGAGTGTCCCTGGCCAGGGCAGTGGCGTGGATGGACCTGAGGACCTGGTGCTCAGGGAGAGCCAGAACACAGGCCGCAAGGTGCGACCAGTGTCAGCAGGGTCCAGAGAGGGCGTGGACTGTGGGAGCTCCTGGGGCAGGCTTCCTTCCAGAGGAGTGGAAGCTCTGGAACTAGGCAGATGTGGTGGTTGCCGGGTGTGGTGCAAGAAAAAATAGAGTCCCTCAGCCGTCCACCATTAAAGGAGGCGAAAGTACAGTCTCCCGTCATCCAGGGAAACCCCGGGGTTTTGAAGGAAATAAGCCACCAAAGTGAAGCCACTCCAGGGTGGCGAACGTGGTCCATGTTGGAAATCCCCGGGCGCTCACCCCCTTGGCCTGGGTTCCTTGCCCACCGGAGAGGATATGGGCGGTGGGCCCTGGCCAGGTGGGATCAGGCCAGCCGGGCCGCTGTGTGCCTCCGCCCATCCTGTCCCTTTCGGCCGCCGGTGACCCCCTGTGCCTTCAAGGGATGAGGCAGATCGGCGCCAGAACCTTGCGCCACAGTCGCTGAGCACCGAGCTGAGCGGCAGAAAGAAACCAGGTGCCCCCAGGGGCCGGCCAGCCACAGACACCAACGCAAGGCCGGCGGGCGCCGGGGACGCGGTCCTGCACCGGGTCAGTGGGAATCCCCGCGCGGACACAGCGGCCGCCTCCGCAGGGCGCCACCCTGGGTCGTGGAGACGCCGGCGAGGCCAGGAGGAGCCCGCGCTCTGGCGGTCAGGGTGCCAGTCCGCAGAGGACACGCGCGGGGTGGCCCAGCGGGGGCGCGGCTGGAAAGTTCCCAAACGAGGGAGGAGGAAGCGGCCTCCAAGGACGGGCGGGAGCCCAGCCGGGGCGCGTCCAGGCGCGGGAAGAGCCCGGGTGGCAGCGCCCGTTTCCGGGTCCACCCACGCAGCTTTATCTCCATCCAAACAATTTCCCCAGGCCGCTTCTCGGCCTTTGGGTTGAGATCAGGTGTGATCTCTTTTCACAGAGGGAGTGGAACTTTCCTGATTGCGGCAGAACGCACGTCCCGCTGGGGCCAGGACCACCTAGGGAACCGTGGAGCGGGCAGCTCCTGCCGGCGGCGCTGCAGGGTGGGATCAGGCAGCGTGGGCGCCGCTGGCCCCGCGCCGGACAGGCCTCTTCCCGCTGCTGCCGCCGCTGGTCACCCTGAGAATAAAGGGGGCTGCGGCCGCCGCTCCAGCTTCGGTGCCTGCCCAGCACAGGCGCGGACCTGGGTTCCATCCTCAGCACTGTGTAAAAGTAAAATAAAGGTATCGCGTCACCTGCAACCAAAAATACGCGTTTTAAAAACAGAACGAGTGCATTTCCTGCAAGCTTTCTCTCCCCAGAGAACGCCCGCGGCCCGAAGCCTCCGCGCCTCCGAGGAGATCTCCCCGAGGTGCCTTCCCTGGCCTGGAAGTGATCGCAGTGCCCAGTCGGTCACCTCTCCTCGGTCGCCAGGTGCCCTGCCCTCCCGGCCTCTGCAGCTCCTCACTGTGTTGGGGTGCACTGTGCCCCTGGGTGGCCACACAGCTCCCTCTGGCCCTGGGGACGTCAGTTGGTGGCTGCACGCCAGCCAGTTCCTGGAGCCCTTGACCCCACCAGGCACCTGGACATCACCCGGCCATGTGTACTTGTCACCCACACTGAGTAACAAGTGGCCACGGTCTGAGTGCTGCCCTCTGTTCTTGATTATTTTTCTGCCATGCTGCCGTGGGCCGTGGCCCTGGAGCTGGGCAAGTGCTCTCTGTGGAGCCCCCAGCCCGCCCAGGTGTCACCTTAGAGTCTCTGCTGGTCCACGTTCAACTGTGGCTCGGGGTGGAGCCTGTGCTCAGTGCTGAGGCCCTGGGTTCCACGTCCAGCAACAGAACTGGGGGCTCAGCTGGACCGAGTTCTCGGCTGAGGGTCTCACAGAGTGTGCCTGAGTGTCGGCAGGGCTTGTTGGCTCCTGGAGTCTGGGGAGCTCTTCTCTCTCATGGGGTGGGGGCAGGATCCATCTCCCTGCAGCTACAGATCCCTTGGCAGCTTCTTCAGACATGGAAGGAGGGCAGGGAGAGCCCAGTTGCTTCCCCTCGCCTGATGAGGCCAGGCCCACCTGGTGTGCTCCCTCAGGAATCACTAGGAGTCCATCAGTAGGAACTTGGTGTCTGTGAAGTCCCACCACCTTGCTGTGTTAGAAGTGAGTCTCAGGCGAAGCCCACACTGCAGGGCACAGGTGTGGCCTGCTGGGGGCCAGCCCCTCGTCCCAGGTGTGGGATGAGGAAGCTGAGTCCCCCTAGTTGCCTGGACAAGTTCCCGTCAGTCAGACAGCAAATCGCCAACCTCAGGTGAGCCAGGTCCAGGAGCTTTGGCCTGTGGGGACACTTCCCTTGGGTGGGGACCTGAAAGAGAGAGAGGAAGAGACTGGGGTCCCACAGCTCCCATCCAGGCCCCCAGGGGCTTGAGGCCTCCCACCAGGCTCCTCCTCTTACGGACGCCACAACTCCCAGCAGCCACCGGCTGGTGACCAAGCCCTTAGCACATGGGCCTTTGGGGACAGTCCAGCTCCGAGATTCCATCGCAGGACATGGGGAAGCCCACAGGCAGCAGCCCCGGCCCATCCCGGACAGAAGGCTGCTCCAAGCCCCGCCCCATGGGCCCGACCTGCCGGAGCTCCGCTGGGCCAGAACCAGGCTCCCAGGGGCAGCAAGCAAGGTGGGCCAGGCCTTGGGGCAGACCGGTCTGGTGGGAGGAGGGACTCTCGGCAGTGCGCCCGGCACACCCTGGGCTCCCGGAAGCTGCTGGAGATCCTGGGCTGCTCTGTCAGCTGCCTTCGGGGGGGTGCCTCAACCCACGTGCAGCCCAAGAGCAAGAGAAAGCAAAAGATGGCCCGGGATCCACAGCAGGGAGGGCAGAGAGCACCAGCCCACCAGCTGCTTCCAGGAGAAGCCTCCGGGGCCGGGCAGCAGTGAGGATGCGGAGCTCCCGAGGGCTTGGGAGGGGCCAAGGTGCTCAGCTCGGAGGCCAGCGGAACCCGAGGGCAGGGTGGGCCCACGCTGGGACAGACGCGGGCGTCTCTGCCTGGGTGCAGCACCAGCTGCCCTCCCGGAGGCCAGGGTCAGGCGGCCAGGGCTGCTTCTCAAGTGGCCGTGTGGGTCAGCCGGTCCACCCTCGGTCCCAGGCTGGCTGTGAACCTGGGCTGGACCTGGGGAGGCAGCGTGTGCCCTGCCCTGGTCCAGCTGTGACACCACAGGGCTAGGGCCAAGCCCTGGCAGCACGGGGGAGGCTGCGTGTGGAGGTCAGCGCTGTGTCCTCCCAATCCTGCAGTCCCACTCCTGGACGGAGCCCAGAAGCCCACGCAGAAGCCTGTCCACACCCGCACCTCACAGAACCCTGTCCACACCCGCACCTCACAGAACCCTGTCCACACCCGCACCTCACAGTAGCCTGGAGGCAGAAACAGGGCCCTGATGCTGGGTGGCTAGTCCTTGCCCAGCCCCTTTGAGAAATGAGGGAATCAGGCCTCTAGTCCATGCATGGCCAGTGCAGAGCACCATGCAGCCACCCCGGGAGGGAGGGGACACTGTGTTCAGTGAGAACCAGACACACAGGCCCCAGTGTGAGGCAGGAGACATCCAGGACAGGATCCAGAGGTGGCGTGGGCCCGTGGGTACAAGGTTGGGAGGGCTGAGGGCTGCTTATGGGCTGGGCTTCCTTCTGGGTGATGGAATGTTCTGGAACTAGCTAGAGGTCATGGCTGTTGAGTCTGTGAATCTACCAAAGACCATTAAACTTTCCACTTTAAATGTTTGATTTTATGGCTGGGGTTGTGGCCAGTGGTGGAGCACTTAGCTAGCCTGTGTGAGGCACTGGGTTTGATCCTAGTGCCACACAAAAATAAATAAATAATAAAACAAGGTGTTGTGCCCATCTACAACCACAAAAATAGTTTTTTAAAAAAGTTTGATTTTATAATCACATGAATTTTACTTCCATCTAAAAGGAGGGAGCCAGTATGGTGGCCACACCTGTCATCCTAGCAACTTAGAAGACTGAGGCAGGAGGGTCTCTAGTTCAGAGCCAGCCTCAGCAATTTAGCAAGGCCTCCAGCAACTCAGGGAGACCCTGCCTCAAAATAAAAAATAAATAAAAAGCGCTGGGGACCTGGCTTGGGGTGGAGCCCTGGGTCCAATCCCCAGGGAAGGGAAGGGAAGGAAGGGATGATCCACAGGGAAGGCTCTGATACGGTTTGAAGATTCCAAACAGAAAAGACCCCCGGGAGGCGCAGGGTCACGGGGACCCCAGAAGGTGTGACGCCACGTCCCACTCGGGATGCGCAGCCTGGAGGGTGGACTGTGTGCAGCTTGTGGCGGGTGGACAAGGGAGCTGATGGGAATGGGCAGGGGCTGTGTGGGCGGCACTTTTCAGTGGGCCCAAAATTACCCCACCAAAGTGATGGAGGATCGAAAACGAGAACCGCCTGCTGTTTGGTTTTTCAGAAACGAGACCTCCAGCCTCACGTCCTCTCCATCACACTCCTCGGCCGTTCCCCAGGGTTCCCGGCCCTGGCGCTGCTTGGCTCATTGTGGGCGGCCTTCCTGTGCCGGTGGCCACAGTTGGCAGGGCAGGTGCCACACACGCACCTTGCGGTGGCAAGCCCGAGGTCCCCGAGGGGGTTCTGGGCAGTGGGATGGCGCTTTCTGTTGGGGCTGATGACCTTCGTTGCTAGGATTTCCCCCAGACAGGCATCGTTAATGAAATGAAAACCAGTAACAGGGTTCAGCTCCAGCCCCAACCTTCCCCCGGCCTCCCGCGAGCTGCCTGTGCCCTTCCCCAGTGCTGGCAGTAATGGGTCCTCGATGGCACATTCAATGTGCTGGGACTATGGACAACACTGGGGTGGCTCCCTCCGCGGCGGCTCCCAGCCCCTTGCTGGCCGGCCGCGGACGCTCCCCACCCCACTGGATGGAGTCTTGCAAATATCTTTTGGTTCTAAGAGTTCCCCGGGGAAGCCTTGTTCTAAATGAGGTGTAAAAATCTAAGCGGCACAAAAAAAATAGCGCAAGGTTGGAATCGATATTCTCTTCACAGCTCCATCGATTAACAACCATATTCTTCATTTATTAATTATGAACGGGGATTTCAGAGCTTCTGTCTCCTCCTCGCTCTGCGGCATGGCGGCTTCTCCCCTGCTGGCTGCCCTGGGTCTGGGGCCTGCGGTACCCACGGGAGGACTGGGCCAGGAGCAGGGGCTCAACCTCGCTTTGGAGTCGCCTCGCAGCTAATGATTCCATCCCTTTGTCCAGGGCTGCTTTTCCCGACTCCCCACTGGAACATAAGCTCCCTGTGGGGCCGCTGCTTCCCTGCTGCGTTTCCAACACCAGGCACAAGTGCTCAGTGACTCTTGGCTGAGAGTGTGATCCAGCCGCAGGAGACAGAAGGCAGTCCGGGGGGACAGGCAGTCAGGGGGATGGAGTAGGGGCAGGCCTCACCCAAGGCAAACGCTCATGCCGTGGCCCACAGGAGTCTAGCTGAGCCCACCATGGAAGCGACAGCAGGCTGCAGGGCCAGGTGTCCTGGCCCCTGCCTCCCTGACATGTGGGCTTTGGTTTGCTCTTCTGCAAGATGGAGCTTCCCTCCAAGGAGGTGGCACTTCATGTCAGCCCCTGTCTGGGCCAAATCTGGTCACTTATGGGAAGGGAAAGTCTTTGATCTGGGAACTCACAAAGTCAGCGACCGGGTCTGACTCACCTTTGTCACCAGAGCACAGCATCAGGATGACCCAGAAGTGACCACAGAAATGGGTGAATGATTGGATGAATGAGATGATAAATAAAGATGGTGGATGGTGGATGGGTGGATGGATGGGTAGATGGATGGATGGGTGGATGTGCAGATGAATGTGCAATTAGGTGGGGACATAGCTGTGTGGACAGGTGGATGGTGGATGGCAAGAGGAATGGTAGGTGCGGGGAAGATTGATAAGTGCATGCGTAGATGAATGGACGATTTGATGAATGCATGGGTTGCTGGCTAGGTGGGCGAGTGAACAAGTGAATGAATAGTTGTGAGATATTTGTGAAAATGGATAGATACATGAGTTGATGGAGGGAGAGATGGCTAGAAGGATGGGTAAATGAATGGATGGATGGAAAGGAAAATGAATGAATGGATCAATGAGGGCATGGATGGACAGATGGATGAATGAAAGGCAGGATGGATTGGTGGGTGGCTGGAAGGCTGAATGGAGGGATGGACAGATGATCGGATAAATGGGTATGCTGATGAACGTCGGCTTATTGACGGGGTTGTGGGCGGGTTGATGGGGGCTGGTTGTGGGTCGGTGGGTGAGTGGCGATGAGAGCCTAGGGTGGGTGGACACAGGGTGAGTGCACGCTGCCCCTTCCCAGTGTTCTGGTGGCTGTAGGCTCAGGGGGAGGTCACCTAGTCCTGCAGGTGGACCTGGAGCAGATCAGAGGGTCTCACTAGTAGCAGGAGCCTGGACTGGGATCCGGGATCAGCCGGATGCCTGGCAGGTGCAGAGCCGAATTCCCCGGAGGAAGCAAGCCCTGAGTCGGTGGGGAGTGGGGGGCCAGCCTGTCCTCCCTCCTGAGGGACCCTCCAGCCCCGGAGCCCCCACCCTTCCATCGTGCAGGTCGGTGCGCTCTGCAATCCCGGGCCCAGCCCCCATCTCTCCTCTCAGTCGCTCAGCCGCCCCTGCCCACCCGCTTCCCTCCGCGGGTTGCTGGAGGAGAGGGGGCCACCTGCACGAGGTGCCAGGGCCCAGAGCCGGCAGCAGGAGCTGTCAGCGCCGGATCGTGGGGAGGGGGCCTCGCCGGGTCGATGGGAGCGGGGGCGCAGGCTGCGGTTTACACTGAATCCACAAAAATCACCGGAGCTTGAAAAGTGCTCAATACGCCATCGATCGCCGGCTGCTGATCGGTGCGGCCGCCGCAGCGGGCTGGAGGGAGGCGGGGCGAGAGGACCGGCTCCGCGCAGGCCGCGCGGGACCCGCGCACCCGCCTCCACCCGCCCGCACGCCGGCCGGGGAAGCGCGTCCCCACTGCGCGTGCGCAGGCGGGCTCTGGCGCCCGGGGCGCCCCGGGATGCCAGCTGCTCTCTGCTTGGCCCTCCCGGGTGCAGTGTGGCCCTGGGACTTCAAAAACCTTCCAGCTATTTTGGTCGAAGCCGAATCAAGACAAAAATCCGGCTGGTCCACGGGGCGCTGTGTGAACTTGAGTTCATTTCCTCGCCTCTCTTAGGGCCTCAGTTGCCCTACCTGAGATTTATAACAGGCACCTGTCAGGAACTGTTGGCATCCGCGACCCCTCTGCCTGTCCTCCTGCCTTTCCGCCCATCCTTCCAGGCTGGGAGAGGTTTCCAGGCGGAGGAAACTGTGTGCAAAGGCCTGGCGATCGGAAGCGGCCCGGGGGTGGCAGAGCCTGGGGCTGGCAGGGGACGAACTTTCTACGACTCCTGAAGTGGGCACCGCGCCAGGGAGCACTTGGAGAAGGGCAGCGGCATGAGTCGATTAGCCTCCTGCCCCAGAGCTGGCCTGGGGCCATTCTTCCACACCCCCAGGTCGTGACCTTCAGGGTTCCCCAGCTGCCCTTCTCCCCTAACCCCGCTGGCTCCCCAGGGTTCCTTCACATCTATCACACAAGCTGACCTTGCCTACCCTGCCCTAAGTCTCCCAGAGCCTCCCCATGGCTGATCCAAACTTGGTGTTCCACCCACCCCATGACCTGTCCCACTGCAGGTCTAGCTGCATGCTGCTCAGGCGCAGACCCACACTGCTGCTCTGGCCTGCTTTAGCCCAGGCAGTTCCTCAAGTTCCCCATGCAAGAAGCCTGCCCACCTGCTTTCTCCATGCCCGCCCCCAGGGTCCTCCTAGGCAGGCTCCCAAGCCTCCCTCTGCCCTGCACCCCACGTCTGCTGCCCACACGTCCCAGAGAGTCAGCCTGGCTTGCTGTGTGTCCTGGGAATCCTGGAGTCATGCCTAAGTTCCAGAAACTCTGAACAGTCTTGTCTAATTGTCACAACCACCTGGCTCATGAATTGGAAGCCCAAAGCTCAGAGGAAAACTCACCTGTCCAGAGCCGACTTGGCCTGTGCTGCAGAGCCAGTGAGTCCTGCCCCACCCCTGGCACTCCAGTTGCAGCTCTCTGGACACCCCCTTCATCACTGTGTGAGGGGGATGGGGTGCTTCCCCCATGTAGGGCCTATTTATTGCCTGAAGAAATCAACAAGGTCAACAGACGCTGAGATGAATCGTGGCACACACCTGTAATCTCAGAGATTTGGGAGGCTGAGGCAGAAGGATCACAAAATTGAGGCCAGCCTCAGCAATTTAGTGAGGCCCTAAACAAATCAGCAAAATCCTGTCTCAAAAATAAAATAATAAATAAATGAAGACAAAAAGGGCTGGAGATGTGGTTCAGTGGTTAAGCACCCCTGGGCTCAATTCTCAGCACCCCCCCCCAAAAAAAAAGGATTGAGATGTACCCATGTTCACAGCAGCAGGGTTCACAAGAGCCAAAGGTGGAAATAACCCAAGTGTCCATCCACAGATGAATGAATACACAGTGTGGTCCTTTCATTGGACAGAATATTATGCAACCATGAAAAGGAGTAAAGTTCTGATGGATCTTGAGAACGTTTATGTCAATAAAATGAGTCAAGGATGCAGGCCGCAGGACCCCCTCACAGGAGGTCTCTATAGTCGTCAGATTCAGAGACAGGAAGTAGCATGATGGGAGCTGGGGCTGGGGAGACACTGCAAGTCAGTGTGGAATGGGGCAGAGCTTCAATTTGGGAAGATGACAAAGTTCCAGATGGCGGTGGGACAGCTGCTCAGCCTGTGACTGCTCCATGCCTGGGCTGAGCATGTAAAAACCAGTGATAGGGCTGGGCTTGGCTGGGTGGCACAGCGCTTGCTTAGCACGTGCAAGGCCCTGGGTTCAATTCCCAGCAGCGCCCACAGACACACAAAGGTGTTTAATATGATCAACTTTGTGTTAGGTATACTTTACCACAATGCTTTAAGTAATTTTTATGAAAAGCATGTGGCTCTGACACCCTCTGCAGCGTGAACAGACCCAAGGACCTGTGCTCATGAGACCCAACACGCAAGGCCACAGCGTGTGACCAGTGACAGGAGAGCCTGGGGCAGGGGGGTCCAGAGACGGGACGTGGCTCTTGGGTGCGGGGTGGGGGGGCGGGGGCTGCTGTGGGCGATGGGGATTCTGGCCTGGATCAAGGCAGCAGCCTCACAACGCTGTGAGTGCACTAATTGCCACTGAACTGGCATTTGAAGTGGCCGATCTCATACTGTGTGAATTTCGCCCACCTGGTCACTAGTGTGCCTGGGCTTCTGCAAGGTTGACTCCCTTTCTTCAGTTGTAGGCATGCAGGGGTGGGGTCTGCACTACCTACCTTCTCGTCCCAACCTGCTTCGGCATGTTATCCTTGCAAATGTGCCAGAACAAAATGTAACAGGACTAGCCTTGCTGCCCAGGTGAGGGGGATTGATAAACAGCTGTTGTCTCTTCTTTGGGTAGAATGCTGCGTGATTATTAAAGGCAGCTGCAGGAGGAGAAATGTTAATGATATGGGACGGTGCCCATGTGATCATGTGGAACACACAGAGCGGATGACAGTTAAAGGTCTCACAGGCCCCTTTGGGTGGAACCTCTACCCAGTGGGTTTTAAAGGCCTCACACCTCTGTTGGCATTTTCCTGGGCTAGCTACAGCAGGCAGCATTCTGAGATTCTAAAGAAGGCCACCCTTGTGTTCTCTCCTCTCCCCGGGCCGTAATGGGTGACTCATGTCCCCAAAGAAGGCATGCCCACCGGGTCTCTCAGAACATGAATAGTCTTGGTGGGTGTGATCTAGTTAAGATGAACTGCATCCCTAAATCCAGTGACCTGCTCCCTTGTAAACAGAAGAGAATTGGAAAGACAGAGGGGGCAGAAGTCACGTGAAGGTGGAGGTAGAGACAAGGTGTGAGGCTGGGAGCCCTCGCAGAAGCTGGGGGAGGCAGGGAGAACCCTCTGCTAGAGCTTTCAGAAGGAGCCGACTCTGCCTGCATCTCCACATCCAGCATCAGGCCTCCAGGACTGTCAGAGAACACATCTCTGGGCTTTGTGTGGTCCTATCTGTGGTTCTCTGCTATGGCAGCTCCAGAAATCAAACTCTACACCCACCCTGGGAAGCAGGAAAGGGCAGGAGGATCAGGTGCTGGGAAGCTGAGGCTTCCTCTGGACCCACTGTGTGCACACCTCCCCAAGACCCCACTCAACAGGGCTTACCACCCTGTTTTTCAAGATGAAGAGCCAGTGGTGGCTCAGAAAGGTATGTCAGCAGCTCAAAGCCAGGCAGTTGGTAGGCCAGGGTTGGAGGATGCTGGGGTCTGGCTTCAGGGAGCCCCAAGGCAGGAGCCCATCCCCACCATCCCGGCCTCAGCCTCCACCCATGTGGCTGGATGAGCGCGATCAACTGTGTTAAGTGTTTGTTTGTTTGATTTTTGAGACAGGGTCTTGCCACTATGTCTCACTATGTCACCCAGACTGGCGGTAAATTCCTAGGCTCAGATGAACCTCCTGTCTCAGCCTCCCAAGTAGTTGGGACAACAGATATGTGCCCCTGAGCCTGGCTTAAGGACTTCCTTTTTTATGCCGTTCCTGGAAAAACCTCTTGGCTTTAAAGCCAAACAAGGGAGAAGGAAAGGGGGAGGTGGAGAAAGGAAAGATTTAGTAAGATGTGTCGGGAGGAAAAGGCAAAGAGCAGAGAGGAGGGTGGGGAGGAAGGAGGAAGGGCCTCTCCCCCCAGGCTCGCTGGCCTCTCCCCAGTGCCTCCTGTGTAAAATGGGATGCATTTCCAGTTCTCAAGACTTGGAAGAATCAACGAACGAATGTGTGAAGCACTAGGCACCAGGTCTACCTCAAGCCGATGCTGAATGTTGTGAAGAATCTGATTCGGGGGCGGGGGGGATCAAGAACAGAGCAGACGGAGGGAAGAAAGAGGGAGAGGAGGGCGGGGAGGACGGGTAGAGGAGGGGCACAGGGAAGGAGGAGCAGGAGGAGCGCCCTGCTCCGTCCGCCTGCGTGCCTGGGTCCCTTCTTCGGGGCTCAGGGCCTCCACCTGAGAAGGACCCAGGACAGCCCGCGACACAGGGGCCTGCAGGTGAGGTTGAGGGCTTAGCCCATCTGCTCCAGGACTCCAAACCCAGCGACGTGGCCCCCGCGCCCACCTCCAGGATGAGGCCGTCCCTAACTGACCCCCTCCTCGGGATGTCAGGGGCCCTCCACATAACGGTCCGCAGGAAGGAAGCGCTGCCGGGTTCCAGTTGGCTACAGTTGCTGTTGTTGCCATTATTATTATGGAAAGGGGTGGCGGGGAGCGGGAGCGCCTGCGCCCCTCCCCGAAGCCCTTCTCCGAGCTTATTAAGCGCCTCGGGCCGAGGCGATCGATGGCCACTGGGCGCCGGCTGTAGCATCCCTCCCGGCCGCCGGGCTGCGCATGCGTGCGGGCTCCGGATTGATCGGCTGCGCTCCCGCATCCTTCGCCGCCCGGCCCCGCCCCTCCTCCCGCCGGGTTGCCCGGCAACCGTGGCTCAGCGTACTCCATTGGCCGGCGGCGCGCCCGGCGCCCGGGCCGCGCGTGGTCAGTTGGTCAGCGCGGCCGCGGCGTGGCCGGGGGCCTGGCTGCGGGGCGCTGGTCGATGCCGCCTCCCATCTGACCTTTCCCAACTCGGGGAGAGGGCCTCGGGCGGAGAGCGGGCCAAGGAGGATGGAGAGAGCTGGACCATCTTGGAAAAAGTTTATTGACCCGTTTCTTATCTCGGGGACGCACGGCTTCCTGCGGAGCAGGCGATTGAAAGAGCGGGGCGGGATGGGGAGGCAGCAAGGACCCCCAGCCCATCTGCTGGCTCACCTGACCAGCTCCCTGGGTGGGCTGGGCGCCATTCTGTGGGTGGAAAACCAGGACCAGAAGGGCTCAGGGGGTGGCCGAAGTCACAGGGGATTGGCAGGGTAGAATGGGGCCCGTGCCAGGAAGTGTAGCACCCAGAGAGTGTGGCCGGGACTTCACATCCTCCCTGCCACACCAGACTGACAACCACACCCCAAAAAAGCAGCATTACAGGACCCACGGACTCCCTGCCTGTAACCCGCAACCCTCCGAGAAGGAACATTTTTAAAAATAAGAACGCAGAGTAACTAAAAGGCCGAGATCTCCGTGCTCGGTAACACCCCACTTCACAGAGGTTGAGAGAGGCCCCAACCCAAGGCTACAGACCTCGGAAGGGCCACTGGGTATTTTGAAGGGTGTGTGCGTGTGTGGTGCCCTAGATTTTCCAATTTACAAAAACTCACGCCCCAAAGCCCCCAACAAGGCACTGGCTTTATTAAAATGAACAAATGGCAAAAAAGGAGGCTTTACTTTATGCATGAAGGTTGTTTATCAAATGCTGAGGTTCCCCAGGTGGAACCCCAAATAACTATCTCTTCCTTCTCTGAGGGTGAAAACCAAGATTGAACAATGTGAAGTAAATGCATGATTTTTAACAGTTAGCATGCATTCTAGCTTCACTGTGCAGGCCACACCAAGTCCAGTGCCAAGAGACTTCTATGAACGATCTCAATCCCACCCTGCCCAAATCGGTGGGGCCTGCAGAGGAGGAAAATGTCCTTGCAATTCTGCAGCTATCATGAAGGAAATAAAAAGGGTCAAAACAGCCAGTTGCTGCCACATCCTTCTGGCCCAGCTGAGGTCCAGGTGCTCAGGCCTCCCGGCCTCAGGCCCACGCATCAGTCTCCCTGAGACCCCCTCATATCTGCATTTATCTTACTTTTTTTTTTTTTCATCACACTGTGCCTGGTGTCTCAGGTCTCCTTCTGAAGCCTTTGCGTTTCTAATTCCTGACAGCTAGGAAAGCTGCATTGACCGGATTGTGCGGGGTTATTTTTGAAAGCAGATGCTGGAATTCAATTTTTATTTTAACCTGGTTATTGAGTGGGGAGGGGGAGGAGGTGAAGGCTGGCAGGTTTGTGTGCAAGATGAAAAAGCTGGGTTTTATCAAAGGATGAGCTATTTTGAAAATGGCTGCTTGGGTTTTTAATGTGCGCATGACTGACCAACAGCCCTAAAGAGAGTGCCTGTATGGGTGTGTCAGGGAACTGAGCCTGTGATCCTGTGTATCCGTGTGCAGATGAGTGTGTCAGAGTGCAGGTGCATGTGTGAGAGTAGGCTCCTGTGTGTGTGACTCAGTGCATGCACACATGTTTGTGCATGTGAGTTGTGAGTGCATATGCACGAGTGCAGGCCTGTGTGTATGTGTTTGTTTGTGAGCATGCATGTGCATGTGATGTGCAGGTGTGACTGGTTACATGAGCATGCTGATGTGCACATGCGTGTGTGCAAATAAGTGAGTTTGTGAGGGAGTGTGTGAGTGAGCGGGCATACATGGGTGTGGGCGTGTGCATGTCTGTGCATTGAGTGTGAGATGCTGTGAGTGTGCCTTGCATACCTGTGCTCCCATCTGCAGCAACTCCCACCCCCTTTGGGAGCCTTGCAGGATTCACCAGCCCGGGTCCAGCCCTGATGCCGACCCTGGGAGAATGTGCTGCTGATTCTGCAGAGGCAGTTGCTTTCTGAATGCCGGCCTCCTGGGACAGCTCTGGGAAGGCAGACGCCCGTCCATCTTGAGCATCACTTGGTCCCGAGGGCCTGGGAGAGGGCAAAGGAACGGGAGGAGCAGTCATCCTAGCTGTGCCTCAGGGTATCAGCCCAGCACCGGCACACATGGGCCTGGCAGTGCAGAAGGAAGCGTCCTAGGCAGACGCAGAAACTGAGGCCCAGACAACAGGTCCCCTCACGTCCTGCCCCTGCCCTATCTAAGCACGGGCCCTGATGGGTGTCAGCTGGGTCCTGGCACAATGTCCCCATTGGACATGGCCGAGTGTATGGATTTCCGAAGCCAGCTCTCCATCTGGCAGCTTTATTAACCCAGTTCGACGGATCGAATGATTGACATGTTTGCTTATCACTCCGCCCACCTCTCCAGGGACCTGAGCTGAGGTGCCCCTGCCCCATCTCCATCAGCGTTGCAGGAGAGGGGCACCAGAACCCCTCACTGCCCAAGATCAGCACACACACACAAACACACACACACTCACGGTTACCGTTATACACTTGGGACTGGATCAATTCAACTGGATCCTTCAGGAAACCAATACGCCAACAACTAACAAGATTCACAATGTGTACCTGGCGAAGGCACCAATGTATGAAGCCCACTGTGTCTCCAGTCTGTCCAGCCAGGCCCAGCATGCAGCAGGCACTCAGCAAATGGCAAAGGAAGCCAGGGCATGCCTGTGTGCCCCGCTGCCCAGGAGCTGAGGCAGGAGGATTGCAAGCTGAAGGCCAGCCCGAGCAACTTAGCCAGGCCATCTCAATACCAAGAAAAGAAATATAAGTATGGGGATAAGCTTAGCATTAGAACACTTGTCCAGCATGGATGGGGCCCTGAGTTCCATCCCCAGTACACCCCCAAAAAAACAGGTAAGCCAATTCCCATGGCCCCGGTGTCTGCACGGCTAGGACTTTATCTCACTGGCATATGCACATAGATGCTATGGGTATCCACACAGAGGATGTGTCCAGCACATGCACATCTCCAGCAGAAGCCTGGACATAATCTGAAAGTCCAACAACAGGATTCTGGTCTGGTACAAAAGAGAGTCTCTGTGCACGTGCATTGAATATATCCAGAGTCTACATAGTCCAGAGCCACAAAAAAGCCTGCCACCAATACAGGCTTTGCTTCCAAACCTGGAAGCAAGTAAGATGCCTTTCAAAAGTGAGTGGATAAACACACTCAGGTATCTCCATGCAAGAGAATGTCACTCAGCAATAGCAATAAATGAGCTCCCAAGCCAAAAAAAGTCGGCAGAAACAGAAATGCGAATGTAAGTGAAAGACATGGGTCTGTACGGCTGCATGCTGGATGGATCCCACTGTGACATTTTGGAGAAGGCAGAACTGTGGACACAGCAAAAAAGCCAGGTGGCCAGGGCTTGGGGTGGGGCACACTGAGAGGTGGGCACAGTGAAGACATCCTGTGCATGCTGCATGGTGGGCGAGGACACTGGGACAGAAGCCTGTGGGGGCTCGGCACCAGAGTGAAGCTTAAGGTGAGTCCTGGACTTTGGCTCATGTATTATTCTCCCGGCTGCCACGGCAAAGTTCTTCAGATGGGGGATTAGACAAGATGCCGTCCTTGCTCAGCTCTGGAGCCAGAAGTCCAAGGTCAAGGGCTGGCTCCTCCTGAGGCTTCAGGGGGAACGTGTCCCAGCACCTGGAGTCCTGGTGACCCCAGGTGTTGGGGCTCGTAGAAGAATCACCCCCACCTCTGCCTCCATTTTCACACAGTTCTCTCAACATGGGTCTGTGCAAAAACCTGCCCTTCTCACAAGGACGCCAGTCATATGGGATGAGGGCCCACCCTGAAGACTTCACTTTCACTTGACCGTCTGCAAGAACCTATTTCCCAATAAGGCTATATTCCTAGGTGCTGGGCACTAGGACACAATTTAACCCATAATAGTCAATGACAGTGTGCTAACCTTTGGTCATTAACTGGTCGAATGTTCCCCCCAAACGTTTTTTGTTTTGTTTCTTTTTATACATGGGATTGAACCAAGGGGCGCTCTACCACTGAGCTGCATTCCCAACCTTTCTATTTTTTATTTTGAGACATGGCCTTGCTAAATTGCTGAGGCTGCCCTTGAACTTGGAATTCTCCTGCCTCGGCCTCCTGAGTCTCCAGGAAGGCCGTGGCGCCCAGCTCCCACTAACGTTGATGGTAAAGTGTGTGGATGGGGGCTGTATATGGGAACTCTGTGCCAACTCTTCCATTTTTCTGTGCAGCCGCACCTTTTCTAAAAACTAGAGCCTAGGACTGGGGTGTGGCTCAGTGGCAGAGCACTTGCCCAGCCTGCTGGAGACCCTGGGTTCCACCTCCAGAACACACACATGTGTACACACACAGCCCAATCACTTCCCTGCTCACGCACTTGCCTGGCTGCCCCTTAATCTCAAGGTATGTGGCACAGGTAATGTGCCCACAGGCCTTTCCCGACCCAGCCCCTCACACTGGTGCTCCTGACTGCCACGCCTTTGCATACTCTGTTCCTGTGCCTGGATGCTGTTCCCACTTCTCTCCACTTAATGAACTCCTCTGTCACTTACACCTTGGGGACAAACATGTCCTCCTCAGGTGTGCCTTCCAGGCCCCTTTCCACTATGGCTTAACATCTGTCACCCTCCGACTGTGATAGGGCAGGTGCAGGAAAGGTCCCTCTGGCAATTCCTTGCCTATGATATGACTGGTGAGATTAGAAGAAATGGCGACTCCGGGAGCCAACAAGTGGGACGACCGTGGAAGGGTAATCAGCAGGTGCCTCGAGCCCTCCCCAGACCCCCAAAGCCGGGGAGGGCAGCAGAGGCCCTTTTAAGGGTCCAGTGCCACCTCCCTTCCTGGGCCGGCGGCCACCTCTTCACCCGAGCGAGGCTCACACAGCCCATTAAGCGATTTTTTTCTTCCACTTAGAGCAGCGCATCGACACGGATATTCAATACCTGCCAAGGCGCTGGCCTTGGAAGAGAGCGCAGCCGCCCCGGTGGACTGCCCCGCCTGTCGGTGCGCCCGTCCGAAGCCTGTGTTTGATGCCCTCCCCTAATGAGCGGGGTCCTCTCCCTTCCAGGCAGAGGAGACGCACCCCCACACCCTCCCAGCCTTTCAAGTTCAGCGGAGCTGAGATCCAAGGTGAGGGGTGTGGAAGGAGAACCATTTCAGGTTTTACGAAGTCACCTCCCTCTAGAAGTCCTCCTAGGTCACCGGAGCCAGGCTCAGAATTCCTGCAACCCTGGTGGTCTCCTGCCTGTGGGGGGAAGCAGGTGGGGTCCAGAGGAGGACCTGGACCTCTGTGGGGGCCCCAAACCATGTCCAGATGTGGAGACTCCCACCTGCCGGGTCACCTCAAGGAAGGGGAGGAAGAGCTGGACACAGGTGCTCTGGGGCGCGCGGCGGGCTGAGACCTGGGCTCTGCAGACAGAGCAGGGGTTCCTAGGCGGCCGGTCACTCAGAGGCGGGCGGGCTCCGGGCCGTCGCGGGGCTGCGGCGGGGCGGGGGCGCTGTGGGCGGGGCGGAGGTGGGCCGGCGGGGCGGGGCCTGCTCGGAGGGCCGGTGCCCAGCGCGGAGGGCGGCGGGGCCCTGCGCCCGGCAGCCTGCAGCCCCAGCCTGCCCGCTCCCAGGTTATTAATTTTCAGAGAAGAAAACGCTTTTTGTATTTTTTCCAGGCAAAATATTGATAATGGACTTAATGCGCCTTCCTGCTTTTGTGCGAGAGGCTTCTCCGTCCTGCTTGCGCGGAGCCCCCGCCCGGCCCCGTCGGCAGCCGGGCGTCCGCAGGGGCGGGCTGGGCGGGTGCGCGGGAGGCCGCTTTGATCGCCGCCTGCCCGCCGGGCCCCCGCCTCCGCCTGCGCAGCCAGACGCCCCCTCCGCCGGTCGATGCGCCCTGCCAGGGGAGCCGGGCTTCCGGCGGCTCGGGCCGAGATACATCTTCGGGTTGTTTGAAATTTGCTTCTTTCTCCTGTGGCCGTGGAGAGCGGGGTGCGGGGGCCGCTGCTTGTCCATCTACTCTCTCCCACCACCCAATTGCTAAGCACCTACTGTGCGCCTGCGTCCCGCCCTCCCCCCTCAGCTCACAGCCTGGTGGCAGAAACTAGGTACTAAGCCGAAAAATTCCAGGAGAAAATGTGTCCCTGCCAACCCTGGCAAGACCCCCGAAAGGCAGGCCCCCGCACCGAGGTCTAGGAAGAGTGGAGTGGGGGGCGCTTCCCGGAGGAGGAGACCGGAGCTGAACGACCAGCATCAGTGAGAAGGGGCCATGGGGCGTCTGTCCTCGAAAAGGAACAGTCTGTGAAGACCCAGGGCCATGGACAGGCAGGACCCGGTCCTCCTCCCTGTCCTTTGGAGGGTCTCCATGCCCAGGCTGCAGCCGGACCCGCTGGAGGGGAGTCACAGATCACCAGTTCCCCACACTGGTAGGTCCTGATTCAGAGGATTCAGACTCTGAAAATTTGCATTCCTGGTGAGTTTGAAGGTCGCACTGATGTGTCCAGTCGGAGAGCCTCAGCTTCGGCCTCTAGAACCACTGAGCCAGTTGCTCGGCTATATGAAGACACTGGTCAAACCTAGACCTGGGTGGGCAGGGAAGGGGTGGGGATTGGAACCAGACAACCTCAGAACCACCCCCACACCGACTGTGCTGTGAAAAACTCCCTTGAACCTCTGGGCCTTGGTTTCCCCATCAGGAAATGGGCACGATTAGTGGTTTTCTGCAGGGATGAACAAAGATGACCCACGGTAAGTGCTTAGAGAAGAGCTTGGCACACAGTAGGTGCTCAATAAAAGCAGTGCCAGGTGTGATGCTAATGATGGCCAAGTATGCAATTGATTACGGGGCAGGAGGCCTTGACTGAGCCATGGCAGATAAGAACCTCCTAAGGACACACCCCTGTGTCTTAGTCAGCTGCAGCTGCATAACAGGCATCTCAGCGAACCACACTAACACAGCACATTTATTGTCTGTTTCTGTGGACCAGAACCTGGGCTTTGCTTGGCTGGCTCCTCTTTCCGGGGTCTCACAATGCTGTAATCAAGGTTGGCTAGGCTTCGTGTCCTTTTGGAACTCAAGGTCCTTCTCCAAGCTCCCGTGGTGGTTGGTGGAATTTAAGTCCTCTTGGTTGTTGGACTGAAGCCTGGTTTTCTTGCTGACTGTTCAGCCTGGGCTGCTCTCAGCAACTGGAAGGTGTCCCCTGTTCCCTGCCTCATGGTCCCTTCCAAGGACCTTGTCAACAGGATCTCTGCCTCTAGTCTGCCAGGATGGGGTCTTATAAAGTTGTCCCTGGGCAATCCTGAGAGATGGGTTCCAGCACCCCTGCAGATACCAAAATCCCTGGAATCCCAGGGGCTTACCTAACAGGGTATCGTGCTTGCATAGCACCTATTCACCTCCTCCCACGGACTTTAGGTCGCTCCTAACATAATGTCGACTGTGTGCATAGCTGCTACACTGTGCTGTTTAGGGGAAAGTCTGTACGTGCTTAGGACAGATGTAATTTTTTTCCCAAATGTTTTGATCACTAGTTTGCAGATAGGGGGTCCATCTGTCCAACACCAAGGAAGCACACGAGGGACACACACCTCTGCCACATTCCATTGGTTGTAAGCAAGTCACAGGCTCCACACACACTGGCGGGGAGGTGTTGTGCAGGATGAAATGCCAGGGGGCTGAGATCTTGGCCACTTCGGGGTTCTGCCAACTACACCTTGCTTGGGCTTGCAAACAGTCCCACGTCCATGACGTCAGGTGGCCATGACAGCGTTGTGGTCAGATATGGGCATTTTCGCAATTGTTTCACTTTCTGCATTGCTTGCTGGGGAGCTCAGGGCAAAATGGAAGCCCTTGTGTGCAGGGGTTTAGGATTGCGGGACGTGGGTCTTGTAAACTCACTACCCTTAGGCCTCCTGTGCTCTCAGCCCTGTCTCTGGGCTGCTTGGTCTGGCTGCCTTGCCTCTTTGCAATCCCATCCATCCCAAAAGAGCTCACAGTGACAGAGCCCCCGGCATACGCTTGTCCCTAGGCCTCCACAGGAATTCACTCATTTCCTCCTCCACTCGTCATGTGGACAGACGGCCCTGAGAACCAGCCCAGGGCCCCACGCAGAAACGGGAGGAGCTGGGTGGTAACCCAGGCCCACTTCCAGCCTGTGAGGGCGGGTTGGGGGGGGCAAGTGCAGGACCCAGAAGTCAGCCACAGGAGGCTGGATGGCCAGCGGGGGGCGGGCTGGAGCCTCCTCTCTCCTCACAAGGGCTCTGGACATGGGGCCGCCATGGGCATAAATAATCATTCATAAACATGCCCCCACTGTGCATTGATCCATGGGCAGGGAGAAAGTGCTGCTTCAGGAAAACTCAGTCCTTCCAGTCGCGACTAGCCTCCGCCCAGCCAGGCCCTGAGACTCCATGGCCCAGGCTGGCTTGGGAGCCCTCTCCAGCCACAAGATAGGGGCAGGTCCAGATCCACAGCCCTCCCAGAGCCCCCCGCGGGGCCAGCGAGGCGTCTTCACAAACACCAGTATTCAGGTGGGCTTGGAAGCTTCCAGAGCCCTGGCCTGAGCCAGGTGACAGGCACCCCAAACCATGGCTGCCGGGGCTCCCAGTTAAAAGCACGTAGCCCAAGGCACAGAGCAGGGCATGCAGTGGGCACTCGGGCTAGAAGCAGGAGAGCAGCCTCAGGTCAGAGGCAGAAGTGCGCTGGGCCCCCGTGGGGATGGGGCTGACTCTGACTGGCCCAGTCTGGCCACCTTCACGTCAGAACCACGACTGAGTTAGATGGGCACCCATCGTGAGCCAGTCGAGCCGAGCGCTGTGACTGATCCACAGTGACTCGTGTGACCCATTAACAGACAGGACACCGAGGCCATCGGATCCACAGTACCGCCCAGACTGTCAGCTGGGAAGGGGTCGGCGGGCTCAGGGGCTCTAGGCCAGCCGATCGTAAACCCCACCATGGCCTGAGTCCACCCTCCAGTTTCCTGTCAAGGCAGCCATGGCAGCCGAGGGGCGGGGGCCGCGGTTGACTTATCCATAGGTCCTAGATGACAGTCCTGCCTTGCCACCTGCCAGGAGCAGTGAGCTGAGGCCAACTCCGACGACTGCCCTATTCCCAGGAGCATCTGACTGCCTGGACGTCCCCTCCAGCACCTCCATCGCTGCGGCTCCCTGAGAAGAAGCAGAGACACCCCACCCCCAGGAGGCCGAGGATCAGAAAATCAGGGGCACAGAGACCAGTCAAGAACTCTGGAAGGAAGCCTTAAAACCAAAGCTGGACCCTAGGCTGCCTAAGTCCACCTGTCCTGGACCGGTGGTGCCTCCCCCAGGACCCTCCTCTAGGCCTCAGTTTGCTCACCTGTGACGTGGGGTCCCCTGTGGTCCAGCTCGGATGCAGCCAGATCCGCAGGTTCCAGAGGGGAAGGAGTTGCTTCCCTTTCTGTTGCCCACCTGGCCTCCTCCCTCCTGCCTCCCAGTGCAGAGCTGGCCTTGCTGGGTCGATGGGAGGATCAATCCCAGCAGTGGGGCCAGAGGGCCTCCTGGTTCCTCTGGGCAGCCTCTCCCCACCTCCTCCCTGCCTTCCCTCAGGCCCTGGCCTGCCCTCCCCAGCCTGGCTCTTGTTCTTTGGGGGTCTGGACACACCTTGTTGGCTCCACCTGTCAGGAGCCCTTTCTGAGCACTTTCCAGATGTCCTGCTGCTTCATTCCACGCCATGGAAGGGAAGACCGAGGCTCAGAAGGGTCAGCAACATGGATAATGAGAACTGAGATGGGAATCCAGGGACTGGTCCTTAACCTTACGGGGACAAAGCCCATGATGTAGGTACTGGAGGAGCCCACGGGGAACAAGCCTGAGGGGCTGGCGTGAGGCCAGCCGGCCCACAGGACAGCTGCAGAGTGCCTTGGAGTGGCTGTCACAGAAGGCAGGCCCCCACCTGTGAAGTGGGTGCAGGAAGGAGGCCGCCCGGGAGGCGCCTGCCATTCACTCCACTTCTGGGATAGAGGGCCCTTGACTGGCAAGAGGCTGAGAGGTGCCACCTGGGAATCAGGAGCCTGGGATCACCTGTTTCTCCGGCAAGGTGTGACCAGCTGTGGCTCGGCCCCGCCCTTCCTGCAGGTGCTGTGACCCTAAGGAAGCCTGTTGCTCCCCACCCCTGGCCACCTCTAAGGGGACCTTCCTGGCTAGCCTGACAGGAAGGACCAAGGGGCATTTTCTCACTCCCCATGTCCCCATCAGGTCTCCCACTCCAGGGCGAGCACAGCTGGGGCGAGGAGAGGGCTGGGGAGGGTTCCTGGAGACTCTGCCTCTTTACCTCCAATACAGAGGGGCTTAATGGTATCAGGAATGATTTGTTTTGTTTAAATTGAAGAAGAGGAAGGGAGGGAACCCAAGCAGCAGCGCCTACCCGGCCTAGCACGGATCTACCTGGAGGGGCCTGGGTGCTTGCTGGGGGGGAGGGCTGAACAGCAACTGCAGCCCTTAGCGCAGGGAGGAGGGAGCAGCTGGGAGGGAGGGAGAGGGCAGGGGAGGCAGAGGGAGGGGAGGAGGGCTGGGGGGAGGGGAATGGTCCTCCGAGACCCCAGTCAGCCCTCACCATTTAAGACCCTCAGGCTCCCCGCTCCTTGCCTTCTCTGTGGGAGAAACCAAGGCCAGAAAGAAGGCCCAACGCCAGGTCCAAAGCTGGCCGTACCTTCCACCGCCTGAGGACCCTGCCCTGAGCGCCAGCCCTGCCCCACCCCAGCAGGGCTCCTGGGGGTCAGGCTGCCTCCCTAGCCCCTAGGCCCTTCTGTTCCTGTGTCTTTCATGATTCACCATGTGGAGCAGCTGGGGGCCACCCAGGAGCCTCATATCCCCTCCATGCCTTGACCTGGCTGGGCTGAGCTACCTGGCTACTGGGGTTCATGCCTTAAGTGCAGGATGGACCACCTCAGTGCTGGGGACCCCTTAAAGTGCAGGATGGACCGCCCCTCCTGTGTCCATCACTGCACCCACACCAGGGCCTGGGGTCCTGGGTTCCCTGGGAGTGTGCGTGGGACCCTCCTGCAGGAGAATTACCATCACCCCTGAATTTAGGCAAGACTTCAGCACCCCTGGGGGGAAGACCTGCTCCGCTTCTGGCCAGACAGGGACACTGGAGTGCATCCAGGCCAGACACACCAACTGGACACATGTCAAGGCTCGAGGTCAGCTCACTGGTGGCCAGGGGCACACCTCAGAGCCGCCCTCTCCTCCACTTCCTCATCCGACACGTGGGAACCATGGAGAGGCCCTCTCCCCACCAGGCAGAGTGTTGGACTGATGGAAATGGACCGCTGGGCGGAGCTCCCCGGGGACTGGGGACCTGTCCAGGAAGGAGTCTGCTGCTGACGGAACAGGGAGAGAAACAGCTTCTTCCTGCATGGGCGACTCACCTGTGGGCTCGGAGCAAACCCCTCCCACTAGACAGGCACTCACCGGACAGGCCGCCCGCGTCCATTCCCCCCCCCGTCTAACTGGGGAGTCTTCCAAAGGGTCCCTGGAGCCCTCCCTGCTTTGCTTCCCAGCCTGAGGACCAAACCCTTGGGCTCTGGGCCTGCATTCCATGCTGACTCTCACCCTGCCCCCACCAGCTTGAGGCAGGCTCCAGTCTCACTGACTCATTCCACAAACACTTCCTAATGAAGGCCTGTGAGGTGCCGGGACCAGGCTTGATACCAGACTCCAGCCCTGCTCATACCCGCTTCTCAATTGAGTCTTTCATCCCTCGATTCACTCCTATGTATCCTCAAGACCCAGTTTCTAGGTCCCTCCTTGGAGACGGGAGGTTCGGCTCCCTGTGTCCGGCCCTGGGTGCCTGCAGTGGAGGGCAAGCACTTGTCTTTCCCTCCAAACTTGAGAGCTCTAGGTGTGGGGGGGGGGGGGTGGTGTGGGGCACACAGAGAGGTTTATTAAATAAGTGAGAAGCTCAGTTTCACCACCCTGCATGTGCATGCAGATTCTGCTGGTGAGGTTGCCTCAGAGACAGGACTCGGGTGTGGTCAGATAAATGGCACGTTAATGGGGCACCAACCTGCCTGGAATGAGGCAGGCCGGGGGAGGGATCAGATGCCCAGGGTAGCCCACCTGCATTGGGCCCTGGGGGCGGGGCGGGGTCCTCACTCTGGGCTGGGACCTTGGTCTCCAAGTGTGGAACACAAGTGCCTGTCCTTTCACGTTTCTACAGTCCTGTTCACAGTCTGGACACATCAGGGTGTCCACCCAGGCAAGTTCTGGCTTGGGGACCCCGTCCTAAGTCTGCATCTGGGAGGGCCACCGGTCTACAGCCCCACTCATCCAGCCCCGGGCCCTCCGCCACCCAACCGCAGCGCTGTGCTCCAAGATCCGCCGGCTGGCTTTCTGCAAGAACACTGGGACTAATACATACAATTTTTTTCCACGGTTTTAATCGTCAAGGACCTGCCTTCCAGGAAGGGGCGCTCCGGGGGGTTAAGTGATAACGGGGCAAACTAGGGGCACAGGGTCTAGCTCAGCGAAGCCAGGAGCACACCCGGGCCGGGGCGGCAGTTGGGTGACTCCTGAGAGACGCGCTCCACGCGGGTTTCGTTGCGCCGGGGAAGTCCGCGGCCTGCAATGCGCAGCCACGCAGGGTCAGCGGAGTTCAGGGGAGGGAGCCCTGGAGCTCTCTGCCCCGTCCGGTTCCTTTCCCCACCCCCAGGGACTGCAGCCAACACCCCGCCCGACCCTGGCCTCAGTTTCCCAGACTGGACAAACTTGCAGTTTTCTGCTGAGCGCACGGTGCGGGGAGACGATCTCAAAGAGCCGAGAAAAAAAGGGGTCCGGGCCTGCGGGAGGGAACGCAATGCCGTCCCCACCCACACCTGGCTGCGCCTCAGACCCCTATCCAGCGCCGGGATCTGCACCCGACAGGCGGCGCGCAGAGGAAGCGAAAGCAGGGGAAGCGGGCGAGGGAGACCGGACATATCTTGGGTAAACCTTTCCTCTCCCCTCGCCGGAACTCGGACACCGCAGGCCCAGCCTGTCACTTTCTGGGTGGGGAAACCGAGGCGCGGCCAGGGCAGTGTCCCCCTGCGCCCTCCCAGCGGGCGGAATTCCCTTCTCTAATTGCTTGCTCCGGGCCGAGGGAGGGGGCAGGGGACGCGGGCCCCAGGGCTGCCCCACCTCGTCCCTGCCGCCCAGCCCCGGTGCCCCAAGCAAACAAGTGCGGTGTTTGCCGAGCGCGCGGCGGGCAGCGCGGCCCAAGAGCGAGGAGGATTCGATGGAGCCGCGCGCCGGCGGCGGGGGGCGACGAAGCCGGGGCGGGCGCGGGGATCGATCCGGCGCAGCTGTCGCGGAAGAGCCCGGGAAGCATCCACGCCGCGGGCCCCGGCGCCCCCGACCGCGCGCAGGAATCGCGGGACGCTGGGCCCTTCGGAGGCGAAACCCCGGAGTCGGCCCACGGGGGGTGCGACGCTGGGGACGTTCCTGTGGCCGCCGTCCAGGAGTGGAGCCTGCGGACTCCGTGCAGTGCCGCCCGCCCGCCCGGGCCGAAAAGTCCGCCCTTCCTCCGTCCGAACCCAGGCCCCGACCCCGCCCGAACGAAGGCGGCGGGGTGCGGGCGGCAGCCAGCGGGACGCGCCTGGATTGGCGGCCGGGACTTGGGGCGCCCGCAGGTTCGGGGGCTGAGGAAGCGGCGGTGCGGACCTCTGGCTCCAGCGGGGTGGGGCGGGTATGAATCTCCGTGATTTAGTCAAACCTCGCTCCAATAAAAGGGGAGAAGGGTGACGGTGGCTGGTGACTCTCATTTCCTCAGGCGACAGACCCAACCAAGGAATCCGCGGCGGACTGCGGAGACAGCCGGAGAGGCCCGGAAAGGGAAACTTCGGGCGCCCACCCCCACGCCCCAATATTCTTAGCTGCCACGGGAGAGCTGAGAACAGGGATGGCCGTGGATAAATGATACCGGTTTAAGCCACATTCAAGCTTTGAGTGGTTTTCTGGTGGTGGAAGCGACAGAGCCCACTGGACTCCAGAGTCAGAAGCCCCGAGCCTCAGCGGGTGCTTCCCTTGCCGACTTTCACAGCCCTCGGGTTAGGTCTCAGAGGCTGCTCTTCCCGGCTTCACTCAGGTCTGGGCTGGCACAGAGAGGGTGGGTGTCTGCCCGGCACTGCCCAGCTAGAGTTGAGGCACCCCTAGGCGCATAAGCTGGCGCCTAGAGTCAATCTCCAATTTTCCCGGAGGGGATACTGAGGCCAGAGAACTTCTGCGACATGTCTGAGGTCCCACAGGGACAGGGATGGGGGCGCCCTGCCCCATCCAGCACACCCCTCCCCCTCCCGCAATTTGCCTAAGGACCCTGGATCGATCAACGCCCCAGCCACCGCCTGCCCCATGGCCGGCTCAATTCTATTTCACTAATTACTAAGAACTGATGCTGGGGGCCCCTGGCACCAGAGGGCCACATTTGCCCTCTAGGGACTAGCAAAATTTTGCTCCATCTCTCTAGTGGGACCACAGCTTCTACAAAGGGCCAGATCCCTGCCCCTGAGGGAGCCCAAGTTCCCCAACCTAAGAGCGAGGACTGGACACACCTGGACAAGGCCCAGTTCAGGAGCTGGGAGGCCCCTTTCAGTTGTAAGGGGCAATCCTGAGGTAGCAGAGAAGCGGCCACTATCTCAAAGTCCAGATCCAACTCTCTCCTTCAAATGGTGGCTTTCCCCATTTGAAAAGTCACAGTGCTTGTTATAAAAATGAAAACAATGGGGCTGTAGAAGATGTATAAAGAAGGAAGCCCAGATCGTCCCCAATGCCTCCCCAGCAAGCTGCCCACAGCTGGCATCTGGGACAACGTCCCTCTCTGTTTCCACCCGTAGAGACCTAAGCCCCAGCTCCCCTTCCCTGAGCCCAGGATGTTATAGTTGTACAGCAGTTGATTGATTTTTAGAACCCACGATTATTTTTAATTATCTGTGATTGTTGCTAAGTAGAATTGGGGACTTCAGAGTCAGCCCAAGCACAGCCAGACTCCCCCGTCCCGCCTTGCGAGAGCTGAAAGGGGAGGGGGAAACTCACCTGCCCAGACCAGGCCCCCCACCTAGTAGAAAAGTGTGATGATGTATACAACCTGAAACTGTACACAAGCCCTGAAGTGGGGAAGTCCGAGGACCTGTATTTGGCTGGGGTGGTGTTGGCTTTTGGACAACACCAGAATGGAGGGGACAAACTGGGTCTGAACCATAAGGGAACGGGTGGTGTGAGGGGAGTGTGCCTGATAAAGAGTAGGTGCTCGCTGGATGCTCAGTCCTAAGCACCAAGCACTAACAGGGGTCCCCGTTAGCCCTGTCCCACTCGGGAGTTGGAGCACACCACTCTACTTCTACCCCACCAGCCCACCAGCTGCTTCCAGGAGAAGCCTCCGGGCCGGGCAGCAGTGAGGATCGGAGCTCCCGAGGGCTTGGGAGGGGCAGGTTCCTAGCTCGGAAGCCCAGGGTGGGCCCACGCTGGGACAGACACGGGCGTCTCTGCCTGGGTGCAGCACCAGCTGCCCTCCCGAGGCCAGGGTCAGGCGCCAGGGCTGCTTCTCAAGTGGCCGTGTGGGTCAGCCGTCCACCCTCGGTCCCAGGCTGGCTGTGAACCTGGGCTGGACCTGGGGAGGCAGCGTGTGCCCTGCCCTGGTCCAGCTGTGACACCACAGGGCTAGGGCCAAGCCCTGGCAGCACGGGGGAGGCTGCGTGTGGAGGTCACGCTGTGTCCTCCCAATCCTGCAGTCCCACTCCTGGACGGAGCCCAGAAGCCCACGCAGAAGCCTGTCCACACCCGCACCTCACAGAACCCTGTCCACACCCGCACCTCACAGAACCCTGTCCACACCCGCACCTCACAGTAGCCTGGAGGCAGAAACAGGGCCCTGATGCTGGGTGGCTAGTCCTTGCCCAGCCCCTTTGAGAAATGAGGGAATCAGGCCTCTAGTCCATGCATGGCCAGTGCAGAGCACCATGCAGCCACCCCGGAGGGAGGGGACACTGTGTTCAGTGAGAACCAGACACACAGGCCCCTGTGAGGCAGGACATCCAGGACAGGATCCAGAGGTGGCGTGGGCCCGTGGGTACAAGGTTGGGAGGGCTGAGGGCTGCTTATGGGCTGGGCTTCCTTCTGGGTGATGGAATGTTCTGGAACTAGCTAGAGGTCATGGCTGTTGAGTCTGTGAATCTACCAAAGACCATTAAACTTTCCACTTTAAATGTTTGATTTTATGGCTGGGGTTGTGGCCAGTGGTGGAGCACTTAGCTAGCCTGTGTGAGGCACTGGGTTTGATCCTAGTGCCACACAAAAATAAATAAATAATAAAACAAGGTGTTGTGCCCATCTACAACCACAAAAAGTTTTTTAAAAAAGTTTGATTTTATAATCACATGAATTTTACTTCCATCTAAAAGGGAGCCAGCATGGTGGCCACCTGTCATCCTAGCAACTTAGAAGACTGAGGCAGGAGGGTCTCTAGTTCAGAGCCAGCCTCAGCCATTTAGCAAGGCCTCCAGCAACTCAGGGAGACCCTGCCTCAAAATAAAAAATAAATAAAAGCGCTGGGGACCTGGCTTGGGGTGGAGCCCTGGGTCCAATCCCCAGGGAAGGGAAGGGAAGGAAGGGATGATCCACAGGGAAGGCTCTGATACGGTTTGAAGATTCCAAACAGAAAAGACCCCCGGGAGGCGCAGGGTCACGGGGACCCCAGAAGGTGTGACGCCACTCCCACTCGGGATGCGCAGCCTGGAGGGTGGACTGTGTGCAGCTTGTGGCGGGTGGACAAGGGACTGATGGGAATGGGCAGGGGCTGTGTGGGGGCACTTTTCAGTGGGCCCAAAATTACCCCACCAAAGTGATGGAGGATCGAAAACGAGAACCGCCTGCTGTTTGGTTTTTCAGAAACGAGACCTCCAGCCTCACGTCCTCTCCATCACACTCCTCGGCCGTTCCCCAGGGTTCCCGGCCCTGGCGCTGCTTGGCTCATTGTGGGCGGCCTTCCTGTGCCGGTGGCCACAGTTGGCAGGGCAGGTGCCACACACGCACCTTGCGGTGGCAAGCCCGAGGTCCCCGAGGGGTTCTGGGCAGTGGATGGCGCTTTCTGTTGGGCTGATGACCTTCGTTGCTAGGATTTCCCCCAGACAGGCATCGTTAATGAAATGAAAACCAGTAACAGGGTTCAGCTCCAGCCCCAACCTTCCCCCGGCCTCCCGCGAGCTGCCTGTGCCCTTCCCCAGTGCTGGCAGTAATGGGTCCTCGATGGCACATTCAATGTGCTGGGACGATGGACAACACTGGGGTGGCTCCCTCCGCGGCGGCTCCCAGCCCCTTGCTGGCCGGCCGCGGACGCTCCCCACCCCACTGGATGGAGTCTTGCAAATATCTTTTGGTTCTAAGAGTTCCCCGGGGAAGCCTTGTTCTAAATGAGGTGTAAAAATCTAAGCGGCACAAAAAAAAGCGCAAGGTTGGAATCGATATTCTCTTCACAGCTCCATCGATTAACAACCATATTCTTCATTTATTAATTATGAACGGGGATTTCAGAGCCTCTGTCTCCTCCTCCTCTCTGCAGCATGGCGGCTTCTCCCCTGCTGGCTGCCCTGGGTCTGGGGCCTGCGGTACCCACGGAGGACTGGGCCAGGAGCAGGGGCTCAACCTCGCTTTGGAGTCGCCTCGCAGCTAATGATTCCATCCCTTTGTCCAGGGCTGCTTTTCCCGACTCCCCACTGGAACATAAGCTCCCTGTGGGGCCGCTGCTTCCCTGCTGCGTTTCCAACACCAGGCACAAGTGCTCAGTGACTCTTGGCTGAGAGTGTGATCCAGCCGCAGGAGACAGAAGGCAGTCCGGGGGGACAGGCAGTCAGGGGGATGGAGTAGGGGCAGGCCTCACCCAAGGCAAACGCTCATGCCGTGGCCCACAGGAGTCTAGCTGAGCCCACCATGGAAGCGACAGCAGGCTGCAGGGCCAGGTGTCCTGGCCCCTGCCTCCCTGACCTGTGGGCTTTGGTTTGCTCTTCTGCAAGATGAGCTTCCCTCCAAGGAGGTGGCACTTCATGTCAGCCCCTGTCTGGGCCAAATCTGGTCACTTATGGGAAGGGAAAGTCTTTGATCTGGGAACTCACAAAGTCAGCGACCGGGTCTGACTCACCTTTGTCACCAGAGCACAGCATCAGGATGACCCAGAAGTGACCACAGAAATGGGTGAATGATTGGATGAATGAGATGATAAATAAAGATGGTGGATGGTGGATGGGTGGATGGATGGGTAGATGGATGGATGGGTGGATGTGCAGATGAATGTGCAATTAGGTGGGGACATAGCTGTGTGGACAGGTGGATGGTGGATGGCAAGAGGAATGGTAGGTGCGGGGAAGATTGATAAGTGCATGCGTAGATGAATGGACGATTTGATGAATGCATGGGTTGCTGGCTAGGTGGGCGAGTGAACAAGTGAATGAATAGTTGTGAGATATTTGTGAAAATGGATAGATACATGAGTTGATGGAGGGAGATGGCTAGAAGGATGGGTAAATGAATGGATGGATGGAAAGGAAAATGAATGAATGGATCAATGAGGGCATGGATGGACAGATGGATGAATGAAAGGCAGGATGGATTGGTGGGTGGCTGGAAGGCTGAATGGAGGGATGGACAGATGGTCGGATAAATGGGTATGCTGATGAACGTCGGCTTATTGACGGGTTGTGGGCGGGTTGATGGGGGCTGGTTGTGGGTCGGTGGGTGAGTGGCGATGAGAGCCTAGGGTGGGTGGACACAGGTGAGTGCACGCTGCCCCTTCCCAGTGTTCTGGTGGCTGTAGGCTCAGGGGAGGTCACCTAGTCCTGCAGGTGGACCTGGAGCAGATCAGAGGTCTCACTAGTAGCAGGAGCCTGGACTGGGATCCGGGATCAGCCGGATGCCTGGCAGGTGCAGAGCCGAATTCCCCGGAGGAAGCAAGCCCTGAGTCGGTGGGGAGTGGGGGGCCAGCCTGTCCTCCCTCCTGAGGGACCCTCCAGCCCCGGAGCCCCCACCCTTCCATCGTGCAGGTCGGTGCGCTCTGCAGTCCCGGGCCCAGCCCCCATCTCTCCTCTCAGTCGCTCAGCCGCCCCTGCCCACCCGCTTCCCTCCGCGGGTTGCTGGAGGAGAGGGGGCCACCTGCGCGAGGTGCCAGGGCCCAGAGCCGGCAGCAGGAGCTGTCAGCGCCGGATCGTGGGGAGGGGGCCTCGCCGGGTCGATGGGAGCGGGGGCGCAGGCTGCGGTTTACACTGAATCCACAAAAATCACCGGAGCTTGAAAAGTGCTCAATACGCCATCGATCGCCGGCTGCTGATCGGTGCGGCCGCCGCAGCGGGCTGGAGGGAGGCGGGGAGAGGACCGGCTCCGCGCAGGCCGCGCGGGACCCGCGCACCCGCCTCCACCCGCCCGCACGCCGGCCGGGGAAGCGCGTCCCCACTGCGCGTGCGCAGGCGGCTCTGGCGCCGGGGCGCCCCGGGATGCCAGCTGCTCTCTGCTTGGCCCTCCCGGGTGCAGTGTGGCCCTGGGACTTCAAAAACCTTCCAGCTATTTTGGTCGAAGCCGAATCAAGACAAAAATCCGGCTGGTCCACGGGGCGCTGTGTGAACTTGAGTTCATTTCCTCGCCTCTCTTAGGGCCTCAGTTGCCCTACCTGAGATTTATAACAGGCACCGTCAGGAACTGTTGGCATCCGCGACCCCTCTGCCTGTCCTCCTGCCTTTCCGCCCATCCTTCCAGGCTGGGAGAGGTTTCCAGGCGGAGGAAACTGTGTGCAAAGGCCTGGCGATCGGAAGCGGCCCGGGGGTGGCAGAGCCTGGGGCTGGCAGGGGACGAACTTTCTACGACTCCTGAAGTGGGCACCGCGCCAGGGAGCACTTGGAGAAGGGCAGCGGCATGAGTCGATTAGCCTCCTGCCCCAGAGCTGGCCTGGGGCCATTCTTCCACACCCCCAGGTCGTGACCTTCAGGGTTCCCCAGCTGCCCTTCTCCCCTAACCCCGCTGGCTCCCCAGGGTTCCTTCACATCTATCACACAAGCTGACCTTGCTACCCTGCCCTAAGTCTCCCAGAGCCTCCCCATGGCTGATCCAAACTTGGTGTTCCCCCACCCCATGACCTGTCCCACTGCAGGTCTAGCTGCATGCTGCTCAGGCGCAGACCCACACTGCTGCTCTGGCCTGCTTTAGCCCAGGCAGTTCCTCAAGTTCCCCATGCAAGAAGCCTGCCCACCTGCTTTCTCCATGCCCGCCCCCAGGGTCCTCCTAGGCAGGCTCCCAAGCCTCCCTCTGCCCTGCACCCCACGCCTGCTGCCCACACGTCCCAGAGAGTCAGCCTGGCTTGCTGTGTGTCCTGGGAATCCTGGAGTCATGCCTAAGTTCCAGAAACTCTGAACAGTCTTGTCTAATTGTCACAACCACCTGGCTCATGAATTGGAAGCCCAAAGCTCAGAGGAAAACTCACCTGTCCAGAGCCGACTTGGCCTGTGCTGCAGAGCCAGTGAGTCCTGCCCCACCCCTGGCACTCCAGTTGCAGCTCTCTGGACACCCCCATCACTGTGTGAGGGGGATGGGGTGCTTCCCCCATGTAGGGCCTATTTATTGCCTGAAGAAATCAACAAGGTCAACAGACGCTGAGATGAATCGTGGCACACACCTGTAATCTCAGAGATTTGGGAGGCTGAGGCAGAAGGATCACAAAATTGAGGCCAGCCTCAGCAATTTAGTGAGGCCCTAAACAAATCAGCAAAATCCTGTCTCAAAAATAAAATAATAAATAAATGAAGACAAAAAGGGCTGGAGATGTGGTTCAGTGGTTAAGCACCCCTGGGCTCAATTCTCAGCACCCCCCCCCAAAAAAAAGGATTGAGATGTACCCATGTTCACAGCAGCAGGGTTCACAAGAGCCAAAGGTGGAAATAACCCAAGTGTCCATCCACAGATGAATGAATACACAGTGTGGTCCTTTCATTGGACAGAATATTATGCAACCATGAAAAGGAGTAAAGTTCTGATGGATCTTGAGAACGTTTATGTCAATAAAATGAGTCAAGGATGCAGGCCGCAGGACCCCCTCACAGGAGGTCTCTATAGTCGTCAGATTCAGAGACAGGAAGTAGCATGATGGGAGCTGGGGGCTGGGGAGACACTGCAAGTCAGTGTGGAATGGGGCAGAGCTTCAATTTGGGAAGATGACAAAGTTCCAGATGGCGGTGGGACAGCTGCTCAGCCTGTGACTGCTCCATGCCTGGGCTGAGCATGTAAAAACCAGTGATAGGGGCTGGGCTTGGCTGGGTGGCACAGCGCTTGCTTAGCACGTGCAAGGCCCTGGGTTCAATTCCCAGCAGCGCCCACAGACACACAAAGGTGTTTAATATGATCAACTTTGTGTTAGGTATACTTTACCACAATGCTTTAAGTAATTTTATGAAAAGCATGTGGCTCTGACACCCTCTGCAGCGTGAACAGACCCAAGGACCTTGTGCTCATGAGACCCAACACGCAAGGCCACAGCGTGTGACCAGTGACAGGAGAGCCTGGGGCAGGGGGGTCCAGAGACGGGACGTGGCTCTTGGGTGCGGGGTGGGGGGGCGGGGTGCTGTGGGCGATGGGGATTCTGGCCTGGATCAAGGCAGCAGCCTCACAACGCTGTGAGTGCACTAATTGCCACTGAACTGGCATTTGAAGTGGCCGATCTCATACTGTGTGAATTTCGCCCACCTGGTCACTAGTGTGCCTGGGCTTCTGCAAGGTTGACTCCCTTTCTTCAGTTGTAGGCATGCAGGGGTGGGGTCTGCACTACCTACCTTCTCGTCCCAACCTGCTTCGGCATGTTATCCTTGCAAATGTGCCAGAACAAAATGTAACAGGACTAGCCTTGCTGCCCAGGTGAGGGGGATTGATAAACAGCTGTTGTCTCTTCTTTGGGTAGAATGCTGCGTGATTATTAAAGGCAGCTGCAGGAGGAGAAATGTTAATGATATGGGACGGTGCCCATGTGATCATGTGGAACACACAGAGCGGATGACAGTTAAAGGTCTCACAGGCCCCTTTGGGTGGAACCTCTACCCAGTGGGTTTTAAAGGCCTCACACCTCTGTTGGCATTTTCCTGGGCTAGCTACAGCAGGCAGCATTCTGAGATTCTAAAGACCACCCTTGTGTTCTCTCCTCTCCCCGGGCTAATGGGTGACTCATGTCCCCAAAGAAGGCATGCCCACCGGGTCTCTCAGAACATGAATAGTCTTGGTGGGTGTGATCTAGTTAAGATGAACTGCATCCCTAAATCCAGTGACCTGCTCCCTTGTAAACAGAAGAGAATTGGAAAGACAGAGGGGGCAGAAGTCACGTGAAGGTGGAGGTAGAGACAAGGTGTGAGGCTGGGAGCCCTCGCAGAAGCTGGGGGAGGCAGGGAGAACCCTCTGCTAGAGCTTTCAGAAGGAGCCGACTCTGCCTGCATCTCCACATCCAGCATCAGGCCTCCAGGACTGTCAGAGAACATCTCTCTGGGCTTTGTGTGGTCCTATCTGTGGTTCTCTGCTATGGCAGCTCCAGAAATCAAACTCTACACCCACCCTGGGAAGCAGGAAAGGGCAGGAGGATCAGGTGCTGGGAAGCTGAGGCTTCCTCTGGACCCACTGTGTGCACACCTCCCCAAGACCCCACTCAACAGGGCTTACCACCCTGTTTTTCAAGATGAAGAGCCAGTGGTGGCTCAGAAAGGTATGTCAGCAGCTCAAAGCCAGGCAGTTGGTAGGCCAGGGTTGGAGGATGCTGGGGTCTGGCTTCAGGGAGCCCCAAGGCAGGAGCCCATCCCCACCATCCCGGCCTCAGCCTCCACCCATGTGGCTGGATTGAGCGCGATCAACTGTGTTTAAGTGTTTGTTTGTTTGATTTTTGAGACAGGGTCTTGCCACTATGTCTCACTATGTCACCCAGACTGGCGGTAAATTCCTAGGCTCAGATGAACCTCCTGTCTCAGCCTCCCAAGTAGTTGGGACAACAGATATGTGCCCCTGAGCCTGGCTTAAGGACTTCCTTTTTTATGCCGTTCCTGGAAAAACCTCTTGGCTTTAAAGCCAAACAAGGGAGAAGGAAAGGGGGAGGTGGAGAAAGGAAAGATTTAGTAAGATGTGTCGGGAGGAAAAGGCAAAGAGCAGAGAGGAGGGTGGGGAGGAAGGAGGAAGGGCCTCTCCCCCAGGCTCGCTGGCCTCTCCCCAGTGCCTCCTGTGTAAAATGGGATGCATTTCCAGTTCTCAAGACTTGGAAGAATCAACGAACGAATGTGTGAAGCACTAGGCACCAGGTCTACCTCAAGCCGATGCTGAATGTTGTGAAGAATCTGATTCGGGGGCGGGGGGGATCAAGAACAGAGCAGACGGAGGGAAGAAAAGGGAGAGGAGGGCGGGGAGGACGGGTAGAGGAGGGGCACAGGGAAGGAGGAGCAGGAGGAGCGCCCTGCTCCGTCCGCCTGCGTGCCTGGGTCCCTTCTTCGGGGCTCAGGGCCTCCACCTGAGAAGGACCCAGGACAGCCCGCGACACAGGGGCCTGCAGGTGAGGTTGAGGGCTTAGCCCATCTGCTCCAGGACTCCAAACCCAGCGACGTGGCCCCCGCGCCCACCTCCAGGATGAGGCCGTCCCTAACTGACCCCCTCCTCGGGATGTCAGGGGCCCTCCACATAACGGTCCGCAGGAAGGAAGCGCTGCCGGGTTCCAGTTGGCTACAGTTGCTGTTGTTGCCATTATTATATGGAAAGGGGGGCGGGGAGCGGGAGCGCCTGCGCCCCTCCCCGAAGCCCTTCTCCGAGCTTATTAAGCGCCTCGGGCCGAGGCGATCGATGGCCACTGGGCGCCGGCTGTAGCATCCCTCCCGGCCGCCGGGCTGCGCATGCGTGCGGGCTCCGGATTGATCGGCTGCGCTCCCGCATCCTTCGCCGCCCGGCCCCGCCCCTCCTCCCGCCGGGTTGCCCGGCAACCGTGGCTCAGCGTACTCCCATTGGCCGGCGGCGCGCCCGGCGCCCGGGCCGCGCGTGGTCAGTTGGTCAGCGCGGCCGCGGCGTGGCCGGGGGCCTGGCTGCGGGCGCTGGTCGATGCCGCCTCCCATCTGACCTTTCCCAACTCGGGGAGAGGGCCTCGGGCGGAGAGCGGGCCAAGGAGGATGGAGAGAGCTGGACCATCTTGGAAAAAGTTTATTGACCCGTTTCTTATCTCGGGGACGCACGGCTTCCTGCGGAGCAGGCGATTGAAAGAGCGGGGCGGGATGGGGAGGCAGCAAGGACCCCCAGCCCATCTGCTGGCTCACCTGACCAGCTCCCTGGGTGGGCTGGGCGCCATTCTGTGCGTGGAAAACCAGGACCAGAAGGGCTCAGGGGGTGGCCGAAGTCACAGGGGATTGGCAGGGTAGAATGGGGCCCGTGCCAGGAAGTGTAGCACCCAGAGAGTGTGGCCGGGACTTCACATCCTCCCTGCCACACCAGACTGACAACCACACCCCAAAAAAGCAGCATTACAGGACCCACGGACTCCCTGCCTGTAACCCGCAACCCTCCGAGAAGGAACATTTTTAAAAATAAGAACGCAGAGTAACTAAAAGGCCGAGATCTCCGTGCTCGGTAACACCCCGCTTCACAGAGGTTGAGAGAGGCCCCAACCCAAGCTACAGACCTCGGAAGGGCCACTGGGTATTTTGAAGGGTGTGTGCGTGTGTGGTGCCCTAGATTTTCCAATTTACAAAAACTCACGCCCCAAAGCCCCCAACAAGGCACTGGCTTTATTAAAATGAACAAATGGCAAAAAAGGAGGCTTTACTTTATGCATGAAGGTTGTTTATCAAATGCTGAGGTTCCCCAGGTGGAACCCCAAATAACTATCTCTTCCTTCTCTGAGGGTGAAAACCAAGATTGAACAATGTGAAGTAAATGCATGATTTTTAACAGTTAGCATGCATTCTAGCTTCACTGTGCAGGCCACACCAAGTCCAGTGCCAAGAGACTTCTATGAACGATCTCAATCCCACCCTGCCCAAATCGGTGGGGCCTGCAGAGGAGGAAAATGTCCTTGCAATTCTGCAGCTATCATGAAGGAAATAAAAAGGGTCAAAACAGCCAGTTGCTGCCACATCCTTCTGGCCCAGCTGAGGTCCAGGTGCTCAGGCCTCCCGGCCTCAGGCCCACGCATCAGTCTCCCTGAGACCCCCTCATATCTGCATTTATCTTACTTTTTTTTTTTCATCACACTGTGCCTGGTGTCTCAGGTCTCCTTCTGAAGCCTTTGCGTTTCTAATTCCTGACAGCTAGGAAAGCTGCATTGACCGGATTGTGCGGGGTTATTTTTGAAAGCAGATGCTGGAATTCAATTTTATTTTAACCTGGTTATTGAGTGGGGAGGGGGAGGAGGTGAAGGCTGGCAGGTTTGTGTGCAAGATGAAAAAGCTGGGTTTTATCAAAGGATGAGCTATTTTGAAAATGGCTGCTTGGGTTTTTAATGTGCGCATGACTGACCAACAGCCCTAAAGAGAGTGCCTGTATGGGTGTGTCAGGGAACTGAGCCTGTGATCCTGTGTATCCGTGTGCAGATGAGTGTGTCAGAGTGCAGGTGCATGTGTGAGAGTAGGCTCCTGTGTGTGTGACTCAGTGCATGCACACATGTTTGTGCATGTGAGTTGTGAGTGCATATGCACGAGTGCAGGCCTGTGTGTATGTGTTTGTTTGTGAGCATGCATGTGCATGTGATGTGCAGGTGTGACTGGTTACATGAGCATGCTGATGTGCACATGCGTGTGTGCAAATAAGTGAGTTTGTGAGGGAGTGTGTGAGTGAGCGGGCATACATGGGTGTGGGCGTGTGCATGTCTGTGCATTGAGTGTGAGATGCTGTGAGTGTGCCTTGCATACCTGTGCTCCCATCTGCAGCAACTCCCACCCCCTTTGGGAGCCTTGCAGGATTCACCAGCCCGGGTCCAGCCCTGATGCCGACCCTGGGAGAATGTGCTGCTGATTCTGCAGAGGCAGTTGCTTTCTGAATGCCGGCCTCCTGGGACAGCTCTGGGAAGGCAGACGCCCGTCCATCTTGAGCATCACTTGGTCCCGAGGGCCTGGGAGAGGGCAAAGGAACGGGAGGAGCAGTCATCCTAGCTGTGCCTCAGGGTATCAGCCCAGCACCGGCACACATGGGCCTGGCAGTGCAGAAGGAAGCGTCCTAGGCAGACGCAGAAACTGAGGCCCAGACAACAGGTCCCCTCACGTCCTGCCCCTGCCCTATCTAAGCACGGGCCCTGATGGGTGTCAGCTGGGTCCTGGCACAATGTCCCCATTGGACATGGCCGAGTGTATGGATTTCCGAAGCCAGCTCTCCATCTGGCAGCTTTATTAACCCAGTTCGACGGATCGAATGATTGACATGTTTGCTTATCACTCCGCCCACCTCTCCAGGGACCTGAGCTGAGGTGCCCCTGCCCCATCTCCATCAGCGTTGCAGGAGAGGGGCACCAGAACCCCTCACTGCCCAAGATCAGCACACACACACAAACACCACACACTCACGGTTACCGTTATACACTTGGGACTGGATCAATTCAACTGGATCCTTCAGGAAACCAATACGCCAACAACTAACAAGATTCACAATGTGTACCTGGCGAAGGCACCAATGTATGAAGCCCACTGTGTCTCCAGTCTGTCCAGCCAGGCCCAGCATGCAGCAGCAGGCACTCAGCAAATGGCAAAGGAAGCCAGGGCATGCCTGTGTGCCCCGCTGCCCAGGAGCTGAGGCAGGATTGCAAGCTGAAGGCCAGCCCGAGCAACTTAGCCAGGCCATCTCAATACCAAGAAAAGAAATATAAGTATGGGGATAAGCTTAGCATTAGAACACTTGTCCAGCATGGATGGGGCCCTGAGTTCCATCCCCAGTACACCCCCAAAAAAACAGGTAAGCCAATTCCCATGGCCCCGGTGTCTGCACGGCTAGGACTTTATCTCACTGGCATATGCACATAGATGCTATGGGTATCCACACAGAGGATGTGTCCAGCACATGCACATCTCCAGCAGAAGCCTGGACATAATCTGAAAGTCCAACAACAGGATTCTGGTCTGGTACAAAAGAGAGTCTCTGTGCACGTGCATTGAATATATCCAGAGTCTACATAGTCCAGAGCCACAAAAAAGCCTGCCACCAATACAGGCTTTGCTTCCAAACCTGGAAGCAAGTAAGATGCCTTTCAAAAGTGAGTGGATAAACACACTCAGGTATCTCCATGCAAGAGAATGTCACTCAGCAATAGCAATAAATGAGCTCCCAAGCCAAAAAAAGTCGGCAGAAACAGAAATGCGAATGTAAGTGAAAGACATGGGTCTGTACGGCTGCATGCTGGATGGATCCCACTGTGACATTTTGGAGAAGGCAGAACTGTGGACACAGCAAAAAAGCCAGGTGGCCAGGGCTTGGGGTGGGGCACACTGAGAGGTGGGCACAGTGAAGACATCCTGTGCATGCTGCATGGTGGGCGAGGACACTGGGACAGAAGCCTGTGGGGGCTCGGCACCAGAGTGAAGCTTAAGGTGAGTCCTGGACTTTGGCTCATGTATTATTCTCCCTGCCACGGCAAAGTTCTTCAGATGGGGGATTAGACAAGATGCCGTCCTTGCTCAGCTCTGGAGCCAGAAGTCCAAGGTCAAGGGCTGGCTCCTCCTGAGGCTTCAGGGGAACGTGTCCCAGCACCTGGAGTCCTGGTGACCCCAGGTGTTGGGGCTCGTAGAAGAATCACCCCCACCTCTGCCTCCATTTTCACACAGTTCTCTCAACATGGGTCTGTGCAAAAACCTGCCCTTCTCACAAGGACGCCAGTCATATGGGATGAGGGCCCACCCTGAAGACTTCACTTTCACTTGACCGTCTGCAAGAACCTATTTCCCAATAAGGCTATATTCCTAGGTGCTGGGCACTAGGACACAATTTAACCCATAATAGTCAATGACAGTGTGCTAACCTTTGGTCATTAACTGGTCGAATGTTCCCCCCAAACGTTTTTTGTTTTGTTTCTTTTTATACATGGGAATTGAACCAAGGGGCGCTCTACCACTGAGCTGCATTCCCAACCTTTCTATTTTTTATTTTGAGACATGGCCTTGCTAAATTGCTGAGGCTGCCCTTGAACTTGGAATTCTCCTGCCTCGGCCTCCTGAGTCTCCAGGAAGGCCGTGGCGCCCAGCTCCCACTAACGTTGATGGTAAGTGTGTGGATGGGGGCTGTATATGGGAACTCTGTGCCAACTCTTCCATTTTTCTGTGCAGCCGCACCTTTCTAAAACTAGAGCCTAGGACTGGGGTGTGGCTCAGTGGCAGAGCACTTGCCAGCCTGCTGGAGACCCTGGGTTCCACCTCCAGAACACACACATGTGTACACACACAGCCCAATCACTTCCCTGCTCACGCACTTGCCTGGCTGCCCTTAATCTCAAGGTATGTGGCACAGGTAATGTGCCCACAGGCCTTTCCCGACCCAGCCCCTCACACTGGTGCTCCTGACTGCCACGCCTTTGCATACTCTGTTCCTGTGCCTGGATGCTGTTCCCACTTCTCTCCACTTAATGAACTCCTCTGTCACTTACACCTTGGGGACAACATGTCCTCCTCAGGTGTGCCTTCCAGGCCCCTTTCCACTATGGCTTAACATCTGTCACCCCTCCGACTGTGATAGGGCAGGTGCAGGAAAGGTCCCCTCTGGCAATTCCTTGCCTATGATATGACTGGTGAGATTAGAAGAAATGGCGACTCCGGGAGCCAACAAGTGGGACGACCGTGGAAGGGTAATCAGCAGGTGCCTCGAGCCCTCCCCAGACCCCCAAAGCCGGGGAGGGCAGCAGAGGCCCTTTTAAGGGTCCAGTGCCACCTCCCTTCCTGGGCCGGCGGCCCACCTCTTCACCCGAGCGAGGCTCACACAGCCCATTAAGCGATTTTTTTCTTCCACTTAGAGCAGCGCATCGACACGGATATTCAATACCTGCCAAGGCGCTGGCCTTGGAAGAGAGCGCAGCCGCCCCGGTGGACTGCCCCGCCTGTCGGTGCGCCCAGTCCGAAGCCTGTGTTTGATGCCCTCCCCTAATGAGCGGGGTCCTCTCCCTTCCAGGCAGAGGAGACGCACCCCCACACCCTCCCAGCCTTTCAAGTTCAGCGGAGCTGAGATCCAAGGTGAGGGGTGTGGAAGGAGAACCATTTTCAGGTTTTACGAAGTCACCTCCCTCTAGAAGTCCTCCTAGGTCACCGGAGCCAGGCTCAGAATTCCTGCAACCCTGGTGGTCTCCTGCCTGTGGGGGGAAGCAGGTGGGGTCCAGAGGAGGACCTGGACCTCTGTGGGGGCCCCCAAACCATGTCCAGATGTGGAGACTCCCACCTGCCGGGTCACCTCAAGGAAGGGGAGGAAGAGCTGGACACAGGTGCTCTGGGGCGCGCGGCGGGCTGAGACCTGGGCTCTGCAGACAGAGCAGGGGTTCCTAGGCGGCCGGTCACTCAGAGGCGGGCGGGCTCCGGGCCGTCGCGGGGCTGCGGCGGGGCGGGGGCGCTGTGGGCGGGGCGGAGGTGGGCCGGCGGGGCGGGGCCTGCTCGGAGGGCCGGTGCCCAGCGCGGAGGGCGGCGGGGCCCTGCGCCCGGCAGCCTGCAGCCCCAGCCTGCCCGCTCCCAGGTTATTAATTTTTCAGAGAAGAAAACGCTTTTTGTATTTTTTCCAGGCAAAATATTGATAATGGACTTAATGCGCCTTCCTGCTTTTGTGCGAGAGGCTTCTCCGTCCTGCTTGCGCGGAGCCCCCGCCCGGCCCCGTCGGCAGCCGGGCGTCCGCAGGGGCGGGCTGGGCGGGTGCGCGGGAGGCCGCTTTGATCGCCGCCTGCCCGCCGGGCCCCCGCCTCCGCCTGCGCAGCCAGAACGCCCCTCCGCCGGCGATGCGCCCTGCCAGGGGAGCGGGCTTCCGGCCGGCTCGGGCCGAGATACATCTTCGGGTTGTTTGAAATTTGCTTCTTTCTCCTGTGGCCGTGGAGAGCGGGGTGCGGGGGGCCGCTGCTTGTCCATCTACTCTCTCCACCACCCAATTGCTAAGCACCTACTGTGCGCCTGCGTCCCGCCCTCCCCCCCTCAGCTCACAGCCTGGTGGCAGAAACTAGGTACTAAGCCGAAAATTCCAGGAGAAAATGTGTCCCTGCCAACCCTGGCAAGACCCCCGAAAGGCAGGCCCCCGCACCGAGGTCTAGGAAGAGTGGAGTGGGGGGCGCTTCCCGGAGGAGGAGACCGGAGCTGAACGACCAGCATCAGTGAGAAGGGGCCATGGGGCGTCTGTCCTCGAAAAGGAACAGTCTGTGAAGACCCAGGCCATGGACAGGCAGGACCCGGTCCTCCTCCCTGTCCTTTGGAGGGTCTCCATGCCCAGGCTGCAGCCGGACCCGCTGGAGGGGAGTCACAGATCACCAGTTCCCCACACTGGTAGGTCCTGATTCAGAGGATTCAGACTCTGAAATTTGCATTCCTGGTGAGTTTGAAGGTCGCCACTGATGTGTCCAGTCGGAGAGCCTCAGCTTCGGCCTCTAGAACCACTGAGCCAGTTGCTCGGCTATATGAAGACACTGGTCAAACTAGACCTGGGTGGGCAGGGAAGGGGTGGGGGATTGGAACCAGACAACCTCAGAACCACCCCCACACCGACTGTGCTGTGAAAAACTCCCTTGAACCTCTGGGCCCTTGGTTTCCCCATCAGGAAATGGCACGATTAGTGGTTTCTGCAGGGATGAACAAAGATGACCCACGGTAAGTGCTTAGAGAAGAGCTTGGCACACAGTAGGTGCTCAATAAAAGCAGTGCCAGGTGTGATGCTAATGATGGCCAAGTATGCAATTGATTTACGGGGCAGGAGGCCTTGACTGAGCCATGGCAGATAAGAACCTCCTAAGGACACACCCCTGTGTCTAAGTCAGCTGCAGCTGCATAACAGGCATCTCAGCGAACCACACTAACACAGCACATTTATTGTCTGTTTCTGTGGACCAGAACCTGGGCTTTGCTTGGCTGGCTCCTCTTTCCGGGGTCTCACAATGCTGTAATCAAGGTGGCTAGGCTTCGTGTCCTTTTGGAACTCAAGGTCCTTCTCCAAGCTCCCGTGGTGGTTGGTGGAATTTAAGTCCTCTTGGTTGTTGGACTGAAGCCTGGTTTTCTTGCTGACTGTTCAGCCTGGGCTGCTCTCAGCAACTGGAAGGTGTCCCCTGTTCCCTGCCTCATGGTCCCTTCCAAGGACCTTGTCAACAGGATCTCTGCCTCTAGTCTGCCAGGATGGGGTCTTATAAAGTTGTCCCTGGGCAATCCTGAGAGATGGGTTCCAGCACCCCTGCAGATACCAAAATCCCTGGAATCCCAGGGGCTTACCTAACAGGGTATCGTGCTTGCATAGCACTATTCACTCCTCCCACGGACTTTAGGTCGCTCCTAACATAATGTCGACTGTGTGCATAGCTGCTACACTGTGCTGTTTAGGGGAAAGTCTGTACGTGCTTAGGACAGATGTAATTTTTTTCCCAAATGTTTTGATCACTAGTTTGCAGATAGGGGGTCCATCTGTCCAACACCAAGGAAGCACACGAGGGACACACACCTCTGCCACATTCCATTGGTTGTAAGCAAGTCACAGGCTCCACACACACTGGCGGGGAGGTGTTGTGCAGGATGAAATGCCAGGGGGCTGAGATCTTGGCCACTTCGGGGTTCTGCCAACTACACCTTGCTTGGGCTTGCAAACAGTCCCACGTCCATGACGTCAGGTGGCCATGACAGCGTTGTGGTCAGATATGGGCATTTTCGCAATTGTTTCACTTTCTGCATTGCTTGCTGGGGAGCTCAGGGCCAAAATGGAAGCCCTTGTGTGCAGGGGTTTAGGATTGCGGGACGTGGGTCTTGTAAACTCACTACCCTTAGGCCTCCTGTGCTCTCAGCCCTGTCTCTGGGCTGCTTGGTCTGGCTGCCTTGCCTCTTTGCAATCCCATCCATCCCAAAAGAGCTCACAGTGACAGAGCCCCCGGCATACGCTTGTCCCTAGGCCTCCACAGGAATTCACTCATTTCCTCCTCCACTCGTCATGTGGACAGACGGCCCTGAGAACCAGCCCAGAGCCCCACGCAGAAACGGGAGGAGCTGGGTGGTAACCCAGGCCCACTTCCAGCCTGTGAGGGCGGGTTGGGGGGGGCAAGTGCAGGACCCAGAAGTCAGCCACAGGAGGCTGGATGGCCAGCGGGGGGCGGGCTGGAGCCTCCTCTCTCCTCACAAGGGCTCTGGACATGGGGCCGCCATGGGCATAAATAATCATTCATAAACATGCCCCCACTGTGCATTGATCCATGGGCAGGGAGAAAGTGCTGCTTCAGGAAAACTCAGTCCTTCCAGTCGCGACTAGCCTCCGCCCAGCCAGGCCCTGAGACTCCATGGCCCAGGCTGGCTTGGGAGCCCTCTCCAGCCACAAGATAGGGGCAGGTCCAGATCCACAGCCCTCCCAGAGCCCCCGCGGGGCCAGCGAGGCGTCTTCACAAACACCAGTATTCAGGTGGGCTTGGAAGCTTCCAGAGCCCTGGCCTGAGCCAGGTGACAGGCACCCCCAAACCATGGCTGCCGGGGCTCCCAGTTAAAAGCACGTAGCCCAAGGCACAGAGCAGGGCATGCAGTGGGCACTCGGGCTAGAAGCAGGAGAGCAGCCTCAGGTCAGAGGCAGAAGTGCGCTGGGCCCCCGTGGGGATGGGGCTGACTCTGACTGGCCCAGTCTGGCCACCTTCACGTCAGAACCACGACTGAGTTAGATGGGCACCCATCGTGAGCCAGTCGAGCCGAGCGCTGTGACTGATCCACAGTGACTCGTGTGACCCATTAACAGACAGGACACCGAGGCCCATCGGATCCACAGTACCGCCCAGACTGTCAGCTGGGAAGGGGTCGGCGGGCTCAGGGGCTCTAGGCCAGCCGATCGTAAACCCCACCATGGCCTGAGTCCACCCTCCAGTTTCCTGTCAAGGCAGCCATGGCAGCCGAGGGGCGGGGGCCGCGGTTGACTTATCCATAGGTCCTAGATGACAGTCCTGCCTTGCCACCTGCCAGGAGCAGTGAGCTGAGGCCAACTCCGACGACTGCCCTATTCCCAGGAGCATCTGACTGCCTGGACGTCCCCTCCAGCACCTCCATCGCTGCGGCTCCCTGAGAAGAAGCAGAGACAACCCCACCCCCAGGAGGCCGAGGATCAGAAAATCAGGGGCACAGAGACCAGTCAAGAACTCTGGAAGGAAGCCTTAAAACCAAAGCTGGACCCTAGGCTGCCTAAGTCCACCTGTCCTGGACCCGGTGGTGCCTCCCCCAGGACCCTCCTCTAGGCCTCAGTTTGCTCACCTGTGACGTGGGGTCCCCTGTGGTCCAGCTCGGATGCAGCCAGATCCGCAGGTTCCAGAGGGGAAGGAGTTGCTTCCCTTTCTGTTGCCCACCTGGCCTCCTCCCTCCTGCCTCCCAGTGCAGAGCTGGCCTTGCTGGGTCGATGGGAGGATCAATCCCAGCAGTGGGGCCAGAGGGCCTCCTGGTTCCTCTGGGCAGCCTCTCCCCACCTCCTCCCTGCCTTCCCTCAGGCCCTGGCCTGCCCTCCCCAGCCTGGCTCTTGTTCTTTGGGGGCTGGACACACCTTGTTGGCTCCACCTGTCAGGAGCCCTTTCTGAGCACTTTCCAGATGTCCTGCTGCTTCATTCCACGCCATGGAAGGGAAGACCGAGGCTCAGAAGGGTCAGCAACATGGATAATGAGAACTGAGATGGGAATCCAGGACTGGTCCTTAACCTTACGGGGACAAAGCCCCTGATGTAGGTACTGGAGGAGCCCACGGGGAACAAGCCTGAGGGGCTGGCGTGAGGCCAGCCGGCCCACAGGACAGCTGCAGAGTGCCTTGGAGTGGCTGTCACAGAAGGCAGGCCCCCACCTGTGAAGTGGGTGCAGGAAGGAGGCCGCCCGGGAGGCGCCTGCCATTCACTCCACTTCTGGGATAGAGGGCCCTTGACTGGCAAGAGGCTGAGAGGTGCCACCCTGGGAATCAGGAGCCTGGGATCACCTGTTTCTCCGGCAAGGTGTTGACCAGCTGTGGCTCGGCCCCGCCCTTCCTGCAGGTGCTGTGACCCTAAGGAAGCCTGTTGCTCCCCACCCCTGGCCACCTCTAAGGGGACCTTCCTGGCTAGCCTGACAGGAAGGACCAAGGGGCATTTTCTCACTCCCCATGTCCCCATCAGGTCTCCCACTCCAGGGCGAGCACAGCTGGGGCGAGGAGAGGGCTGGGGAGGGTTCCTGGAGACTCTGCCTCTTTACCTCCAATACAGAGGGGCTTAATGGTATCAGGAATGATTTGTTTTGTTTAAATTGAAGAAGAGGAAGGGAGGGAACCCAAGCAGCAGCGCCTACCCGGCCTAGCACGGATCTACCTGGAGGGGCCTGGGTGCTTGCTGGGGGGGAGGGCTGAACAGCAACTGCAGCCCTTAGCGCAGGGAGGAGGGAGCAGGCTGGGAGGGAGGGAGAGGGCAGGGGAGGCAGAGGGAGGGAGGAGGCTGGGGGGAGGGGAAGGTCCTCCGAGACCCCAGTCAGCCCTCACCATTTAAGACCCTCAGGCTCCCCGCTCCTTGCCTTCTCTGTGGGAGAAACCAAGGCCCAGAAAGAAGCCCAACTCCAAGGTCCAAAGCTGGCCGTACCTTCCACCGCCTGAGGACCCTGCCCTGAGCGCCAGCCCTGCCCCACCCCAGCAGGGCTCCTGGGGGTCAGGCTGCCTCCCTAGCCCCTAGGCCCTTCTGTTCCTGTGTCTTTCATGATTCACCATGTGGAGCAGCTGGGGGGCCACCCAGGAGCCTCATATCCCCTCCATGCCTTGACCTGGCTGGGCTGAGCTACCTGGCTACTGGGGTTCAGGCCTTAAGTGCAGGATGACCCCTTCAGTGCTGGGGACCCCTTAAGTGCAGGATGACCGCCCCTCCTGTGTCCCATCACTGCACCCACACCAGGGCCTGGGGGTCCTGGGTTCCCTGGGAGTGTCGTGGGACCCTCCTGCAGGAGAATACCATCACCCCTGAATTTAGGCAAGACTTCAGCACCCCTGGGGGGAAGACCTGCTCCGCTTCTGGCCAGACAGGGACACTGGAGTGCATCCAGGCCAGACACACCAACTGGACACATGTCAAGGCTCGAGGTCAGCTCACTGGTGGCCAGGGGCACACCTCAGAGCCGCCCTCTCCTCCACTTCCTCATCCGACACGTGGGAACCATGGAGAGGCCCTCTCCCCACCAGGCAGAGTGTTGGACTGATGGAAATGGACCGCTGGGCGGAGCTCCCCGGGGACTGGGGACCCTGTCCAGGAAGGAGTCTGCTGCTGACGGAACAAGGGAGAGAAACAGCTTCCTTCCTGCATGGGCGACTCACCTGTGGGCTCGGAGCAAACCCCTCCCACTAGACAGGCACTCACCGGACAGGCCGCCCGCTCCATTCCCACCCCGTCTAACTGGGGAGTCTTCCAAAGGGTCCCTGGAGCCCTCCCTGCTTTGCTTCCCAGCCTGAGGACAAACCCTTGGGCTCTGGGCCTGGCATTCCAGGCTGACTCTCACCCTGCCCCCACCAGCTTGAGGCAGGCTCCATCTCACTGACTCATTCAACAAACACTTCCTAATGAAGGCCTGTGAGGTGCCGGGACCAGGCTGATACCAGACTCCAGGCCCTGCTCTACCCGCTTCTCAATTGAGTCTTTTCATCCCTCGATTCACTCCTATGTATCCTCAAGACCCAGTTTCTAGGTCCCTCCTTGGAGACGGGAGGTTCGGCTCCCTGTGTCCGGCCCTGGGTGCCTGCAGTGGAGGGCAGCACTTGTCTTTCCCTCCAAAACTTGAGAGCTCTAGGTGTGGGGGGGGGGGGGTGTTGGGGCACACAGAGAGGTTTATTAAAATAAGTGAGAAGCTCAGTTTCACCACCCTGCATGTGCATGCAGATTCTTGCTGGTGAGGTTGCCTCAGAGACAGGACTCGGGTGTGGTCAGATAAATGGCACGTTAATGGGGCACCACCTGCCTGGAATGAGGCAGGCCGGGGGAGGGATCAGATGCCCAGGGTAGCCCACCTGCATTGGGCCCTGGGGGCGGGGCGGGGTCCTCACTCTGGGCTGGGACCTTGGTCTCCAAGTGTGGAACACAAGTGCCTGTCCTTTCACGTTTCTACAGTCCTGTTCACAGTCTGGACACATCAGGGTGTCCACCCAGGCAAGTTCTGGCTTGGGGACCCCGTCCTAAGTCTGCATCTGGGAGGGCCACCGGTCTACAGCCCCACTCATCCAGCCCCGGGCCTCCGCCACCCAACCGCAGCGCTGTGCTCCAAGATCCGCCGGCTGGCTTTCTGCAAGAACACTGGGACTAATACATACAATTTTTTTCCACGGTTTTAATCGTCAAAGGACCTGCCTTCCAGGAAGGGCGCTCAGGGGGTTAAGTGATAACGGGGCAAACTAGGGGCACAGGGTCTAGCTCAGCGAAGCCAGGAGCACACCCGGGCCGGGGCGGCAGTTGGGTGACTCCTGAGAGACGCGCTCCACGCGGGTTTCGTTGCGCCGGGGAAGTCCGCGGCCTGCAATGCGCAGCCACGCAGGGTCAGCGGAGTTCAGGGGGAGGGAGCCCTGGAGCTCTCTGCCCCGTCCGGTTCCTTTCCCCACCCCCAGGGACTGCAGCCAACACCCCGCCCGACCTGGCCTCAGTTTCCCAGACTGGACAAACTTGCAGTTTTCTGCTGAGCGCACGGTGCGGGGAGACGATCTCAAAAGAGCCGAGAAAAAAGGGGTCCGGGCCTGCGGGAGGGAACGCAATGCCGTCCCCACCCACACCTGGCTGCGCCTCAGACCCCTATCCAGCGCCGGGATCTGCACCCGACAGGCGGCGCGCAGAGGAAGCGAAAGCAGGGGAAGCGGGCGAGGGAGACCGGACAGATCTTGGGTAAACCTTTCCTCTCCCCTCGCCGGAACTCGGACACCGCAGGCCCAGCCTGTCACTTTCTGGGTGGGGAAACCGAGGCGCGGCCAGGGCAGTGTCCCCCTGCGCCCTCCCCAGCGGGCGGAATTCCCTTCTCTAATTGCTTGCTCCGGGCCGAGGGAGGGGGCAGGGGACGCGGGCCCCAGGGCTGCCCCACCTCGTCCCTGCCGCCCAGCCCCGGTGCCCCAAGCAAACAAGTGCGGTGTTTGCCGAGCGCGCGGCGGGCAGCGCGGCCCAAGAGCGAGGAGGATTCGATGGAGCCGCGCGCCGGCGGCGGGGGCGACGAAGCCGGGGCGGGCGCGGGGATCGATCCGGCGCAGCTGTCGCGGAAGAGCCCGGGAAGCATCCACGCCGCGGGCCCCGGCGCCCCCGACCGCGCGCAGGAATCGCGGGACGCTGGGCCCTTCGGAGGCGAAACCCCGGAGTCGGCCCACGGGGGGTGCGACGCTGGGGACGTTCCTGTGGCCGCCGTCCAGGAGTGGAGCCTGCGGACTCCGTGCAGTGCCGCCCGCCCGCCCGGGCCGAAAAGTCCGCCCTTCCTCCGTCCGAACCCAGGCCCCGACCCCGCCCGAACGAAGGCGGCGGGGTGCGGGCGGCAGCCAGCGGGACGCGCCTGGATTGGCGGCCGGGACTTGGGGCGCCCGCAGGTTCGGGGGCTGAGGAAGCGGCGGTGCGGACCTCTGGCTCCAGCGGGTGGGGCGGGTATGAATCTCCGTGATTTAGTCAAACCTCGCTCCAATAAAAGGGGAGAAGGGTGACGGTGGCTGGTGACTCTCATTTCCTCAGGCGACAGACCCAACCAAGGAATCCGCGGCGGACTGCGGAGACAGCCGGAGAGGCCCGGAAAGGGAAACTTCGGGCGCCCACCCCCACGCCCCAATATTCTTAGCTGCCACGGGAGAGCTGAGAACAGGGATGGCCGTGGATAAATGATACCGGTTAAGCCACATTCAAGCTTTGAGTGGTTTTCTGGTGGTGGAAGCGACAGAGCCCACTGGACTCCAGAGTCAGAAGCCCCGAGCCTCAGCGGGTGCTTCCCTTGCCGACTTTCACAGCCCTCGGGTTAGGTCTCAGAGGCTGCTCTTCCCGGCTTCACTCAGGTCTGGGCTGGCACAGAGAGGGTGGGTGTCTGCCCGGCACTGCCCAGCTAGAGTTGAGGCACCCCTAGGCGCATAAGCTGGCGCCTAGAGTCAATCTCCAATTTTCCCGGAGGGGATACTGAGGCCAGAGAACTTCTGCGACATGTCTGAGGTCCCACAGGGACAGGGATGGGGGCGCCCTGCCCCCATCCAGCACACCCCTCCCCCTCCCGCAATTTGCCTAATGACCCTGGATCGATCAACGCCCCAGCCACCCGCCTGCCCCATGGCCGGCTCAATTCTATTTCACTAATTACTAAGAACTGATGCTGGGGGCCCCTGGCACCAGAGGGCCACATTTGCCCTCTAGGGACTAGCAAAATTTTGCTCCATCTCTCTAGTGGGACCACAGCTTCTACAAAGGGCCAGATCCCTGCCCCTGAGGGAGCCCAAGTTCCCCAACCTAAGAGCGAGGACTGGACACACCTGGACAAGGCCCAGTTCAGGAGCTGGGAGGCCCCTTTCAGTTGTAAGGGGCAATCCTGAGGTAGCAGAGAAGCGGCCACTATCTCAAAGTCCAGATCCAACTCTCTCCTTCAAATGGTGGCTTTCCCCATTTGAAAAGTCACAGTGCTTGTTATAAAAATGAAAACAATGGGGCTGTAGAAGATGTATAAAGAAGGAAGCCCAGATCGTCCCCAATGCCTCCCCAGCAAGCTGCCCACAGCTGGCATCTGGGGACAACGTCCCTCTCTGTTTCCACCCGTAGAGACCTAAGCCCCAGCTCCCCTTCCCTGAGCCCAGGATGTTATAGTTGTACAGCAGTTGATTGATTTTTAGAACCCACGATTATTTTTAATTATCTGTGATTGTTGCTAAGTAGAATTGGGGACTTCAGAGTCAGCCCAAGCACAGCCAGACTCCCCCGTCCCGCCTTGCGAGAGCTGAAAGGGGAGGGGGAAACTCACCTGCCCAGACCAGGCCCCCCACCTAGTAGAAAAGTGTGATGATGTATACAACCTGAAACTGTACACAAGCCCTGAAGTGGGGAAGTCCGAGGACCTGTATTTGGCTGGGGTGGTGTTGGCTTTTGGACAACACCAGAATGGAGGGGACAAACTGGGTCTGAACCATAAGGGAACGGGTGGTGTGAGGGGAGTGTGCCTGATAAAGAGTAGGTGCTCGCTGGATGCTCAGTCCTAAGCACCAAGCACTAACAGGGGTCCCCGTTAGCCCTGTCCCACTCGGGAGTTGGAGCACACCACTCTACTTCTACCCCCAAGCTCAGGTGCTGGATCAACCATTGCCCCCCACAGCCCAGTCCACCCAGGCACAGCCCCCTCCCTGCCTGGGGATAGCACAGACCCTCCTCACCCTTCTCCCCACTGTAGAAGACTGGTATGGTGTCTGGCCTAGCCACACTGCTGGTCACGGACCCTCCAATGTGCAGCCAGGTCCACAGGGGCCAGAGGATCATTTTGAAAGCCTGAGGTTGCCCAGCAGGTTGCATGTAGGGGGCAGTGAGCCCCTGACTGGGTCTTCCCTGGCCCTGGACTTAGACCCCTACTTCCAAATGGGTTACCCTGGGGACGATGTCATGGGAGGGAAGGAGGACGGCTGGGGCTGCATTTTGGATACCCTCCTACCTTCAGACTCAGGCTCCAAGATGGGAGGACCCTCCAGGGGGGCCTGGGCACTCTGGACCCTCCTCTCTGACCTGCATCTCATTCCCTGGAGGGATCTTGTCTACAGAGGTCTCTCTGATTATAGAAAGCCCCTCTGTTTATCCCATTTCCAAGATGACCCTGGACCTTGCCTGTCTCCAGGGGGTGAAAAGCACCTTGGCTTTCCCCACCCAGGGAAGACTCCAGAGACATGGAAATAGGACATGTCCTCAGCCTCTCTGGGCTGGAGGGTGACAGGTAATCGTGAATGGTAACCCTCCGGCTCTGGGCACGTGGGATGGGAGGAAAGTAGAAGGACCCTGGAATTGGGAAGGGCCTTTGGAACCCCAGAGGCTGGATATTCCATTGCACATTTGGGGAAACTGAGGTCCACCTGGCTGATGTTGACACCTGGGGCAAGGTAGACTGTGACCTCCCTCTTTCCCCACTTCTCCCCCAAAAAGGACATGTGAGAGGCACTGTGACTCCCTGTATGCCTGAGGGTAGAGCTTGCAGAAGCCACCTTCTTCCTGGGGTTCTGTGCAGGGGGCAGAGGAGATCTCTGAAAGTCCATCACTCACACACCCAGGTATTCTGAGGAGGTGAACTAGGATCCATGCAGGAAAGTCACATTCCAGGCTCTCTGGGAAGAACCACAAAGCATAGACTCAGAGGCGAGGCCCCCTGCCCTCCCTTTGACCGAAACTGTCCTCAGACCCCCATTCTCTGTACTGGGAGCTTTCCGGTACCGGCGGCCCCAGGGGGCCGGAAAGGCTTAGGGATACCGAACCTAGAACCCCGGGTCTGGCCCCTTCCGGCCAGGCTGACCCACTCCAGCCTGCTTCGCGCTCGAGGGGGCCGGGGCGGGCCGAGAGCGAGGCGGCAGGAGGCAGCGGCGGCGGGAGCCGGTGGGCGGGGGCGCTGACGTCAGACCCGGGCCCGGGCGCCAGCGGCTGCTCCCCCGCCACATCCTGGTGGCCGTGCTCGCAGCCGGGCCGGGCCGTGCGCCGCGTAGCCGGGCAGCCTCGCGCGCAGCCACCGGGGAGCAGGCGGGGGCCATGCAGCGGCCTTGAGCGCGCCAGGCCGGCGCCGAGCAGCGCGCGCGTCGGGCGGGAGGCCGAGCCGGCGAGCGGCCAGCGCACGGCGGCGGAGCATGGAGCTGAGCCTGGAGAGCCTGGGGGGGCTGCACGGTGTGGCCCACGCGCAGGCGGGCGAGCTGCTGAGCCCGGGCCACGCGCGCTCGGCGGCGGCACAGCACCGCAGCCTGGTGGCGCCGGGGCGCCCGGGTCTGGTGGCCGGCATGGCCAGCCTGCTGGACGGCGGCGGCGGCGGCGGGGGCGCCGGGGGCGCGGGCGGCGCGAGCAGCGCAGGCGGCGGCGCCGACTTCCGCGGGGAGCTGGCGGGCCCTCTGCACCCAGCCATGGGTATGGCCTGCGAGGCGCCAGGTCTGGGTGGCACCTACACGACGCTCACGCCCCTGCAGCACCTGCCGCCTCTCGCAGCTGTAGCCGACAAGTTCCACCAGCACGCCGCTGCCGCGGCCGTGGCTGGAGCGCACGCCGGCCACCCCCACGCACACCCGCACCCGGCGGCCGCGCCGCCCCCGCCGCCCCCGCCGCAACGCCTGGCTGCCAGTGTGAGCGGCAGCTTCACCCTCATGCGCGACGAGCGTGCTGCGCTCGCCTCTGTGGGCCATCTCTACGGGCCCTATGGAAAGGAGCTGCCCGCCATGGGGTCGCCGCTGTCACCGCTGCCCAACGCGTTACCGCCGGCGCTGCACAGCGCCCCTCAGCCGCCGCCGCCGCCACCGCCGCCGCTGGCTGCCTACGGGGCGCCGGGCCACCTGGCCGGGGACAAGCTGCTGCCGCCCGCTGCCTTCGAGCCGCACGCCGCGCTGCTGGGGCGAGCCGAGGACGCGCTGGCCCGAGGGCTGCCCGGAGGCGGAGGCGGTGCAGGTGGTGGTGGATCGGGCGGCGGAGGCTCCGCGGGGTTGCTGGCGCCGCTCGGAGGGCTGGCGGCTGCCGGGGCGCACGGGCCGCACTCTGGCGGCAGCGGCCCAGGCGGAGGCAGCGGCGGCCCCGGGGCGGGCACCGCGGCCGAGGAGATCAACACCAAGGAGGTGGCGCAGCGTATCACCGCGGAGCTGAAGCGCTACAGCATTCCGCAGGCCATCTTCGCGCAGCGCATCCTGTGCCGCTCTCAGGGCACGCTCTCCGACCTGCTGCGCAACCCCAAGCCGTGGAGCAAGCTCAAGTCGGGCCGCGAGACCTTCCGCAGGATGTGGAAGTGGCTGCAGGAGCCGGAGTTCCAGCGCATGTCGGCGCTGCGCCTCGCAGGTAGGAGCGCGTCACTCACCGCCCGATCCCAGAGCGCGGGCTCTGGGTTCCCCAGCGACAAGCCGCGAGGCGGCAGTGCGCCCGGACCCTCTCCCTGCGCTCCTACCCGGCGCCCTGCTAGTCCGGGCGGGCTCACGGAAGGCGAGGTTGCGGTCTGCGCTTCTGCGGGTTTGTACCGACACCAAAAGGGAGAAAGGAATTGCGAGGGTTCCCTCCACCTTGTCACCCCGCTGCCCTTTCCGGACGGGTAGGGGTCCCTAGTCCTTTTGGACTGCTGGGAGGGTCCCAGCCGCTCCCCGAAGCATGGCTCAGTGTAGTTCATTGTGTGTGTGTGTGTGTGTGTGTGTGTGTCCACGATCGCGTGCGCGCCTAGAAAGGGGTGGTGTTGCTGCTGTGTCCCCGGACAAGTCACTGCTGTCAGCAGTGCCACTCCCCTCCTCCTGACGCGCCCAAGAAGAGGGACCGCTGAGCGTCCAGCCCCGGGCCATGGAGTCGGTGCTCAGCCCCAGCCCCGGCGCTCTCTTCTTTGTAGCTCAGCCCCTGCGATCGATAGCCCCCTCCCCCACTCCGGCCGCTGGCAAAGGTCACCCGAGAATGGGCGGGGGAGGGGCGGCCCTGGGGACCCTCAGCTCTGGCGGCCCAGAGGCCTTCACACCCGAGTCTAGCCCCGCCTCTGCCCGCGTTTGCTCCTGGCTGGGGTGCGGGCGCCCACCTTGCAGTTCTGGTCTTTCTCCCTTCTACTTCGCATCCCTCTGTCCCGACAAACTGCTCTTTATTTTTAGCTTGCTCCAGGATTTCTCCAGTTCCTCCTCCTTCTTTCCTCTCTCTGTCTGTTGCCTCAATCTCTCAGTCCCGTCCAGGCAGCAGCCTTCTGGGGATCCCCATTTCTCCTCCCTTCCCGCTGACCGTAGCTGGGTCTCCAGGAACCCAGGTCAGAACCCTATATCCTGTGTTTGCCAGGGTGCAAGAGAGCTCCTGGCCTAGGAAGGAGGTCTTTCCCTAGCCATGTTGGGGAGGGGGCTGCACACCCCTGCCACAGGGACAATAGCAGCTTCCAGTGCCAGATCGATCGGCTTCTCCAGCACACAAGGGCAAGGAGGGTGGGGGCAGGCGGGGGCTCAAGCCAGACTCCCCATTAGCCAGGAGACAAGCAGGGTTTGACTGCACCCCTGCTCATCCCACCAAGCAGGGGGTGGGGAAGAAGATGCCAGCTGGGGGAGGGGTGGGCCAGGTTTGTCAGCCCCCCCCCCCCAAGCCTTGTTCTCTTCACACCCAGGCAGACTGGACAGCCTCCTGGAGGCCAGCACACTCAGGCATGCCTCAGTTTCCCCTTCTGAAAACCAGGTGTCTAGCTGGAGCCTCATATGGGATTCTTGGATTTTCCACTTGGAGTCACCGGGAAATAAACTGCCTTTTGAATGTGGCAGACAACTATATCCCTCAGCAGGTTGCTGGGCCATGTTAGAAACGGCTGCTAGAACCTGGACAGTTTCCGGTGAGGGTTGGACCACTGTGTCCTGTTCCCATGACACATGCGGGGGCACGTGTGGTCTCACTGTGGATGTTCAGTCCTATCAATACACAATGGCGGCCTGCAGCGTGTGATGCGTGTGACCTCAGGTGGCAGAGAGCACATCCCATCTGCTCTGTGGAAGGGGAGCCCTCTCCAGGAGTGAGCCGCTGTCACTGAGCCAGGTGTTTTATATGCCTCCGTGCCCAAATCCAGGGCATACTTTGGGGGACGCTGCACCACCGCAGGTGCACCCTGAATTGACCAGAGTCGTGGCATTTCCCACGGCAGCTTACTATGTAAGATGACCCTTCAGTGGCATTCAAATGGCATGTTTGGGGGGCCCACAGATCACCCAGAGCATCACCCGGCCAAGACAGAAGTGCACGCCCCCTTGGGAAGGAGGGCACTGCTGGGGGAACAGTGCCACCTTGGCGTGGAGACTGCCGGGTGCCCCAGCCCTTGGTCTGTGCTCCTCGGTCCACCGCCTGGTCCCCAGGCCGCAGTGCCTGCTTGCAGCTGTTGTGATTACGGAGTGAAACAGGCCACGCTGGAGTTCTGGATCTCTTCCTGACTCTGCAGCCAACGCGGAACTGTCTCACCTTCCCGAGCCTGTTTCCCCATTTAGGAAACTAGCTAGAATGGAGGCCATCTCAGTAGCCTGGGGCGACAGGAGCGTGAGAAGGGCTCCGCACACACTGGGCCTCCGGCAGAACACTGGGACATAATGAACCTAATGAACCGGGACCACTGACTTGTCCCCAGGTCTGCCGGGCGGCCCAGCCTGACCTTCCCTCGCCCCTTGCGGGCGCGCACACCTGCACCCTGCACCCGCGAGGTCCGAGGCGGCGAGGCTGCGGGGTAATTAGGCTCCGGCCGAGGCCTTTAGTTCCGGTCGCTGCGCAAATGAAGAGCGGTTAAGTGGCGGCAAATCGTGCGGTTAGCGGCAGGCGGCAGGGCGCGTCCCCACTCGACAGCCGCCCTGCAAGGCGACAGCCCCAAGCACCTGCAGACGCCCCAAGTCGCGGCGCTCAGCCACCGGCCTCAGCACAATTCCAGCCCCGCGGGGCAGACGCACCCTGCCTCCACCCTCCCAGCGCGGCCAAACGCTCCTACCTTTCCCACGGCCTCCGCCCCGTCCCAGAACTTTCTGCCCCAGTCCTCTTGACGCTGGCCGCAGGTCAGCCACTCGTCCCTGAACCGCGAGTGTCTCCCAGGTGCGGGAGAGAAGGGACACCGAAGGTCAAGGACAGAGGCGCGCAGATAGGAGAGGGAAGGAAAGGGACCATCGGGGAGGAGACAGAAAGCAGAAAGTAAAGAGAACTGCAGGGAGGAGCGCGGCGAAGAGCAGCCCGCAACAGGCGCGAGGGAAGGCCAGAGGGAGACAAAGCAGGCGCGGAGCAGGGGTGAGAGCCGAGTCTGGGCAGGGAGGAGGAGGAAACCGGCGGTTTCTTTGTCTGATTGAGACGCCCAGGAAATCCCCTAAAGAGCTGAGTCCCAGGCCGGCGCCCGGTTCCGTGTGCCTCATTTTGCCCATCTGTAAAACGTGCATGTTTTGGTGGTGGAGCCAGGTTCTGACTGTGACAAGCTGATTCTGGGTCCTGCAAATGCCAGCAAGCCCCAGTCTGCAGCCCCCGACCCCATTCCCACTGGGCTGGGGGCTTCACCCAGGGTCTCCTTGCAGAGGCCCCTCCCCCGCAAACTGTGATTATGGGAGAGGGGCTGGGGGAGGGGCGGGACGGTCGATGAATTCGAATTACCGTCTCTAATTCATCACCGTGCCTGGGTCGATAGCTTCGGCCATCTTCAAATATTGTTTAAATTGCAACTCCGGAGGAAAAGTATTTTTTTGTAACTGATCAGAAAAATATACATATACATAACAAAATATCAGATGGGGTCCGTGGAAAAGGGGGCCCTGTCTTTGTCCTTCTCCTCCTCCTGCTTCTTCCTGAGCAGGGTGCTGAGGTGGAGCCCAGAATCCCTGAGGGATGGTGGAGACCATCGTGAGGAAAACCAGGGCAGGGAGGGACCCAGGGCCAATGGAATGCTTGGCCCCTAGATGGGAAAATTGTCGGAAGATCAAAACCAGAGCTGTTTCTGGCACTGGGTGGGCAGAGGGGTTGGGAATGGAAAGGGAAAGAGGGGCACGTCGGCCCCACCCAGGCTCCGTGGCCCGCTCTGTACATCAACCCCAGTCTGCTTCCACCATTCAGGACGGGGTTGATACAGGGGAGGCCCCAGCTGCAAGTCTGGGTAGAGACAGCTGTACCCTCTTAAAGACCCCGTTCCCTCTGTGAAGACCTCACCTCTTACAGACACCCCAGAAGAGAGCTCTGGCCCCAGGAGGCAGCAGACCAGTGTTGGGGACCTTGGAGACCCGGGTCACCGGGGCGGCATCCCTGACTGAATGATCTCAGGCAGGAGTCTGAGCTTCCATTTCCCCATCTCAGAAATAGATGGAATTAAATGACCCCTCAGAGAGTCAAGGGCCAAGGTGCTGGAGGGGATCTGTGAGCCCGAGACCCATGGTGGGGCCTGGAGGGACTCTGCAGGTACCCACAGGGGAATTCCCAGGGCAGGCTGTAAGTGCCGGATCTAGGAGCGATCACCATGCATGAAGCCCAGTGTGACTTTGGTGTCCCCAGCTAGTGCCCTCCCTCTCAGGGAGCACAAGCTCGGACCATGCCTGGGGTCCAGTGGAGATGCAGGGGAGGAAGGCAGTGTGGGCATGGGTGGGGTCACCTGGGATGCCTGGGTCCTCATCCCCACTCCTGAAGTAAGACATGCAGCGGTCTATGCCACTCCCTTTTCAATTAACTGCAGGTACTGTGCCCGCTTTACAGACAAGCAAAGCTGAGGCTGAGGGCCAGGAGGGCACCTGCCCAAAGCCGTGCCCCTTTATGATTCAGAGCCAGGCTCCAGCAGCCTCAGCTTCCATAATGGGGGAGCGTGGGGGGTTCCAGCTCCTCTACCTGCTGAGCCTCGTGGAGCTGAGCCCAGGCTGGGCAGCCCCAAGCACCCTGACCGCCTAGTCACGCAGGGAGGGCTCCCTGGAGCTGGCTGGGAGTGGGGAAGCCCTCTGAGGCCAGAGCAGGAGCTGGGCGCCCGCTGGGCACGGCGCTGTCTAGCTTACGGGCTGCTTGGGTGGCCCTGTGCTGGGTGACTGTGGCCAGGTCCACCTTTCCTGTTTCCTGGAGCCACTCATTTAGCAGTGGGGCCTGTGCTTCCCCTCCAGGTCCTTAGAGGACAGCAGTTCCCACCAGAGTCCCCAAGGAGAGGGGTCAGGGCCAGGTTTCAGCTTCTTCCATCCAACTGGGTCGACCAGGGTCCCTGCTCTTCTGCCTTTTCCCAATGCCAAGCCCCTAGGTGAGCCTGGGCCCAGCATTGGAGGTCCAGCCCCCACCAGGGCCAGGCACAATAATTCCTCTCTGTGATGACATCGGAGCGACTTGGTAGAACAGTCACTTCCACATCCCCCATATCACTGAAGGAGCCCAGAGATGAGTCTGGGGAGTTGACTGCTTGGCAGGAGGATGGGCTGATATTCAGCCCCTTTATTCAGCCCCTTTATTTAAGTCCCCTTAGGTTAAGTCTTGACCCAGCGTCCCCCATCTCCTCTTTAAATCTCTCTCCCATTCCTGTGTTTGTTTCTTCCCTATCAACCATTACCACTCTAGTCTGAACCACCCCACCCCACCCTGCTGCAGTCACCTCCTTACTGGTCTTCTCCGTTCACCCCTTTCTTCTCTCTCCCACAAGCTAAGGGGGCCTTTTGTGGGTACTTGGCAGCTTGGCGCTCCCCACAGTTCCATGAGACCCTCTCAGAGCCCTTGAGATGTGGAGGTAGCTTCCTGTCCAATCTCTTCTGACTCTCATCTTCCTGCATGGACAGGGAGGGCACTTCTAACTGGGGGGATCCATGGGGACAAAGGCTGGGACGCAGGGAAGTTGGGGCAGCTGTAGGGAGTGAGGCCAGGCCCCTGCAGCCTCTTTGTGTGTAGCAGCAAGCGGCCCAGCTTAACCAAAGGAGCTCAAGCTGGTTTGGATCAAGTTTTTAATTAAATATAGACCCTGATCAATATGAAGGCCGCACTAATGGGGGAGGGGAGAGGCTGGGCCCAGAGTCGGGGGCTGGGAGGTGTGCCTGACCTTGGGCAGGCCCAGGACACCTGCAGCCTCAGTTTCCCCTCTGCCAAGTAGGTGTAGATGTGTGTGGAGACAGAAAACTGCCATCCTTTCACCTGGAGCCTTGCCAGGTGGGTAGATGTCTGGGTGAGGGCCCCCAGACTCAACACCCAAAGGCACAAAGTTACAGCAGAGAAACAAGAACGGAGAGATGCGTGGGTGACAGACGGCAGCTGGAGAGCTGCGGGTTGTGGTGTCACGCCGGGGAGACCGCGAGGGTAGGCATTCACAGGACAGGTGTGCAGACCCAGACTCTGGACCCCCACCACCTGCAGACAGCTTTGGCACCTGGAGGCAGCAGAGAGGCCGGCGGGCATCTGAAGACCTGTCTCCAGGCGCAGCGCTGCGCAGTTTGGAGACGGCGCGCGCGGGTGGCTGAAGGTCGTCCAGCCTCCACGTGCGTCAGCCAGTCGAGCTCTTCCCGCGCCTGGGGGAACAGTCCCGGGCGCTGGGAGCGGGTGGAGCCTGCTCGCAGGGTGAACGGGACGCTGGGCGGGGACGACGGGAGCCCACTCTTCCCGCGTTCTCGGGACCCTCGCCGGGACGCCCGTGAGTCTGTCGGGCCCACCCTGCAGAGCCGCCCAGTCCTTCTGGAGCCGCCGCGTTCTGCGCCTCCACCCTCGCGGAGAGCCCGACCTAGAAGCACCGGTGCGCGCTCGCCCTCCGGAGCCCTCGGCAGCCCCGAGGGATCTGGGCGCGAGAGGCCGGGCGGAAGCAGACCGCGACCCCTGCGCTGCCCGCGACCTCTACACTTAAGGGCTCAAAGACGGAGCGCGGCCCTCAGTGCGCCGGGTTCCACCCCGGAGGAGCCCCGGGGGGGGGGTCGCAGCCTTCGGCCCGCGGCCTCCTCGGCGGCGCCGGTGCGCTCAGCACGCCGGCTCCCCGTCCTCTTACTGCTGCAGCGTTTCCCGGGGTTCTTTAAAGAAGAGTCCGAGCTGTTTAAAAAGAGGTGACACGTCAGTTTCCAGATTATTCTTGTTCTTTTTCACGGGGCTGGGGATTGAACCCAGTGGCAAGGTGCACCGCGCTGAGCTAGATCCGCAGCCCTTTTCATTTCTGAAGCTTGAGACAGGCTCTCCCTCAGGGGCGGAAGCCGATCTCCGACTTGCCATCTTCCTGCCTCAGCCTCCAAGTCTAGATGAGCAGAGGCTGCCATCCCTCCTTACTGGTGGGAGGCGGGCTTTCCGGTTCTTCCCCAAAGGGTCTGCACTGAAAGAGGCAGCAATTGTTTTATTTTTCCTTTCCTTTTTCCAAGGTCTGGGGTCTGATTAAAAAGAAAGAAAGAAGGCCGGGGAGAAAACTGTAAACAAGAGCCTCAAGTATATGAGCCTCCCCAGGCCAGCGAGTCCACCATGAAAAGAGCTTTTTGCTGGCTGCCTAGTAGTCTAGTATTTGCTTTTCATTCTTTATTTAACTGCTTCCTCTTCCTGCCCACACGTAGGCTGTTTAAAATCCTTTGCCCTCCCACAGGGCTGCAGGGAATGAGCCAGGAGGGGCGGGGTGGGTCACTTTGCTGTGTTTATCTGTGGATTAATTTCCTAATAATTGCAATGCTGGGTCAGCCCCGTCCCTTTTTGTGAGCGGCCTCTCCTGACCGGTTCCTTATCTGTTTCCTTTCCGGCCATCTTTTTCAAATTCATTTCTCAGTGTCAGATCCTGAATGTCTTTTTGAAAACCAAAGCTCCTTGCAGGTGTGGGCGTGTGTGTGTGTGTGCAGTGTGCACCTGGGCCACTAAGTCGGTTGCCCCCAGGGAGGGTGCCCGAATGGGGGTCCCTGGGGCTGGATGTTGTCCATGAGTCACCCCCTGCCCCCACCCTGGGGGAGCCGTGGGGGTGGGCAGAGAGGGTGCTGACTGCCCGCTGCCCTGGTAAGTCTTTGAAAGGTTCAGAACTAAATTACAGTGGGGCCATTAATATGCCATTAGAGGAGGTGGGTGGGAGAGAGGGAGGTGGGTCTCTACCAAGATGGGGTGCTGGCTGCAGGTGGGCACACTGGCCTCCTGACTGGAGGCAGAGAAGGGACAGGGTGGGGACTGGTAAGGGCTGGGAGGCCTCTGGGGCCTCACTGAGTGTGAGGACCTGGCTCTGAACCCTCTTTTTAAGAAAGCTCCACACCCTGTCCACCCTGGTGAGCCCCCTTTCTGGCTGGTCCAGGCTGCAGGATTTACAGTGTTTGCCCTGGACCTTGCTCCTGAGGGAGGATGGGAGACCTTGGCCGAGTCCTGTCTCTGGGTTTCTGGCTGGAAGAGGCCAGTGGGGGATGCCCAGGACCCCTGGGCCTGGCAGGGACAAGCCACCAGGGCAGGGGATATCAGTGTCCCCATATCTGGGGCCTGGCCGCTGGTGGTCAGGGCAGGACGTGTTGCCACGGAAACCGGCCATCATCCCAGCCGGAGACCAGGCTGTGTATTGAATTGTCTGCTCAGTGAAGCTGGAGCTCAGTGAGGGCAGAGGTGGCCAGAGGAAGGGGCCAGCGTCTCCGGTTCCTGCCCCCTCCTCCCCACCCTTTGCCCAAGTGAACCCACAGGTGGGGGAAGCACCCCACACTGCTGCCCAGCAGAAGGGCAGCCCCCCGTGCCCCTGGCTGCATCCTGGGACTGTTTCTTCCTCTACCACTGAGCACCCTCCCCTGTGGCCTTCCTGTCACCGCCAGCCTGGGACCTTGCCTCCCAGTGCCCCGCCTCGGGCCCTGCGGCTGGATCAGCCTGGCCTCCTCTGGGCTTCACTGACCCTCCCCAGTCGTCCCCAATGCCAGTTCCACCCTCCCAACACACGGCCACCCCAGGGAGTCAGGCCTCCCCAAGCGCCCCTCCAGGCTGCGCAGCGGGAAACCTCGCTTCCCTGCTCCTGTGTCTCCTGGAGGTCACAGAGCACTGCTCCCACGCGGGGGCGCTCCTGGGGATGCCTCTGACTGGCCCCACGGCAGGTGTCCACCATGTCCAGGAGGGAGGCAGGAGAGAGCTGCAGGGCTTGCTGTGGGCTTGGACCCTCATGACCCTTGCACAGTGGGGCCCTGGTGTCCACCTGCAGGTGGGGACCCCAGAGTCATGGGCTACAGTGGGGCCTGTGGTAAGACAAGAAACCGGAGGCCCAAAGCCCAGGGTGAGTGTTCAAGGCCACTTGGCCCATGGAGCCCAGCCCAGCGTCCCCACTGACCTGGAGTAGGGGGCAGACAGAGGGAGCCTCTCTGGCTCCACAGAGCTCAAGTGAACGGAGCCCAGGGTCACTGCCCTGTCCCAGGGCCACGCCTGCCTTTGCTGCCCCAGGAGCTACCCAGACTTCCCCAGTCCACTGGCCTAGGGTGTGCTCTGGCTGTGGTCACGGTGCTCCTGGTTCCCTCGGGTGGTCCTGACGTCACCCCCTCCCCCCGGGAGTCCTGCAGGGCCAGGCACACCAAGCAGCAGGCTGAGGCTGCAGATTCAGCCCCTTTGCAGCTCAGCTAGGGATGGTCCTGGTCAGAAGCACAGAGGAGCCCACTGACCCAGGGAGCAGGCAGGGACTGCACCTCACAGGCACTCACCACCCACATACCCGGAGCCACCAAGGACCTCTAGAGGAGGAGGAGGGAAGCAGGAGTGGGGAGGGAGAGAAAGAGAAAGGGGAGGAGGGTGGAGGGGAGGGCAGGCGGGGAAGGGGGCTGAGTTGGGGGGAAGAGGGCCAGGAGGGAGGCCACCTCTTTCAGAGTGTCACCTGCCAGAGGACTGTGGCCAACAGGTGCACCCCCAGCTCCAGCTGCAGCCGGGATTCTCTCTGATCCTGGAGGGGTGATCTGACCCAGGCCAGCACCCCCACCCAACCCCGGCTGAGAGCCACCCCCAACCTCCCAACCCTGCCGGGCCCTCCACCAGTACCTGCCAGTCCCCTCAGCAGAGTCCAGGGAGAGGGGACAAGCAGCCCGTGTCTCCTAGAACTATTCCTGCTGAGGGAGCCAGGGCTGAGGGGTGAGCGAAAGGACTTGCAGGGGAGCCCCTGTGCTGGGACCCCAGGGGCAGGTGCAGCCCAGCTCCCCACTCCTGTCAGCTCTCCACGCCTCCTCTCCAGGAAGGTGCCAGAAGAGCTGAGGAGGGTCTGAGCTGGGGAGAGCCCCGCCCAGCTTCTCTGGTGGACTCGGTCGGAAGCTCAGGAGCAGCTCAGCCTCACCTCCTTCAGGGTGTTGGCCTAAGCCTTGGCACAGTCCCCATGGCAGGGTCCACACCGGGCAGTAACCCTAGGGCACTTCTGGTCTGCTGACCCCAGCAGCTTTCTCAAGAGGCAGGGAGAAGAGGTGACATTGCTGTGGAGGCAAGTCCCAGGGATCTGACCAAAGGGCTTTCGTCCTGAACTGGGGTCCTGTGGTCCCCCCACTGCCCCTGTACAGCCAATAGGCCTGTCCCTTGCTTAGGCTGGGGCAGGACAGCTGCCCCTCTGCTGGACCTAGTGGGAACAGTAAGGGACCAGCAGGCAAAGGACGTGACCACCTTGGGGGGACGTGTCCCTACCCCTTCCAGGAGATGCCCCGATCCTGTGGCTTGTTCCTGGAGGTCAAGGGACAGCCACCCTGAGACAGGAGTCTGGACGCTGCCCATAGGCCCCGGTTAGCGTGTCTGCTGGGCCCTGTGTACGAGTTTGACTCAGGACAGACCTCAGTCTCTTCTGGATGATGGCTGGTGTCCTCCCAGGGCTGCTGGACCCTCCAGGACCCTCCAGGAGCCAGCCCTAGCTCCTCATTCCTAGAACCCTCGAGGACAAGGTGGAGGCGACTGATGTTCTGAAATCCTGAAATCGGAGCTTCTGGGATCTTTTGCTCTTAGTTTCAAAGACTCAGTCCCTGGGCTGGGGAGATGGGTCAGTTGGTAGAGTGCTTGCCTTGCAAGCATAAGGCCCTGTGTTCCATCCCCAGCACGCAAAGGAAAAACAGACTCAGTCCCTGGGGTCCAGGAGGACAGACCAGAGTAGGCAGCTTCCTTGATGGGGTCCTTGGAGAGAGTCATTTCCCAGGAATGCCAGGGAAAATATGGTGGGGGGGATGCTGGGCATATAGCTCAGTTGGTATAGAGTGCTTACCTTGCATTGCCCTGGGTTCAAATCCCGGCACCGCAAAAAAAAAAAAAAAAAAAGAAGAAGAAGAAAGAAAGAAAATATGGCAGAGAAGAGGCGAGAGCAGGCTGAAGCTGGGGATCAGCATGAACCTCCAGGGAGAGAGGAGGGGGTGGGGTGCACTGTGGGGGAGGGAACAGCCAGTGCAAAGGCACTGAGGCCTGACTCAGATGAGGTCAGTGTGGCCGAGGAGCAGCTGAGTGGAGAGGTGCGGACAGGGTGCCTGGAGGAAGGCTGGAGAGGTGGGAGGGCTCAGGGTGACTGGCCGGCACTGCAGAAACGTCCTTCCCAAGTTTACACATGAGGGGACTGAGGCTTGCATGGGCCGGGTTGGGGTTGACTCCCCTTCAGTCCCGGAGCAAGCCTGCTGTCCCCCAGCCCCAAGAGTCCCACAAGACGGTCCCACCAGCTGCTCCTCCAGCTGTCACAAACCCACGGGTAGAGGCAGGGGCTGTACCTGAGGCTCCTCTCCATCCACAGCCTGGGACGTGGCCTCTGTGCTGGGCATGTGCAGGCGGGCCTGGGGTGGGCTCTGAGGTGTGGATGGACTGTGGGAGGTGCAGGTGGAGGTGGGGTGCTCTTGCTGGTGGTCATGGTGGAGGCCAAGAGAGCAGGGCAGGTTGTGGTGATAGCAGAGGCTGGTGGTGTGGCAAGGGGTGGGGAGGCCAGGATGATGGACGCAGAGGGGGCGTGGTGGTGGCAGCAGAGGGGCCAGCAGGGAGGGGCTGGCAATGGTTAGTGGAAGCAAAGGGGACAGAGGCACAGGAGGTGGCAGGACAGAGGGGGAGTGGTGCCAGAGGAGGTGGGGCAGGTGGTGGAGTCCCGCTGGAGGACACATGGGGGCCGAGGGAGTGCAGGCGAGGCTGGCGTGTGGAGGATGGGATGCAGAAGGAGGAGATGGGAGAGGTGGAGGTGATGGAGGGGGTGGTGGTGGAGGAGGAGGGGATGGAAAAGGGGATGGGAGAGGAGGGGATGGAGGAGGTAGTGGTGAAGGAAGTGATGAAGGCAGAGGTGATGGTGGTAGAATTGATACAGATGATGGAGGAGGAGGTGTTAGTGGAGAGTGGAAGAACTGACACTGAAGGAGATGACGATGGCGGTGAAGTGAAGGAGGTGGAGGTGGGTAGGAGAAGGGGTGGAGGAGGTGGGGAGATGGAGGTGGAGGAGGAGGAGGTGAGGAGATGGAGGAGGAGGAGGTGAGGAGATGGAGGAGGAGATGGAGGTGGAGGAGGTGGGGAGATGGAGGAGATGGAGGAGGAGGAGGTGAGGAGATGGAGGTGGAGGAGGTGGGGAGATGGAGGTGGAGGAGGAGGTGGGGAGATGGAGGAGGAGATGGAGGAGGAGGAGGTGGGGAGATGGAGGAGATGGAGGAGGAGGAGGTGAGGAGATGGAGGTGGAGGAGGTGGGGAGATGGAGGTGGAGGAGGAGGTGGGGAGATGGAGGAGGTGGGGAGATGGAGGAGGTGGGGAGATGGAGGAGATGGAGGTGGAGGAGGTGGGGAGATGGAGGAGATGGAGGAGGAGGAGGTGGGGAGATGGAGGAGGTGGAGGTGGAGGAGGTGGGGAGATGGAGGAGATGGAGGAGGAGGAGGTGGGGAGATGGAGGAGGTGGAGGTGGAGGAGGTGGGGAGATGGAGGAGATGGAGGAGGAGGAGGTGGGGAGATGGAGGAGGTGGAGGTGGAGGAGGTGGGGAGATGGAGGAGATGGAGGAGGAGGAGGTGGGGAGATGGAGGAGGAGATGGAGGTGGAGGAGGTGGGGAGATGGAGGAGGAGATGGAGGTGGAGGAGGTGGGGAGATGGAGGAGATGGAGGTGGAGGAGGTGGGGAGATGGAGGAGGAGGAGGTGGAGGAGGTGGGGAGATGGAGGTGGAGGAGGTGGGGAGATGGAGGTGGAGGAGGCGGGGAGGTGGAGGAGGTGGTGTTGGAGGAGGAGGCCTGGAGGTGGAGGAGGTGGGGAGATGGAGGTGGAGGAGATGGAGGTGGAGGAGATGGAGGTGGAGGAGGTGGTGTTGGAGGAGGAGGCCTGGAGGTGCCCTGAACTGACACTGACCTGGAGGAGGTGGCGGAGGCTCAGGAGGTGCGGCCACAGCGGCCTGGGGTGGTCAGCGGGAATGGCTGAGTCGGGCGTCTCCTCCCAGCTCCCCTCGCAGCCTCCTTTCCACTCCAGTGAAGGCTGGACTGGGCCGGCCGTCCGGGCTGGCCAGGCCTGGCGCTCCGCAGGGGCTGTGGGGGAAGGGACGAACGACAGAAGCCGCTCCCGGTAAACAGCTCCGACGGGAGCGCGATCGATTGGGGCTGTGAGGAGCTGTAATTAGATTGAACGCCGGGAAGGGCGGGGGACGGCCGAGCCTCTTTCTGCTGTGATCGACAAAACGCGAAGTTTTTCCCTCGACTCCGCTGCGCAAGCCCCTCCCCCGCCTCTGCCTCTGGGTCCCCATTAGGCGCGGGATGGAGACCCGGAGGACCCAGGCTTCCCTCCTCGCAAGGTCCCTGGAGGTCAGCTCTGGCTGCAGGGTGCCGGGCCAGTGGCTCGCCTTCAGGTTCACACCTTGTGGAACTATTATCACAGGAACGGAAGGGTAGGATGCACCGAGGGGCTTGGCACCAAAGTCCTGGGAGCCTTCCGTGGGGTCTGCAAGTCTGTCCCTGCTGCAACTGAAGTGTGAATTCAGGAGTAAGTGGCTGGCGAATGAATGAAGGACGGCTGAGTGGAAGGCCTGTCAGCTGGAGCCTGGGCCGTTCTGATCCCTGCCCCTGCTCCCTGCAGACCTTCGCAGGGTGGCCAAGCCCTGAGGAGGTCAAGGCGGTCCCTGGCATTTCTGTACAGCGTTTTTCATGCATGTGAACATACCTGCTGCGTACCAAAAGGCTGCCTGGTACACTGTCCATCACTGAAACTGTGCCAAATAGATGCATCTTGGTGCAGGGCAGTGAACCCAGTCCCTCCCACATATGCCTATGCTTTACCACTCGGCTACAACCCGGCCCCACCCTCTGTCAGCTTCTCAGTATAGGTACAAATGCAGCCTTTTGCCTAGATCAATATGCAGTGACTAATGTTATTATCATTTTCTTGCATGTTGTCCACAACTGAGCCCCGTAGAATACTAGGATTCCATGTTCTTCCTGGTAGAAATGTTTGATGCTCCAGGAGCTAATACTTGCTAATCCCAAATTCTTCCCACATTCCCCAACAAAACACAAACCAGCTGAATAGGATTTCTCTCGATTATCAGGCCACCTCCTCTTAACCATCTGAGGGGCTCTTGCTCCAATCTTGAGTAGGGCTGCCCTTCTGGGGCAGGTCTGTGATGGGTACGTCCAGTGGTCTTCCAGGGTATCCCTATCCCCATCCTGCAGGGGCCCCTTTCTCTTTCCTAGGTTTGATCACTTTTCCTGAATTCCATATCTCCCTTTTTTGATCTACCTCTGCATTTGAATGGAGTACATCCTCCAGTAGCTTTCCGAGAAAGGCTATGCAGAACGCCAACTTGACTGTATCTTTATTCTGCCTTCATGCCTGATGTTTGGAAATTTGGCAATTCTATCAGAATATATATTTTCCCTCAGAATTTTGGAAGCATTTATGCATGTGTGGATGCACATGCACATATAAATAATATGCTTAATCACAGCCTTTAAAAACTTTAAATATTAAGGTTAATAAAAAAAAAGAATTTTGGAAGTATTGTCCTATACTCTCTTTGTTTCTGAGAAGCCCGAGGTCGCTCTGATTCTCCATTCTTTGTATAACATCTGGCTTCCCTTTCTGGAAGCTTTCAGGATTTTTTCTTTATTTCGAGTACTCTGAAATTTCACAAGGATGAGTCTTGGCCAGTGCCTTTTCTCATTCACTGATGTGAATAACTGATAGACTCTTAACAAGAAGACTCATATCCTTCAATCTGGAATTAATTTTTACATTATTTGATCATCTCTTCTTCTAGTGTTAGATTACCTCTTGATCAAATGACAAAACTGCTAATAACCATCCTCTAACTTCATGATAATTTTTGTCTGCATCATTGCATCTACTCTGTTCTCTTTTCTGGGACATTTGTTTAACTTTATCATCCAATCTTTACATAAAATCATTTTATTCCAGCTATTATATTATTATTATTATTATTGTACTTTTGCTGTGCTGGGGATTGAACCCAAGGACTTGCACATGCTAGGTAAGCACTCTATCACTGAGTTACAGCCCAATCCCCCCTTTTTCGTTTTCTTTCTCTTTAATTTTTCTTTTTATTTAGTAGCACCATGATCTTGTTTCATGGATACGTTTCTCTCACCCCCTGACAATATTGATAGCTTTCCCTGTTTTGTTTATTTCTTTCTGAAATTTAACAAGTCCTCTCAATACTCTCTCCATCCCATTAGATAATTTTCTAAAATACCCAGTGACTTGTGTCCACCTTGCTTAATCATAAAATCTGAAGCAGTCAATTAGAAGCTCTGCGCATCCTTCTCAGAGGGAGAGTGAGAGAGATGGTGCCAGTTCACACTCTAAATAGGCAAAATCCTGTCCCCAAGAAATGAGTCACGGGGTAGGGAATATTTATTTATTTATTATTTAACTTACTCATGTGGTACCAGAGGTTGAACCCAGGGGTGCTTAACCACTGAGCCATTTTTTATCTTTTATTTAGAGACAGGGTCTTGCTAAGTTGCTTAGCACCTCAGTATGTTGCTGAGGTTGGCTTTGAACTTGTGATCCTCCTGCCTCAGCCTCCTGAGCTGCCGGGATTACGGCAGGCACCCCCTTGCCCATTTATTGTTGAGGACATAGGTGGACATCTGGTTTGAACTCTTCTGGAACCAAACACCTTGCTGTGTGCTCCCACTAGGTCACCAAGGCTGGCAGGAGGGGCTGGCAGCAGGGACCCACTAACACATCCTGCCTTTGTCCGCATGGGGAGGACAGAGCACGGGGAAGGGGCTGGAGAAGGCACGTGGGAGGGGATAGACGCCGAGCACTTCTGATCAGGCTGAAGCTGAGGCCACAGGCTCCCCAGCCGGGCAGCGGGGAGACAGTCCTGGTGGGCGACACCCACTGCACCCAGCAGCGGGCCCTGCCTGGGGGGAGGGCGGCTTTGCAGGGCTGGTGAGCAAGCGCAGGCTTCCCCGCTCTTCCCCTTCCCGAGCCTCTGCAGTGGTGGGCAGTGGCCCGTCCCTTGGGAGCGGGCAGGATGGCCCCGCACCCTCACTGCCCCCTCCAAGCCCTCGGCCTTAGACCACCTCAGCGGCCAAGGGCTGCGAAGTCTGCCCCTCTAAGGTCTCAGCCTGCTCCTGTGGGAGGGGCTGGGGACTCTGGTGTCTGCCTGGCAGGGGTCCCCAGGGTCATCGGGCCCCACAGGGGGAAGGTCTGGACGGTCACTGCCTTTCGCAGAATCTGGGAGCTGGGGTTTGGGATGAGGCTGATTAACTGGCCACTTTTCCCACCCAGGTTCACAGTGATTGAATAGTTCACGGTGGAATTTCTGTCAGTTCCCCAACGTCCCTCATTGGGGCTGCAGAAAGGAGGGGAAACCTAGCCTTGGAGGGATGGGGGCAGGAATCCAGAGGGGAGGATGAGGGGCTTGGGGGCAGAGGCTGGGGAGGGTCCCTGGGATGGGCACGCTGCGGGGGATTGGAGCTGGCCAGCCCGTGCCTGTGGAGAGTGCTCACTCTGTGACCCTTTCTCTGTCCCCCTGCGACCCTACCTGCCTCCCGCCCCCTGCCCGTCCTCACCTTCCTCTCCGGCTCCCTCCCTCCCGCCTCCCTCTCGTGGTCCTTCCTGCTACCCCTTCTCTGCACATTCGCTGCTTCTGTCGTGGTTCCCCGGTCCCTGCTCGTCCCCTGCACCTGTCCGTCCTGGCCGCCTTCCGCCCCGCTCTGTCCTCCCACCGCCGCTGCCTCCCGCCCCTCTCCCTCCCGGCGCCGGACCTCCGGGCTCGCCCTCCGGCCGGTCCCCGCGGCCGCCGCGCGGTGGCGCTGTGGTGGCCCTGCGCCCGCAGCCTGCAAGCGCAAGGAGCAGGAGCAGCAGAAGGAGCGCGCGCTGCAGCCCAAGAAGCAGCGCCTGGTGTTCACCGACCTGCAGCGGCGCACGCTGATCGCCATCTTCAAGGAGAACAAGCGGCCGTCGAAGGAGATGCAGGTCACCATCTCGCAGCAGCTCGGCCTGGAGCTCAACACCGTCAGCAACTTCTTCATGAACGCGCGGCGCCGCTGCATGAACCGCTGGGCCGAGGAGCCGGGCGCCGCCCCCGGGGGCCCTGCGGGGGCCGCCGCCACCTTCTCCAAGGCCTGAGGCGCCGCGCGCCGCGCCGGGAGGGGACCGCACACCCCGGCCCGAGCGCACAAAGGGCCCCTCCTCCCTCCATCCCACCCAGGCCAGAGGGGTCGGCAGAAAGGGTGCCCCAGCCCCTCGATCCAGGACGCCCAGGGGCCTCGAGGAAAACCAGGCTCACTGTGTTGTTACCTAAAGCGGGTCAAGAAGCACATACTAGAAATATAAACCGGGTATTTAAGAAAAGGAATTTTAAGAATAACTAGCCCCTGTCGCCAGACCCCCGACCCAGGAGGAAGGCAGGGGCCCTGCCCTCTTCCTCCCCAGCGCCTCCGTGGAGGAGGCGCCCTGCGTGCCCTTGTCCCCTCCCCGAGAACTCGGCCCCTTGGAAGTCGCCAAAACCCACGTCAAGCTGGATCCTTGCAGTGCCCCCGCCCACCCCAAGCCACCCCCTCCGCTGGCAGGACGGCGCCCCACAGCCCAGAGCTGCCCCTCCCAGCGGCCAGGACTCCTTGTGCCAAGAATTGCCTGCCTTAAAGCCTGGGGAGGGGGCCTGCGGGCCTGCGCCCTTCCCGCCCCCACCCCAGACCGCCAGGGTCCAGCTCCAACATGCGGGTAGATCCCAGACGCCTCCCTCCCCGCACCCTTGGTTATTCACTTTATCTCCAGGCACCTTGACGAGTGGACCAGGGACCCACGCACCCCAGGAACAGGAAGATGACGTCCGGTCCCCCAGACCCTGCCGCAGAGCACCCAGCTGCCCAGGCCTGTGCTGGCCTCTGCCCTGACCCTCTGGAATTCACCACGCCACCCCTTCCTCATGGGGTGCAGAACTCACCTGCAGGAGATGGTGGGGGAACCTCGCGCTTGTCACATCTCTCTCCACAGAGAGAAGGACGGTGTTGAAGACGTTGGAATCTGCCTGCTCCATTTTTTGCCAAAAAGCGGGGGGGGGGGGGGGGGGGGGGGTGAGAAAGGAAGATGAGCACCCACCCACCCTGCTCATCCTGTCTGGTCTGGGTGACCTCCAGACTGGCCAGCAGCTGGATCCCAGGAACCCAGCTCCCTGGGGTTCCAGACCCAGAGGCCAGAAGGAACCCCCTCCGCGGGCCCCACCTGTGGGCCGCCTCCCAGGGAGGGCCCTCCGCTTCCCCTGGAGAATGCAAGAGACATTGCTAATGAAATCCCCCTAGGTAAAGGCTACCTCACTCAACGTTCAAGTCTGTGATTGGAAAAATCACACCTGATACCAAAGATTCCCCCAAGGACTTGTGCTGGATGCTAGGGTTCCCTGCAGCCTCAGCCAGGGGCCGCCCTTCCCCCAGAGCGCCAGAGAATGAGAGGGAGAGAGGATAGCGAGGTCGATGAGTGCCTTTTTCTTGAACCAAAGATGTGTGTGGAGTGTCCTCTGTCCTTATCGACGCGCTGTGCTCCCAGCTTCTTAGCAACTGATCTCGGTGATGCTTCTAGAACCTTTGGGTGTTGGGGGCAGAAACCCAAAAGTGAAAAGTCCCCATTCCCCACTCGGCAAGTGACCCTGCCCCAGACTCACATGTGACACACACAGAGACATGCACACTGATATTAGACACGGAACGCAGCCAGCCACTCACACACACACACACACACACACACACACTGCCTCCTATGCCTCGGGGTGGTCCCCGGACACCGCAACGCCCTTCACAACACAACACCAGGGCCCCCTCACCCCCTTTCACCCCCCTAGTTCCCCTTGGCCAGGACTAGAACTCCCTCCCCAGCCCTGGCCGCCAACTCGTCCTCGTCCTTGGAGCCCACAGGCCCAGGGCCTGCAAAAACATTTTCATTTTTCTTAAGATCAGAAGGGAAAAAATGAACTTTTAAGTCGAAGAACATGTTATGCCACATGAATGTGCCCCTCGCAGGCAGTGAGCTGCCCACGTCCATGCCCCTCATAGAACACAGTGCCTGGCTGCAGGGGACAATTTCTGGGACTCCTGTGCTGGGCGAGACCCTGCCCTTTCCCTGCCTTCCAGATCCCAGGGCCAGAGCAAGGGACTTCCCGTCTCCCGTTGGAAGGGAGGCCTTGCCCTTGGGCATTTCTGGTTGTGGACCTTCTAGTCTTGACAGGTCAGGCCAAGGGAAGCCTCCGAAAAACATCCCTCTCTCTCTCTTCTCTTTCTCCGCAGTGGGGAAGGAGCCCAGCACACGGTAGGCAAGCACTCACCACTGAGCTGCACCCCCAGTCCCCGTGAATTCTTTTCAACCATCGCATCACACACACACACACACACACACACACACACACACACACACACACATGCTCACACTGGCTCCTGTGCCCTGCCCGAGCTTGGCCAGCCCCTTCGTCAGGCCTGGACCCCAAATGCCCCTAAGACCCACCTGGTCATCCCATACCAAAGATCATTTTCCATGCAGGGAACCTGACCTCCAGCACAATTCCTTCAAGCCTTTGACAATTTCTCTGAAATACCTCAAAATATTTAATGTATAGTTTATGTGATTAAAAAAAAAAAATCCTTAGCTAGTTTTTGGAATACGTGACTTGAAGCTTTATACCGTTAAATTATAATTTTGCAGACGATGGCATGTCGTTTCTTTGACCCGTTCCGTGGGAGACGTATTGAATGTCAGGGCAGCAAGGCCGGTGGTCGCCGGAGGGGAGGCGAGGCTGCAGGGGCAGGGACCAGCGGTCACAGATGCATATCTAGATGAGTCTTTGGGAAGAGGGTGTGCAAGGTGTACCTTTCCCATCTCTGGCTTGTTCTGTTTCTTGGTTTTTGGAGTCATGTCTTATAAGAGTATTTATTATTCTATGTGTTCTGTGTTCAAATGTAATTTAAGAAAAAAAGGAAAAATGAAAAAAAGACAATGGAGTTTGTTTTGATGCATGGCTAATGTACCCTTTCTTGAGATAATGTGCTAAGTGAGGGGGGCGAGGGGGGCGGGGGGGGGCGGCCGGGTTCATGTCCATCGCTGTGTCCATGCCGCCGTCGGTGCTGTTCCGTGCTTCTTTGCTCTGTGTTTCTGTTCCCCTTCTAAGGAGCTGTCTGTCCAGCAGGCAAGGAGCCCACGGAGAGGAAGGAAGGTCCCGCCCGGCACCTCCTCACCCCCAGACCCACGTGTCCCCTGCCTGGCCTGCCGCCTCGAGTGCCCCTGGGTGTCACTACCATCCTGCCCACCCCAATCCCTACCCAGATGGTTTCACTTTACTTGGATTTCCCAAGTATCTTGTCACAGGAGAAAAGACAATCAAGCAGGTGGGGTCTTGTCACCAGGGTCCGGGGAGCCAGGCGCTCCATTTCCCCAGATCTGAATGGCTGCAACGCCCCCACCGGACACTTCAGCCTCCCTGGCCCTGGGTCAAATGGGGGCGGGAGGGCAGCGGCGATGTGGCCCTGTCAGGAGCCCATCCCCTGGCCCACTTGAGGATCCTGGAGGACAGAAGGCCCCCCAGACCCAGCACCAGGAAAGATGACCCTGGGACCATGTCCCTCTGCCTGTGACTCTGCCTTTACCATGAGGCCAGGGGTCCGGCCACCCCCAGAGCCCTGGAGCTGTGCTCCTGGGCAGGGCTGCAGTGAGGGGCAGCCCACTCGGTAGGAGAGGCCCGGGCAGTGTGGTTTGCCGGAGAGGCTGCCTCCCCTGCAGGACAGAGGCCCCAGCTGCAGGGCTGGGGCCTGGTGGGGTAGGGGTGGTGCTCCTGGCCATTCCCCTCAGCCCAGAGTGGCCCCTGGGCTCTGCCTGGTGGTCCCATCAGACCCTCAAGGGCTGGTTTAGGTGGGGTACCTCAGCAGCAGGGGAAGGAGGCCCCAGAAGTTTAAACAGACTGCAAAGGGCAGCTTGCAGGGGAGACCCTGTGGGATCATCCAAGTCCCCGCTCCCCCAGTGCAGACAGACAAGCAGCCCTCTGCCCCAGGCAGCAGGCCTCACAGGTGAAGAACCGTCCTCGTCATTGTCAACCATTCTTGTGCTGGGTTTGCTTTGGTTTTTCTTCAATAAATTATTTTCTAGTCACTCACCCGGGTGTGTGCGCTGGCTCACTGCAGGGGCTGGGGGAGGCGGCGGGAGGGCTGAGGGGCCTGCCTCTCCCTGGCAGCCCTGCTCCTGGGCCCGGGACCCACCCCGCAGCCCCACTTCCGGGGGGCCACTGAGCTCAGAAAGTAGTCGGCCGAGCCAGACAGGGCCCAGGACCTGGACCTTCCAGGACCTGCTTCGAGGGGTCCAGGGGAGGGCAGCTCACCTGAGGGAGGCGGCCAGGGGCCCGGTGGAGCCCGGGGTTGGCCACGCAGACAACGCAGACTGGCAGTTCCCTGGGGCCCACGGGGCCAGTAGCCGTTGCTGCTTTCTTCTCTTCCCAGGGCAATGAGGCTGCCCAGGCCACGTGCCCGCGTCAGGCGGGGAGAGACAAGGCAGTGCTCCTCCAGTGCCCAGCAAGACACTCGGAGGAAAGGAGTGGCCCCGCAGCCCTGGGGTCAGGACCCTGCTTTATTAGAAAATGGAGAGGGTGTGGGGCCCTGTCCTGGGGGCCAGGCCTCCCGCTAGCTGGCTAGTCTCTGCGGGGCCGCAAATGGCCCGCTGGGGGCAGGCGAGGGCTGCTCGGCCGCATCGGCGGGCAGCCACTCCATGGGTGAGGGCTGCCTCTCCACCTCCCAGGGCTCCACCTCCATAGGCTGCTCGCTCAGGGACGACTCTTCCACAGTGGGTGGCAGAGTCTCTGCAGGGGACGTCTGGGTCTTTGAGGGAAGTGGCGCCGTCTCCTCCTTGGCGGGGTGGGGCTCCTTCTGCCAGGCATTTGGCCAGCTCTTCCTGAACGGAGTCCAGAAGGATGGCCTCCCCTCCGGGGACTCTGACTGGCTCTCGGAAGCCCGGCCTGAGGGCCATGACGGACCCGTGAAGAACTGAGACTGATTCTCAGGAAATGACCTGCTTTCCTGGGCAGACCCTGATGGCCTGCTCGTGGGGCTGTGCGACTTCTTGGTGAGAGTGGAGTGGCTTTCTGAGTGAGAAGCACCGGGCCCCTCGACAGCGCAGCACGAGCTCCCTGTGGTGTAGGGCTGCGTGTCGTCCGAGGACGCCCTCCCCTGGTGCTGGTGACCGCTCCTCTTCAGGACTGAGACCTTCCAGGTGTGAGAGCGCGACTCCTTGCTGCTCGGGGACAGCTCGTCATCGGACGGGACTAGGGACTCGTAGGCCTCCTCGCTGTTGCTTCTGGGAGATGGGCGCAGAATCGTGCCCTGGGTGATGAGCTCTGCATAGCCCTCCCGGTGGGAGAAGGCATAGCTGGAGCGCCGGGTGGGGGCCTCCCTGCGTAGGTAAGGCACCGGCTCCACAGCAGCAATGTCCTCAGAGGGAGTTTCCTCTTCCTGCTGTGGAGCAAAGGGGCAGTGCATGGCTATCAGCCGTCCACACATCATCGCTGGCCTGAGGTCATGCCTCCCCGCAGGGCGCTTAGAGCCCTTGGTGTGCAGGCCCTGACCAGGTTCTTCCCTGCCCAAGTAAGCCAACTAGAGTCCTACCCAGAACCTGGCTGCACCAGCCAATCAGGGTCCTTCCCTGGACCTGACTCTGCACCAGCCAATCAGGGTCCTTCCCTGGACCTGACTCTGCACCAGCCAATCAGGGTCCTTCCCTGGACCTGACTCTGCACCAGCCAATCAGGGTCCTTCCCTGGACCTGACTCTGCACCAGCCCCTGGGTGCCTTGAGTACTCTCTGGTGGCAGAGCTGTAAGAGGGGCCCTGAGATAGCCACGTGTCCTGTGTGGCAGCAGGCAGCAGGCCTGTGGCCATGTCCTGGTCCACCATTTCAGCCAGGCCTTGGAGTCCTTTCCCAGTGGCAACTTTCCTTACAGTTTTGACTACAGGAACTAGTAAGTACTCCCTTTTTCATTCCAATAACATACACAGGATGTAAAATCAATCATCTCAACCATATTGAAGTGCAGGCCAGTGGCTTGAAGTACACGCGCAGGGCCGGGCAGCCTCCTGGCGCCCGTCTCCAGAATGTCCTCCTCCCTGAGCGTCCTCAAACTGCAGCTCTGCCCTCAGCACTGACTCGAGTCCCCTCTCAGCCCACCACACTGCTTCCTGCCTCTGAGCATCTGAGGACTCCAGGGACAGCCCTGACAGGATCCCGTGGTGTGCGCCTATGTCCTTGAGCACTGCTACCCCAGGTCCGCACGTGCTACAGCATGTGCAGACACCCTCCTTCCCATGGCTGGGAACCACTCCTCGTGTGTGTGGGACGTGATGTGTGACGGACGCACGTGCTGCTCTTCAGTGCCCCTCTGCTGACACCACTCCAGGTTCTTCCTATCTCCTATACTCTGAGCCCTGGATCCGCTGGAGTCCGTGTGTGAAGCCAGGCTGGCCAGGATGTGTGGCCCCCTGCGGGCCCCCCAGCTCAGGGTCTGGGAATGCCAGGCATGTGGGGCAGCCCTGTCCCAGCCCAGCCTCACCTTGCGACATGGCTTCCTGAGGGTTTTGTGGATGACACGGAAGGCCAGGACAGGCAGTGTGTTCAAGGACACGTTCAGCAGGATCACCAGCAGGTTCGAGGGGTGGGCCAGCACGTTTCGGTCAGCAACTGGGCAGGGTGACAGTCACGGCAGGGCCTCGTGGTGCCCCTACCTCCATCCCCTCCCTGACCCAGGCCACCGTGCACAACTGCAGAATTCAGCCCCTTCCTGGGACACTCCGCCAGGTGAGTTGTGACCTTCCACCCCTCACATAGCTGTCATCAGGGACCATCCCGTGCCTGGCTACCCTCCTACACTGCGGGCACCCACATTGCCTCCCCCTCCGGGGACTCACACAGAAACGGGAAGGTCTTCGGGGCCATCTTCCAGAGCCACAAGCTCTGAGTGGCATACGTCATGACGACATAGGAACCAAGGCTGAGCAGAATGGTCAGCAGGCACAGCACCGTCCAGTACCTGATGATCAGGATGACCTGGACAAGGAGGGCACAGCTGAGGATCCTGAGTCCCTGGGCCCACCTGGTAAGGCCCCAGAAGCAGGGGCCAGGGGACCAGGGCCCCAGGGCTGCCCACCTCCAGGGTGATGGACAGCAAGCCTGACACAGCCACAATAACGGCAAAGGACTGGTAGTCGCCAAAGCTGGAAGGGCCCACCGAGTTGTGGCCGACCCACAGCGTCACGAAGAAGTTGACCAGGGAAGTGGCCGTGCCGTGGGCCACGGCTTGGAAGAACACCCAGTAGTTGAAGAGCTTGTCCTCCTGACCCGCGACGTACAGCTCCGGCATCAGCAGGCTCTCCGCGGCGGTCACGTCCTACAGCGGCAGCTCGTGGGTGGGGCGGGCAGGAGGAGCCCAGGCACAACCCCCAGCCGCACCCAGCCAGAGGAGTGGAGCGGAGCGGGGCGGGTCCCACAGAAGAGGGGGCTGGCAGAGGGCCCCTCGTCCGGCACCCAGGAGAGGGCTCCTGCGGGGGCAGGCGGAGGCCCGAGACCCGCCCACCTGGACCCGGGTGGGGAGATGGCCAGACCCTGCCCACCTGCTCAAAGAGCCCAATGTAGAGGACTGGCATGGTGGTGTAGAGCAGGTTGAAGAGGGCCAGGAACCAGCCTTCATACAGGGGCTGCGCGGGCCACACGGGAGAGCAAGGCAGTGTCAGGAGACCGCTGCCAGGCACCCGGCCAAGTCGGCCGGGCACTTGGGGAGGGGTCCAGGTGAGGCAGGCAGTTGCCTAGGGCCAAGGTCGGTGCTACAACCAGACCAGGACGGGCCGAGAGGCGGGGGAGGGCTGGAGCGTGAACGGCAGGGAAGGACAGCAGCACCAGAAGTCTCTTCCCACCGGGGGCTCCGTGAAGAGCCGCAGTGGCATGGCTAGAGAGCAGGAATCTGCAGACTGTCCTCCATTTACAGTGCCTTAGATCCAGGGACTCCCCGTAGGGGCACAGAGAAGAGGCCTGTGGCCAGCAGCCCAGATCCCCTCCCGCCACCTGCACGCACTTCAGGGTGAAGCAGGCAGCAAGCACCTTGTGGGAAACAAGAATCAAGCTGCTCCTGCTGGAAAAGCAGCTGCCGATGGGTCCACAGAGGGCCAGGCCGCCTGGTGCCGGGGGAGGGGCGGGCACCTGCAGACTGGCACTCATGGGCTCTAGCGAGCACAGAGGCAGAGGAATGGCAGAGAGAGGCGACGTGACGGATAAGATGGGCAGGTGGGTCACAGACACAGGACTGAGGAGAGGACAGCGATCGCAGATGAGAGGAGACAGCAGGTGAGGACTGACAGGTAAGTTGAGAGATGAGCGACGTGGGGGTTCACACACCAGCTGGCAGGTGTGCGTTTCCTGGCTCTGCTTCTGAGAGGACCAAAGCAGCCCCGGGGCACGGGGCCCCCACCACCTCAGATCAGGGTGCCTGACTTCCACTCACTAGTGAGAAACACGGGGCTCCTTGAGGGGGTGACTGGTCCCAGGGCTGGGAGCAGGGAGCGCAAAAGGACCCTGCCTCCCTGAGGCCAGGAAGCAAGGATGTGCAGAGGCTGGTGGGTCCTGTCAAGAGGACGCCTGGGGTCCTCTGGGTGGCAGCAGTACAGAGCAACGCTGATTCCCAAGAGCCCACACTGATGTGGTCAGATGACCAAACAAGTGAATGGAGGAGAAGGGGCAGGTCCTCAGACACGCGGAGACGGAGCGCTTCTCCCTGCAGCAGGGAACAGGATGAGGCTGCGCCGACCACTGCTGCTATCCAACACAGAACCTGAGATCTTAGCCAGGCAGTCAGGCAAGAAAAGAAACAAAAACCACTCACATTTGAAAGCAGAGGCCGAAGCAGGAGGATTGCAAGTTGGGGGCCAGCGGACAACTGAGCGAGACCATCTCAGAATCAAATGGGCTGGGGATGTGGCTCAGTGGTAGAGCACCCTGGGCCCAGTCCCCAGGGACACACACACATAGAGGAAAGAAACAGAGGAGAGCCCGTGGGATCAGAGGAGAGATGCAGGAGCCAGAGGCCGCCTCAGAGAGGCTGTGGGCACAAGGGCACACGGGGGCCAGCTGCCTTCTGTATACCAGCAGCCAACAAGCCCAACGGATGTAAGAAAGCCGAGCCACTTAAAAATGAGATCCCTAGACATCAAGAGTCAGACCAACACTGCACACGTATTAAGGGAGCTCCAGTCGCGTGCCCTCTCAGATGCCGGGGACAGGAGACGGGCAGCTCCCGGGCACCTCCTGACAAGAGGGAGAATGGCCACCAGGTCTCTTCGCAGCCCCAGGACAGTGCATCCAGTCTATGCTGGGCGTCAGCCACCCGGCGCCCACCTCCACCTCCTCCGGGGTTCACTCCTGCTGCCTCCACAGACCCCGGGGAGACAATGCCCGCTCACCAAGCAATCCTGGACAGGTCAGGGGCACAGCAGCGCAGGAGCCAAGACCCCCCACTGGACCCTGCACATCCCCCAGTGACCTCAGGCTGGCCTCGTCCAGCAGGGCACCCCGGCATTTGGAGGGCACCCATGTGCGGCTCCCAGGACCAGCTCCCCACAGGCTGACCCAGGGAGGCCCACCTGGGCAGTGAAGCCATTGTAGAAGGAGAACCAGATCTGCACCATCATGCTGGCCACGGTCTTGTAGAAGAAGTAGCGCAGGAACTTGCAGACGCGCATGTAGGACCAGCGTCCATGCACCAGCAGCAGCCGCTGCAGGAAGCTGAACTGGGCCAGCGCGTAGTCACTATTCTGCACCGCCTGCATGCCCTCCTGACCTGTCAGCCCCACACCAATGTCCGCAGCTGCAGGGCACATGCGGTCAGTCGGCCCACAGCCGCCCTGCCCAGCTGCCCAGCCCCACCCAGTCTGCTGCCTGGACCTGCCCCCCGACCCGCCTCCCTCGGCTCTGTTGCCCACCACCCACTCTTTATCATGTTGACATCATTGGCGCCGTCCCCGATGGCCAGGGTCACCACCTGATGGTACTTCTTGACCAGCGCCACTACCAGGGCCTTCTGCTTAGGTGTCACCCGGCAGCAGATGACTGTCTGGCACCTGGTGGCCAGGTCCACGAAGGCCCGCTCCCGCCGCACCTCAGGGCTCTCTTGGGCCTTGGTCGTGCTGGACTGGGAAGGCGCCAGTGAGGGCCCAAAGCTGTGCCGCATGAGCGATATCCGCCTGGCCTGGAGGAAGTCCCTCTTCAGCTGGCTGGAATTCTGGCTGGTCTCGTCCACCACCACGTTTTGGACCAGAGCCCGGGGCTCTTTGCGCAAGGACAGCAGCAGCTTGTCCTGGCAGACAGGGAGGAGGGTGCGTCTGTCTGCCCGACCCCTGACTCCATGCACAACCTATCCAGCACGCCTTCCCAGGCCTCCTCCCTGAGCCTCCTGGGCCGCCACACCAGGCTGGACCTGTTCTGGCCTCCTCAATGCCGACTCTAAGTTCTGAAAGTCTCCCCTGGGAGCTCCGTGGGGTGCCCACCACCAGCCTGCAGCTCCCCCAGGGTCCTTCCCCATACCAAGGGCCCCCGTTGCCCACCCCAGGTGAACACTGACCAGGAAGTCCCCATTAATGATCATGGCCAGTTTGACCTGTGACGTGAACTTCAGGTAGCCCTTGTTGGTCTGCTTGTTGTTGTTGGTCTCCCAGTAGGTCTCCAGGACGTGGCTGGGGGCAACGGGGTCAGCTGGGCGCTCCCGCCTGCCCTGCAGCCCCGCCCCGCCCCGCCCCGCCGCTCACTTTATCTCCCTCTCTTCCAGAATGAGCATGTTCTCCGACAGCAGCTGGCAGGCAAAGCCGATGTTCACCGCGGTCTCTGTGGAGCAGCCCTGCTCAGCGCCCTGCGCACCCCCACCCTGGCCACCCCCCGGGGCACGCCGTCCCCGCCACGGGGAACGGCTCAGAGCAGGGCTTGTCACCTGGACCAGCCAAGGAGCCAGCTCTGAGACCCTCTGCTGGCTGGGCTGGGCGGTCAGAGCGGGAGGAGTGGGAGGCGGGGGCCAGGCACTGCACACCGGGACACACCGCGCTTTTAGGGACCTCGGAAGTTTCATCTCTTAAAACCACTGGAAAAAGTGAGTGTGATTCCGCCTGGATATTTGTCTTTCTATGCCCTTCACAGGTCAGCCTTTGCGTCTGTGTCCCCCTCAGGTCAGCCTTAGTGTCTGTGTCCCCCTCACAGGTCAGCCTTCGCGTCTGTGTGCAGGCCCAGAGGAAGGGTCCACAAAGGCACAGGAAACCTCGTGCAGCCTGTGGGCACCAGCCCTGTCCTTTGAGAGCCAGGCGGAGACCCAGAGACTCACAGGCTGCCTATGTGGCTGGGCACCTCCAGGCAGCTGTCTCCAGCTCTCTGACCATTGCTGCACCCAGCTCTACGCACGGGTGCTGAGGGCCCCACCTTGCAACGTTCCTGTGAGGACAAGACCCTCACCACCCGCTCAGCAGGGTGCTGGACCATGGGTGGCTCCTCAGAGTCCCACACTTTTAACTGTGGTTTCTCCCTTTCCCAGGGACATTCTGGAGGGTGGCACCCCAAACAGGCGGGCCAGGTGGACAGCGGGATGTCGGACGAGGCATGAGAGGGTGCTGGATGGAGGAGGGGCGCAGGAGACCCACCTTGCTTGTCCCCTGTGAGCACCCAGATCTTGATATTCCCTCTCCTGAGACACCTGATGGTGTCTGGGACGCCATCCTGCAGCTGGTCCTCAATGGCCGTGACCCCCAGCAGCTGGTGGAGAGCAGGGTCAGGGAGCAGGCTGCATGGGGCCCAGCCCAGAGGCCAGCCCCATGCAGGGCCCACCTGCAGGTTCTGCTCCATCTGCTCGTACACATCCTGCAGGGCCTGTGCCCGGTTCTCCAGCAGGAGGCAGGCCTGCTGGTGCTGGACCTGCCACTTTTGATAGGCCTCCTCGCCCACCTCCTTGTAAGCCAGACACAGCGTCCGCAGGGTCTCCTTCGCAAAGGTCTAGGACAGCGGGCGCCATCACTGCCTGCAGAGTCCAGGTTTCCCCAGCCCTTCCCTCTGGGAAGCTCTGCCACAGAGGGACGGGCCCAGCACACACTCACTCGAGGATGGCCCTAAGGAAGCTGCCCACGGGGCTCCCTGCTGCCCCCACACCTGCCCAGGCTTCCCTCCCCAGTCAGTGACTCCAGGTGTGGAGGGTTTCGGGGGCTGGGCAGCACAGGGGGCCTCTGTGGTTACCAGGAGGTCCAGGCAGGCCCGGGCCTCGGTTCCAAGGGGCGAGGGACACCTCCTGCCAAGCTCCTTGGCTCTGACTGCTACTACGAGAGACTGGTCACCTAACTCTCCCCACTGCCCCCAGAGAGCAAGGCAGGCAGCCCCAGGCTGGATGCAAATTGGGCCTGGGCCAGAGGAAGAGGCCTTCAGGGTCCCTGACGCTGCAAGCCCACAGCTGACCACAAAGACCAAGAGATGGTGAGTGACAAAGAATGGAGAGGAATTCCAGGCAGATGGAGGGGTGTGCCAAGGTCCACAGTGCCCAGGTGTGGGGCAGACCCAGGGCAGAAACCAAGGCAGAGGCCAGCAGGGGAGCTGAGCCTCACCCACAAGGGAAGGACTGGCAACGGAAAGGCCTGGAACGGGTGGAGTCCAGGCCAAAGCCCAGCCCACCCTGCGGCACCGTGTGAATTACAGAACGGCATCTGGGTGGGCAACCTTGGAGCGCAGCCCCTCCCGACTCCCGGGTGGGGGAGAATGGTTCCTGCAGGGCAACCTGCCTGACCGTACCGCCCCAAGGGCTGCGGCCCTCTACACGCTTTCTTCCCCTTCCCGGCCGCGGGGACTCACGAGCAGTACTTCCTCTGTGGCCATCTCCACGTCGCCCCTCTTGTGCAAGCGTTCTAGGATGACCGTGTCCGCGCCTTTGGTGTAGAGGCGGATGGAGCCCTCCGGGTTCCGGACTGCGGGGGGAGAGGCCTGCTGCCCACAGTGCTCCCTCCCGGGGCACCCGGCAGGGCCCGGCGCTCACCCAGCACGGACATCCGCTTGCGCACGCTGTTGAAGTCCATCATGGCCAGGACCTGGTAGACGCGTGCCTCCCCGAGCTCCAGCAGTGTCACGCTGTCCTGGGTGCGCGACAGGAACACGAAGCCGAAGCTGCGGGCTGCGTGGACCAGCGCCTCCTCATCAGGGGAGGCCGCCTGGTACACCAGCTGGTCTGGCGGGAAGGGGGCGGCAGGCAGTGAGGGCTCCCAGGCCTCATGGTGGCCCCAGGGTCACACAGCGGGGCCTGTCCCCATGTCCACCCTAGAGGGGATGACAGTGGGTTAGGGCTTGCAAACATGGGTGGGACAACAGGGCCTGGTCCTGGGCAAGCTCGAAACCCAGGGGAGGCGGGCGCTTGGGTCAGGCCTGCGGGCCCGCCCACTGCACACCAGGTTCCTGAGGCTCAGCCCCCAGCCCCCAGCTCCTCATCCTGCGTGAGGGAGCCCCTCCCTCTGACCCCAGCGCTAGGCGACCTCGTCTGGCCACAGTCCTGGGCAGCCTTGAGGAGATGCCTGGGACCGGGACTGAGCACACTGCAGGGACAGGGACAGGAGCCTGGAGCTGGACAGGGCTGGGCTAAGGCCAGGGAAGCTCAGCGGCACCTCAGGAGCCCCTAGGGCTCCTCGTTGGAGGGGGGCGAGGCTGGCGGGCCCCCAACTCACTGTCCTTCTGGTGGACCATCACTGTGTGGCAGATGGCCAGCAGGCGCCAGAACTCCCGCACCGCAGGGTCCCGCCCCTTCTGAACCAGGCCCAGCAGCTCCTCGTTGTGGAAAGGGCACTTCCACCCGGGAGGCTTCTCCTGGGGCGGGGGGGACGGCTGAGTGGGGGCAGGCCACGGCCCCCCACCATCCAGGCGGCCCACGGGCGGGGCTCACCTGTGTGGAGGTCCCAGTCTTGCTCTCTGGACCTGGGGAGAGACCCTGCTTTAGAGCTCCACGCCCTGCCCGCCCGCCTCTGACCTCCAGGATCGCCGCATGCGGCCGGAGAAGCCAGGCAGTCTGGGGCAGTGTGGCACAGACGGGGGTTCAGGCTCCTTGCGGGGACCGCAGTGGCCCTGGTCCTCAGCGGGGCCCACCGTAGATGCGGCCGGCGATGCAGCACTTCTTGAACGTCATGGTGTTCTGCGTGAGCGTGCCGGTCTTGTCCGAGAAGATGTACTGCACCTGGCCCAGCTGGTCATTGAGGCTGGTGCTGCGGGCCTTGGCTGGCATGTCCTGCGGTGCGTGGTACATCTGCATGTCCCAGTTGATGAAGATGCTGTTCCCCAGGTAGATGAACTCGGCCCTGCGGGCGCACAGAATGCACACCAGTCAGCCGGAGCGGGCTGCCTGTGCCCCTGGGCGGGCTGGGCTGGGGCTGGGCAGGGGCTGGGGCAGGTGCCAGGCAGGGGCAGGGGCAGGGGCCGTGCAGGGGCTGGGCAGGGACTGAGGCTGGGGCCCGGCAGGGGCAGGGACTGGGGCAGAGGCTGGGGCAGGGGCAGGGGCAGGGGCTGGGGCTGGGGCAGGGGCAGGGGCAGGGGCTGGGCAGGGGCTGGACAGGGGCTGGGGCCCGGCAGGGGCAGGGACTGGGGCAGAGGCTGGGGCAGGGGCAAGGGCTGGGCAGGGGCTGGACAGGGGCTGGGGCAGGGGCTGGGGCATGGGCAGGGGCTGGGGCTGGGCAGGGACTGGGGCAGGGGCTGGGGCTGGGGCAGGGGCAGGGGCTGGGGCATGGGCAGGGGCTGGGCAGGGGCTGGGGCTGGGGCATGGGCAGGGGCTGGGCAGGGGCAGAGGCTGGGGCTGGGGCAGGGGCTGGGCTGGGGCTGGGCTGGGGCAGGGGCAGAGGCAGAGAGACTGGGGCTGAGGCTGGGTTTGGGGCTGGGCTGGGGCAGAGGTTGGGGCAGAGGCTGGGGCAGGGCCTGGGCTGGGGCTGGGCAGGGGCAGGGGCTGGGCTGGGCTGGGCTGGGCAGGGGCTGGGCTGGGCTGGGCTGGGCAGGGGCAGGGGCTGGGGCTGGGGCAGGGGCTGGCCTGGGCTGGGCTTAGGACCCACAGGATGAACATGGCCATGGGCACCATGACACTGAGCAGGATGAGGAAGCTCCAGAAGTTGAAGAAGGTCTCCATGAACAAGCCCCGCGTGTGCATGGCCCAGAGGTAGTAGTGCTTCTCTTTGAAATCTCTCACCTTCAAACTGAAGCCCAGGGTCAAGGTCACGGAGACCACCACCAGGGACAGGAAGATCTGTAGGGCAGAGCCAAGAGCGAGGACCCCGTGAAAGGACAAAGAGGGAGAGGGTGCTGGAAGGTTCCGGGAGGGCAACATTTGGGGTCTTTCCAGGCTCTGTTTCTGATTTTTTTTTCTAATTACAGTGACTCTTAAAAACAGTGAAGATGATGATAAAACACTGAGAATAGTCACAATCCAGCGTAGGCTGGGCGAGCAGTTTGTCACTTCCCACAGGTTTGGAAAGGTCAGAGTCAAATTCTGTAACGCTTGGTAGGCTACTCTGCCTCTGAGCTACAGCCCAAGCTCTTTTCATTTGATTTTGAGACAGGGTCTTGCTCAGCTGCCCAGGCGGGCCTTGAACTTGTGATCCTCCTGATTCAGCCTCCCCAGAGGCTGAGACGACAGCCACCCTGCCAGGCTTTAAACGTTTCTTAAAAACTATTATTTCAACAAAACAGTCTCTGGCCCAAAGATCTGGATCAAGCGGCAGGCTTCAGAGGAAGGGGACTGGGGCTGGGAAGGTGACAAAAGGGCTTCTGCTAGTGAGTCCGGCCCTTCTCCATGTTCCCTGCAAGCTCACCAGGACCACCAGCCTGTTCATGAGAAGGTCTAGCTTGGTTCTCTTCAGGTGGATCTGGCCGCAGTTCTTCATGATCTTGGTGTCAAAACCTGCAGGGTTCGTGCCTGTCCATCACCTGTCCTCCCCCCCACCCGTCTCCCCCTCTACTGGGCACTGGACTCGGGGCGCTCTCCACTGAGCTACACTGCAGCCCTTTTCATTCTTTATCTTGAGCCAGGGTCTGGCCAAGTTGCTGGGCTGGCTTGGAGCCTGGCTCCTCCGGGCTCCTCCATCACACAAACCCCCCACCCCGCAACCCCGCCGATCCTTCCGCCAGGTGCTGGCTCCGCGTGCCCAGCCTGTGAACCCTGGCCCATCAGCAGCGCCCACCCCCCAGGGCCTCCGCAGCGAGGCCGGAGCTCCACGCGGAGCCCCTACCGGCATAGATGACGAGGCCATAGCAGGTGTCTGTGTTGCGGACCCTGCAGCCGCGGAGGAGAAGGTTGCCAACGTCCAGGGGATGCCTCTGGCCGTTCCACTCCAGGACCCCCACGAACTGGTGCATTCGGCTGTTGGGTTCCTCACACAGCACAGTACCTGTGGCCGCCTGGTGGTCACGGGGTGCCAGGCAAGTACTGGGCCATGGGGCCAGGCGCCAGCCCGATTCCCGTGGCCCCTGACCCAGCCCCAAGTGGGGCCAGGAAATGCTCCTACCCCTCCTCCCCCCGCAACCCTGGCCGCTCTCAGGGGCCTGCAGTGTCACTGGTTTCCACAGCGCCACCCCATGGCCAGCAGCTCCTCCTGCCTAGGGCCACCTCAGGCCTAGTGTGCGGCTGCCTCTTAGCCTGAGATGGCGTCCTCGGTGACCCTTAGCTGCCCTTGGGGATGCTGACGCAGTTCCCAAAGCGCCTGACCCAGCACACAGCATGCAGTCAGTGCTCAGTAAGTGCACACGGTGGGAAGGAGGGACGAGAGCACCCTGCTTCTCCTGGACGCCAGGGCCTGTCCCCGCGTGCCATCCGCTGTCACACATGTCACCCGCCTCATCCTGTTTGAGCCGACGGGCTCCAGGTGTGGACAGCAGGCCAGGCAGCATGCACTGAGGTGTGGACAGCAGCCCAGGCAGCGCGCACTGAGGTGCATGGACAGCAGCCCAGGCAGCGGGAACTGAGGTGCATGGACAGCAGCCCAGGCAGCGCGCACTGAGGTGGCATGGCCGCAGGTTGTGGGGGCCAAGGCCTGCACCGTCCATCTTGGGGCCTGGGAGCCTGACTTGGCAAAAACGTGGGCATTGGGACGTGGCAAGGACAGAACGGGCAGAGGAGCCCCGGGCAAACATGCGCCTCTCAGCAGCTCTCTGAACCCTTCCTCCGCCGGGAAGATGGGCGCAGGCCCGGCAGGACAGGTCCCAGAGAGCCTCCTTGCCCATCAATCGTCTCAAGGTCTCCGGGACCCACAGGGTCTCCGGGTGGGACGCCGGATTAAAGGTCACTGCCTCTCTTCTGCGCCTGTCCCATGGGGTCAACAGGGGTCAGGCGTGCCAGGCCCGTTCCGGCCTGTCTGGACAGGCCACAGAGGGGAGCCGACCTTTCACTTTCACCGGCAGCGGGAACACTGGCCTTTGCGGTGAGATGGGAAACAGCAGGACCGGCCCCCCCAGGCCTCTGCCCAGCCACCGCAGCCACACCCAGCACATGGAGCACCTTCCGGGGCCTGCCCGTGGGCCCCCGCCCCTGCCAATGGCCCGCTCAGGCCCAGCGCTGCCCTCACGGGACCCTCACAGGACCACCGGCAGCCTGCGCCGCTGCTCTTGTGAGCATGGTAGGAAAGCAGCTGGCGTGATCACAGGGCAGGGGGACGGAGTCCTAGGCGGAGGGCAGCCCTGACCAGCCTGTGAGAAGCCACTAGAGGCTGCCGACTCAGGGGACAGCTGTCTGGCTGGCCAGGCACCCTGCCCTCACCTTGGAAGGCCGCCATCTTCCTCGTGCTGGTCAGCTCACTATGGGTGACCGGCAGGGCCTGTCTGAACTTCAAGTTGGTCTCCCTGGCAACAGAAAGTAGGCAACACGTGGGGCCCTGGCGGGGAGCCTCCCCGCAGGATCTGAAGCGCGTTGCTGCTGGGCCCTGCTCCTGGCAGGAGAGGCCCGTCCAGGGCCGCGGGCCCCGCCCAGGGCAGGGCTGTGCCCAGGCAGCCCGCAGGCTGCTGCCCACGAGGTGGTCCCTTTTCCCCGGGCACCTCATCCCCACCGGCTGCAAGAGCAGCCCGGTGCTGTGTTCCCCTGCAGGAGCCTGGAAGGCGCCTCCGCTGGGCCTGCAGCGCAGGGGCTTCTCACCCATCGATGTCCACAGTCTCCACGTAGCACAGGCTGCTGGGCTCCGTGCTGGCCAGCAGGAGCAGGTCGGCCTGCAGAGGAGGGAGAGGATGTGGCAGCGGTGGCGGCCGCCCTCCGGGCTGGGCAGGCAGGCCAGGCGGCTCACCGGGACGATGCTGTCCTTGCTGAGGCACACCACGTCCCCCACACACAGGTCCTTCCACTTCCGCCAGGAGAACCTGCGGGGCGGGAGGTGGGAGAGGCCAGGGCAGCTGGGGCCAAGGTGGGCACTCGCTCCTCGCAGCCCTCAGCAGGCAGTGTGGCTCGCGCTGCCGCCCCAGGCCTCCCCTGACCTCCCTGGCTTCCCACAGTCCTTGCGCCTGTCCAGTGGCCCAGGGCCTATGTCCAAAGGCTGGTCAGCCAGGCCTGATCCTGCCCTTCATCTCAACTCCAGACATGGCAAGAGCAGACGAACAGGTCTTGGTCCTCTGTCCCCACCCCAGGGCTGACCTCTGGCCTGGTAGATGGCAGACCCGGGTCCTGACCAGACTTGCCCAGGAGGCGCAGGAGCACCAAGGTGCCAGCCACCTGCAGACACCTGCCCTGCGTGGCCAGGCCCTGGTGAGCGGGAGCCCGCTTGCTCTGGCGTGTCCCTAAGCCACCGCCGCAGCCTCACCTCTTTCCCGTCAGGATCTGGCAGGGCCTGTTGTTGATGGCTTTGTCACTCCTGTGCCGCCCCTGGGCCCACAAGGAGGGTCAGCTAGGTTTCCCACACGGTCCCCTCCCCAGGCGGCTCCCCTGACCTCGCTTACAATGTCATCCACGAGGTCACGGGAGGCTCGGATGACGAGGAGACAGACCAGCGGGGCAAAGAGGGAGAACCAGGGCAGCGTGGAGATCTCAGGAATGCCCTGACGGAGGAGCAGGTGGCACGGCAGGTCAGCTGGCCCCAGCACGGCCCCTGGGAGCCTCAGCCCCACCACCCCAGCTCCTACAACCCATTCCTCCTGGTCCTTCAGGTCTGAGCTCCATCCCCACCCCCACCAGGTCCTGAGTCACTTGCAGACAGAGGTCAGGGTCACTGCTGGGTCCCTCTACCCTGTGCCCAGCCTAGAAGCTGCACACACAAGGTGCTCAATTCACGCCTAAGCACTCAATGGATGGTCGCAGGGCCTCTCGCCTTAGCCAGACCAGAAACAAGATGCTGGATGGGCGGGCTTGTGGGGACAGTGCCCACGTCTGGGACAGGAGGCTCCCGCTGAATGCCTGCCCTATGCTGACCCACCATCCCTGCTGGTGGGTCCTGAGGACCCATCTGCACCTGCTTCCTGGTTCTTGGCGGTCGGCTTTGCCGGCCAGGCCCAGGGAGTCAGCAAGAGCCAGTGAGGCCGGAGGACGTGTGCGTCCACCTTTATGCAGCACAGTGAGCACCTCCTGTGTGCCAGGGCCACCGGGACCCAGTGAAGGGCAAGGAGGACGTCAACAGGAGCCGGGTGGCCGGGGAGGGTTTCCCGGGAGACGTGGATGCTTTTGCCTACAGGCAAGGACGTGGCCCGGGCAAGGCAGCCCTGACCCCCACCTGCAAGACGATGATCAGGAGGAAGTAGAGGTTGGACACGCGGCGGAACTGCTCGTAGAGGTTCAGCGGCAGGAAGGAGAAGACGTTGTACTTGGCCGTGTGGATGACGTTGGTCTGCAACGGGAGCCACCAGCGGGCTCGTGGGGTGCTGCCCAGCCGGGGACCCCAGCTGCCCTACCCAGCCTGCACAGGTCCCTGGCCACCCGGGCGCTAGCAGACCAAGTGCCAGCTGGAGTCGAGCCTCCAGGTGTCCCGGGCAGCCCACAGGCACCGAGCTTCGGGCTGTGCATCAAGTGACCGACATCGTCCCTGGCAGGGCAGGCCCTGGCGAGTGGCGGGGCCCACCTTGTACTTGTCCCTGTGCCAGCACAGGCAGGCCTTCTGCTTGAACTGCTTGTAGTAGCCCCAGTCGTTGGCTTTCACCTCCCAGGTGAACGCTGCAGGGACAGGAGCTGAGGGCACGGCGGCAGGGCGGGGGGTCCCCAGGGCCTGGGCGGCTCGTAAACAAACGGAGGCACCTCTGGGGAGCAACCCAGTTCCCACAGTGCTTGCGGGCACTGGCCCAGGGGTCCCAGGAGCAGCTTGCCCTCCCGAGCCACCTCCACTCGGAAGGGGCCTGGAGACTCGCTGACGTCCCCTTGCGAGCCCACGAGACAGAGTGAGCTGAGGCTCCACGAGGCAGGAACCCGGGACCCCGTGCACGGCTCAGCTGGTCTCAAACCCCGAGTCACCCTTCAACCCCTCCCTCCACCGGGACATGCACCTGTGTGTGCCTCATTCTTCGGGTCTCCTTTGCGATGATCACTGCCCATGTTGGTGGGGCTGTCAGGGAGAAGAGCCCAAGGACAAGGTCACGTCTGTGTCCCTGGCCTGGGCTGGATGCTGCCTGTTTCTGGGCCCTCAAGGAGTTTGGGGCCTAGGGGTTTGGCCCCCAAACTCACCCCCACAAGTAGCCACCACCCTGCGCTCAGAGGTCCAGCCACCAAACCTTTCCCACGTCCACCAGTCTCCCCGGCCCCCACCCCTGTTGCAGCCAGGATGAGGGACGAGGGGTTCCACTCCGCTGCCCGGTTGCCGTCCCTGCTCCCTCTCCCTGGGGCCCAGGCCAGGTGCTCAGTCCATGTTTGTTGACGAACCAAACGGGGCCCAGGGTCAGGTCATACTTCCCAGCAGTGGGGTCTGGCCTTGGGGAGCCTGGGCAGGGTCCAGCCAGGTGCAGGCTGCCCTGGAAGGGCAGGTGCCGTCTGCCGCCAGTCCCGCTCCTAGCTGGGAACCCTCCTGCTAACAGGCTCAGGAATTTGAGTCTGGCTTTTCACCAGAAGGCCCTGGTCCAGCTGCTAGGAGGCCACGCAAATCACCCCTATACAGCAGCCCCTCCCTGACAGCTCCCCAAATAATCCCCACCCCACAGAGCGAACCCAGGGGTGGAAGCCCACCCCAAGCCTGTGGCACCAAACCCCACCAGAGCCCCATTCTGCAGGTGGCAGCCTCCTCACCCCGCTGGCCTCACTCTGTACATCAGTGACCGTACAGGCTGGGCCCTGCGCCTCCTCGGAGCCGGCCCTCTGTCCAGGGTGTCCCCCATCCCAGCTCCAATCGCCTGCGTCCTCTACTCTCTCCCTTTCTGCTGAACCCTGCACCTCCCTGGAGCTAGGATCACAGGCGTCTGAGTCATCAGTGTCCCCAGGGTCTAGTGGGGCAGGGCCTGGCTCAGGGCCAGCACTGGCTTTCCCTGGAACCTGAGCAGGACCAGTGTCCATTCACAGATGAGGGAAAGTGAGGCTGAGGTGAAGCGAGGCGTGGCAGTGGGAAGACCCAGTGGGTGGGCACTGGGTTTGGAGGAGACTCAGATGGCCGGAATCCCCCAAAGTTTACCTGGGGAACAGGAGGACACAGCGCTGGCCTGCTCCCACCGCACTCGCAGCTAACCAGAGCCCCAGTAACCCAAGTCCCAGGCACTTGCCGGGCGGTAGCAGTGCAGGCTTCAAAGGCCCAGAGCGCGGCCCGGGCCAGGGAACTCTGTCCAGTGGGCACCAGGCTCTCTGGTACCCAGTCCCAGGGTCCTATGCACGAACCTCTAGGGGGCGCCCTGTAACCGGAAGCTGCAACCCAAGCCAAAACTCAGAGAAGGCGCGCAGGCGCCCAAGGACGCACAGCAGTGGGAGCACTCGCCGCTCACCTGCGCGGGCCGGCCGGGCGGGGCCGGGCTGCTTAGGGCGGGCCTCTGGGCATCCAGGCTGTGGACTTGGTGGAGCTGTTAGTCCGGTGCCAACGGGTCTGAAACGGGCGGCACGGGATCAGGGCGGGGCCAGGGAGAAGGCGGGGCCTAGCCGAGACCAGCCAGGGGCGGGGAGGAGCCTCGGGGGCGGGGCCAGACCGCGGGCGGGGCCTCCGGGAACGGAGAAGCGGGGCCGGAAGGGAGGGGCGGGGCGACCACGCCTGTCCTCCCCGCTACTTGGGAGGCTGAGGCCGGAGCATCGCGAGTTCAAAGCCAGCCTCAGTCACTGGGCGCGGCCCTAAGCAACTGAGACCCTGTCTCAAAATTTTTTAAAACTTTAAATTTATTTAAAAAAAAAAAAAAAAACCGCACAGCAGCGGGAGTACTCGCCGCTCACCTGCGCGGGCCTTGCGGGCTGGATGATGAGTGGGCGGCGCCTTATCCCGCAGGGAGGGATAGACAAGATCTTTAAGGCAGGTCGGGGCGTGTGCAGGGCTGGGAGTGGAAGGACACAGCCTTCGCAGGTGGGTGCAGGCGTCTGAGTCGCGTCCGGGGTTCCTGCAGGTTAGAGCACCTACATCGCGCAGCCTGCCGGCCGCGGGACCCCATGGTGTCTGAGTAGGCGCCACCAGAGTACGGGTCCTTCCGAAGAGGTCCCTTGAGGTGGCGGGTGGGGCTGGGGTAGGGAGCATCCAGCTGGAGTTCAGGTGAGGCCAGGGGAGGGTGTGGGGAAGGGCGGACAGAAGGGACACCCCTGAGGGCTTCCTGAGCTGGGGTCCAAGGCAGGGTCTGCGGGATGATCACGCTCCCCTTTTAATGTCGCTTTCAGGAACTCTCTGAAACCTGGAAATCAGGGGCACCAGACTGGACTCTCACTGCCTGCCCCTGCCCATCCAGCCCTCACCCAAAGACCAGGGCGACTGTGTGCATCAGACTGTCCCCCAGTGTCACCTACAGGCAGATGCCAGCTGAGTGAGCAAAACGGCTGCGGTGGGGAATACACGGGACCCCCTCCCTCCTGCAAGTGGCAGATCCCCGAGGCTCCCAGTGAGCACACTTGCCTTTGGAGACCAAGTGCAGCTTGCTCGACTCCTCGGGGTGCCAGGGCACAGCTCCTCTCATTCACTAATGCCACAGCACTTGGCCAGTACCCGACCAGTGGCCATGAGAAAGACCAACGTGTTTTTCTGGTACCCTTTGGAAAAGTCTAGGGAGAGCTGTGGGGTCGACCTCCCCACCCTCCGCAGGGGGTCATCGCAGTGAGGACAAAGCAGTTCCCAAACAGATCAGGTGAGGCCCCCAGGGCCAACAGGTCAGTTTGGCAGGCAAGAGGAGCTGGCCCTCACCACCAGCTGGCTTATGGGCCAGCCTCTGGAGCTCCCCAACTGCCCACACCCTCCCTGGGGCAGTGGGTGTGCCCTGGGGAGAGGGAGTTGGCAACACACAGACGCGGGCTTCTGTGAATACATCGGCACCGTTTATTAGAAAATGCCTTGCTTATAGAGGTGGGGAGAGTCAACGTGGTCACAAGAACAGCCCCCAAGGGTGGAGATGGCTGACTTAACCAGGGACCCCTGCAGGGCTCTACCCCAACATGGACCCCAGGGCTCGAGGAGTCCTTTCTCCTTGCAGCCTGGGACAGAAAGCGCTGGGGGAGTAGCTTCCTTGTCCTTAGCCCTGGGCCCTGTCTCTTGGCCTCCAGCAGCCTAAGAGACCAGGATGGCAGGCTGCCTCCTCCCAGCAGTCCACGGGCATCCTGTCCCAGGCCTCCACCCCTGCCGTGAAGCTGAGGTCCCTCCCTGTCTCCTGGTCCAGGAGGCTCTGCAGCTTGACTCCTTAAACACACAGAATTGAGGGCCTAATTGTCCTGGGCCTCCCCTTACCCCACCCGGCCAGCACAATTCACAGATGGGGACACTCAGCCACGGCTGGTGGAGCTGAGAGCATTAGTCATGCAACATCTACGGCACTTCCTGGCAAGGGGACAGAGAGGCACTCAGTGGGCCAGGCCTTCCCTAGACACCAGCAGGCATCGCTCCCGTCTCAACGCAGCCCCACCCCAGAGCAGGCAAGTGGGGGAGCTGGACCCACCCTCACCCAGCGTCCCTCAGGCAGGGGACAGGAAGCACGGCAGGCTGCTCTAAGCCATCCAGGGCTCCAGGGCTGCTGCAAGACAGGGTCCTCAGAGCAAGGATGGCTTGGGCCCGGAGAGGTCATCTGATGAAAGTCAGCCATGGCCCACCTGCTTCCCTCACCCAGCCACAGAGATGGCGGCCCCTCCAGGGTGTGTGCAAAGGCCCTGCTGGGCAGCAGGAGCACCACCAGACCATGACATCTAAAATCCATACAAACATTTATTGTCCCTGCCCAGGGGTGGGGATGGGGCACAGAGGACCCACGGGAAGGAGGGCAGGGCTCTGGTGGGAAGACAGTGGCCAGAGGCTGGTGGGCCCTGGGGCCTGGCGTGGCTCTCAGAGGTCACGGAGCCTAAATGGGCGGGGAGGTGGTTCTGGGAGCCAGCCACCCAAGCACAGGGAGCGGTCTGGAGCCCAGAGCAGGACATCCAGGCCCACCTGAGCTGGATCTTTGTGAAAGGCACCCGGGCCACTGGCTCGGGGCTGGCTAAGCCCACCCCTGTCCCCCAGGAGGGAAGGTGGCACCAGGGCCTTGTTCCTCCAGTGGGGGAGGTAACTGTGCAAGTCAACAGGTTTAAATTAAGAATAATAAAAATAACAATACAAAATAAAAAAAGAACCCCTGTCACACAAGCCCACGACAGCCCGCCCTGCCCCCACCAGGTCCCACTGCCCTGGACATACAACCGGGACCTGGTGGGGGCTGGGTCTGCCTGGTAAGCAGCAGTCTTCAGACGGACAGGCCTAGGAGGGGCAAGGATGTGGGGACAGGCATGAGGGGCCGCGGCAGGGGCCGGGGCTCCAGGGTGGTCTCTGCACGTGGCTCTCATGGCGCTGGCTCCTCCCGCTTCTGTTTTCCGTGTCTTGGCGAGGCGCACAGCGTTAGCTCTCGAGATTTATTGCACTGTTTTGGAAGAGGCCTGGGGCTAAGGACGGGCCGGGGCTGCAGGAGAGGTGGGTGGGTGGCGGGCGGGCGGGCGGGAGTCATCGCTTGGTCTTGGCGTCTTCTCGGATCTTCCAGATCACTAGGTGCATGCAGGCGCTGGCATCCTCGCTGGAGCTGTGCCCGTCCACTGTGGGGCAGACAGGGTCACTGGCCGCCCTTGCCGGGGAGGAGCCCCGGGCCAGCCGGCCACTCACCGTTGTCCTGGATGATCTGTCTGAGGTAGTCGGCCATGAGGTTCCGCAGGGAGCGCTTGTAGGGGAGGCCCAGGCGGTGAGGGAACAGCACAGATGTGTCCACCACGGTGCTATGGATGACCTGCGAGGGGGTGGGCAGGCACCTCAGGCCCAGGGCAGGTGTGGCCCCCACATCCCATGGGTCCAGCCCAGGTGGGGGCTACCTTCAAGGCCAGCAGGTCACTCTCCAGGCTGTGTCCGATGAGGATGGTGTCGGCACTGAACATGCTCAACAGGACAGCCTGGACATCCCGCAGCGTGATGCTCGTGTCCGCGAGGTCAGCCTCTGTCACCCCTGAAAACCTGGCAGTGGGGGAGATGGAAGGTGGGCTGAGCAGGTGGTAGGGAGGGGGCGGCGGCCGGTGGCTGGCAGGGAGGGGCTGGGCCACACCTGGTGTTGTAGTCCACGATCTCGTTGTCGGGCTTGACGAAGGTGTCATACACCACACGCAGCTCCGTGTCCACCACCGTGACGCGCGTCAGCTCCAGGCCATACGTGGTGTAGGACTGCGGGAGCCAAGGGACAGGTCTCAGGCACAGCCTCGTCGCCTCGTCCCCGTCCCTGAGGGCTGTGGGGTGGAGGCACAGCCCACTCACAGACGGGGAAGCAGGCAAGAGGCCTTCAGGGCTTCGGGGGCCTGCAGACCCCTGGAGTGGCACAGGGACCCCAGGGGAGATTCAGCCACAGGAAGGGAGTGCGTCAAGCACGGCGCCCAGGACGACCCAGGACATCCCTCCAGGGAGCAGACTCCTGGGCAGGCACCCGCCGCAGGGTGACCAGGCCTCAGGGCGGCAGGCTCTGCTCGCTCCAGCCCCTGCGGCACAGCTGAGAGCATGGCGCCCGCAGGACTCACCATCTCGCAGTCCAGGGCATAGATCCCCGCGTGGGTGTCTTCCGAAAGCTCCTTCTCGAAGGTCCTCACGAAGCCTTCCAGGTTTTCCTTCCGGCCGTCCTGCACGTGTTGCTGGGGGTACGGAAGGGGACTCAGGGACAGGCCAGGCTTGGCTACGCTGGTCACCCTCAAGCCCATTCACGGAAGAGAAGGCCACATCCCACCTCGGGAAGTTCCACGCCAGCAGTGAGCCTCAGCCTACGCCGGGATTGCGCTGGGAGCTTGCCGAGACCCACGGCCCCAGACCTCTGAGGTGGGCTCCATGACACCGTGGTGAGGGCTGGCTAACTGGGCCCTGCGCCAGGACCTGAGGCCGGCAGCACTGTGTCCCTTGACCCCACACCGGCCCAGAGTCAGAAGACAGGAACCCGGAAGGGACACCAGGCAGGCGGGGACTCACCTTTGCGACCTGACAGCCAACGGAGCCGACGGCGGCCGAGCAGCACATGTACTGCGTCTCCCAGCCCCCGGCCACTGAGGGAGAGACAGCTGTCAGGGGCACAGCAGGCCGTCCCGACTCCTCCACCACCCCGCCTTGCCAGTGCCAGGACAGGGCTCCCGAGCACAGAGCCAGCCTCTCCTTGCTGTGGCAGCCAGGCCTCCCCGTGGGGTGAGGACGGGCCCTCAGGCTGAGCAGGAGGCAGACCACCCGCCCAGCAGCTCGGAAGCCGGGAAGCAGGGGCTTGGGCCCCGCAGCCCTGTAGGAGGGAGGGGCTTACGGAGGGCCATGCGGACAGCCACGAGGCAGAACGAGGTACGCTGCGTGCCCCGCGCTGGGACTGCCAGGGCGCACCAAGTGGGCCTGGGAACGGCAGAACCCAAGAACCCTCTGTTCCCAGAGTGGCCACCGCCTCCGAGCTTCCACTTTGACTCAGAGGACGGGAAGGGCAGCGGGGACAAGGAGTGGGGCCTTCGCACACTGTCACAGGAGAGAGCAAGTGGGAGGGAGCCAGCAGGGCTAGCGGGTGGCCGGAAGGCTCAGTCCTGCGCCAGGTCTGGGGGCGTAGCTGGGCCTCACCTCGGCTCCGCCGCAGCCGCCCCCAGTGGTAGTGGCACTCCTCCTCACGGACGCAGCGGCCAGAGGAGGACACCAGGTACTCGGCGCCACAGCGGCAGCAGATTCTGCAGGAGGCTGAGGTGGAGAGCGCAGGGCAGGGTCAGGGCTGGGCACTGGGCCCCAGCCCCTCTCTGCACCCAGTCTCCCAGGCAGTAGGGAGGCCACTCACGGTCCTTGGGCTTCTTCTCCTCAGCCGTGAGGATGACGGCGCCCCCGGGCCGCTCAGGGTGGGGGAAAGGGTAGCCATTCTCCTGCAGCTGCTCCGGGGTGAGCAGGTAGTCCCTGAGGCGGCTGTAGAGGGCGGCCCCTGTGGACAGCGGCCTGTCAGCCCGGGCAGACTGGCCAGGGCTGGGAAGGTGGCCAGGGCTGGGAGGGCCGGCTCACCTTTCAGGTCCTCCACCCGGGGACTGCTGGGGCGGCTGAGTGAGAAGCTGGTCTTGGCAGCCAACTTCCCCCCTAGGACCACTTCGTGGGACACAACCCTCCGGCCACTGGCTTCTGGAAGAAAGTGGATGGAGAGAGAAGAGAGGGGTGTACGTACATCTGTTCCAGGCTGGGCAGTCACCACAGACTGCTCTCCCCCTGGCGGCCACCCAGCTCCCTGCTGCTGTCCACAGGGCGGCGCCCAGCACCAGGGGGCACAGTCCTGTGCAGTCACCCCAGAGCCAAGCAGCCCCGCCCTGGCAGGGCTCCGTGGGGACCAGAGGCCTCTGCTGCCTGCCAGCCCACGTGCCCCAAGGAGGGGATTGTTCCGTCCTGGAAAGCAGCGGAGCGGGAGGGGCTGCGGCTGCAGGAAGCGTCCTCCGACGGTCTCCAGGGCTTTGTGCTGCTACAGTCGCCCAGCCTACAGGGGCACCCAGACACCTGCGTGTGGGCCGAGAAGCTAATGGAGGCGGGGGCCCAGAGGCCAGCGCAAGAGGCGAGAGCGAGTCGGGGACGCGCCAGCTGATTGCTTAATGCACCCTCTCAAGAGGCAGTAATGAAATGTCTTAACCTGGCTCTTTCTTCCTCCCCAGAGCTTAATGCACAGAGCGCAGCCTGGGAGCCAAAGCCTCTTCTGTGAAGAGGCCGTGAGCGGCTCCATTAGCGGGCGGCCCCTCAGCTCCGAGGCCGTGCTCACCAAGGCGGGTGGTTAATGGTGAGAAGAGGCTGTTCCCAGGGCAGGAGGCCAGTCCCACCTCGCAGCAGCCCGGGCGCAGGGAGCCACACGCAGTCTGGCGGTACTATGCTTCCGTCAGGGCTTTTGTCTGGGACCTTGGTGGGCTGAGGGCTGCCTGACCTGCCCAGGCCCTACTCCCCGTCCCTCTGATGGTGGCGACAGGCCTGAATCTCCAGAACTTACTACTGAGACCGGGCACAGTGCTGGGGACCAGGCCCCTGAGCTTCTTGAGTGTGTTCACGGCGACATTCAGGTAGATATTCTTGCTGGGGCTGCGGTCATAGGCCACCTTCTCCTCATTCAGCGCCTGGAGACAGCACACGGCACTCAGCCCGAAGGTCCTGACAGGCACCCAGGAGCCCCACAGCAGGCGGAGTGACCGGGGAGCTGCCAGGACCAGTCGGTCAGGTCTCAGCACCAGAGCAAGGGCTGAGAGCCAGGGAGATGTCTGAGGACTGTCCCCGCCCCTAGCCACTGGACACAGCGGCCCGAGCTGCCAGCCCTGCCCAGCCAGCCAACAGGACACTCACTTCCGGGACCCCCACCTTCTCTATGGCCTCCTGGTTGGATGAGCAGAATTTGAGACACTCCTCGATAAACAGGTTGAGATAGCGTTGGCGGATGACGGTGGGGACCTTGCCCCCAAACTCTTTTGGGATAATGGGTTTCTTTAGACTCTGGAGGAAAAAGAGAGCCAGCAGGGGGTCCTGGGTGGACGCTCAGCAGGGTGCTGCCAACCACCAGCCCCACCACGAACTGTGGATGCCAGAGGCACCAGCAGGAGTAGCCGCAGCACACCCACACCACTGGCAGCACAGGGACGCCCGAGGGTGGAGGGCACGTGGGCTGGGACTCCCCAGGCCAGAAGTTCTAAAACAGGGTCTCGGGGCCGCGGTGCAGCTCAGTGGTCGAGCGCTTGCCTAGTGAGCCCAAGGTTCTGGGTTCATCCACAAAAGAATTTAAAATTAAAAGTTATTTAACTGAACAAACAGCAGAAATGAGATAAACGTGCGAAAACACCAGCTCGCAGAGGGTAGGAGGCATGGAGCCCGCCGCTGGGAGGCGGGGGCAGGATGTGGCGGGCAGCCGGCTGGCGCCTTACCTGTAGAGATGGACTGTGAGCGACGCGCTTGGGGGTGATGGTGGTGGTGGTCTTGGACGCCATCCCTGACAGCGTGCGAGTCTTCAGCGGCTGGCTACCAGGCTCAGGGCCATGGAAGGCCTGGCTGCTGCTGGCCGAGAGGGTCCTCTTGGCACCTGTGGGGGCTGGCGGGGTACAGGGGACGTGAGTGCAGGAAGAGAGAATGCCCATCACCGAGCTGCGGAGAACCAGGCAGCTTCGGTCGTTGAGAGTCAGCAGGACGTGCATCTCCGAGTGCAGGGGGAGCGGCCGGGGCGCAGAGCTCGGGCTGCGGAACGACATTAGGCTCTATCTGCTTTCTGGCAAGTCCATCGAGACGGGGAACAAAAATCAGCTGTGGAGGCCGGCTCAGGCAACGTCGCCGTCGGGGTGGTCTGGCGAGTGGCGAGGGGCACGCTGGGCCTCTGCCACATGTTCCGGCCCCCGACTCCGAGGCATTGACGTCTGAGGGGGACGCCCTGGCTCCTGGGCAAAGGACCAGAGGGTATGGGACGGCCCCGGCCAGTCATTGTGACAAGCCACCTGCCTGTCCGGCACTGCCTCTGTGTTCTGCCTGTCCCTTTGATGAGGTCACAAACCAAATAGTCTCCCGCCCTTGGAGGAGAGCAGGCCTGTGGGGGAGGGGGCTGTTTCCAGGGCTGGTTGTGCAGGGCAGCGGGCTGGGCTGTCTGTGAGGTGGGGTGTCTGGTTGGCTCTGAGCCTGGGGCGACAGGCAGCAGGAGGGGTCACGGCTGGGGTACATGCTCCCAGGCTCCTGCTCAGGCTCCGGAGAAGCAGCTTCTCCCCGAGTTCCTCCTGCCCCTGGTGGGCCTCGCAGCTGGGGCCACAGTGCCCCAGGGTGGTTCCTGCCCATCCTGGGAAGCAGGGCCACGCGAGGCCCCACCTCACAAGGGAGGTGCCCCAGGGAGGGAGCAAGCTGCAGATGCCCTGTGCTCCCGCCTCCAGCTGGCACTCCCCTTGGCTGGTGCAAGCCAGCTGGCAGGCCTTGGAGTGCAGGCTGGGCAGCTCGAGCACCCAGGGACCCCGCCTCACTTGGGGCAGTCCTGTGGTAGGGTGCACCGCATCTGGGAGTGCCAGGCTGCCCAGGATGCTCTGTGACTGCTCCACCCGGTCATCATGAGCAGGGGACCCCAGGAAGATACAGACTTGGAAAAGGGCAGGGTTGGACTCACCAGAGAGCTTTCTCTAAGAAAGGTCCTGGGCCATGGACAGGACCCAAGGCTGCAGGGAGCCTAGACTCACAAGGGTCGCTAAGATGGGCAGATCCGCAGGGCCTGCCTCCCTGGCAGGTGCTCAGGCTGCCCTGGTCCCACCCAGCAGAAGCTGCACTTTTTGTGTGTGTGTGTGTGGGGGGGGGGGGTACCAGGGATTGAACCCAGAGATGCCCAGCCCTTTCTTATATTTTATTTGGAAACAGGGTCTTGCTAGTTGCTTAGGCCTGCGCCAAATTGCTGATGCGGGCTTCAAACTCAAGATCCTCTTGTTTCAGCCTCCCTAGCCACTGGGATTACAGGCATATGACACCACGCCCAGCTCAGAAGCTGTACTTTGAGAAGTTCCCCAGGTGATTCCACTGGTCACCTGCCTCCAGGGTGACCTCCTGGCTGTAGATACCAGAGATGAGGAGACTCACACAAAACAGGACTGTCTCCCCTTTCAATGTCCTGCCCACCTGCCCACTGAGGTATGGCATGATAGGGAAAAGTGTCCCCTCAGAAACCCAGTCCCACCTACTCCAGCAAAGATGGCTGCAGAGATTCATGAGGTCACACCTGTTCACTCAGATCCTGCCATATTTGAAGCCACACTTGGGCTAAAGCTGGCACCACCCTGACAGCCCAGGCCAGTGCCCCACTGGTCTGCTGGCCTCTTAACATCCCAGGGAGGCTGGGTCAGGGAGGACAATGAAGATGGTCCAAATACAGAACACTCCTACCCCACTCTATAGACAGGTTAACTGAGGGCCCCAGGATGGTGCTCAAGCTAATTAAGTGGTACAGGGTGGGCAGCCCAGTGACTATGGGGCTCTGCCGCTTCCTGTACCCAACGGGAAACATTCCCAAGGCCCTCCTCCCTCGCCTTTCTATCAGCAAGAGCCAGGGCTGGGGTGGGGACTCACCCGCGGCTAAGAGGGGGTTGGGGATGTGGGCGATCCTCCTTTTCTCGCCAGGTGCAGCAATGTGGACGGAGGAGGGCTTTTCAGCTGGCCGTGGGGCAGCCTGCAGCCAGCTGGCCGACTCCCTCTGCATCTGCTGGGCCCGCCTGTAGCACACCTCCTGGGCAGTTGGGGGCCGGGCTGGGGGCACTGCTGGGCCCCTCCTCGGGGGCTCCGCCTGGATGAGGTCACATCCTGGGGCTTGGCTGCATATCTGGAGCACCCAGCACAGGTGGCCCCAGGGAGGCTGCCAGCATGGAAGCAGAGGCTCCAGGGGTGGGTGCCCCCCCCAGTCACCCCCAAACTTCTGGAGGGGACCAGCACAGAGTCTTGGCACCTAAGCTCACACTGCCTGAGATGCAAAAGCATCTGCCTGGCCTGCCTCCTTGGCTCCAGCCTCCCCAGGACCAAGGTCATGCCACTGGATCCTGATACACAGGCAGGGTGGGGCGGGAATCCCTGGCCTCTGATTAGGGCAACGCTTCAATCCAATCCTGCCTGATAAAAACTTCCTTTGGACTCTAGCTTCCTGAATCCCTCAGCCCCTCCTCCCAGGAAGGGCTGATGACAGAATCCACTGGAACTCCTGTTGCTGACCTTGGAGCCAGGTTTTCTATCCCAGGCTTTCTGGTGCTAACTCACCATAAACACAGGACAGGAAGCAAAGGCTTAGAGAGGTTGAGCAACCTGCACCAGATCACAGCCCACCAGGGCCAGGACTCATGGCAGTCTCCCCTGCTGTGACACCTACCCAGCGCTGGGGAGAACCTGAGGATAGTATGCAGGCAGGACGCAGGGGTGCTAGAAACAAGTCTGCCAAGTTCCCTGGGCAGGAACACAAGGGGTCTGGCATCCACAGAGGTGCCAGGAACAAATGGGGTTACACCCTCCTCCCCTGGCCAGTCTCTACCCAGGACACAAAGGCCAGCCCTTACCTCCTTGCCCTGCTTGGAAAGATGCGAGATTCTCCTCTTCTGCCCTGGGAACAAGGTGGTCAGGCCTGCACGCCCCTTCTCCTCACTCCTCCCGTCCTCAGGGGGCTGAAACACACGGTCGCCCCTCAACATGGACGTCTCCGCCAGGCCTCGCCGACCCGACCCTGGCACATGCCCTCCTCCCGACCCTGGCCTCCAGAGAGTGGAGGATGTGCCCCTCCAGGCCCTAAACCTGGGGCGGGCTGGACACTGCGCTGGTCTTGCAGCTGAGGCCCCAGCGCCAGGCCTTATCCTGGCTGGAGCAGGGAATTCCACACAGCCCGTCCCACCTCTCCTGCTCCCGCAGGACACAGGCAGGAACTCAGGCACTGTGAACACAGGCCCTGGGAGGCCAGTATCTGGAGGGCTCAGGCCAAGTCCAACTTGGTTGAGGAGAGCTCCCTCTGGTGGCGGATGTGGGGACACTGGATGAGGAGGCCCAGAACAGTCAGGGCTGGCCACAGAGAACCAGGAATCCCTAATGCTTTTGTGGCGTGAGGGAAGAAAGAGGGGGACAGGGACCAGAAATCAGGGAGGCTGAAAGAGAGCAGAGGGGTTAGAAGGAAGGAAAGGCAGGGGAAAGAAGAGAAGTGAGAAGAGAGGCCAGAGTGGGGAGGGGGCTGGAAGGGCAGGGCGAGGGGCGGGTCGGGCCCGATACCCCTTTGCCGGTCATTCTGAACGGTCAGTCCAAACGCTGCCGCGGGAACCCGGCTGGGCGGGCTGTAAGTCAAGGTCCTCTTTCTGGAGAGGGTGCAGGGGGCAGCAGGCGGCCACCGAGGGTTCCTGAATTTTAAATGAGTTAAGAGGCCAGTGCTGAAGGAGCAGCTTCTCCCGGATGCTGAGGCTCGGGTCGTCCAGAAACAGCTGTAGGGCGGCACGTCCCCTTGCAGGGCCCGGACTGAACCCCAAGGCTGGCCCGACCAGGAGCCCAACTTCGAGTGCCCGGTGCCCTCACCTGCCGGGCCAGCCGGCCCTTGTCCTCTGTCTTCACGTTGGTGGACTCGTTGAAAATCCGCAGGCACTCCTCCATGGGGTCGGAGTCAAAGTCGACCTCCTTCTCCAGGGCCGAGTAGTCCACGTCCTCCTCTGTGCCCTCCCCAGCCCCTGAGGAGGAGGAGGAGGAGGGCACGGGGGATGGGGGCGGGGAGGACTTGAGACGCTTGGGCAGCTGCGGGGCAGGGAAGCCCAGGCTGGAGTCCGAGTCAGATTCCGAGTCAGAGCTGAGGCTGGGGAGGGCAGGGGGCCAGACCTGCAGGGCCCCGGGCCCCGGGCCCTCATCCTCGCTCTCATCCCCGAAGAGCTCTGCGTGGCTTAAGGCCCGCTTCTTCAGCTTGGGGGCCTCCTGAGAGGCACCCTCGTCCAGTGAGCGGGCCTTGCGCTCCACCAGCTTCCCCGATGGCGTCTTCCCGCTGCCCTTCCTGTCGGGCAGCTGGTGGGGACTGGGACGAGAGTCCTGGGGCCGGGGGCCCCCACTAGTGGGGCTCGGCTGCCGTCCTGGGCGGTCAGGCCTCCCTTTCCCTGAGCTGGCCACTGGCGTGGCTGAAGATGGCTTTTTCTTGGTCCCTTCTGGCCGCTCCGTCTTGTGCCGGGGGCTGCCAGTCTGCAGACCCATCTTTTCTGAGCTGGCCTTCTCAGGCCGCCCTGGGTCTCTGTCCTTGGTCTTGTCCTTCTTCCGGGCACTGTCCTTGTGGCCAAGGGCTAGTGAGCTCCCACTTTTCTTCTTCTTGGGTTTGCCCTCCTTGGGGCCACCCTGACCCTGTGAGGCCCTGGCCGGGGACGCCCCTCCTGGGCCCTTTGGAGGCTGCCCTAGGTCCCCCACATCATACTGAACAGCCATCTCCTTGGTCTCCCGCTGACTGCCCTCCTCTGGCTCCAAGCCCTCCTTCAGGGATGGCTTCCCAGGGACCTTGCTCTTGGGGCTTGTCCCAGCCGTGGAGGGCCTGGCCTCAGCCGGGGGGGAGCTAGCTGTGGCTGGTCCATCTGCTGCAGCTGGGCTGGTGTCATCCTCAGAATCCGAGAACCTGGCATCACAGCCACCAAAGGGGTCACAGGGCTTCTTGAGAGCAGGCGTGTAGGGTTCGCTGCCACGGCAGCCCCGGGGCCGCTTGGTGGCCCTCTCATCCCTGGAGCTGGCCCTGCTGAGGTGCCGGGCTGAGTAATTGGAGAGTGGGTCATACTCCAGGTCGGTGGACGGCTTGGAGTTGTCCACTACATACTTGCCGCTGGGCACAGGGCGGCCATACCTCCGGGACTGGCTCACAGCCTTGGGAACATACTCCAGGGTGCTGCTGCCCCCACCAACCTTGCCCTGACCCCTCTCCAGAGATGCCAGTGAATACTTGCTGCCCAGCTCAGCAGGGGTGGCCAGTGGGGTGGGTTGGTAGCTGGCATCAGGGGTCAGCAGGCCATGGCTGCTGGAGGCATAGCTAAAGGTCAGCGGGAAGGCGTCCTTGTCCACGGCCGAGGTGGGACTGGCAGCAGGGCCGCAGGGGGCCAGGGCAGACGCCCCGCCGGACCCATACTCAGCCGAGCCGCACTCGCGGGCCGTCTCCAGCAGCTCCTGGTAGCGCCGCTGCTCTAGCTCCACCTCGCTGCGCACGGCCTCAATGGCCTGGTTGACCAGCTCCAGCTCCAGGATGTCTGGGCGGGGCTCCAGCCCCTGGCCCAGGGAGCCATTCTCCCTCTGTGCTGGGGGCTGGGGTAGCTCGGGGTTGTACGGGTCATAGCCAAGCCCTGCGAGTAAGACAGGAGAGGGCCGTGAGTGGGCCTGCAGAGCACTAGGCGCTGCCCCAGGTCCCGCAGTCCTTAGGGCCCACGCAGAGGGGCGGAAAGAGGGTCAGGGTCCTGCAGACTTCCGAGCTCGGCTCGAGGAAGTCACACGAGTAACTCACAGTGCAAGAGACATGACAGTCTCACGGTTCCAGGCTCTGGGCTGGGCCACCAACCAGCCCTGGCAGTGAACGCCAGGTGAGGCCTTCCACAAGTCAGTGGTTTGTGTGCTTCACTCTGCCCAGTGTCTCCCTCAGGCCCCTCCCTTTTCTTCATATTGGAATTTGATCCCAGGGGCTACAGCCCTAGTCCTTTTTACGTTTGAGACAGGGTCTCGCTACATTGCTCAGGCTGGCCTCAAACTTGCCATCCTCCTGCCTCAGCCTCGGGAGTCACTGGGATTATGGGCGTGCACCACTGTGTACAGTTTTTTTCTTTTTCTATTTTTTGAGCTGGGGTCTCCCTATGTTACCCAGCTTCCACAAACTTTCTTGAGCACAGTAAAGTTCACAAGGCCTGCGCTCACCAGGGAGAAAATGGAGGCCAAGAAAGCACCCAGCACTAAGCATGTCGGGGGGAGGGGGAAGTCTGCCACCTGGTGTGCCATCCCCTCACCCCGACATGGATTCGCAAAGGCAGGGTCTATGGGGATCACCTGGTGTAGGAAAAAGGAAAAGCACCGGCTGTTCAAATGCTCCGAAAACACCACAAATGGGGTGTGGCGAGTCATGCTGCTGGCCAGCGGAGGGCTGTAGCTTCTAGACGCTGGACAGGGCAGGACTCGGATCCTCCCTGGAGCCTGAGGAGGGACCAGACCTGCCATAACTGGATCTTAGGACTTCTGGCCTCCAGAACTGCGTGAGGATGAACCTGTTCTACTTATTTATTTTTTGCGATACTGGGGACTGAACACACGATAGGAGAGCGCCCAACCACTGAGCTACCTCCCCAGCCGTCTGCACTGTTTTAAGCTACCAATTTCGTGGTGACTTGTTACAGGAAACCAATAACCTGAAAAAGAGAAGTCTTGCCTGGAAAAGATTACCACAGAGTTGAGAGGCAGATGGGAGAAAATGCACAGGTCAAAGGAGCAGGACAAAAGCCCAACCTGCTTACTCCACAGGGAACTGCACCCAGCTGTCAAGAGGAAACAAATGAGACCGAGCAGGGAGAGAAGGGGAACCTTAGAGAGGACGGCAGCAGCCAAGAGGCCACCACATGAAGCGGCTCTGCCACAGCCTTGCTGCAGGATGGGGTGGGAGGTGTTCTCTGAGAGCCGCTTGCAGTATCCTGGCTCATCCAGAGCCCACCCCGCAGACGCATGCATAGACAGATGTGCAGACACAGCCGGAGGCACCAGCAGCAGCAAATAAAGGAGAGGCCCCACGAAAGCCTGCCGGTCACGTAGGGTTAAAGAGGAGCACATCCTAAGCCCACCCCCAAGTTACTCTGCTGTGCGAAAGACAAGGCCATGAGGGTGGGGGCAGGATGAGCACAGTCTGTGCCCTTCAAAGCCTCTTCATTAAGCCAACAATGGGAACCAGGCTACCACCAGGTCCTTATCATGCCAGCTGGCCAGTGGTCTCAGAGGGCGGGAGCCCTTGTGGACAGCAAGGACAATGGTATCTTCGTTCCTTCTGTATAGAGTGCGGGCAGGCATGTCCAAGACAGGCCGATAAAGGAATGAGACAAGCTGGGGAGCCAAGTAGCAAAAGGTGATGGACAGGCTGCGGCCCGGCACCAGTTCTGGGAGTTTCCAGAACCAAGGCACTGTCTGCTTCCGACTCTGCTTTTCTTTTCTTTTTTGGCAGCACTGCAGATTGAACCCAGGGTTTCGCACATACCAAGCTAACACTTTACCACCGGACTGCACCCCGCCCTCCGTTCCATATTCGAATGCACACATTCTCCATACACTTACTGTCAGGAGTTTTTGCTTCATTGTCTTTTTTTGTACTAGGAAGCTCAGGGCTAGGCGAGCACTAACCACTGAACAACACCCCAACCTGTTTATTTCTTCTATAACAAACCTGTGTCCTTGGTCCACTGCTATCCTGAGTAGGACCTGCAGACCTTCCTACAGAGAGCTGGGCAGCTGCAGACACAGGCTACAACTGGAGCCCAGTCAGACCTCCAGGTCTTGCTCAATGGTAGGAAAGACTGGTAGGTTTCCCTGGCATCTGTGCAGGTTAAACATGGTCTCCAAATAAGCCCCGTTCTCATCCCAGGAGGCTGTGCCTATGGCACCTCCCGTGGCAGAAGGGACCCTGAGGTGCCATCAGGGGCGGCCCTGAGTGGAGGCCACCCAGGGTCACCACTGGGTCCACATGAGAGAAGGAAGGAGGGCCAAAGTCAGAGAAAGACTGGATGGTGCGGTGCTGCTGGCTCTGGAGCTGGAGGGGGGCTGCAGGGCCTTGGAAGGGTGCAGTTCAGCCCACACCTCCATGATCCAACCACACAGTTTGAGGGTTTACCACACAGCTCCAGCAAATGAGGGTGCCCCAGTGCCCATCTGACAGGGGCTCTGCAGGGACCTACGTGGGATGGCGCATCTCCACTCTGTTCTGCTTTCACCCTGAAACCACAAGTTGCACCCATGTTAAAAACCATGTTCAGAAAGCTGAAGTGAGGCATTTACCTACCTCCAGAGAGAGCTGCGCAGTAAGGAGGGGTGGAAAGAAAACCAGGAAAGCCAGAGTCAGCAGCTGGACAGGTGCACAGTGGGGCTCCCCGGGGGTGTGCAGGCAGTGCCAGGTCAGTACCAATATCACAACCCCAGCAGGCCCGACCACATCCAGGGCCCCAGGATCAGGAAGTGCAGCTGCACTGCTCCTCTGCCAGGGAGAAGTGGGGCCCTCCCATCTTCAAGGGCAAGGAGCTGGGGACTGAGCACATCCACTGAGGAGGACAGGGCTTCGCCAGGAGGGCCATTGCTCTTACCCAGTCGGCTGCCCCACCCTTGGGCTGGGGCAGAGGGAAGGGCCAGTGTATTGAGAGGGAGTGGTACCCAGGGGCCCTTAAAAACTGAGCCACACCCCCAACCCTTTTTATTGTTTGGAAACAGGGTTTCACTAAGTTGCTTAGGGCCTTGCTAAATTGCTGAGGCTGGACTGGAACTTGCAATCCCTGTGCCTCAGCCTCCTGAGCAGCCGAGATGAGAGGTGGGCACCATGCACCCAGCCTAGGAAAATGTTTTGCATGCTGCTCGATGCGCCTGGGGGCTCACCTTCTTGCGTGTGGTGAGGGGACAAAAAAAAAAAAAAGAGGACACTGGGCTGGGTTGTGGCTCAGTGCTGCAAAATAAACACTTTTTTTTTTTGTATTGGGGATTGAACTAAGGTACTTAACCACTGAGCAACATTCACAGCCCCTTCTTTTATGTTTTATTTAGAGACAGGGTCTCGCTGGTTACTTAGGGCCACACTAAGTTGCTGATGCTGGCTTAACTTGCAATTCTCCTGCCTCAGCCTCCTGAGCCACTGGAAAATAATCACAATTTAGAAAGGAGGACTCTGAGGTGGGAAGGGCCTACCAGGGAGACTTGGCCAGACCTTCCCATTCTGAGAACTAATCCAGGTGGAAGCAGATGGGAACTCCTTCAGGGATTTGGAGAGGTAAGCACTGTTTGGTAAACAAGATTAATTGCATTTTTTTCAGAGTAGGGTGACTGGAGAGGCCCTAAAGGCTCCTCTAGAACACACCCTTCCTCCCGACCTCGCCCAGGCAGCTCCAGCAGCCTCCAAGCCAGAGCCCCTCTGGCAGTGACTTCAGGGATGTCCCGGGGGGGGGCTGGTTCCTTCTGCTGGAGTTCCAGCCAACGGGGCCAGCTCTCTCCATGACCCAGTCCTGAATCAGAAGCCCTGTCACCAGCTCCTCAGAGGTGCCCAACAGCAGAGCCAGGAGGGCTGGACACCTGCAAGAGGGTGAGGTTTCTTTCTGGAGCCCTGGCACTGGGTCTAGGACCCAGCACAGTTCTCCATCCCTCCTAACCTCACTTTGGTCACAGTTCTCTGCCCCTGCCACACCCTACCTGCCTCTGGACTGGGAACCTGGTCCCCCAGGATGAGCAGAAAGCCTGGCACCAGCTCTAACTACACTTGGAATGACCAGGACATAGACGGCAGAGCCTCCTCTAAATTCCCAGTACCTCCCTGGAGCTCTGCCTTTGCCACCTCCTGCCGGCACCCTGAGCTGGGATCGCAGTTGCAGAGGCAGAGTGGGAGGCAGCAGAGCCCTGTGCCCAGGCTTCCCCTCACCCACTGGGAGGCCCACTGGGCGGTCTAAGGGACCGCCATCACCTACACCCACTCCTCTCCCAGCCTCTGCCGTAGGCCCGAAGACTGATAAAGGACAAGAGACCGCACTGACAGCCCCCACTCGGGCGGTGGTCCAGCACGCTGATCCCAGAAGGCAGCAGGACCACCAGGGGAGGCAGACAAGGCCCTGCACCCTGAGCTCAACTAGAACACAACAAGTCACAGGCTTGCTGGCCACTGGGTCTCACCCAGCCCCAGGAAGTCACCTGCGTGGCCTGAGGACTCAAAGGTAAAAAGGACAGTCCCCAGAGTTGCCCACTGGCTCGTAGTGTCAGATGACCCACCCACTTCAGGTTTTCCAAGGAATATGTTCCAGCAAATAGTAACCCCCAAAAGCACCTCAGTGGATGACAGTATAGCTCAAGGTCCCCACTGCAGGCCTCATTTGTTCTCCCAGGCCCTTGGTGATTCACAGGGGCCTCCCCTCCCAACCACAGTAGGAGCTCCTTATGCCGCACCCTGGATGTCAGGTGCCCAGGGCCCTCTAGACACAGCCCCACTGCATCTCCATGACCACTGACTCTAGGAGGGCCCCACATGCCTGGGGCACAAGCACAGTATACCACTGGAGAGGGTCACACACAGGCACCACAGCAGGCCCAGGCCTCAGCACTGACCCAAGCCTCACTGAAGCCCAGCCCAGCTACAGGCCTCTCCCAGGGAGCCTCCCTGAAGGAATCAGAGCCTTGGCAGAGGGTCCTCTGCCTCCAGGACTTGTTTCCCAGCCTTCTCTGCCCTAAGGCAACCCACGGTGTGGGTTTCTCGGCAAGGTTTCTCGGCAAGGTTTCTCGGCAGCTGGAGCCACTCACCCAGACCTAGGAAAACAATTCCCCAGCCAGACTTCAAATGCCACTTGCTTAGCTTTCTGAGGCAAGGACAGAGAAACCACATGAGCTGCCCTGGACACATTTATTAAGCACACTGCTGGGCTGCACCTCCACACCCAGCAGGCACCTATGCCCATTGCTCAGGCTGGAGAAGGGCCCACAAAATGCTCACAGCATGATGTGGGGGGCTAGGATGTAGTCAGAACAAGAGATCAGGGCTGCCTTTCCAACCACCACCCAGCCATGGAGCAAAGGACCAGAGAAGGCAGCGGGGGAGGGAAAGGAAGTCGCCTCCAGGGTGGGCTGGAAGTGGTCTGTTCCCCCTGCACTGCTCCTGCCTCTCCCATAGTCCAACATGGGCAAGAATCACTGTCAGGGCCCAAACACACAAATTGCAAACATCAAGTTCTCACTCTTCCTCACTAGTACATTTTCAGTACCCTAAAGTGCAATCCCAGTGGGGGTTGTTGGGGCCACCTTTCCTTTACCCCTAGCCTAGTAACACCGAGGAACCTGGGTACTCACAGGGAAGCTGGGGTGGGGACCACCACTGGCCTCTCTCCACCCTACTCCACAGTAGCCTTGCCAGGCCAGGGTTTCAAAGGCTGTTTGTTCCCAAGAGTATGGCCACAGTGTCTTCTAAGAAAGTGCCCACATGCCAGGGTCACAACTGAGCATCAGAGTTTTTATTCTTGACAAAGGAGGCAGGTGCAGGGTGACACACGGCCAGATTTCCAGAGGGATTGCCCACCCCTTCAGTCACTCCTCCAGCTGGCCATTCTCCTCAACCAGAACCACAGAGGGCCCGTGTCTGCACAGCACAAGGGGCTCACCACTCCCTCCTATTACAGCCACTTCCTCCAGGAAGCTGTCCAAGACCCTCCCTAGGGAAGCTGCCTTATGTGCCCACAGGCATGGCAACCTGGAAGTGGGGAGAGGGAAGTGAGGTGAAGACTCTGGCCTCACCCCACCTCCTTTGGCCTGAGCAGTGGCTCCTGCTCTTTGAGACCTCAGAGACACTGTGGGGTCTCCCCAGACAAGCAGACTGTGCCAGGACTAAGGGACAAGCATATGAGCCACACTGCTAGGTCACGCCCAGAGTCTTCCAAACATGCCCTCCCTGGGGAACTGGCCAAGCCACCATCACCCTACAGCTCAATGCACTGAACCAGGAGAGGGCCCAGCCGTGACCAGGCAGGCCCAGTACAAGCATCTGTACAGTGATCAGATGAATGAACACAACACTAACCCAGAGCCCCAACCCTCTGTGGTGACAGGAGACACCAAAAGGACAGGGTCACGCTTCTGTGTATGTGTATGTGGTATGGGGAATGAGCCCAGGGGCATTACCACTGAGCCACATCCCAGCTCCAAACAGGAAAGCTAATCAGTCTCTCAGGCCCTCATCTTTGGCACAAGTCCCTGTCCCGACTTTGCACAGACTAGTAGGTCCAAAGCAGCCCTCCAGGGCCTGTGTAGAAAAGGACAGGTAACAAGCAAGCATGTCAACGGTGAGCCCTGCTGGCCCAGGGGCAGCAACAGTGCTGGGGCTCCCTCACGCTCCTCCTGGGAGGAGCCCAGTCCAGAACCCTGAGCAGAGCACCCCACTCCACTCCACTTCCGGCCCTCAGGCAAACCCCTGGAAACCAGATTTTTCAAAGCCAGACAAGCAACTACCTGATGCCCACAGGACTCCCGGGCGAGTCCAGCTGCTCTTCTGCTGGAGACTAGCCTGCATCTGTGATTCCCACCCTATGCCTGTCACCCTCCCTCCATCTGTCCCACAGGTACTTCCTGAGTCCCAGGGAGCGCCAGGGAAAGCTCTGGGTGTTACAGAAGGCACTAAGGACCACAGTGTGTCACCCCAGCTCATCCTGCTCTGGACCCTTCTGCATACTGAGGCAAGAAGTGCCAGGGCAGTTTCCCTAGGAAGCCAGCACCTAGTTCCCACCTGAAGCCTGTTATCCTCACAATTGCTTCTAGAGAACTGCTGGGCACCACAGGGCCCACGCAACCTGCCCTAGGACTGCTGGTGCTCACATTCACTTCCTCAAGGAGGGCATGGCCACCACAAGAGCCCCTGGGGCTGGGCCACCGAGGAAAGATGGGAAAGGCAGCCAGAAATATTCTGAGAAGTGCCAGGAATTCCTTGGCATCTGCCCTGACCAGCCAGTTCCCTCTCCTCTTGATTCCTTGAAGTCTTTCCTGCATGAAGGGTCACAGCAATCTACTGCATATGGACAGCTTGAAGAGTAAGCACAGCCCTGCACACCCCCGCTCAGCCGAAGCCATCTGCTCCTCACTGCTGCTCAGGTACAGAGGACGCTGAGGGTGGAGGAGGGAAACGACCTTGCCCTGCACTACGTAGACCTATTGCCTGCACTGGCCGGGCACACACATGCTGCACGCCCACTGAGCAGGAGACAACCAAGACAAGGGACAGGCCCACCTCCCTGCCCAGCCAGGGCCTGCACCATAGGAAGCCAAGCTAGGCACCTCCACTTGGGACTCCACTGTCCCCATGGTGGCTGAGAGCACCTGCACCTCGCATCTGAAATCCCTGAAGCAGGCTGTGAGGCTGAGGCTGGGTGAGTACTTGGGACCTGCAGGTCCTCTGGGCACCTCCCAGCAGACAGGTGGTCCCCAGCGACACTAGCAGGCCTGAGCACCCAGGCTGGGGGAGGGCAGGTGTTTTCATCGTTTCGACCTGTCTCCACAGGTCCTTGGCCAGGTGCTGGGATGCTGGGCCAGAGTGTTCCCTCAGCCGAGGGCACAGCAGGGTGCTGAGCAGCAACCCTGACCTCTACCTACTCCAGGCCAGGAGTTCCCACAGTTGTAACAGTCACAAAGGTCCCCAGACCTGGCGCAGGGCCCACCAGAGGGAGCAGGGTTGCAGTTTGAGATCCCAGATCTACTGATCCACACTAAGTAGAGGATCCTGAAATGCCAAAGTGGCCTTGCACAGGAAGGCCTTATTTAAAAAGTCCAAGCCTGGAGGTTCTGCTCCAGGTTAGAATGGGCCAAGAAGCCAGCTTTTCAAAGCCCACCGGCTGTCCAGGGCACCCAGAACTGGGGACAGCAGAATCCCGTTGGATTTGTGAGGCAAGCCATGACTACTGTAAAGGCTCACCAGGCTCCAGGCCCTCCGCTTCCAGTCTGGGAGGGATCATGGCAGTTAAGAAGCATTTGACGTCTCTGTGCTCCCCAGTGTTTCTAGAATGAACGACACGTCCAGTCCAGAAAGATAAAGCACCAGGAAACAGAGGCAGCACGTGGGACACACAGGGCCAACCCACCTGTGCGTGTGGATGTGGGGGAGGGAGGCTTCAGGCCTGCCACACTCACTCAGCACCTGCTGCGCTCCAGCGTCTCTCCTCCACCCAGCTCCCAGAGAATGAGGACAGAACCACAGAGCCACCCAGCCAACCACCAGCCGCAGTAAGCTCCAACTTGGAGTTTCTCCGCTGCGCAGGGTGAAGCTGCATCCTAGGCCTCTGGAGCCAGGCCTGGCCATGCTGGACTCAGGTTCCTTGGATAGTAAGAGCCTTAAAGAGAAAATAAAGTGGCTTCCCCAAGAAACCATCCACAACCTGGGGTTCTCTGGCAGGGTAACTGTCCCTCAAAGAACTTGCAAGTGTCTGGGACATTTGTGATTGTCCTGACTGGGAGGTAGGAGAGGAGTACCACCGTCATCAACTAGGGCAAGACCAGAGATGCTGTTCCACACCTACAACACACAGCCCTCCCCACCCAGAACAATTGGCCTGGACATCCAGAGTACTCGTGAGCTCCATAGCTCTTACCCCACAGGAGGCAGCCAGGCTGACCTGACACTGACCACCAGCTAGTGAAGACCCCCACCCCACCTCCTAGCCAAGCCTCCTGATGTGGACAGCGCTGCCTTCTGCTGGGTTTTCTTTGAGAAACTCGGATCTTTCCCTGGGAGGGAAGTCTAAAGCCATTCACTCTCCAGGCAAGAGCTGGGTCCTGAGAGTGCCCAGCATGTTAGGTCTCTGAGAAGAGGGCACAGGGTAGCAGGATGTCACCCCTACACTTCGTGAGAGCTGAGGGGGCACCCAGCCTTGGGGGCGACATTGCTGCCAGGTGCCCTCCTTGTTCTGAGTCAACTCAGAGAAAGAAGAACCCACTCTGACAATAGAGAAATACCATCACCACCTCCCTGGCCTTAGCCCTGCCTCAGTTGGGCCTCCCTGGAGACAAAGGGCTTAGTTTCCTTGGCCTTTCAAAGAGGAGGTGTTTCCCCAAGTCCAGTAATTCTGTCTCTCCCAAGGCAGAGTCCCAAGCCTGACCCATACTGGGCACCAGGTGATCCTGGGGCCAGGGATCTGGCAGCAAGACTGGGTGGGAGGCAACACTGGGGCTTCACCACCGCACTTGGCCTGGCTCCCACGCACTGGCCCATGTGCACAGGGGAGAGGCTTCCCCTCCCTGGGCCTTGGCTTCCTCATCTGTGAAACGGGGACGATCCTTACTTTACAACCACTGTGTGCAGAGAACACACACAGCCTGATCAAGCACACACTGCAAGAACCAAAAGGAACCGGAATCCTTCCTGGCCATACACTGTGCTGGCTCAGGAGACCACTGCCCAAGGCCAGGGCTGTGGCACGAACACAGGGAGCTCAAGGCCCACGCAGCACCTCGGTACCGTGCCAGCTAAAGAGGAGTGACCTGAGCACCTCTGCTCCAATCACACACCCAGTCCTGACCTGGTCCCTCCCTCTACCTGTTCCCACGCCCAGGAACACCCCTCCCTCCTTTCTGGCCTTGCTCAACCAAATCCTATTCCTTCCAGAAAGCACAGTACTAGGAAACACTCTAGAAAACTCTGCACTTGACTCCAGTCTCCTACGCCCTGGACGCTGTCAATGCCCCACCAAGGATGACTCTTCTATCCAAGTCTGACACCCCAGACCAGAGCCAGAGATCCTTGGGGCTGAGAAGGTATATCTTGCCTGTGCCTATCACTCACAGCCTAACCTGCTCTGGACAGCACTCTCCCGGGTGGCTACGCAGACCCAAGAGGGACAAGCTGCCATGGACCCTGAGGGTCTTACCACTGGGGCTCCTCATCCACACCCTCACTCAGAAGGAAGCTGTCACCTGGGAGCGTTTCAGCAGGAGTGGGGAAGCCAGGGACTTGGGGCACGTAAAGCCTGCCAGGTCAGTCTTCTCATCCCCAACACCATCCCGTCCCCTGGCCAGCCCCAAAGGAGCCAAGCGAATCAGGGACAGAGCCCAGAGAGAAATGGAGTCCTTCTGACCTGTCCTCAGAGGGTAACCACCAACCCTCTGACCCAGTAGGTAGCAGTATTGTCCTCAGATGGCCCACAGATCCCTGAGGCCCCAAGCCTGGCCTTGCTGGAAGGTTGTGGGCAAACGCCTTCCTTCCCTCAGCCTGGTTTCCCCACCACCACACCAAGCTCACAAGGCCATGGTGATCTGTGAGCTGAGCTAAGGGTCCGGTTCCACCGTGCCCCAGAATGGACGCTGGCATCATTCCTCTCCCTCTATCTGCGTTCGGTTCTGGGAGGTCACTGTCCTGTCCCCCTGGAATCCCCTAGAGAGGACAAGTGAACACGGACAGGAGTTTGTTCTCCTGTTATTTGCTGCAGAAGTAAAGGTGCATACAAAAGTGCTTGGCAGGGCTGGGGAGATAGCTCAGTTGGTAGAGTGCTTGCCTCGCAAGCACAAGGCCCTGAGTTCTAATCCCCAGCACCGCAAAAAAAAAAAAAAAAAAAGTGCTTGGCAAAGAATAGGGGCTCAGAAACCAAGATGGAAATCAGAATGAACACACACATGCTGGATAAAAACAAAGGAGAGCAGAAGGGGTGCTTCTTCCTCTGTTCTTCCGCAGAGCCCAGATGGACAAGATAAAGGCTGGGGAAAAGGCTGAACTGGAGCCAGGCATGGTGGCACACACCTGTAATCCCAGTGACTTGGGAGGCTGAGGTAGGAGGACTGAGACCCCAGGGAACTTAGTGAGACCCTGCCTCAAAATTTTAAAAAATTAAAATGGCTGGGGATGTGGCTCAGTGGTTAAGTGCCCCGGGGTTTAATTCCTGGTACCCAAAACAAAAAACAAACAAACAAAAAAAAAAACAAACCACATGAAGGCTGAACTGAGACGAGGCAAGGCACCTCCTTCCAGAAGGCAGAGATACTTCCTCCCTGCCAGAAACTGGAACAGAGCTATTCATTCTCCACCAGCAAAAAGGAAATGTAGCCACCAGCCGGGTAAAGGCAAGCAGGTACGTTTTTCCCATGGGACTCTGAGGCACACAGGACATCACCAAAAGAAATTTTAAAAATGACCTTTTTGGAAACAAACTGGCCATTTGTGGTCTAGAAACCTACCAAGAGGCTGACATGGCATGGAGGGGCAACCTGAGGAATCAACGCTCCTGACTTAAGAAGCTGGAAGGCAATGATGTGGGGGGACTCAGAAAGCCAAGACAGGCGGGGTGTGGAGTGCATGCCTCACATGTACAAGGCCCTGGGCCCTATCCCTGGAACATCACACGCAAGAGCAGCAAGTACACAAGAAGTCAAGCAACTGCACTGGGACAGGATAAAAAGGGGCCTGGGAAGCTCGTGGCTGCAGAGAAGCCTCCCACATGCACTCCCTGCCATCCCCACCTGTGGCTAAGGCATCGGTGGGCACACCACCCTTCCGCTTCCACAGCAGAGCCTCCTGAAAGGAGACTTGCATCGTATGCAGCTCTGAATCCACCACGTGTGGCACAGCAAGGGTGCCGGGTGCCGGGCAGCAGGTGCGGAGCTGGACCAGGCCGCTGGGTGCAGGTGTGGGTCTTCTTGGAAAAACACTCTTTTTCTCTGACAAAGGAAAACAGACCTGCGATCTAACCTCGCAAGGGTGCTCCTCTTTTTAAGTCGGGAGATCCTGAGCCCAAGATCACTGCCCTAAGGGGAATGTGAGACATGTATGAAACCAACAGCGGATGAGAAAACCTGGGAGTGAGGAACGAGGGCCCGAGGGGCGGCGACAGCCACTCCCGAGGGACAGAGGGCCCGCAGGGCTGTGAGCCACGCCGGGCGGGACCTCCCTGGGGCCGGCCCCGTCCGCGGCGCCGCTGCCCTGCCTCACCTCAGCCCCCGCTGCTCACAAGAAGCCCTGCCTGACCCCGTGCAGCACTCACCACGGGCTGCCGCCACCTCCGTCCGCAGGGTCAGCAGGACACCCTCGGGCAGCCCGTGCGGCCGCAGAGCGCGAGTGCGCCCCGACCCTCCGGACGCGACCCCCGGGCGGCGCGGCGCCTGCCCGCGAGGTGCGGCCTGCAAGCGTCAGAGAGCCGGGCCGCGGGGCCGAGGGGCGCCAGCGGGCGCGCCGGCCAGGCTCAGGAGGCCCGGGCTCGCGCTCCGGGCGGCGGCCTGGCCGCCGGCGTGCGCGGAGGGGCCGGGCGGGACGCGGGCCGGCCCGGCGGAGCATCCCGACCCAGACCCGGAGCCGCGCCCGGGCGGGCGGGCGGGCATTACCTGCTGCGGGGGACGCCGCTCCGCCACCGCCCGGCGCGCCGGGCCCCCGGGCCCCGCGGTGCCGGAAGTGGCAGTAGGGCCGCCGGCAGGGCCCCCCGGGCGCCCCCGCCCAGTAGGGGCAGTCGATGGCCCGGAAGAAGCCGGTGGAGCGTAGCATGGTCCGTCCCGCGGCGGGGCCCCGGCCCGCAGCCGCCCGGGGCCCCTCACTGGCGCCGCGGCCGCCGCCGCCCGCGCCTCACGGACCCCGCCGCCGCCATCTTGCTCCGAGGCCCCCGGAGGCCCCCGGGACGCCGCCGCAAGGGCCCCCGGGAGGGGCTGCCCGCGGCGCGCCTGCTCCGAGGCGCCGCGGCCGCGGGGTCGCGGGGGGCGGCGGGCCCGTGCGCCGGCGCGCGGGGGCCCCGGGGCGCGCCCGGGCCCGGCCCCCGTCCCGGAAGCCGCTCGGGCTCCGGCCCTCCGCGCCTACCGCCGCGCCATCTTGCGCCCCGGGCCGCCGCGGCGACGGGGCTGTCCGCGGCGCGCCTGACTAGGGAGCTCCCGGGCCTGCGCCCTGCGCTTCTCGAGCGTCGTCCGGGAGGCCCGCGGGGGAGCCCGGCGGGCGCGGGCGGGCCTCCCGGGGCGGCGGGGCGGAGGCCGGCGCGCGCGTCGCTGCGTTCGCACTCAAACTCGCCTCGCCCAGAGTGCTGTGGGCTCCCAAGGAATGCCGGGTCCCGCAGGAGCCCCTCAACAGTGGAATCCCCCGCCCACACTCTCATTTGTTCAGGAACTATTGAGCACCTACTGTAAACCAGGTCTTGCACTAGACGGTACAAAGGGGAAGCCAGGCGGGACGGAGAGATTCACAGGCCCGTGCGGTAGGCCCGCATCTTAATGGGAGCTTGCAAGAATAACCCGGTGCGTTTTGGTGGGGTCGTAAAATGGACTTTGAGGTCGTTATGCTCAATGAAATAAGCCGGGCAACACACTGCAGGACTCCACTCACAAGGGTTCCCGAGAGGCCTCAGATCCAGAGACAGGAAGTAGCACGGTGGGTGCCAGGGAGGGCATGGGGAGTTAGTGCGCAATGGGGACAGTTTCACTTTAGGACGATGAGGGTTCTGGAGACAAGGATGGTGACGTTTGCACAGCAGTCATGCTCTTTGAAGCCGCTGAACTGTGCGCTTTAAATAGTTATATTGGAATAGGTCTGTCATGTCGTATGTGTCAGAACATTGTTCCTTTTCATGACTGAGTAATATTCCAGTGCGGGACAGGCCATCTTGTTTTATTCATTCATCCAAGGATGGGGCATTTGGGTTGCTTCTACTTTTCAGCTGTTGTAGATGATGCTGCTTTGAACATTTGTGTACAAGTCCTTGCATGGAAGTGTTTTTATTTCTCTTTGATGGATACCTAAGAAAGGCCTCCCAGGGCCACATGTTAACTACATTCACCTTGAGGAACTGCCAGATTGATGTCTCCAACGTAGCTGTACGTGTTACATTCCCACCAGAGGTGCACGAGAGCTCTAGCTTCTCCCGATCTTCCCCAACGTCTGGTAGTATTTGTCTCTGGATCCTAGCCATTCTGGTGTGGGTGAAGTGGCTTCTCATTGTGGTGAGTATGTATTTTCCTCGTGGCTCAACGCTGTTGAGCATCTTTTCCTGTGCACACTGGCCATTTGTATCTCTTCTTTAGAGAAATTCCTGTTTAGGACAGGGAATTCACGTGAGGAAGTAGTGTTTAGATGGAGGGAAGGAGTGAGTACCCAGAAAATGTCAGAAGTGTTCAGGCAGAGGGCCAAGGCCCTGAAACAGGACTGGGCCTGGGTTTGGGGAGACACTTGTAGCTACAGCAGAGGGAGCAAGCGGGAGAAAGGTACGAGGGGAGGCAGGAAGAGGACCGGGCAGGTCGTGCAGAGCCTCCTTGACCATGCGGAGGACTTGGGCTTTGACCCCAATGGAGGTGGTTACCAGGGAGGACTGAAGGCAGAGGACCTCACTTGGGTGCTCACGGGCCCCCTCTGGTGGCTACTGTGGGAGGGACAGCCTGGGGCACCTGAGAACTAGGGCAGACTACTGTGGTCTAGGTGAGGAATGCTGGGAGCCGACCAGACGGAGGCCCTGGAAGCGGGGAGGCTGGGCGTGGCTCTGGTGCAGCACTTGCCCAGCACTGCGCGGCCCTGGGTTCAGTTCCTACCAAGAACAGTGGGAAAAGCGATGGATCTGGGTATATTCTGGGGGGTTTTGGTGCTGGGGATCAAGCCCCAGGTACATTTTGAAGGTAGTGCACGGGGGAGATTCAGATGGACTGGATGTGGGCAGTAAAAAGGTGAGGCAGGCAGGCAGGGTGGCACACAGCTGTCACACTGCAGCTCGGAGACTGCGTCAGGAGGATCGCACGTCCGAGGCCAACCTGGGCAACTCAGCAGGAGCCTGTCTGGAAGCAAAGGGGCTGAGGGGTACTCGGTGGTGGGGCACTCACGCAGCCTTCGTCCCCAGCACCACGAAGAACAAAGGGGGAGAGAGAAAGGCAAGTCCAGAAGGCCCGGGGTGTGGGCCGAGGACCCTGCTAAGATGGGGCGCACTCCCGGAAGCCCCTGGTGAGTGGGCATGGGCGAGTGCACGGAGGAGGCCTCACCCACGTGTCAGGGGTCCAGAGGCCCCTCAAGAACGGTGGTGTTTCTGGGTCATGTGGGGGGTTCAAAGCCCGGCAGGACAAAGCTGCAACTGTAGACCCCACATTCTAAGAATCTAGCCCCAAGGGGCAGAGAACTAGGCAGGATCTGAAGGGGTGAGTGGCCCCGTGGCCAGGGGGGCTGTCCTCCATAAAGGCAAAGAGCCGATGCCGAGGTCGGTGGTGCCTTGGTACCAAGTAAGGAACCTGGGGAAAGAGTTAAGGCAAGTGGACGCCAGCTGCGCAGTTCCCAGGGTGGTCACCAGGTGGCGGGCCAGAGCCTTACCTGGGCGGGACTCCGGAGAGGACAGGTGTGTGGGGGAGGGTCTGCCTGGCGCTGGCGAGGCCAGAGGCCCCAGGGCTCCGAGATCCGAGTCTTTTTCCCAGGGTGGAGTTCATTTGCTTCTGGGCGCTCATGGGGGGCACTAAGACCCCAGTGGCAAAGGTCCCTCCCCCTTCGGCACCCACCCCCCTTTCAATAAGGTGGCACACAGTAGGCACTCAGTACCTGCGCTGCAGGACGGCTGGGCCCAGGAGCCGAGTGGGGGGACAGATGGGGAAGTGGGGTGCAGCGGCTCTCGCCCACGCACGGGGGGTGCAGCCCGGGCCCCCCACCGCCCCACGGAAGCCGGAAAGCGAAGGGGGCAGGCTGCTGCCGCCCCCGGCGGGCGTCGAGTCACCCTGCCTCGTTGCTAGGGAACGCGCGGGCGGGGGGCGCGGCGCGCGGGCGTGGGTGATGCGCACTGCGCACTGCAGCAGGCACCCTCCGGGCTCGGCCGCGCCGGGTCTCTCCGGGCACCCAACCCGGACGCCAGCGGGGAGCCCTCCAAGGAAACAAACCACAGAAGACTGGGGCAGGGTTTAAAAAATGGCTTTAATTCATTAAATACAAGGACGAGGCCAGGCAGGGTGAGGGAGGGGCGCTGCCCACGGAAAGCACAAGTCCCTTAGGGCCCCCCCCCCCCCAAGTGCCCGTCAGAGGCCACCCCTAAATGGCTGGAACTGGGTCCCAGAGACCACTAACTCCCGGGGTGGGGGTAGGGGAGAGCAGGCTGGAGTCTGTGCCCCTAGATACCAGAGAGAGGCCAAGGATTCAGAGGGCTCCCCAGCTTCGAAGCAGTCCCACCCTGCAGAGGACAGGCACGGGGGCTGGGACCAAGCAAGACACATCCGAAGACACAGGAAAAAGGGGCCCCAGCCCCCCGCCCACCGCAGGGACTAAGGCATCTGACATGGCCAGAGTAGGGTGTGTGGACAGACGCACCTGCCTGGAGGGACCCCGGGAAGGACCGGGCGCAGACTGATCAGGGAGACCCTCCGAGCCCAGCTCCAGAAGGGCATCACCCCTGCCGCCCGCCACCCTGGGTCCACTGGACTGGAGTTGGAGCCGGGTAGAAGCCAGAGTCATCCAAAGCCCCCAATCAGGTGACTGTAGGGTTCTGGACAAGTGGGAGTGCCAATACCCTGCAGCTGCCTCAGGGCAGGCAGAGACCCTTTCTGGGTCTGGGTAGGAAGCCTGGATCCCTCTCCACTCCAGGGAGGTCCTGGGTCCCTCTTCCCAAAGAAATCCAAACCACAGTGGGAAGACCCTGAAGAGGCTCTGCCTGGCAGGTGATCCCCACCACTACTCCCCACCCACCCCTGAGGACATCGGACCACCCACCGGCCGAACAAGAAAGGGATTGGGGCCTGAAAAAATATTCTATCCGGTCCAAAAAAAACGAGCTATCCCAGGAGGCTGAAGAGTTGGGCCTCCTGCTTCCAGTCAGGGTTCCAGGGGCCACTCCTTCCAGGCACCCAAGAGCAAGAGGGACTTGAGGGGCAGAAGGCCCCAGATCAGATGGAGCCCGAGAGCCTGGCCTGCTGGGCGACAGCCCACCTGCAGGGCAGGGACAGCTGGCACCTGCCCCAGTGGCCAACGGGGTCCTGTACAAGATTGTCTGTCACACAATGCCACAAAGGCCGAAATCGGGGATGGGGACCCTACCCCAGTGGAAGCAAAGAGGCTGGGCCCCCGGCACCGGCCTCCCCTTGGTCTCTCACTCACTCACACACACACCCAGAGGGGGAGCCAGGCCCCTGCCAACAGACAGCGGGGCATAAGTAACCCAGCACCCTCCTGGCTGCCACCCTCCCTGGGAACCGCGGGTCTCCCTCCCTCCCCCAGGCAGGGCCTGGAGCCCTCTGGAAACACCTCCCCATCTCCCCGGGGCCAGGGTGCTAGGCAGCCCTTTCTGGGGGCAGAACCTGTGGACACCTGAGATTGAGTAACCAAGTTGGGGGCTGCCAGGCTGCACCCCCATTTCCCTGAACATCTCCAATGGCTTTCAGTAGGGTGGGGATGGGGACAGGCAGGGGTTCAAGGGAACCCCTGGTCCGTCTATGGCTCTGTGCACACTTCATCCCAACCCAGAGAGAGTGGCCGGCCTGAGGCCTCAGTCCCTAGTACAGCCCTGGACAGGGGAAGCTCCCCTGGGCCCACCCGCCCCTCAAAAACTACAGCTGGGGAAAGGCAGAGGGTGCTGGAGGGGGAGGGGGAGGGCCTGCTGGCTGCCCACCTGGGGTCCCTGCAGAACAGATGGGAAGACAGTTAACAATCATGGCTATATACAGTTGCTGTCCAGGGCCACCTCCAAGGCTGACCCAGGTCCAGTCTCAGGCTCCTTGCTTTCTTGAGGTGAGCAGGGGGCGTCTTCAGGGTCTGCTGGAAGGGGCCTGGGGCTCTGGGTTGGTAACCATGTGGGCCCCGGAGGGCTGACACGTCCTCCTGTTGCTGGTGGTCCAAGCCGAGGCCTAGCAGGGGGCCCCCACCCAGAGAGGGTGGACCAGAGCCCTACAGGCCTGCAGGGGCTGGGCTGGGCGCTGGGCTGGGCGCAGGGCTGCCGGCCAGGCTGCAGGGCAGTGAGTTGCTGGGTGAGGTGCTTCGCGTACCCGGGCGACGGAGCAGTTCCGGGCGGAAGCCAGGGTGGCGGCGGGCGTGCTTGGTCAGATGGTCGCTACGGGTGAAGCGCTTGGTACACAGGGGGCAGGGGAAGCGCTTCTCACCTGTGTGCGTCCGGTGGTGGCGGGCCAGCTCATCAGAGCGAGCAAACTTCTTGTCACAGCCGGGCCAGTCACAGGCAAAGGGGCGTTCACCTGGACAGAGGGAAGAGAGCAGTCAGAGGGGAGGGCAGGCCAGAGGCCTCCATGGAACCCCAAGGATACCAGCACCTCATGTCTCAGCCCCTTCTCCAACAGGAACATGGACTTGCAGGGAGCAATGGGGTACAGCCCAGCGGGTGCTCGGGCCTGGGCTCCATCCCAGCACTACCAAAGGGAGAAAATAATACGGACAGACAGCACTACCTTCAACTCACCCACCCTCGAGTCCAACACCAACGCTAATGATTACTTTCCTCCTCCTCCTCCTCTTTTAATTCTTTAGTTTAGATGGACTCAATACCTTTATTTATTCACATGGTGCCAAGGATCGAACCCAGCACCCCTGCGCATGCAAGGAAAGTGCTCTTCCACTGAGCCGCGACCCCAGCCCCCGCTTTCCTTCTTTATGTCCTAGAAACTTCGATAAAGGATGGTACCAGGAGCCTGGTCTGATGGCCGTGTGCAGAACCTGGAGACACCTGAAGCCAGCGTCCCCAGGTCTGCCGTTTTTTCCCCTTCCCAAGATAGGAGCGCACCACACTGGGAAGGATCAAAGGTCGCCTAGTTTTAGTGTCTCTACCCGCTTGGAACCAGCCTGTTGGGCTTGGGTGGTGGTTCCGAACACAGATGAACCACTCCATGCCCTCCCCAGGAGACTTCTACCCAATTCCCAGTCCACCCTCCTGTGGGCCATCCAAGAGCCTCCCAGGGCTCAGAGAGCCCAACCAAACCCCTCCTCTTTCAAATGACCATCGGGTGGTAAAGAAGGAAGCAGGCTTGGCAAGTTGCCACGCCGAAGACTCTGCACTGACCACTGTGGCCCCTCTATGGACAAAGAAACCTGAAGATTCCCACCCCACGCACTCCCAGGGCCACCTGCAGCCTCCAACGATCAGGCTCAGCGGGTCTCAGTCTCCACGGCCCCTGACACAGGGTGGAAGCTGGGGCTGGCGGCGTAGCCTGGCTCCGGCTCTCGGAGAATGACCAGGAGCTGCCTGCTAGGAGGGTCACCGCACAGATAAGGGCGCAGCGCGAGGGCGGGGCCTCTGGGAAGGGGCGGGGCCTGGCAGCCCGCAGTCGGCCGCCCCGCCCGGTCCCGAAAGACAGATGGCGCTGGGCAGGGGCGGGCAACTTCCTCTGCAAATAGCCCTCCCACCGCCGGGAGGGCCGCGCCCATCCTGCCTGGGACCAGAGAGGGACCCAGGCGTCGCCAGCCCGGCCGCCTGTTGTCCCTCCACTTTGCTCCAGAACTGGGTCCCCCGTCGCCCCCTGTAACCCGGCCTTGGGCACGCAGCACATGACAACCGAGTGGTCTGGGTCTCCCCAGCAAACAGGGATCTTAAGGCCTGGGGAGGGACAAGCCAGTCCCATTCAGACTCGGGGTCCACCTGGGACGCCAAGGGCTCTGGACCAGCTCTGGCATTTGGCGCCAAGCACACCCAAGAACCACGTTTGGGCCACGCGCAGAGTACCCAGAAGGCTGGGGTTCCGAGGCACGAGCTCGCGGGTGCAAGGGTGATTCGTAGTAGCACTGAGCTACATCTCCAGCGCCGCCCTCCCTCTAAAGGCAGGGTCTGGCTAAGTTGCCCAAGATGGCCTCAATCTTCTCCCCTAGCTGGGATGACAGATGTGAGCCATCTGCCTGGCTGCTCAAGGGTTTTGAAGGGTGGGGTGCATGGGAGTCTTCAAATGTGTGACTCCCCTTGTGACACTGGATGGAGCCCTAAGTAGGAATAAGGGAGACAAAGCAACAGGTATCCTGGTGGCCCCAAGGCCTAGCCTCAGGAACGACCCCACAGCCTGGTAGCAGTCCAGGTGGGTGCTGCAGGGACCCAGCCTGAGGCAACCCCAGTGTGGGAGATGCCAGGAGTCAGGCACAGACCTCAACAGAAGGGGGTCCTGCAGCCATGGACAAGGAAAGGCCCCAAAACGGAACCCACAGGGGCGGGGGTACAGAGGTGACTGGAAATCAGCAGGAGGGACCGGAACTGTGCCCAGGAGGACCTGGTGACACCTCTGGTCTAAGCGGCTCAAGGGGAGGACTGAGGAAGAGGGGAAATGGTGGGGCTGAGCTGCTGAGGACACCTGCCCTCATCCCACCCAGAAAGGTGCTGAAGGAAAACCCCTCCCCCATGCCCTCGCCCTCGCGGTACACCCAACACCCCTATACAGACAGACAGTTGGGTCCAAGCCTACGCACACCCTCCAAGGAAGCATTTACAAGGTAGCTCTGGGTCATGTTCACACCAGGAGGAGCCACAAGTTCCAAGAGGCTGGGACCCCAGGCAGCTGCGATGGGAGCTAGAGGCAGGTCATTGTTTCCCAAGACCACCAGCAGCCCCAAGTCCCTGGACCCAGGGTTGGCAGTGGCTGGAGGGCAACCAGCAGGACAGTTCTCACCAGGAGCAAGCTCAACACAGCCAGGAAGGAAGCTCCACCCCCAATCCTGGCCACACAGATCTGACAGCTCCAAAGGGTCACAGTCTGGGGGGGAGGGGAGTCTATTCATGAGCTGTGGGCTGGTGGCTTTGGAGAAGACCCAGATGAAGGGGCAACAGTCCTCCCTAGAGGCAAGCTGTCCTTGTGGCCATCTTGCAGCAGGGAGAGGGCAGACACTTACTTCCCCTTTCAGGGCTGCAAAACTGGTCCCGCCTCCCAAGGGCCCCCTAGCCCCCCCACCAGTTCCACTTTGCAACCAGCAGGTTGAGAGGCAGGCGAGGGGTGCCAGCGCCCGCCCGCAGCCGCTGGGAACACAGCTGCCGCACGTAGCAGCTCGGTGGCGGCTGGGACATCAGCAGCCCCAGCCAACACCGCTCATGGTCACGTGGTCCTGCTCCCGCCAGGGGCAGGGGCCCGGGCCAGGGTCGCTTTCTGAGTGCCTGCCAACTGCGCCCCACACTTGGTGGCTAGGACACACACATGCACACATGGGCTGCAGTATGGGGGTGCACAGCTTCCTGGCCCCACAAGTTGGGCACATGCCTGCAAAATGCTTGGTCCAGCCCTCCCACCCTCTCTCAGTCCACTCGTTGGGGGTAACTTTGGAGGCAGATGGGGATGGCTCAGAACTGCGTCCACCAGAGCCCCAAGTGCAGCCACCTGGCTAGTGGGAGCAGGAGGAGGATGCAGTGGGTGGGGCCCAGGCAGGCAGGGCACTGTGGGCAGAGCCAAGGTGGACTTGACCCTCTGACTCTGGCAGGAAGGGTGAGCTCAGGACAGCAGGGTTGCCTCAGTGCCATGCAGGATCAGAAACATGGAGGCCAACCTGCCACCCTGCTGAAATAGTTCAGCTGCGAGAGCACTAGACTTAAGAAAAACAGAGGCCAGGACATCGCCTGAGCAGGAGGGCCTGCAGGTGTCAGTCTTTCTGGGGCTCAGGGCAGGGAGCAAGGGAATCCTCACCTGGGACGGCCTGGAGTGGAAAGGGTGTCCTGGCTGGCTGCGCCCACCATGGGGAGGGACACAGGTAAGGGAGAAGGCACCCCAGCAGCAGACAGCAGTGGGTGCAGGAGGGGCAGAGGGCTTCCTGAAGGACGTGGTCCCTGAAGAGGTCCCAGAGAACCCACAGGAGAGTATGGGAGCACAGCAGAAAGGCCGGAAGACCAAGGCCAGTCAGGGGTGGCACCAACTGCCCCATGCTCTTGAGCACCGTCTGGCCCCTGACCAGCCCACCCACTCCACCACTGCTGCCCTTGACCTCCACCAAGCCACAAGCTTCCCCTTGGAATCACGGTGCTATTCCCGCCAAAAACACCAGCAGACACATCCCTGGGGTCCTCACTTCCTCACCTGCCGCCCCCAGCAAATCCACTGCCTTTGGAATCTCCAGACCCCGTGGCTCTGCCCAGCTCCCACACCCGCCGGGTGAGTGCAGCAGCAGTTGTACACCTAGCCCCGGGCCACACATCTGCGCCTGCTTCCTGAGCTCCACCGTGACTCAGAGGGTCCCCACTGCCGGTGGCCCCCACCTCCTGTGCCCTTCTGTGTCTCCTGGTATGCTACCTAGTCCCTCACACCCCACTGTGAGCCAGCACGGGCACCTGTGCAGTGTCCTGTAGAAGGAAGGGGCACACGACCCCAAGCAGCAGCTGTCACCTCCCCATGTACTTAAAGAGGACACAAGGCCCACCAAGAGCCCAAGGCTCCTTGTCCCTCTGGGATCATCCAGCCTGCCTGGCCACTTCACACCCAGACTGGCACCTCCTAGGGCATCTCGGGGCCCGAAGGGGAGGCTGTGAGGCTCCCCCCAGGGAGGCCAGCCTTGGCTGGTATCATTCACCAACTCCCAGCCCGTGTGGGCCATTTTTATCAGGGAGTCTGGGTGGGGGTGGTTATCACCCCCTGCAAAGCTGGGGGGCCTGCCCCTTCCATCAGCCAGGGAGCCTGCAGAGTGGGGAAGGCAGTCCCTAGGCCCTCGCTGGGGGTGCGCCTCAGCCCCCTGGGCCCGGCACACCCCCTCCCAGCACTGCCAGCCTGCCCCTATGGGTACCCACAGCTCTGCCCTGGAGATGGACTGCTTCCCTTCGCGGCCCAGTCCCCATCTGCCCTCCTGGGTCCCTCTTCAGCAAGCAATGTCACCACCCCGCTGACACCTTGGGCTTCCCTATCAGAAAACTGGGTCACCCTAGCCTTCTGCACCCCATGCCCCAAACTCCTCCCCTACCCCAATTGATAGACTGGCCCACCTCCCTCCGTCCCTCCTTCCCAGACCTGCCCCACCCTGCACCCTTTTCCATCCTAATCCCTTCTCCATAAACGGATTTTCCCCTGCAAAGCCAAGCTTGCCTCCCCCCGCCCCCGCCCTGGGGATCAGACACAGCCCTTCTTCACCTTGCCTGCCCTGCCCCTCCCCACCTCAAAATCCATGCCCCAGGTCCAGCATGCGGTTCCCACGGCTGGAAACGCTGACCCCTGCCCCACCCTGCCCACTGAGGCCAGCCTCAGATCTGAAACCTTTTCCCCCAGGAAGCCTTGTTCCCCACGGGCAGCACTGCTCTCCCCGATCCCTCGATCCCTCGGCCCGCCAATGTTTCACAAGTCCTGGGACAAGGCTGGCCCGGCAGCACACATCCATTATCCCAGCAACTTAGAAGGCTAAAGCAGGAGGATCACAAGTTCGAGGCCAGCCTCGGCAAATTAGCAAGACTGTCTCAAAATAAAAAATGAAAAGGGCAGGGGATGTGGCTCAGTGATAAAAAAGTGTCTGGACAGGGACTGGTGTCCTGTCCACAGGGCCTTGCACGGCCCTGCCGCGCAGCACACACCCAGGAATCCCTCACAGACTTGGGTAAACAGGCTCCTCAGAGGACAGCGCAACTGGGGCGGACCCCTGAAACCCCCTCCAGGGGGTATTTGTCACAACCAGGGATGCTCCTGGAGTGGAGGGGGTAGAGCCAGGGACACGGCTCAGCAGCCTGCAGTGCCCAGGGCAGCCCTCTGGGGAAGACCTCAGTGCCCAGGAGGAGACCATGGCTTAGCACACCTCTTTCAGGTCTGAGTGCCTCTCCTGGAAAGGGGCCAGACACCCCCAGAGGCACACTGCTGATTGCACTGGGCACAGGGGGCCAGGGACAGGGGGCTGCCAGGGATGGAGGATGTACCAAAGCAAGGAGTCCACAGCCAGCCTCTCTTCCCACCCCCGCCCCCACCCCATTCCTGGCTCACTCTCAGTATCCACAGCAACGGCATCAACATCTCCCACAGCTTCCAAAGCCCTTCCCAGCCCCACACAGGCTCCACAGGGCTAAGGGCTGTGGACACAGGAGCCTGTGGTCCAGGATCTACCCACTGCCCCAGGTGGTGCCCTTGTCCAGACTGCTGCCCCCTTAATGTAGAAGAGAGTCCCCAGGCAGAGGTGGGTAAGGGCAGGACTCTCCCAGACAACAGCCCTCGGAAACAGCTCTGCACACCACAGCAGGTGACTGACAACTGCATTCAGGGTGAACCAAGCTGGCCTCAAGACCAAGTAGGCCTTTCTGGCTCCTCAAGGGACCTGACAGTTGCTGTGACCTCCCTTGAGGGCTAGAGAAACCAAAGCCCTCTCCATTAGGAGGTCCTTGTACACCAACCCCACAGTGGTCCTGGGAGCAAGGGAGGCCTTGAACGAGCATGCAAACGTCCCCAACCCACCAGCAATTAAATCAGAGGTGCCTGGGTCCACGACTGCCCCCCAGCCCCCAAAAGCTTCTTACAGAGGGGACTTTGGGACAGGACATCCACCTCCTCACCCCAGGCCGGCACCCTGCCCTCACTCACCACGCACGGAGCTGTAGTAAAAAGTCTGTCTGTATGCAGGCATCCTGATCACCTCCAGACCCCTTTCTCACTACACATAGGATGACCACACTGACACCGCAGAGCAGGGCACAGGGGCGGCCGCTGCCAGCACCTCGGAGCCTATAGGAGCGTACCTTGGGTGCCACAATGGGAGGTGGCCTGGCTTCCCCCTTGACCCAACCCAGGAAGTAAGATGTTCTGGGAAAAACCAAACCAAACCAGTGCTTAGAGCCACACCATCAGAAAACGTCACTTTCTGAAGCGGGACAGGAGATTCGCAGCAGGGAGTGGAGAAGGCAGGATTCCCTCGGGCTCCACTTCACCCTACAGTTCAGACCAGCAAGTCATCAGCAAGCAGCCAGGGCTCACTTCAGCCCCAGCCCACTGCCTGCAGGATCTCCTCTTCTGTCCCCCAGCTCCTGCAGAAATGCATGCACGACACACACCCTGGAGCCGCTCAGCAAAAGGTGGAGACCTTGGACATGAAATGTTGAGTCCACCCTATATTCTGCACCTCTTGGCTCCAAGGTGGGCAGTGTCCTGGCCCCAGGCTATGAGGACAAAACAGAAGTAGAAAACAAGCACTTTCGTGCCCACTCTACTCCCTCCTCCTCTCCAGCCTCCAAGTGGGGCTCCTCACACAACAAGGGTGGGACCTCAGTTCCTCCACTTGGCATTGGAGGCCCTGCAATGTGCCTGGGGCTTGCCTGCAAAGCCATCTCCAAGACCACCTCCGCTGCAATACCCTGGCCAATTCTGCTTCCCTAAATCCTCCGTGGGAGGCTGTGGACCAAGTCCCTTCTGGGTGCCCGTTGCCCTGAGTGACCCCCCCCCCCACAAGGACCCTTAAGAAAGCGGTTCTACATTCTTTACAGCGATGAGAAACCCAGTCCAGAGCCGGTAAGTCATCTACTAGTAGACAAGACAGGATGGAGGCCCCATCCCAACGCATCCCCACAGCCTGCTCCCAGGTCACCACCTTTGCTTCCCTGTGGTTTCCGAAGGGGTGAACTCGCCCATCGCCAGACGAAAAGGGCCACCTTCCATCACCCACTCCGAACTCCCAGGCCAGTGGGTGGAACCCTGGGATCAGGAAGAGGAGCTGACTCAAAAAATGACCAGCACACAGCTGGTACGAGGATCCGGCAGCCGCCCAGAGGCTGGACTGCTTCCCGCTGCGACCCCGCGCACCTTTCCGCATCCCTCACGAGGTGTAACAGACGGGCAAGCACGGTGGAGAAAAATGGTGGGGGTCTCTCTCCAACGCTCTCCACACGAGCCTCGGGCCCCAACCGCACTCCCGGACGCGCCTCCACCTCATAAAAATATAGAAAACGGAGAAAAAAACGTGTCGGGCACCCCCACCCTGGCCGGGCGCCAGGAGCTTCGCCGCCCTCCTGGGAGAACTCGCGCGGCCCCCCAGGAGGCAGGGACCCGGATCCTCCTCCCTCTTCACAGATAAGGAAACTGAGGCTGGGGGAGGGGGAGAACCAAGAAGAACCTCGCAACCGGATGCTCCAACCACCTGCCTTCCACCCAGATCAGGACGCAAGACCCAAAGGAGCTCGAAACCAGACCCAGGGGCTGCCGGCCGGGAGAGCGATCGCGCCCGCGGACCCCGCCGCGCCGGCGCCCCGCTCCGCCCGAGCCCCGCCGCCGCCCTCCGCTCGCAGCCGGACCGCGTGGCCGCCACGCCCCCCCGCGCGCCCCACCCACCGAGGCCCCGCCCTCCCGGCGGCGCGGCGGCGGCCCGGGCGCGCCCCCCTCCCCGCCCCCCACGCGCCACGCAGTTTCGGGGTCCCGGCGGGGGAGGGGGCTTGGGCGGCCGCCCCCGCGCGGCCGGGGCTCGCGTGCGGGCTCACCTGTGTGCGTCCGCAGGTGCGACTTTAAGTGCGAGGACTTGTAGTAGGCTTTGGCGCAGCCCGGGAAGGGACAGCGGTGGCTCTTGGCGGCGGCGGCAGGCGCGGCGCCGGGGGCGCGGCCCGAGGACGGAGAAGAGGCAGCCGAGGAGGAGGAGGCGGGAGAGCCGCCCCCTGGGGCGGCTCCGGGCCCGCCGCGCAGGTCGGCCAGGATGCTGGCGGCCAGCAGGTGGGGCGCCGCGGCACCGCCAGGTCCCGGGCCCGCGGCGGGCGGAGGCGGCGGCCCGGGGGTCCCGGGCGGGGCGGCCTCACGGCGCGCCGCGCGCACATCCAGGCCGGCGGCCGGGCCCGCGCCCTCGGGGCCGGGCCGTCCGCGGTGAACCACGGCGCCAGAGGAGATGGCCATGAGCACGTCGGCGGCGAAATAATCCACGCACGCCACGGCCGCCGACATGCCGGGCAAGGACGCGCGGTGCAGGCGCAGCGGGCTGAGCGGAGGCGGCGGGAGCTGAGTCCGTCCTGCCGGTAGCGGCTGCTCAAGTGCGGGAGGCGGAGGAGGAGGAGGAGGAGGAGGCCGGGCGCGCGCCGCCGCCGCCGCCGCCCGCGCTCGGCCCGCCCCGCCCCGCCTGACGCGCCCTGACGCACCGGAGCCCGCGGGGGCGGCCGAGGCCCGCCCCGCCCGGAGGACGCCCCCTCGGGGCGCCGCGGCCACGCCCCCCGCCCGGCGCGCCCTCCACCACTCTAAGCAGCGCGCGGGCTCGGGGGGCGGGGCTCAAGCCAGAGGAGCCCGCCCCCCCGGCGCGCCCTCTCTTGCGCAGGAGATCGCCCGGGTCTCCTGCCCCGAGCGCGCCCTCTCCATCCTAGGGCGCGAGACCGGGGAGCCCCACCCGGTCCCGGCGCGCGCATCGTGCCCTTCCCGGAGAACCCCCTCCCCACACCCGGAGCCCGACTGGTGAACCCCGCCCACACCCCGGCACGCCCCTCTCCCGGGAGAGCGCCCCGCCCCATCACTGAACGCCCCTCCTCGCGGAGCGTACCACGCCTCCTTTCGGAGCGCACCACGCCTCCTTTCGGAGCGCGCCCCGCCTCCTTTCGGAGCGCGTCCCGCCTCCTGGCGGGCGCGCCCACCCCACGCCGGGGCGCGCGGCCGGCGGGAGCCTGCCCCCTCCCCGGACACTTCCACCTTCGTCCTGGGCGCGCCCCCGTTCGCTATGGGGAGGGCTGGGATCCGCACGTGGCCGCGGTGGGGGTGCGGAAGCAGCCAGCTCCGCCCCCAGGCCACGTGCGCGACCCTTCCCCCGCTTCCCGGTCCTGGAGCCCGGCTTTGACCACGCTACCGGTTTTCTCTTTCCCACTTCTCCGAAGTCCTCCATTCCCTGTTCCCAGCGCCCCGAGGCCTTCCCCCTGCCTGGGCACCAGGTGTCGAACGTGGCAGAGTCCGCGAGGGTGGGGAGCCCGGCCGACCCTCCGTGTGTTAGTTCCTGTTTCGCGCTGGGTTCCGGAGTTACGCGTGCACGGCCCACTGGGACTGGGGAGGACCACAGTAGGGAGAGGAAAGGAGAAGGCGGGCAAGGCCGCAAAGGGCAGGCCGGGGTCGAGTTGCCACAGCGAGGAAGCCAGCCCTTTTTGGGATACAGGGGTCCCTGGCGTCGCTTTCTGGCCTTAGGCTAGGAACCCAGCGACTGGGTCGGGAAAACAGGTCAGCTGATGGAGGCCCCTGGAAATTCCCAAGGACGTCCAGGCCAAGTTGTTAAGTAGAAGCGAGGATGCTGGGGATGCGGATGACTATGGTCCCCCAAACGCCCAGGCCCTGGGCGCGCGGTTGAGTCGGCCAGTAGGCTCCCGCCCCTTCCTAACTCCCGCTGGTCGGTGAAGGCCGTGCAGTAGCCGCTGGGGCCTCCAGGAGGTAGTAGCGGCTTCCTGGAGCCACTTCCACTGCTGGCAGGTCTCAGTAACCCCACAGATCAAAGATGCTGCCCTTAGGCAAGGAATGGACCGTGACCGTGGCCCCATGCTGGGTCTCCGTGTCCATCCCCTTCCACCTGCCCCCAGGTGGCCTGACTGAGCCCCTCTTGCCTCTGGCTGGCCACTTCCCCTGAGTCTCCTTAGCTCCCTGCTTCCCACATTTGGTGATCCCAGCTAGTGTCCCCCAGCTGAGCCCTCTGGGGACCCCAGTGGTGCTGCTGTGGCTGGACAGAGGAAGGTAGGGAAAAAGGTCTGCTTGGGAGGGTACAGTCTCCCTCCCTTGGACACCTGTTCCTCTTCACCAGACTAGGGCTCTGAAGCCATGTCTCTGAAGCATCCTGTGTCTTTGAAGGTGAACAGGTGGACCACCTGGGCAGGCCTTCAGACCTCTCATCTCAGTAGCTCCCATCTGCTGTGACTAGGACAGTGTGCCTGGAGGGTTTTTCCCCAGAGCACCAGGCCAGACACCTCTGCAGAAAACAGGAGGAAGCAGCTGTGACCCTTCATTCCTTCCGCTGAGGTTTACTGGGTCCAGAGGCGGGCGAAGTGGCTCACAGTCCCAGGCAAGGCAGCGAGGCTATGTTCCAGAGGTGGCCCCACTGCAGCTTGAAGGCGCACTTGAGGGCTGTACTGCTGAGATTTGAAGACCTTCAGGTGCGTGCAGCAGTGACAGTGTGAGGGGCAGCCACAGGGAAGGGGAGAGACCCGGAGTCACTGCTGCTGCACAGGCAGGAGGGCTGAGCCAGGCAAGGTGGGTCCCTGTCTGGATCCTTCCTCAGGAATCTGCTGCTTCCATCCATCACCAGGATGGAAGCCTGTGACCATGCCAGCCACTCTGCAGGTGACAAGCCCCCACGGCCCACACTCCACCCATGAGGTTTCTACTCAGACCCCAGAGGGCCACATATGTATAATGGCAGAAGCCTGCTTGTCCAGGTGTGGCCCATGCACCCCACTATCACACTACCTGTGGTATGACCCTGTCCAGTTTTCACCCCCATTTTAGAGAAAAGTCAAAGCTGGAGCACTAAGACCTGGAGCTGAGGGTTCTGGAAAAATACCAAGCTGACAACAGCTTAGCACACAGCTGTGAGTGTCCACCCTGCTTCTGCAGACCTCACTTCCTGCCAATAAACGAGGTGGCCCCAGGGGGCTCAGGGTCTGGTCTCAGCAGCCCCTCAGAGCAGAGCTCAACCAGCAGGCAGCAGCTAGGTGTCACTGGGATGGGGAGAGGACCACAAGTGCCAGGAGCACAGGTGGACTAGGACACACCCAGGACGCAGATACCCAGGGTCACGCACCTAAGATGGGGCCAGGCCAACACTGGCCTGCCAAGAATACAGCAGGGAGGGGAGGAACGGACTGCCCATGGAGAACCTGTGGGCCCCAGCTCCATCTGCTGTCAGGGTGCGCCACGAGTACTGTGGTGTGGGCCTGGGTACCCCAACAGGATGCGACGGGCCTCGCCTCTGCATGTTCTCCCCAGACCCTTCATCTCAGTCTGATCATCAGAAAACGGACAACCCAGGCCAGGGAACCTCACACAACACCTGGTCAGTCCGTCCTTCTCAAGATGGTCAAGGAGGATCTCCAGGGCCTCAAAAACCAGAACAGACGTTAAGGCCGAGGAGATGTGAAGCTGTACAGTGTGGGATCCTCCACACTTCCGGCTGAGGATGAAAAGGACAGGACGTGGAGGGAAGAGCCTGAAACCAGGAGGCAGGCTGGGTGTTGGGCCTCTGCACTACCTCCCAACTTCTCTGAACTCAAGTTCCACCCAAAACAAAAGCAAAAATAAAGTAAAACACTGTGAGCAAGCGTGGGGCAGGTCACATCAGCAGCTCACCACAGCACTTCTGGAACTCTTGATTTTTTAGTACTGGGGTTTGACCTCGGGTGCTTTACCAACTGAGCCACATCCCCAGTCCTTTTTCTTTTTTACCACATGTCTTGACAAGTGCAGAGGATCTCACTAAATAGCTTAGCCAGGCCAGGAACTTTGGATCCTCCTGCTTCATACTCCTGAGTTGGTGGCATGACAGGAGTATTGCCACATGCCAAAATTGTTTTCTCTTTCTACTTTGGTTCTGGGGATTAAACCCAGGCACGCTCCCATGGAGCTACAACCCCAGCCTTTTTTTTATTTTTGAGACAGGGTCTAAGTTGCTTAGGACCTCGCTAGTTGCTGAGGGCTGTTCTCAAACTTGTGATCCCCTTGCCTCATCCTCCTGAATCATTGGGATTACAGGCGTGGGCCCCCCACAGCCACCTTTTCTTTTTGTTTTCTAAATAGTGTTTTAGTTGTTGATGGACTTCTATTGTATTCATTTACTTACATGTGGTACTGAGAATCAAACCCACTGCCTCATACATGCTAGGCAAGCACTTACCACTGAGCCGTACACCCAGCCCTTTTCATCTTTCATTTTCAGGCAGGGTCTCACCAAGTTACCCAGACTGGTTTTGGGCTTGCAATCTGACTCTGGCTCAGCCTCAGACCAAGGATCACAGGTGTGGCCACCAACATAAAGCTCCTACACAAAGCTTTACAGACATTGTGCTTGCTTTTTGGGTACAGCTTACCAAGATGTTAAATATGTCCTGCCCTTGGACCTGCCCACTGAGATGCCCACTCACTCACAGGAAACTTGTCCCAGGCTTTCAATAAAAGTTGCCCGTGTACAATGAAACAAAGAACAAATGTCAGCTACTAGACAAGGGGACAGACTTCATCTGCCTGTGTGGGGGACAGACTTGGGGCCTGGGCAGGTAGGGAGAAGAGACCAGATCATAGGCCCCACCCATGGTTCGCACTGTCTCCACGGTCTCCGCCAGGAGCCTCCTGAGGGGGCAGTCCTCCCACCTGTCAGTGGCTTCCTCGCCTGCAGCGAGGGGGTGTGAGTGGTAAGGGGGTGGCAGATCCTCCTCAGTGGCACCCCGGGCAGCCAGTGCCCAGCCCCGACACCACCCAGTCACCTGGACCACTTGCAGGCACGGCCCCTTCTCTACTGTTGTGCCTACCCGTGAACAGGGTTCCCCACCAACGTGAGGCTGAGGCGCAGCGGGATGAACCTGCCTTGGTGACAAAGCGTTTAATTTAAATTATGGCACATTTTGTTACATAACTGATAACTTATCCCCATAACCATCTACATTATCTCTAACATGAACTCAATTACTTACCATGTCCTGGTGGTGGCCCACACGCAGGATGGAAAGCAGCTCAAACATCAGGCCTGGCGAAAGGGGGCAAGTGGCCAGCCCCTCCATGCAGGGCACTTGCTCCCAGATGGAGGACAGAACAAAGCGCGGCTATAGAACGCTGCTCAGGAAGCACCAGCCCAGAGGTCTTGCACACCCGCCATGCTAGGAGCTCCAAGCCTGCTCCAAGCACCCTCCAGAGTAGCAGGAGGGGTCACCTCTTGCTGACACATGCTCCCAGGAGCTCAAGCAAACCCAGGGCCTGGACCCCGGGAAGAATGGCTCACAAAGACACCGTCCAGACTGCCAGTCGACTGCAAAGGGGATCTTGTCTGCAAGGCTGAGGCTGGGCTAGGGCCTCTGGACACCACAGGCAGGCCTTGGGCTTCTCCAGTCCACCCCCATCCCCTTGAAGAAGACAAAAAGCCCTAAGAGCTGTTCAGTTCTAACAGGGCCGGTGAGCAGAGGTTTTTGTTTGGGTGGGTTTTTTGGAAATGGGGTCTTGCTGTGTCCCCCAGGCTGGTCCCAGTCCTCCTGACTCAGTCCTCAGGCTTATGGTTCTGCACCAGCCGGACTCAGAGGTTTTTAAGGACACCACCAAGAGTGGTGCACTTCACAGCTGCGGGACGGGCACTGCCTGAGTGACCCTGGCTAAGGCCGTGCCTCTGAACCCCCTCCATTCTACACAAATGGCCCTTTGTTTGTGCCTGCTCTGAACCAGGCAGTAAGAGTTTGCAGCTGTGTCAAAGTTTTACTTCTGAGCCCCATGTGCTACTGTGACAGGGCAACTGAGCGTTCTGGAGGCTGGGGTCTCAGGGCTTCTCTCTGTGGGCCAATGGGAGGCCACCATGGTCTGTGGCAGGAGCTTCCAGATGGGAAGGAGGTGGACCAGAAACTCAGGCTGGCCCTCGGGCCACATGATGCAGGGCGGGAGCCCATCTGGCTGAGCTGCACAGTCACAGGTCAGTGATGCACCCTGACCTCTGGCCAGGCACCTGGACCCAGGTGAACAGATGGACCAGCCCTTCCTGGGGAGCACGCATACCTGAAACCAGGTTCACACAGTGCCCTGAGCACACTCCCCTGCCCTGGGGGAGTGAGGAGGTGCCACTGCCCCAGAGGTTCATCTCTGACCAGGGGCCACTGTGAGTGGAGGGGACAGAACCCCAGAGAACATCCAACCTCTCCATCCTCTGTCCAGGCAGAGCCAAGACCACTGGGCGGGTCCCACCAGCCCAGCGTCAGGGGAAGACACCATGACTTCTTGCTGCCAGAGTGAAGGAGAAAGCATGGCTGGCCACAGGTGCTGGGCCCTCATGGAATGCCACCTGGGGCGCTCAGGTCCCCGGGGAGGAGCCAGAAGTGGGTGGCATTGAGTGCTGCCCCAGACCTGGCCAGTTAGAAGGCTTGTGCCCATCTGAGGCAGGTCTATCTGCCTGGACCAGTCCTGTCCCCATGGGCTCTGAGAACCATAGCATGCCTAGGTTACAGGGTCACCTGCCTGGTGAGCCAGGGAACAGAGCACGGTCTCTGCTCTTGGAGATCTTTTCTGAAGCATGTCAATGGCAGATGACATAGTGAGGGCCCATGAATCAGCCTCTGGGCTAGGAGACACTGCTGCTGTTGGGGTGTCCAACAGAGAACTGGACATTGACCTTGTCCCAGGAATTCTGACAACAGAAGAAAAGGGAGGTGCTTCCTGAAATGGTTTCCCAGGAATCCAGATCAAGGAGGATGAGAAGGGGTTGAGGGAGAGGGCGAGTTCCCGTACCCAGATAGGGCCAGGGACTGAGGTCCAGTCTAGTCTGCTGTTCACTGTCCAGCTTAACTCTATGCCTCATGTGAACTGGGCAGGCACCAGAGAAAACAGTGCCTTGAGGCTGCCCACGTGTGTACCACAGGTGCCTGTCAGCCTGATGGAACAGATAGCTGAGTTCACTCACACCTGCCACCCCAAACAGCAAGTATTCACCGATGGGGAAGGAGAGGCCCCCAAGCCCTCAGGTTCCTCTATCACAGAGCACCTACTAGAATGAGCATCACAAGGATTACATACAAGACATCAAGTATTTAAGATGGTAGTTTTATTGCAACTTAATCTATAAAGCTAAGCAATCCCAATTAGAAAAAAACAGTGTAGAGGAACAAGATGAACTCGCCTGGTGTCAATGAGAAAAAAGAAATCTGCACAGAAAATGGGGGAGACAGGTACTTGGGACATTATGTGGTTAGACAGTGGGGCTCCAGCAAGTCCAGCAACAGGCTAGAATCAAGCTCTAGGACAGCATGCAATAAGGACAGTGGAGGAAAAATGTTCCTGGAAAAATTAAGTCAGGGCAAATGATTTGGAAATAGTTCTGCTTCTTACCAGAAGTATTTTATAATATTTGACAATATTTTTGTCTTATATTAGAAAAAAATTATATGTAAAAAGTCATATAAAAATCATATATATAGAAAAAGTATTTACATCTCTAAAACAAATTATCAAGTGTTTTAAATTGGAGTTGAATAGTATTTTTCTGAGCATGACACAAAGCATAGAAGCCGTAGTGAAAAACTAATAATGCCTAATAACTTTAAATACCTAGCTTTGAAAAAAAAAAAAATTTCACAAATGGAAGATGAGGGGGATACACTTTTGACAGAAAAAATACTAACTTCCCTAATATAAATTATTCCCAAAAATAAACACCACTGACCCAATACAAAAATGAGCAATAATATGAAACACAAATGACTTTTAAATACATATATGTTTATAACATGTTTCCAATTTCAAAATATTAATAGTGGTAGAAATTAACATAAAAATGAACTAACATTAGTATTAAAATGTTGACTATAGGAATTTCAAATAATCTTACAATGACATAGCATTTCATGCCCACCAGCTCTGCAAACAAAGCCTGAGGAAAGGAGGAACCAGACGCATCCTATTTTTCGGGGGCGACTTGGAACAACTCGGTTAGAGATAAGGAGCACCTTCGGGGATCTGACCGAGGAGTCGCCTACAGAAATACTCCCGCTGGAGAAGAAAGGCAAGGATGGTGCGGCCAGGAGGGGAGTGGCTCGGTGCACCTGAGGCTCTGGGTTCCAAGCGCAGCGGCACAGAACGCGTCTCCGATCAATCAGTCAACCTACACCGGGAGCAGAGCTCTTCACTAGGGCGGCTGCAACGAACCCACGTTCCCGTCAGCAGGAGACAGGACAAACGAAGCACAGCAGCACAAACGCTGGGCACCCTTGTGGCGAGCATGCAGTCCACTCCACGCCACGTTAAGGGCCCCAGCAAGTGACCCCTCTGCGGACGCTCGTGGGGGTGGACGTCACAGCGCGTCGACGCTAAGGAGGAGCTGGCCGCGGCAGAGCGGGAAGCACACCCTCCAGGGCTCCTCTCCGCCGGGCGCCCGAACGCGCCTCGCTGCCCTGCAAGCAGCTCTGGGGCGCCGAGGGCCCAGCGGCGCCAGGCGGCGGCGGAGGCGCGGCCCAGGCCCACGTCCGGGGCGCCCGCGGTGGGCGAGCCCGGCGGCCTCCCCGCGCTCCCGTTCGCGGGACAAGCCGAGGCGGCGGCGGAGCCGAGCAGAAGCGGCCCCGGAGAACTCCGGCGGAGCGCGAGGAGCAGCCACTTACCACGGTCCGACGGCCGCCGCACCCACTTCCGGACGCGCGCGGCGTCACTTCCGCTTCCGCCACGCAGCGGAGCTCAAGGCCTCGCCCCGGTGCTCCCGCTCCAAACCCGGGCTTCAGTACCTCCCACCCTTAAAGGCGCAGCAAACTAGGGCTCGGCCTCGCTGGGCTGATCGCGGCACGAGGCCGAGCGGATGCTTGGCCCGGAGTCGGGAGAGCCCGCTCCCGCTCTAGGGCTCCGCCCTGGAGGCCACAGAGCATGGGAGGGCGGGGAGAACACAGCACAACTCAAAAGGCCCCCAGGAGGGTGCAAGATTTGGCGTGCCTGGAAGGACCAGTACTGGACGGATCTTAAGCAGGAGCACTCCCCACGACCCCAGCCCCAAGTCCAGCTCCCTGGGGAGATCCATGAACCTGCCAGTGTCCTCGGAATCTGTTCCCATTTGCAAAGGAGGCAGCCTGGTCCCAGTTCTGGGCCTGTGGAGTCTGGCACCTCAGGGTTCAGAATGGGCTCCCCCAGAGCAAGCTTTAACTAACACATGCAGTTTCCTGCCAAGGGCGGCCTTAGAACAGGGCTTAACCAACCTCCCCGGGACCCAGGCATCTCACCACCACCCCAGGACCCAGACCTATCTGCACGCATAAAGCCCACAGGAGGTGCGTGCTCAAGGCGAGAATCCTGGAATCCCTCCTCCTCTTGGAGCTCGCCAAGACGGGAAAAGCAGCGTATGTGAACCACGAAAAGGAGAAAATCTTAAACCTTTAATTTGTTTTCACGTCTTTTCTTCTTTTTGCTTTCAAAAGGAAGAGAGCATAGCTATCTCCTGTACAATGTCCATGGCCCCTGGGCCGGGGGGGGTCACGGCTGCCTGCCCGCTGCCTGGGGGAGTCCTGGGGGTCCACATGCAGCCCCAGGGCCGCGACAGGGCAAGTCCAGGCGGCTGCCTTATTGCTGAGGTCCCAGCGCAGTGGTGCACCGGTAGCCACTAGGCGCGCTGGCTGGGCAGCTCCTGGGAGATGAAGCGGCGCAGGCGCTCCAGGTATTGACTGTAGAGCTCAATGTCATTGTGCCCAGCACCCTCCACCCACAGTGGCTCCACGGCCTTGGGACAGCGTTCGTACAGCGCCAGCCCATGGGAGAAGTCTATCACCTCGTCCTCCGTGCCATGGATGATGAGCACAGGCGAGGTGATCTTGGACACCTTTTCGATGCTGAGGAATAGGGCCAAGCAGGGCAAGTCAGGTATTGGCTGGAGCCCAGCCCCCCACCCCCCACCTGCTCCTCAACACTACCCCCTCCCCGCCCGTGTGCCCCAGGCTCACTTGGGAAATGCATCGAAGCAGTAGGTCTTCTTGGTGTCGGGAAAGGCAACACGCATGCCCGAGGTGAGAGGCGAGTGCAGCACCACCGCTGCACACTCGTAGCGCGAGGCCAGGTCCACCGTAGGCACCGTGCCAATGCTCTGCCCGTACAGGATGATGCTGTCTGGGCTGATGCCGTACCTGGTGGCAGCCGGGACAGGGTCAGCCTAGGCCTGAGGCAGCCCCCATAGAGACCCTGGCAGGTCCCCGCCCTCCACTCAAACAGGTGCACAGTGCTGGCAGCAGTCTCAGCTCGCTCTCTCCCTCCTCCCTGGGTTCCTACCACAGCAGGTACCTGGACCCCGTGTGGGGAATTATACCTCATGAGGGAGCTTGGGGTGCAGGGCAGGACCTAGCCACCCCCTCTCTCCTCCTGCCACACTTGACCAGAGCAGACCTGGTGCCCCTACAATGGCACCTGCTTCTGGCCCTCTGGTTCCTGCTGTTCCTGAACAAAAAGCTTTGGTACTTGTAAGGTGGTGGGGCTATCTTCCTCTCTGTACCCTTCCCACCCCTCTTGTTTTTGGGAACTTAGGTGGCTGTGTCCCCAGATGCCTCAGCCCATTTGGGACCCCTGAGTCCCCAGTACCCAATTTGGGGCTTGGTACAACACAGACAAGCAGCTATGGCAGTGGCTGCAGCAGATGGATCCCACCTCCCCTACACAATGTTGCCAGCTCCTACCTCCAGGCCTGGGCCCCTCCCCACTTGGTCATCCACACCCCCAGCAGGCCAGTGTGCAGCCCATCTGCTCTGGGTTGGCTCCCACATGGAGACTCACTGGCCACCCTCCCCATGCAGGATGCCACAACTCTCCTCCCATAAGCTCTGACCCTGGTCCAAAAGGCCACCCTTCCTGGTGCACAGGGACCATCCTATGTTTTACCTGGACAATCCACTGGCAAGTGTGACTCTACCTCTTTGCCCACCCAAAGGCCACCTGCACAGGTCCCTGTGCCCAGACCCCCAGCTCTGCCTCAGCCTCACGGGCCTGCTCCCAGCCACAACAGCCACTACTGTGCTGAGTGGCTGGACAAACACAGCCTGTCCTGAATGGAGCCACTCTTTGTCCCCAGGCCTCCCAACCTCCCATGACTCACTGTGGGGCTGAGAACAGGTCCCTGAAGGACAGTGCTGGTGGTAGAACAGACGAGAGACCTCACATCCCCCGCTGGGCTGTGACTCTTCTAGTGCCCCAGGCTTGGGGGCAGAAGTAAGCAAGCTGAGAATACAGTACCGAAGCCACAGGGGAGGGATGCTCAGATGGGTCCCCAGTGGCAGGTGCTAGGGACCAGGCTCTCAGGCCTGCATTGAGACTGCCTGGCACATCTCCATGGCAACCAGGGCTCCCACTTCCCTTGGGTTCCTGACTTCCCAGTGCTGCACCTGGGCCCTACCAAAGCAGGTCAAAACACTCAGCTGGGAAGGGTCAAGACGGCAGCCCAGGCCAGGCAGTGAGCAGGTGCCACCTCCAGGAGGGCAGGGTTAGGCTGCCCACCTGGGTGTGGGGGATGCGGTGGGATGGAGCTGCACTCTGGTGGAGGGACAGAGGAAGTGTGCATCAGTGAGGAAGGGAAGGCTGCCTGGGACCTGGATGACCAGGAGGGCAGAGTCTGGACAGAGGGACCATATGGCTAAGAGTCGAGACCAGGCTGACCCAGTCCTCAGGTGTGTGCTGAGGTCCACACCCACTGAGCTCCCCACCAGCCTGGGCTCCAAAATGCTGGACAGCCCCCCAGAACCAGTTGCAAGACCCACCTGCCCCCTGCCCAGGGTGAAGCTGTGCTCCATAGTCACTCTCCCCACAACCAACCCCCAGAATTCAGATCAACAGACGGAGCCCACCCAGTACTCTATGGGCCTCAGTACCCTTGGGCCTCAGGCTTCAGCTGTCTTCTCACACTGCTACCTCCTGGTCCCTGGGTCCTCCGCCCAGCCTCTCACGCCAGGTGGAGCCTCAGTCCCCTGTAGACAGCCCATGTCCAATGAGGACCCAGGAGCAGCTGCTCCCCAACCCCCAGGCCAGCCTCGCCCCCCTCAGCCACAAGGAGATGGGCAATTACACACCAAAGACTCTGCAGATCCCTCTCCTGAAGGTCCACCCAGCAGGACCTGTGCCAGCATCCTCGGTCCCCAGGAAAGCCTCATCCCTCCTTGGGGAGCACACCAGCTGACCTGTGGCCCTCACCTCGTGCGCAGGGCCTGCCAGGCGGCATCGATATCTGCATAGAGGTTCTTCTCAGAGGGTCTGCCTGAGCTCACGCCATAGCCAGAGTAGTCATAGGAGAAGATGTTGCAGCTGATGCGGGTGCCCAGGCCGATGTAGAAGCTGCTCATCTGGCCCAGGTCCACTGCGTTGCCATGCGAGAAGAGAACTGTGTACCTGGGGGCATAGGTCAGGGGGACGGGAGCACAGGCCTGGCCTGGGGAGACTGTCCCAGGGCAGAGGACTTGTGACAGTCCATCCTGGCAGCCAGAGGCACCTGTCACCTCATCTGCTTCCCTCCCAAATGGTCATGCAACCAGCGAGGGCAAGGCAAGGAAAGCTGACCCAGCTCCACCTCCAAGGTTCCATCAGGGAGAGGACAGGAGCACTGGCCGGGGCATAAGCCGCCTGGGCTGCAGAATGGCCAGCTCCTCCCACTTGGGTGGCCGGCCATGATGTCAGGCTTCCCATATGAAAGGAATGCTTCAGAGAAAGTACAAGCTCTTTTCAAACCACACAGATTCGGTCAAAATGGACAAAGTAACTCTGGTCCTACCATGAGGGTCAGTTCTTAATGCCCGCCTTGAAAACTATTTGAGCCTTCCTCCAGAACCTCCACCACTGGCTCCTTGCTGCACCTTCCAGCTGTTCTTAATTGCACATATTCAGCAATAGCCAACGCTGGCCCCGAAGGGCTGAAATGAAGAATGTGCACCTGGGCTGAATCTGGACAGCACCCCATGCCTATAGAACTGGGCTGAATCTGGACAGCACCCCATGCCTATCTGAATTAAGCGAGAACCTGCCTCTGGGACGTCCCTGCCACTTATTTTTCACTCATGCTCACACAGCTGTTTTCAAATTGTGCATACTCAGCAATAACCAGCACCGGTCCTAATGGGTCAAATGAAGAATGTGAACATAGCACCTCGACTGGGAGATGACCGTGAGCCCACTTGTGAACTGAGCTCCACCTTCCTCTGGAGCCTCCCTACCACAGCCGTTTTTCGTCTGCTCCCACAGCTCTTGTCAGATCCCACTCACTCTGTGGGCATGAGCAGGAGGCCTACAGAGCCTCGACGAAGAAGGTGAACCTGGTACCCCAACCGGAGACAATGCCCGATGCTCTCTTGAGAATCCACTTTGAACCTGCCCCGGGTATATCCCTGCCACTACTGTTTCCCCACTCATCTGAAAAGGACCCACAGCACGAGCTTGGCAAGCCGTAGCAGTCACCACCTCCAGCCTGGGTGGAGAGTGGCCATCTCTGCTGCAGAAACACTCCCAGAATGGCCTTGATGGTCCCTGGGGTGGCTCACACTCCTGCCACCGCTAGGAAACTCCCTAGACCAGGATCTGCACTGCTGTAGGCAGGGTTGTCTGTGCCCTCCGGAGCAACAGCCCTGTATGCTAGGGGAGAGATGGTCCCCACCCCAAATCCCACACATGAATAAAGACACTTCTGTTCACATGAGGCCTGTGCCCATGCTGTAAGACCTGAGGTGGATAAGGACTTGCCCTAAGTCAAACAAGAGCAAATCACGGGAGGGCTCTGGCCCTAGCCCTGGCCCTGGTGACTTCCTCTGGCACCACCAGCCCAACCCAAAGGTAAGAGCTTGCCCTTTGGACTCAGATCCCTGCCTGGTAAGAAGGCCCACTGCCCCACCTCTGCCTCACCCCTCTGGCTGAAACTTAGGAGGTATGACCCTTGAGAGCAGGTGGCGAGGCAGCCACTAAGGAGTTGGACCATTTGAATCACCTGGCTTGCGACCCCAGGCCTCGGTGTCCTCATCCCCAAGAGGCAGTGTCAAGGGGGCTCCCCAAGGACTGCAATGTGGAAAGAGAGCTGGCACTGAGGGCCTGAGGCAGTTCTGCAGCAGCCATGGGTGGGAGGCCTGCTCTTGCCCAAATCAGGGCAGTAGCTCCTTTGGCAACAGGAATCAAGAAAGGGAGGACAGGGCGACCACACCCATGCCAACTAGGTGGCCTTTCACCCTGGTTCTGGCGTGTGGGGAGGCTACCACCAACCATGCCAAGCACCAGTCTAAGCAGGCTGGAGAGAAACAGCAACCCAAGAATAGAGCATCCTGGGCCAGGTGCCTGCCTGCTCCCCACCCTATCCCCCAAAACCCTCCAGCTCTCACCTGGCACCAGGCACACAACGCACGTACATGCAGGAGATGCGGTTGCCACGGGTGCTCTTGGTCAGGAAGACCTCGATGGTGTCAAGTTCACGCTGGCTATACTGGAAGTCAGCACGTTCAGTCAGATGGACCTTCCAGCGCCCTGGGGTGCCCGCAGAGACTCGTAGGGTCCCTGAGGGGGCAGCTCCAGCCCCTCCAGGCCCTGGCTCAGGCTCAGGAAGCAGCGAGTAGGTAGGCTCTGGAGGCAGGAAGGCGAGCTTGGCAGCGATGCGGCCAGGGCACGGTGGGCAGCAGAAGAGGCAGCAGAGTTCGCTCACTGACAGGCCGTTCATGGCGGGCGCCGGGCCCCTCACTGGGCCTTCTCAGGGGCGTCCACCAACAAGGCTGCCCAGCCTCACTTGGCAGGGGAGGTGCAGGGGTGCTCCCAGATGCGGGCAGTGGGGAGGGCGTCTCCCAGGCCACCACCCCGGACAAAAGCCCCGTTAGGAGGCTGCAGCCCAGCCCCATCGCTGTCCAAGTTGAGCCCCCAGGAGCCTTGCAGCCACAGGTCTCCATGTCGTTGTGCAGTGGGAAACCCTGCAAGGGACACAGAAATGTGGGCTCCTTCAGGGAAACTGGGGACCCGTTTGTGCCAGGTGGGGAGGCATGCTCCCAAATCCCATCCATCACAAATCCTCTTGGCCTTCCACGTGACCCAGTCTCATCTTCTCCTGCTCAGATGGCTACACTGGCAGCCTCAGGGACCAGGTCCAGCCCCAGCCCACCCCAGGAGGCGTCTCCTGCATCCTCCTCAGCTTGCAATTCCCAGCCCGTGCCACCTCCACCCAGCTATGGCCTATAGGATATGCCAATCAGACCCCTGTCCTGCCAGCACACATCCCTAGCTCTGAGCCCAGGGAGACCTGTTCACTCCCAGGACTCTGTGCACACTGCTGCCCAGACCCTTCCCCAGCTCTGTGCGATCTTCAAGGATTCATTGGCCACCTCCAGAGAACAAGGTCTTGGATTGAAGGGACCCAAAAGTGCACAAGTTCCTCCCCTACTGTGGTGTCCCTGCGCACTCACAGGTCTTTGGTGTCCAGAGAGGAAACCAGCAAACAAAGACTCAGTCTGGGCAGAGGCCACTGAGCTGGGAACAATGGCTCTTCCCTGTGCTTGGGGCGGGCGGGTAGGAGGGTGGGGCCCAGGGAGTCTGGGACTCCTTCTCCAGCACTGTGACCTTACAGGCCACAACCTTAGTGAGTCACTGAACTTCCCTGGGCCTCAGGGTCCTCCTGTACAAGTATGGATGCCACTTGCCTCACAGGGGATATAAATGAGAGGAAGAGTTACATGAAAGATAATTCTTGGCCTGGACTGGAAAGTTAGACATTAATCCTCTTGCAGGATGCCATGAAATGTGCTAAACCAACAACAACTAAGGTGCCAAAGCAACTTCCATCATGTAGGGAGCCCCAGACCACAGACTCAAAGAAAACTTAGGTCTGAGAAACTCTGTCCACCCACTGTGTTTTCTTTTGCAATTGGAACAAGGGCAACAAGCACGAAGCTTGATTTCCACAGAGAACACACCTGGGTATGCTCAGCTTTTGAGCCACCGCATCTGAAAACCACTGGGTCATCGGGACATGGTTCAGAGGCAGATGGGCACACACACTAGTGCACATGCAACTGTAGGCCCAGAAATACACCTGCTTCCTCTGGACCTGAGACATGGGGCAGGGTCTGGAGGGAGCCGTATCCCAGTCACCAGGATCCAGTGGCTCACAGGGAGGAAAGCTGTGAAAGCCAAAGCAGAGACAAGGACAACAAAGGAAACTCTGACTTCCAGGCAGAATGCAAATCTCACATAGAGTACTTTGCAGAGGAAGAGTCTATAATACTGGTACTCTAACAGAGGTCACCCCAACCCAGGGGATGCTGGGTATTATCTGGGGATATCTGTGGTTGTCACAAATGGAGGTGCTCCTGGAATAGAGTGGGGCTTCTCAGCACCCTGCAGGCCAGGATGCCCCATTAGAGAATGACCCAGCCCCAAATATCCACAATGTCACGACTGAGAAACATCAGCTTCAACATGCTCTCAACCAAGTGTGTTCCGCTGGTGATGGGTGGCTTGGAGGGGATCTTAGTCCTGGAGAAAAGCTTGACTGAGAGCCCAGGGGGCAGGCAGGAGGCGCCCTGCAATCTGGAGAATGACAGGTCTGTACAGCTCGAATCCAGAAACATGGTGTTCCTTCCTGACACCTCTCTCCAGGCCTCCAGGTCCAATCCAATTGTCCCCAGGTCTGCTGGTTCTGACCTGCCTTCGGCCACCTCCTTCCCTCCTCCAGCAAGGGCCCCACCCTCAGCAATCTCCCCTCAGCCAGCACTATCCTCTCCAGGACACCCATCTTCTCACACCATGAGTCTGCCTGCCAACCCACTTTCCTTCTAGGGTGTCTTGTGGCCTTCCACTGTTCCCAGATGACATCCCCTGCACAGCCTGTCAGGCCTGCAGTTAGGCTCAGACCACCTCTTGGGTTTTGCTACCGTGCTCTCAGGTCCCCACACAAGACACAGCTATCTCCTTTCTTAAGATCTCAGTCACCCTGCTGAGCACCCCTCAACCTGCTCATTCTTGCCCCCTCCCCCACCTCAATCTCACTCAGTGCTCTCTGGTCCTCCACATCTGCCAGGACCCCTCCCACACTCTCACAGTTCCAGGCTAGTCTCCATGATACTCAAGTGCAGCCTTTATTCATAAGTTTAACCAGATCCCCACCACTTAACTAGAAACACAACATGGGCAGGACCAGTAACTATGTGCTTCGGCTCAATAACAATTTGATAGCTGGATGTTAAGTGTTCCAGGGCAAGAGGAAAGGAGGAAGTCACAGGAAGACAACAAGTGCCTCCAGGGTCTGCCAGTTTGGGAAAGAAGGGCCCAGCATCTTCTCAAGTCAAGATGCTGGAAGCTCCTGTGTGTCACTGATGGGGCTTGAACTGAGCAGTGCACACCCAGATGCCTTCGCTTACCTGGAACCACACCCCTGGCACCAGAACCCCAACTATTGCCACGACATGCACCAAACCAGCAGTGCCTCAGTAGGGATTTTTTTTTTTTTTTTTTTTTTTTTAAGTCAGGGGGAGGACTTGAATCCAGGGGATCTTTGCCATTGAGCTGCACCCCCAGACCTCTGTATTTTTGAGACAGGGTCTAAGTTGCTGAAGCTGGTTTTGAACTTGGGATCTCCCTGCCTCAGCCTCCCAAGTTGCTAGAATTACGGGCATGCTAAGTCTTATGAAGACCAATCAACCAGGTCATTGCAACACTTTGAGACAACCTACATATGACTGCCTGCGATGGCGCCTCACCCAGCCAGCCAGGGAGGGAAAGCTGCTGAAGGAAGGTGTGGTTTAAGTAACCAGTGTGTCAGAGGGACTGGACAGGTGAAGGAGCACGGGCTAAGTCCTGGAGGTGAAAGGGTCAGGAATTCAGGTTTCGAGTTATGGCAGAAAGTGCAGGAAGAGGGGTGAGCAACAGGGGTTCCAGAGGGAGCCAGGGCAGGGTCAGGTCGCGCCTCTGACCCCTGACGTGGAGTTTGGACTTCATCCTGGGGCCAATGCGTTACCACGCGGGAGTCCTAGGCCGGAGTGACCACCGTCGGTGAGGGGCTGTGGAATGAGCCCTGGCTGTTCCTGGAGATGGAGCGGAGAACGGGAAGCCTGCCCGCAGGAAGCCGCCTGACAGGGGCGAGAGTGGAGGCCAGGTGGCCGACGCCGGGCAGGTTCCCGGCCAGGAACGAGTCCGCGGCTGGGCTGGACACTCCCCGAAGCCCGGGGTCCAAGCCGCAGGAGTGGGCGCTCGCCCCAAACTGAAGGCTGGGGAAACGGAGCCGCGGGGCAGCAGTTCGTAACGTCGGCCGCGGGCCGGCCTCGGACCGCGGCCGCACCAGCAGTGCGGGGTCTCGGGGGCTTCCCACCTGGCTGTCCCGGCCGCGCGGCCCGGCCCGGATCCCCAAACGGCCGCGGCCGACACCGGGCCGCTCCGCCCGCCCGACCCGGCACTCACCGCCCCGGCCCGCGCCCCCCGGCCCCGGGGCCGCGCTCCATGGCTTCCCGGCCGCCCGTCCGTACGTCCTCGGTCCCTCGGCGCCGGGCCGGACTCCTGCGCCGCCACCGCCGCCGCCGCTTCCCCCGCGGGCGGAAGTGAGCCTCGCTCCCGCCACCGCCCCGGAAGTGACGCACGGAAGCGCCGAGAGCGGAGAGCTGCGCGCGTCCCGGGGCGGGGCCGGGATTTGGGGTGGGGCCAAAGGCGGTGCTTGTGCCCGGGGGGCGGGGCCTGAGCTCCCATTTGATTCATTCATTGGTTTTCTTTCCTCCCCTTCCTCCTCCTCCTCGCCCAGCACGTGGGAGGCACTGGGTTCAATCCCCAGTCTGTAAAACAAGTATGTATGTATGTATGTACACACATTGACGTACACTTACTTGCAGGATTCAACCCCGGGACTTGCACATGCTCTGCCATTAACTATGTCCTCAGATGAAGATTTTTGAGGGGAGTAGTGCTGGGGGTTGTACTCAGGACCACCCTACCACTTAGCGACAACCCCAGCCCATTTACCTTTTATGATGAGACCCCAGTATCTCTAAATTGCGCAGATTGACTTCAAACTTGCGATTCTCATGCCTCAGGCTCCCTGGTCACTGGGGATTAAAGGCGCATACTTCGATGCTGTTCATCATTATATTTTTAAATTGCCCAACTAGGGTCCATGAGCTGACTGCCTATTCTTGTAAATAAAGTCTTATTAGGAGGATTCAGAATGTAACAGTGGTAGAGTCCGTGGTTAGCATGCACTAAGTCTAGGGTTCAATCCCCAACAGGAAAATATATAAATAGATAAAATTTTATTTAATAAAGTTTTATTGAAATCAGATCCCTGACTAGGGTGAGAGAATGAGGAAGGATGGGGCAAGTCCATTATCCACTCCTGCTTTCATTTAAACTTTTCATTATGAATTCATTTAAACATTCCTTATGAATTTTTGCATTTTTAACATATTTCATTCAAATATTACTTACCTTGGTGACTGAGATTTTTTGTCAGATGTGGGGCCTAGGGAGTGCCCTAACTTCCAGGCCTATGCCTCACTGCTACAAGCAGCTGCCATCTGCAGAAGCTCTGGTCCGAAGCTCCACTTTGCAGAAGTCAGCCTGAGGCTCTGAACTGGAGGTCAGTCCTCCCCACCAGAGCCCCATTCCTGGAAGTCAGGACTGAGCTACTAGAGAGGATCCAGGCTCAAACTGCAGACAGTCCAGGGTTGGATTTTGACCACTTAACCATTTCCTAGGGTGTCATCCCACCTCTAGCCCCTGTCCAGGGCTCTCTCTCTCTCTCTCTCTCACACACACACACACACACACACACACACACACACACACACTTCCCTGGGGCTGTCGAATACCCACCATCTCTGCCATGCCCTTGAGGCTCCCAGCCTGAGTTTAGATTTGCCCCGTGGCCAAAGGCCAAAACCAGTCCAGGCTCCTCCACATTCCTTATGACTTTGAGTGACACAACAAGAAGATGCTAGTGTCCCTGCTCCTTCCTTCAGCCCATCTCTCCCTCCAGCCCTCTCCCAACCAGAGCTGGGAGGGGCTAGGACAGCTCCAACAGTAATAATTTGGCCAAAGGAACACAGGGAAACTCCCCTGAAGGGGATGAGCCTGGGAGATGGCCAGAGGCTCGATACCCCACCTCCTGCGGCTTGCTCCTCCTCTCACATATCCATCCACCCACCCACCCTAGGGCCTTTGTAAAAGGTAGAGAGAGCCACTGTGTAAACCCCAATGTTCAGAAGATCAGTCACCCTCTCCTCCCCCAGAGGTCCAGTCGGCCCACCCATCCCCACCCCTGCTCACACCGACCCAGTCACGCTGACCTCGTCCCAGGTCTGTTCCTATCTCAAGGACATTTGCAGGGACTGAGCCTCCTTCCTGAGGGGCCCTTCCCCCATAGAACCACACAGACCTCCTTATCCCCAGAGAGCCTCCCTGACCACACCCACACATGGTACTGTCTGCCTGTTATTGACATCAGGTCATTGCCACCCCCCGATCCTTTTATCCAGTTGTTTTCTTGTTTATTATCCAGTTTCCTGACCCTTCCTGGACCCTGAGCACCCAGGGCAGGAACCCTGGTTTCCTGCTGTCCCCATGCTGCCTGAATGACTCCCAACTCCCAGCATTGCTCAGGAGGTTTGTGTACACGGAGCACACAGACCTCAGGATGTTTTCCTCTGCTCTGAAGCATTTGGCCTATTTGTAAGGTAACCTGATTATAGGAATCAAGGGTCTTAAAAAATTCCCACTGCTGAACTTGGATCTGGAAAGCCCCCCAGGGCCGTATGTGGAGGCTTGGTGGCCAGCCTGTGGTGCTGTAGGGAGGTGGTGGAGTCTTTAGGAGTTAGGGCCAGATGGAGAGGGTTAGGGCATGGGGGTGTGCCCTGGAGGCGATGTGGGACCCAGCCCCTTTCTCTCTCTCTACTACCTGGCCCTCAAGAGGTGAACAGGTCTGTGCCATACACTGCTGCTATGACGGACTGACCTGTGGCAGGCCCAGAACAATGGAGCCAACCAGAAATAGACTGAGAACTCGACACTGTGAGCTGAAATAAACTTTCTTCTATTTAAGCTGATGTATCTAAGGTATTTTGTCACAGTGATGGAACACTAACAATACCTATGAAGGTGTTTCTGGAAGACGTGAGCACCCCAATCAGCGGACGGAGCAAGAAGATCCACCCACTAATACTTGGGTATGGGCAACTGCGATCCTTCAGGGTTGGAGCAGAACAAAAAGGCAAAGGAATGGTGAACTAAGGTCTCCTTTCTCTGCTTGAGCTGGGACTCAATGTCCTGCTCTGGGACTTTGCTGCTCCTGGGCCTCAGGTCTTCCGATCAGCCCAGGTTTCTGTCTTTGACGGGAACTGGGCTACATCAGCTCTCCTGGTTTCCAGCCTGCAGTGAGCAGAGGGTGTGCCTTCTCAGCCTCCATGACACACAGGCCAATTCTCACCATGAATCACTTCTGAATATCTGCTTCTCTGGAAAGTCTTGGCTAACACACATGGTTCAAAACCAAAAAATCTGCAGGCCAGGGATGTGCCTCAGTGGTAGAGCATTTGCCAGGCATACGTAAGGCTCTCTGTCCAATACTGAGTACCAAAATACAAGAATCTCCAACTCCATGCATTAGAAGTCTCCTTCAGCCTATCACCCAGGAAACATATGACCCAGTGCAAAGCAACAGGGTTCCCAGGTAGCCCATCTCTGAGCTGAGAAGCCCCTATGCCTGTGCACCTGCGAGCAGCACCCCTCGCCCTGTGCTCTTTTTGTTTTTCACAGAAAGAGGAGGTAGTTTTTAGTTGTAGGTGGACACAAGACCTTTATTTTATTGATTTATTTTCATGTGGTGCTGAGGATCAAACTCAGTGCCCCACATGTGCCAGGCAAGTGCTCCACCACTGAGCCACAGCCCCAGCCCCTGAAGAGGGGTTTTTGACAAACTCTCTACTCTCACCATTTTCTCTGCCTTGGTGACCTCAGGATCCTATCATGGGCGACCTGCAACTTGCAGACTTCGTGCCCGCTTAACGGATATGTGGGTTGTTTCTGTTTTGTTTTGTTTTCCTTCAATGCCGAAGTTGGAAGCAGGGCACCCCACACCAAGCAAGTGCTCTTCCACTGAGCCATCCCACAACCTGGAATCTGGCTTTGGCTGGAACTAAGTGTGGCATAGGAGATGTTTCCTATAAACGGGCAGGCATCCCCGGGGAAGGTGCTGGATGGGGGTCCTCACGAGAAGGCCCACGCTGCTGCCCAGGAAATGACTATCTCCAGTCTGCAAAACCCACCACAGGAGACCCAGCTGGGTGATGCTGAGGACAAGCTTCAAGGAGGTCTTTGGCTTAATGTATTGATGTGGCTTCTGAGCTTATTTCGATTTTGCTTTGCAAAGGATGAGTTTCACTGGTGATAATCAGCCAGAGGTTGAAAACCAACTAGAGAACAAAAGAAATCTTGCTTTTAAAAATTAATATTTGGGGCTGGGGTGTGGCTCAGAGGCAGAGTGCTTGCCCCACATGCGCAAGGCCCTGGGTTTGAGTGCCTGCACCACAAGACCCAAGCAAAAAATAACTTTTAAAAAAAGGAAGTTTCTGCTCAGTTCGATGGCATATGCCTGTCATCTGAGTGACATGGGAGGCAAGTTCAAGACCAGCCTCAACAACTTAGGAAGACCCTGTCTCAAAATCAAAAATAAACAGGACTAGGACTGTAGCTCAGTGGTGGGGAACTCCTGGGTTAATGTGCATGCTTGTCAGGATACACCCCAAAGAAGGGAAAGCAGGGGCCACAAAGATGCTTACACACACAGGAGTACACATACAGAGGAGGACTCACCCACGTGGCCCCCAGGGATGAATGGACAAGCACAGTGAGGTCCATTCACACGCTGGAGCCCTTGGCGAGCAAAGGCTTCCTGACACCTGTGCACAGCACAGACAGACCAGAGGACATGGTGACAGTGACGTGCACCAGGCACAGAAGGACACATGCAGGATCCACCCACTGCAGGTCCCTGGTAGTGCTCAGATCCACAGGAACAGGGGAGCCAGGTGCAGCCAGGCTGGGAGGGGACAGGAGGTGTGGGGGCAGAAAGGACATTCTGAAGATGGACTGGGGAGGTGGCTGCAGAGCTATAAATGTGTGTTTAAATTGGGTATGATAGTACATTTTATATTACCTATATTTTAACATAATAGAATTAATAAATAAATGTTTCCCCAACCACTGAGGTGGGGAGGGCTTGGGGAAAGACTGACTTCATGGTCTGAGACCTGAGGGTCACCAGGGCCCCTCTCAGAAGGGTCATGCTCAGAAGGGCTTCTTGAAATTCCTGATGGTCTTTGAACAACAGACCCCATGTTTGCATTTTGAATTGGGGCCTATAAATTACAGGGCCAGTCCTGGTGGAGAAAGGATCGGGAAATCTTAGGGTCTGGGACCTGGGCATGAGTGGAGGGCATGAGTGGAGGGCACGCCACCCAGGGGATGCCACTGAGCAGGACTCACTGCCAGTGCACCCAGGCGCTGGCAGGTAGGACGCCGGGTTTATGCCACGCACAGACTTTCTGGGGGAGGCCAAGGCCGGCGGCTCAAGCCTGCTCCTGACCGAGCAGGGAAACCTGAGGAAGGGAAGCGGAGCCCCAGGTGCTCAGATGGCCAGAACTGCTTGCCCACTTCTTTCCTGCTAGACACGTTCTAAGCAGGGACAGTGAGCTCCTGACGTCCTTGACTGGGCGACCCCGGCTTCTTCTGGGTAGGGTTCTCCCATGACAGGCACATTCCTGAAAAGCTGGTTCAACCGTGAAAGGCTTTTCCTGAAGACAAGGTAAAGGAACAAATGTACAGGGTGTCCAGGCCTGGTCCATTCCATGAGGAGGGAGTGAGGCCCAGACAGGAAGTGGGTGCCTGCCGTGAAGGAAGGAAGTGGGGGTACCTTAAAATAGCATGGCTGACCCAGCTGATCAGAGATGAGGGGTGGACCAGAGGGGCCCGAGCCAGGGTGGGATCAGAGGACTCCCAGACACCAGCCCTGGACACAGTCCATCTCCCCTCTACACAGCCAGATCCCTGGCCCCCCACTTGCTCCACCCTGGGATTGGGTTCTGAACAAAGAAGAGTGGTACAAAAAGGGCCATCCTGGAAGCTGCACTGGGCACGTCCTCCAGAGGAGCAGTGCCAGGGATGGACGGCCACAGGCCACTTGACCATGGGACACGCCCCAAGAGCTTTGCTTGCTGGTCAGTTCCATCAACATGGGACCTCTAGGGTGTGTTTACACAAGCCAGGTGGTATAGGTTCAAGCACTGGACATAGCCTGAGGCAGGGCTGCCAAGTGGCTAGCACTTGCTAGTTCATGGGAGGGCCCTGGATTCAATTCCCAGCACTAAAAAAAAAAAAAAGAAAGAAAGAAAAGAGTACCACTCTAATTAGAAGTATGATGCCAGCAAACAGGCAGGCTCACTGCTGCATGTCACCAAACCAGCATCGCAGCCTGCGGTGGCTGTGTGACCTGCACTCGCAGAGCGGCAGGCTCATCCAGCTGCCAGTCACAGGCCTGCATTCCTCTGCCCTTTATGTCACCAGGTGGCAGGGCTTTAACCTCAGGACCACTGCTGCACAGGTAGCCATCGCAGGCTGCAGTGTCCCCATGTTGTCACGTGGCATGTGACAGGGTTTGTGGTGGTCTCTCAGTGTCCGCAGGGGTGGTTCCAGGATGCCTGAGAATGAGGTGGTCTGCCTTGCCCCCGCCTGACCTCCAGGGGTTGGCAGGTCACCTCTGGATGGTGTGCTCCCCACCACAGTGCGGATGTGTGCGCAGCGTCTCTACTGTGCTGTTTGGGACGGTGATAGGGACGCCAGGCACATTCAAAGAGATGCAGTTGGCGCTTTTTTTTTGCGATGCTGGGGATTGAACCCAGGGCCCTATGCATGCGAGGCAAGCACTGTACCAACTGAGCTACATCCCAGCCGGCAGTTGGCTTGTAGATTTTTTTTTTTTTTTTTTGGGTACTCTAACCCAGAGGTGCTTAACCACTGAGCCACATCCCCAGCCCTCTTATTATTTTATTTTCAGCACTAAATTGCTGAGGCTGGCTTTGATCTTTTGATCCTCCTGTTTCAGCCTCCAGAGAGGTGTGCCTGGTTAGATTTTTTTTTTTTTTTTTTTTGAGACAAGGTGTCTCCATGTTGCCCAGGCTGACCTCAAATTCCTGGCTCAAGGGATTCTCCTGCCCTCAGCCTCCCAAGTAGGTGAGACCACTGGCACCTGACTTAGAATTGCTTCTTTCTTCATGTTTGTGGTGCTGGGGATCCTGGGCAAGGACTCTACCACTTTGTTACATCTCCAGCCCTTTAAACAAACATTTTTTTTTTTTTTAATTTTGAGACAGGGTCTGTCTAAGTTGCCCAGGCTGGTCTTGAACTTGCCATCTTCCTGCCTCAGCCTCCCAAATAGCTAAGATGACACATGTCATCCCCATGCCTGACCTGGTCTTGAACATTCCTGACAGATGTTGGATGAATACACAGGTGTGAATTCTGCAGACATGAAGGGCCAATTCTATATATATGCAGAGGATTATCATAAAGAACTGGGGCTGGAGCTGTGGCTCAGCAGTAGAGTGCTTGCCAGGCATGTGTGAGGCCCTGCGTTCAAGTTTCAGCACCACATAGAAATAAAATAAAAGATCCACTGACAACTAAAGATAAATATTTTTTAAAAAGAACTGACTGGTGCAAATTATGGAAAATGAGAAATCCCACCCTGTACCACAGGCCAGATGGAGAACCAGGCGAGCCCGTGGGGGAAATCCCAGCACAGGACCCAGAAGACTGGATGAAGGGAGGTGACAGGCAGGAGCAGATGTGGCAAACTCCGCCTTCTTCCTCTTGGTGCTGTGGAGGCCCTCACGGTTCCACCTGGAGGAGGAGGGCCGTCTGCCTATTGTATCTAGCACTCAAGTGCTGCTCCCCTTTGGACTGCCCCTGGCATGGACAGCTGTGAATACTGTTTAAAGCAGCAAAGTGGCTGGGCAGGTCTGTGGAGACCCACACCTTGGAGGCTGAGGAGGAGGAGCCCAAGTTCAAGGCCAGCCTAGGCACTTAGCAAGACCCTACCTCAAAGTAAAAAGTAAAAAGGGCTGGGATGCAGCTCAGTGGCAGAGCGCCCTGGTACTGAAAGGAAAAAAGAAAGGAAGCTGGTCCCTGCCTCTGAGGAGCAGGCAGGGCAGGCCCGAGCCAGTGCCGCTGGTTCTGCTGATGGGAACCAGTCCTTACGGCAACAAGGCGCAGGGGATCCCCTGCAGTTTGGCTCAGGCGGAGGGGCGTATTCACCCTGGCTGCCCGCGAGCTGATGTCAGGGTGCGGCATGCTCCCGGGAGCAGGGTCCAGGACCACAGCTGCACAGGCCAGTCTGATGGTTTTGTCAACGGTTTGCTGGGGAAGTGCAGGGAAACCAGCTCAAGACGGTGGCAGTCATGTCCAGCTGAACCCATCCACCCCCAGGGTTTCATGTGTCTGGAAGGAAGCATGGTCCCTGGGTGGCAGTGTTGAGGGGCGGAACCTCTCCAGGGGGTCCCAGTGACTGGGGAAAGGGGACTGGGTCAGGAGGGACTCCGCCCTTGTGAATGGACTGTGTTGGCACTTCATTGGGTTGAATCTCAAGTAGACCTGCAGAGAGCTCTGTAGAGAAAAGGCTGTCCTACGCAAGGCCACCCCACAGGCAGCAGTTCCTTTTCTGATCTCTACCCTATTCAGAAGCAGTCAAGGGGGCCCTCTCCAGGAACCCGGCACAATGCTACTCAGACCTGCCAACTGCCAGAATGGTGAACCTCTGTAATTAAAAAGTACTCAGCCTCAGGTGTTTTGTTACAGCAACAGAAAATGGTCTCAGGCAACTCACATAGGAGAGTGTGCACACTTTACTTCTGCTGCTTGGTTTGGTTGTACACACAAACCCATGCCACTGCCCTGCTAGCGTGTCCAGTGCTCTGGGAGGCTCCCTTCCAGGTGACTATTGTCCCCCTTGGCTCATTTTGCCAGTGTTTGTACTTCCATAAGCAGACTCAACACACTGGGTTCTCTCCTGCTGACTACTCCACCCCCATCCCACCTGTGAGACTCATCCAAGTTGTTTGTGGCAAGCACTTGTCCCTTTTCATTTCTGCGTAGTATTCTTTTTGAGGTGCTGGGGACGGAACCCAGGGCCTTGCAATGCTGGACAAGTGGCTCACCACTGAGCCACACAGCCCTGCTGCATATAATAATGGTGACATCATTTAATGTATTGTGGAAACAAACTACCTTTTTTTTTTTTTTTTTTTCAGTGCTGGGGATTAAACCAGGGCCTTAGGCAGAGAACACCAGCCAAGTTGGATTAGACCCACTCTAGTTGCCTTGTTTTACCTTAATAACCTCTTTAAAGGTCTTGCCTCCAAATACAGTCACATCCTGAAGTCCTGTGGGATTGAACCCAGGGGCACTTAACCACTAAGCTGCATCTCCAGTCCTTTTTAATTTTTATTTTGAGACAAGTTCTCACTAAGTTGCTGAATGTCTTGTTAAGTTGCTGAGGCTGGCCTTGAACTTGTGATCCTCCTGTCTCAGCCTCCTGTCACTGGGATTACAGGTGTGCACCACTGTGCCTGGCTTAGGGTTTCTCTTCTTAAAATATTTTCAGTTGTAGACGGACATGATATCTTTATTTTTTCATGCCATGCTGAGGATCAAACCCTTTGCCTCCCACATGCTAGGCCAACACTCTGCCATGAGCCCCCACCAGTTCAAGGGCTTCGATCTGTGAATTTCGTGGCAGTGGGGCACCATTCAGTCCCCGTCATCAAAAGGGCCCATGGCTTTCCTCAGTGACTTTGCCGTTTTGTGTCCCTCCAGCCTTGTGGGACTGGAAGAGCCCCTCCCGTGGAGGACACTGGGCTAGGGCACTCCTGACACCTGGAGATGCAGATCTGAACACGGCAGATGCACATCACGCCCCGGGCAGCCGTGACAGCGTGTGTGAGCACAGGCCTACGGAGGTCACGCCTGGCATCCCAGAGACTCAGGAGGCTGAGGCAGGAGGATGGCAAGTTAAAGCTGGCCTGGGCAACTGTCTCAAAATGGAAAGGAAAAGGGCTGGGTGCGGCTCAGTGGTGGGATGCATGCTCTGCATACGTGAGGCCTGGGCTCCCCGCGGCGCTGCAGGAAACGAGGAAAGTGAGGGACGAGCACACACGCAGTCCGCTCTGCCCCGTGATGTACGCAGGGCTCGCCCTTAGCACTGTGCACACGTGGGTCTGTCTCGGGCAGGGTCCTGAGCCCTGCACGTGCCGAGCATCCTCAGTGGGGATGAGCACATGTGCCCAGATATGGCCCTGGGCCAGAATTTTCCAGGGCGAGACCCTAGGTCCAGGGATTCCGTGGACCCCGGGACACCCCGCATCCCATGATCACTTACCCTCCTGAGGCTGGGGTGCGGCTCACACTGACCCCACACGCTGAGTGGGGAGGGAGAGGGGAGGTCAGGCCCAGAGGCTGGGCCCGGTCGATCCTGTGGGCCCCATCACGAGTGTACTCTGGTGTCCAGTGAGCAGGGGGCCAGTTTGCCACCGTGTCCCAGATGATGAGCTGCCGGACTTTTTGGCCTTGTTGGCTCTGCTGACACCAGGCTAGGATGCCCCCCTGGCATGCTGGGTGTGAGTGGTCTCGGAAGGGCACCCTAAGCCATCCTACCTGCTGCTCTCCAGCCTGAGGCCCCCAACAGGTGAGGCAGCCTTCGGCCGGTAGGTGGCAACAGTCCCCACCTGGTCCTCGGAGGGTGGGTGCTCTGTCTGGTGCTGTGCCTGGGGGACATGTGGGTCCAGGCAAGTGCAAGGGGCACAGTGGACACCACTGCCCTGTGGAGCAGACGTTCCAGGTCAGTAGGATCCCCTGAGCACAAGCAGGGGGTGACAGGAGACAACCAGCGCTGACTGGGCTCCCCAGCACCACCAGCCCACTGCCCTGCGGCAGGAGGACGCCCTCCCAGGCCGAGCGCTGGCGGGGGCAGGCCCTGAGTGTGGCTGGTACCGACGCAGTGGACAGCTGCAGGGTACCAGTCCCTCCCTGGGGCATGCGTCCTGGAGGAGGGAGGACAGATCCATGCTGGAGCCAAGCCGCAGAAGCCAGAAGGCAGCGGGGCAGCCCAGGGAGCAGAAGCCTGTGGTGCTGGGGACCGAGCCTGCTCACGCACCCTGACTCCTTCCCCACCTCTCTTATTTCATTCTTTTGAATTTTGAGACGGAGTTGGTCTGTTATTATTTTAGTCAGCCTTCTCGCTGCCGTGCCCAAAACCCAAGCAGCGCAGCCATAGGGGAGGAAAGGCTACGCCAGGGAGCTCGGCGTCCGAGGTCTCAGTCCACAGAGGCGGCTCCATTCCTCGGGCTCGAGCAGACAGCACGGCAGAGGGGGACAGCCCCCTCACGATCAGGAAGCAGAGAGGCTCGGCTGGCCAGGCCCCAGTGCACACCCCACGTCCACGCCCCAGTCCCCACCTTCTCCCCACACCCCTGCCTCCAGCTGCCTCTCAGCCAGCCCAGCGGGGTGAGGTCCCAGATTATGTGAAGTCTCTCACAACGCAATCACTTCTCCTCTGAACCTTCCTGCATCATCTCACATGTGAGCTTTTGGGGGACACCTCACTTCCAACAGTTAACCCTAACAGTTACCAAGGCTGGTCTTGAACTTGCATCCTCCAGCATCAGCCTCCAGAGTAGCTGGGATCACAGGCTTGATCACTGATCTCAGCTTTATTTTTTGGTGCTGAGGATTGAACCAGGGGCCCGTCACCTGCTGAGCATGCATGCTACCCTTGCGCTGCATTTGCATTTAAAAATAGGGATCATGGCCAGGCATGGTGGTACAGCCCCATAATCCCAGCTAGTCTGCAGGCTGGGGCAGGAGGATCACAAGTTCAAGGTCAGCCTACTTGCAAGACACTGACTCAAAATAAAAAATAAAAGGGGCCACGGATGTAGCTCAGCGGTTAGTGACTGCCCAGCATGTCTGAGGCCCTGGGCTCCACCCGCAATACCACCAAACAGATGGGAGCAGGACGAGGACCCAGGGCCCGCGTCGCTCTGTTCTTTGCCTGTGCCCCTGGCCTATAGCTCCTCCCAGAGCTGTCAGTGAGACTCCCATCTCCCCGCTCTCTGTCGCGGAGGAGCTTTCTGACCCACCATGTGTGACAGCTGGGGACAAGACCCTCCTCACCTTGGAGGGTTCTGCACTGTTCGCGTGCCCGGTGAGAAGAACCTGAGCAGACAGGCTCGCTGGGTCTCCCAGCTGGTTGTGGGCAGGGGGTCCACCCTCTTCGTCCAATCACGCCTCAGCATGGCTGTGCAAGCTCCAGTCATGCCTACGGCGAGGCATCTCCATAAAACCCAAAGGACTGGGCTCAGGGAGCTTCTGGGCAGTGACCACACCAAGGCTCCTGGAGGCCCCTGCACTTCCCTGGCCCACCCTGCCTTCACCTGCACCTCTGTAACATCCCTTAGAAGAAACCAGTAAACAGCTTCCCTGAGGTCTCCGAGCCACTCGAGCAGGAAGGGTTTCAGGAGCCCTGCCTCAGAGCTGGTTGTCAGAAGCACAAAGTCCCCTGGGACTGAGGACTGCCATCTGATCTCGGGGCGTCTAGGGGCCCCCAGGGAGTTAGTGCCAGGACTGAACTGGATTGGGGCACTCAGGTGGTGTCTAGCAGAACGACTTGCTGGGAGGGACCATGCCTTTTGAGGCCACCGTGGGACGAGAGCAGATGAAGACTGCAGTTTGTCCCTTTGGGAACTTGATGACCCTACCGAGTCCTGCAGACTGGGGGAGGTGATGGAAGATGGCTGGGCTCCAGAAGAGCTTTGAGCCCCAGCCATTGTCAGTTCTGCAGTTGGTCTCAGCTCTGGACCTGGGCAGGTAGAAAACAGTGGGTCACTATGTGTGCCCAGGAAGGCTGTGGGGTCTGTGAACAAATAGGGGGGTTTTCAGAGCTCTGTGACACCTGAGTGCTTTCCATTCTGTGGGTGGTGACAGGTGGCTGCTGTGTTGGGCAGTCGCTGACCAACCCAGGTTGGCAATCTGCTGACCAACTTCCCAGGGCAGCAAGTGTCCTCTGCCCTCTGGGACAAAGACAGCAACGTTCTCTCCTTGGTTCCAGTGGACTACAATCACCTTCCTGGGGCAGCTGGAGGGAGCCCCTGACCCCATATCCAGGAAGACCCTCGTCTGAGGATCAATGCCAAAAGCCGGGGGCCCTCAGCGATGCCTGCTGCAGATGCAGGAAGTCAGCAGACGGGAGCGACACATGACACGTTCTGCATGGCCGGCCACAGCGAGGTGGGCCCCAGCCCCGGGACACAGACAGAGGCTCCAGGTGAAGCCCCGCCCTCCCTCGGACACACCCTGGCAGGCCTGTGGGACCTGGGACTTCACGGCTCCTCCCAGCCGAGCAGGCCGACCTGGGCCGTGACTGACTTGCAGCTCAGGAGAGTCCAGGATGTCGTAGCCTTTTGGCGCTGAACTCGAACCCAGTTGCTATAATTTGGCCCTGGAACGTCCTCCACACGTGGAAGGCCTCGTCCCCATTCCTGGTCACTGTTGGGAGGGGGTGGAAACTTGGGAGGTAGGGCTTGGCGGGAGGAAGGCGTGTCTTGGGCGTGACCTTGCAGGGGCGGGTGGACCTCAGCCAAGCTCTCCTGGCCTCCCAGCTAGAGGTGAGCGCTCTGCTGCCCACGCCCTCCCGACTGAGGTCTGCCTCCACAGGCACAGCGGGCGCCAGCTCGCCTCGCACGGGCCTTTGAGACTGCGAGCCAAAATAAACCCCTGCTCCCTCTGATCCTCCCAGGTACCCGTCACAGTAACAAAGCTCAGGAACACACGGTGCTGGGGACTGAACTCAGAGGTGCCCTACTTCTTTATTTCCATTTAATTTTGAGACAGGATCTTGCTATGTTGCTGAGGCTGGACTTGAACTTGTGATCATTCTCCCTCAACCTCGCAAGTTGCTGGTATTGCAGGTGTGCATGCTGCGCCCATCCTAACCTTTCCTCTATAAACTGATCATCTCAGGTACTGGTTACAGTAACGGAAGCCTGCCTAATACACCTGGTGCGTGTCTTGAAAACTGTGTTACTTTTAAGAGTTTTGAAAATCATGTTACTTTTTCAAGATTCTGGAAGATGAACAATGTTAATAAAGAAGGGATTTTATCCCAATTGGGCTCTGAAATCATGACTTAATGAGCTTAGGAAAGAAAAAGAAAAAAGCAAACAGACCACAAAGAAGGTGAAGGGAGTCAGAAGGCCACCCCTCCATGTGCCACTTAGGCATACTAATTATTTTGAGCAAAAAGAAATTGAGGAGCTGCCAACACTGAAAAAATGCTTCCACTCCCTTTCATCTACTTAAAATAAAATACAAATTTCCCCTTTGGTAAATGAAATTTACATTTACAAAGGAATTTTTAATCAGTAAAGGGAAGAGAGTCAGGTGCAGTGGTACTGACCTCTCATTCCAGCAACTCTGGAGGCTAAGGCAGGAGGATTGCAGGTTTGAGGCCAGCCTCTGCAACTCAGCCAGATTTTGTCTCAAAAAAATAAACAATATAAGCCTGACATGGAGTGTAGCCCTGTAATCCCCTCGCTGGGAGACTGACTCAGGTGATGGTGAGTTCAAAGCCAGCCTCAGCAACTTAACCAGACCCTGTCACTAAATAAAAAATAAAAAGGGTTGGGGATGTGGCTCAGTGGTAAGTACCTCTGGGTTCAGTCCCCAGTACAAAACAAAAACAAAAACACCCCCCCCCAAACCTGAAGACAAAAAGGGACTGAGTAAGGTGTAGCATGTAGCTCAGTGGTAAAACACCCCTGGATTTAATCCTCACTATAGAAAGGAAAAATTAAAAAATAAAGAAAATAGGGAAGACAGCTGCTCAGAACAACTCTCAGCACAGACAGCCTTCTGCTGCACAGCAGGGCAATGGTTGCCACCCTGTACTTGACCCCTCCAGCAGTCCAGAGTCCTAAACACTAATTTCGCCTGGATTTTGTTGTTTCTTTTGGTGCTGGGATTGAACCTAGGGGCACTTTACCACTGAAGATAGAATCCCTTCTTTATCCAAGCCCTTTTTAAAAACAATATAATGTTATTGTATTTTTAAACCTTTTTTGTTTACATTTATGTGGTGCCGAGGAGTGAACCCACTGCCTCACCCATGCTGGCAAGAGCTCTGCCACTGAGCTACAGCCCCAGCCCTTTTATTCTGAGACAGGTTCTTGCTAAGTGGCTGAGGCTGGCCTCAAGCTTGTGATCCTCCTGCCTCACCCTTCCATTTGCCAGGATTACAGGTGTGTGCCCCAGTGCCAGTTCTGTATTACCTTCTTTGTAGCTTAGGGTGAAATAACAATCTGGTCATTTCCTTGAGTCTCATATTCTTATGGGACTTCCATGTACATTTAGGTACTTAAAATTGCTTTCTTCCGGTACTAAGGAAAGCCATGGATATGCTGATTCAGGCATACCTGGATCCAGGTGCTTTAACAATGTTAACAGTGTTGTAGACCCACTGACCCTCTCTCTCTGTTCTGGTTGTTTTGTTTAGGTTTCCTTCCCTGTTGTGTGGCAAAAATGATACTTGGTAGCCAGTCCTGGGTTTACACCCTGTGGTATGAGAAGATTTCCACTTGGCTAATATTTTGAAGTCCCAGGGCTGGCTCTCATTAGTCCAAAGTAAGTCCCACATCCAACCCTGACCCAATGGCTGTGTTCAGGAGGAGGGAACTGCTCTACAGAACTGCCCTGGCATCCAAAGCCACATGGATTAAGAGTGTGGAAGGAACAGCCCTCCACAGAAAAATGGAGTGCTCTGCCCAGATGAGGGTCTAGGCACCAAGTGGTCAGAACATGGACACCTTCCAAGGTCCAGTCCTGTGGTGAGGCTTGCTACCCCAATGGCCATCCCAGAAATAAGAACATGGGGTCTCTTACCTGAGGCGGACCTGACTAGGGTTGAATGATGTCCCCCGTGGACACACCACTCTCGCTGTTCATTTGTGCAGGGCCCAGGCCCTCCCACCCTTCAGCTGTTGTGGAAAACACGGAAGTCCACAAGTCTTGGTGACACTCCCATTCTCCGCTGTGTTTTGCTTGGTACTGAGGATGGCACCTAGGGATACAGAGTACTCTACCACTGCACTACACCCCCAGATCATTTTTCTTTTTAAATTTTGTGACAGGGTCCTGCTAAGTTGCTGAGGCTAGCCTGACACTTATGATCCTCTCGCCTCAGCCTCCCGAGTTGCTATGGCCATGCCTGTGGGACCAGCATGTGATTGACATCTGGAGTAACTGCCAGTCGTTTCCATAGCCACCGCACCCTGTCACCACGTCACAGCTCCACCGCACAGCTTTTGTACTTTGAGGAATGAAGACATGTAGGGTTGGGACCCAGGGCCTTGAAAGTGCCAGGAACGCACCTACCACTGAGTTCCATCCCCAGCCTCAATATTCATTTTATATACAAAAAAATCTAGGTCTTGCTTTCAATGGCTTGTCAATTAAAGGCCATCTTTTTGTTTTTTTAACAATCACCCAAACAGGGGCTTTCAGTTAGCTACAGTGAGACATCCAAGGACAGACAAGGTGTGCAGTTAGGTGAAAAAACAAAGCAAAACAAAAACAAACAAAAAAAAAAGAAGGAGCAGAGGTCACTTTAATCGGAGTTTTTATTTAGAAAACGAAAGACGATGGGCTGAAAGCACTAGTTCCCTGTCGCTGGCCCGCGAATGGGCCAAGCCAAGGGCGCTGCCAGGAGAGAGGGGCGGCGCGGGGCGTCCTCCCTTCAGCCCCCGGAGTCGGCGGGAAATCCTCTGCTTCCGGCAGGAGGGTGCACTACCTTATCACGGCGGGGAATCCTAAGGTGCGCATCTGTGCGCCCTTTGGACCTGGATTTACCCCTTCCTTGATCCCCGCGTTAAGCCCGGGATCCCGACCTCTGCCTCCTCCACGCCACAGCCCCTCCCGAGTCCGACAACGAAAATGTCCCAGGCCCTGCCAAGCGCGTGTCTGGGTGACAAATTATCCTTCCCCGGTACACCTGTTCAAGTGAACCGAGTCCCCGGAATTGCTCATACAATGAGCAATATGACGTCTCCGCCGTCCACTGTACAGATTGGAAAACCGGCCCTAGGCCGCGGTCACTCCCGACGCAGCGAAGGGCACCGCTGCGACCTGGCGCCCCGCAGGTGTCCGGGGACCGGGTCCTCCGAGCGCCTGCAGACGGCTGTCGCGTCTCCCCTGCTTCAGTCCCTACTCTGATGGCTTCTAAAAGCACCACCAGGTAGCGCGTTTCCGCGAGCCACTGAGGGTGTGGATGCCCGACCCTGAGCTCGCCACGTGGGCGCGGTACTGGACAGGGCGGAGCCAGGCGCCGCGTGCGCGTAGCCTTCTGGGGATTGTGGTCCAGGCCCCGCCTCGGTCTCGCGCAGGCCCCGCCCCCGGAACTACGCTCCCGTCGTGCTCCGCGCCGCGGGGCGGAGCCAGCCGGTTGCTAGGACTTGGCGAAGCACGGCGCTCGCGCCGTCTCCCTTAGGTGAGCAGCGGTCGGGGACTCGAGTTTTCCCGGCCCAGGTTCCCTCGGAGGGGGAACAGGCGCGGCGACGGGGATGTGGGCGGTGGGCGGCGGCCGTGCGGGGATGAGGGGGTGGGCCTGGCCAGCTTGCGCACGTCTCGGGCGGGCGGGTGGGCGTGCGCGTGCGTGGGGTGCGGGCCGGCAAGAGAGCTGCGCGTGCGCGCAGGGTCGCACGCCCCTACCCAGAACCCGTTGCATTTGTGCGCTTGCGCGCGTCCTTCCGAGCAGTTCTGGAGACCCTGTGCGTCCCAGCTTGTCTCGGTGCTGCCAGCCCTGGGTCACCGCAGCCAGTCCCCCTGCCCCTGGTTGCTTGTTTACCTACATCCCGCCTTCTTGTGTCCCCCTCCTCATCGCCAGTTTGCCTTCAGACAAACGTTCCCCCCAGTATTCATTTTTTATTTTGAGGCAGGGTCTCACTAAGTTGCTGAGACTGACCTTGAACATGCGGTCATCCTGCCTCAGCCTCGCGATTTGCTGGAATTACAGACCTGCGTCACTGCACCCAGCCCACCCCAGTCTTTTTATACTCCTGGGAATTGACATCATTGTTGTTATTGGAAATGTGAATTTTCAGAGTCTTTCATAAACTGACCTGGGTTCTCTTGCACAGCCTATCCAGGGACCTGAGGGTCTCGAGTTTTCGTTCAGAGAAGGGCCCACAGATACTTTTTAAGCATACATATATCTCAAATATTGCATGTAATATGCTTATGCTGAAAAGGCTATTGACTTATCCTCAACTCGGGAGTATCCTGCGTTTTACACGAAGAAGACCCTATTCATTTAGGGAGCAGATGTGGTCCCCCGCTTTTCCCCCATATTTGATGGGACTGAGCCGTGGAAACTGCAGGTGAGTGTCTCTTGGAATGAGATTGAGCACTGCTGCTTGGAATTCCCTCTCCGCTTTGCCTGTCTTCCAGGCCCAGGCATGGGTCCTGCTTCCAAGGAGTCCTGGACTCCTCCTGAGATGGTCGTGCCACCTGCCCCTCTGGAGCAGGACTGGAGCAGGACTGTGCTGGGCCTTTTGTGCTTTTTGCCCCTTTTTGCTTCTGATCCCTGCCTGAGAGTGATTGAATTCCCATTCCACAGGAGTGGGAGCTGAGGCTTGTGATGGAGGTCTGCCTGGGAACGTCTGAGCTGAGGGAGTGCCTCTGTGGCAAGGCCAATCCTGTGTGTTTCCAGCCCGATATGCTGGGTCCAGGCTCTGACTTCCTTGCCTGGGAGGTAGCCTGGCTTGCTGGGAGTTTCACCCACAAGCCCACTTACCCCAAAGGAACAGTTTGCCCTCTCTCCATAGAGCCAGTCCAAGCTGGGAGTGGTTGCCCTCTCTTGCTGGACCTGTTGCTCGCCTAGGCTTGGTGCTATGAGGGGAGGGACAGAAATGGCCAGTGCCAAGGGGAATAGCTGTGGACCCCAGCCTTGGGCAGCTACCCGCCAGCCGAGAGGAGCAGTGCCGCAGGAAGTGCAGAGGGTCCTTGCCCATGGTCTGTGGCTCCCCTCCCTGAAGCTGGGCCTGTGCGGTCCTGCCGCCGCTATGCTGCCTGCTGTGTGTTCTGTCAGACAGAGGTTGCAGTCTCTGGGGACAAACGAGGCTGTGTTTGTCTTCTGCCTTGGAGACAGCAGACCTTTTGTGGCCTGGGCAGTCTGGGCCACCAATTTAGGACCCAGACGGCTGCTGTGAACCTTCTGTGGGTGCTGCCTGGCTTGGGGCCTCGGGGTAGCCATCACCATGGCACCAAGCCCTCGAGGAGCCATCCCAATTCCCTGTCTCCTTGCTCCCACCAGACCTCTGCTCCTGCGTGTTCACCAGTGTGCAGTGCACAGGATGAGCCGATCGCATCAGAGGCCTCAGCAAGGGCTGGGCCGAGGTGCACGCCTGACATCGCAGTGACATGGGAGGCTGAGGCAGGAGGATGGCAATTTCAAGACCAGCCTCAGCAACTTAGCAAGACCCCATCTCAAAACAAAAATGAAAAGGGGGCTGGGGCTGCAGCTCAGTGGTAGAGCGCTTGTCTAGAATGTATGAGGCACCGGGTTCATCCTCAGCACCACATATAAATAAATGAAGTATTGTGTCCACCTACAACTAAAAACAAGTAAAGAAAGGAAGAAGTGTCCATGCACAACTAAAAAACCAAAAATAAATGTAAAGGGCTGGGATGTGGCTCAGTGGTGGAGTACCCCTGGGTTCAACCCCAGTACTTAAAAAAAAGGCAGGCCCGTGTGCCCTGTAGGGTGACTGGCGGATACTGGAACCCATCATCAGGGACTTCTGGCTGCCGAGCCATGAGCCTGTCTCGTGGTGTGATAGCCGCGTCTCTGCCCGGTGGTGGGGTGGTCCTGCCAAGGCCCCGCAAGACTGTGGGGTCAAGGCAATCCAGAGTCATTTTAACACCGTCTGTGGCACATCTCATGTCTACTGAGAGCCCCCTCTGCTAGGAACAACATGAGCCACACAGGTGACGTTAAGGGTGGTGGCTTTTTCCCTTGGTGCTGGCATCTAGCCCAGGGCCTTATGCATGCTGGAAAGTACAGCCACCAAGCAACACCTCGGCACATGTGTTAGGCTTTTTAGAAGCCATGTTTTAAAAAAGTGAAAAAACGGCTGGGGAGACAGCTCAGCTGGTAGAGCGCTTGCCTTGCAAGCACATGGCCCTGAGTTCGATCCCCAGTACCGAAAAAAAAAAAAAAAAAGTAAAAAGTAAAAAAGCATTTGAATTCATCTTAACAGAATGCTTTATTTTTTCCCTGTTCCTGGCATTGAACCTAGGGGTACTGTACCACCGAGCCACACCCAGCCCTTTTTTTATTTTCTATTTTGAGACAGGGTCTCGCTGAGTTGCCCAGGATGGCCTTAAACTTGTGATCCTCCTGCCTCAGCCTCTCAAGTTGCCGAAATGACAGGTGTGGCCGCGACCTGGCTTACGATATGCATTACTTAACAGAGCGTTGTTATTTTGACCTGTGACTGATACATAAAAAGTCAACAAGGACATTTATTTTCTTCCTTTCGGAACAAGTCTCAAATCCACTGTGTGGGCTCAGGGGTGCAGGGCCACTGGGTCCCTGAGGACAGCTGGGTGTCACTTCTGTGGGAGCACTTCCTGTGCACTCCTGGCCAGCCCCTCCAGGGACTCAGTGACACCGCACCTCTTCTCAGGTGTCTGAGCACTGTCCTGGTCCAAGGCCCAGCCCTGGAAGTGTCTCCGTCCCCCGCCACTTGGGCTCCTGGGCTGTGACCTGGGGTGCTGCTTCCATCTCACTTGTTTTTGAGGTGGTTCTGCCTTGGTTATCCAGGATGGCCTCACCCTCCTAGGCTCAAGCCTCCTCCAGCTCAGCCTCTGACCTGGACCCAGGACACCATACCTGGCGTGGCATCGTTTCCTGTCATGTGTGGACAGTGTATCAGGGTCCCAAGACCACGCTAACATGATTTTCTGGAGAACCCTACTGCACAGGAGTTGAGGACCAAGATCCCCTCCTGGCAGGGAGGGTAGGCAACCCTGGCAGCCCAAGTCCCTGGCCTTGCTGCCAGTCTGGCAGCTGCCTTCTGAGGATGGGGCTGCAGACCTGCAGGGTGGGCTTTGCTCTGCTGAGCACAGGGTGGCTGGCACCTCTGTCCCAGGTCCTGCCTCTCTGGAATCGGGCTGAGACCCTTGGGTGTGCTGTGAGGAAGCCTCGGGTGCCAGCCTGGGCTGCCTTTGGTGGAGCAAGTTGGCTGGGGGCAGACCTGGCCCCAGGAGCATGGGGACGAGCACCTGGCCCACCAAGCTGGCGGCTTTAGGTTGTCATGATGGGCCTGTGCCGGCGATCTGGGGGCCAACGTGCAGAGCTCCAGGGGCTTCGCAGGCTTGGTGTCTCTGGCACTGCCTCCCTGCCCTGGCTGTCTGACCTCTCAGACTCTGTGGGCCAGGAACCTGGGCACCAGCCCGCTGCTCCACAGCGGAATGGCCAGCCCAGCTGCGCCTTCTTGCTGTGCCCCGTGGGATGATAGTGGCAATAGCAGGTCAGGCTCTTTGAGAAAGCGCTTGGCGTAGCTGGGTCTGTGGCCACGCCTGTATCCCAGCAGCCCAGAGGCTGAGGCAGGGGATCTCGTATTCAAGGACAGCCTCAGCAACTTAGTGAGGTTCTGAGCAACGTAGCAGGACCCTGTCTCTAACTTAAAAAAAAAAAAGTCTGGGGATGTGGGTGTGCAGCTCAGTGGTGACGTGCCCTGGGGCTCAATCTCCAACACGTTATCAGGAAAGCAAGTCCTCGGCACAGCACCCTGTGCTGTGGTTCAGGAGCCTTCAGGGGCCCCGGGAGAGGGGCTGTGTGTCGCCCCACCTCCTGCCTGGCTGGACCCACGCAGTCCTGCTTCCTGCAGGGCTTCTGCTGTGACTGGCAGGGGGTAGGGAGCCAGACCCAAGGTGAAGCCCGCGTCCAGCGTGGTGCAGGGCTGTGGCCGGCGGCGTGGCAAGCCTGTGCCCGTTGCGGGAGGGCTGTGTCTGGTGCACATCTCAGGCCTTTCCTCTGTGCAGCCTGGAGGCAGACGCTCCCTGCTAGCACTGGGCTTTGCGCTCTCCTTGGAGCTGGGAGTGTTTGTCCCTGGCCACCACGTGGGAAACTGCCCCACAGTCAGATGCTAAGTGATGCCCGTCTGCAGCCCCCTTGTGGTCAGGAGGCCTGGCTAGGCCCTCTGTGCAGGGTCTTAGCAGACGGGAGTCTCGGGACCAGCTGGGGCTGTGTTCTCATCCGGAGGCTTGGCTGGGGAAGGGTCTGCGCCTCGTGCTGGTTCCTCTGGCCTTGGGACTGAGGTCTCTGAAGCTCTGCTGGCCGTCACCTAGGGTCTCTGTTCTTGGCACAGCAACGCTCCATCCTGAAGCCGCCACACGTCCGCTGCTCAGACGTCTGACCGCTGGCCGCCGTAGACACTGATGGCAGATCAGTGGCTGCCCAGGGTGTGTGGGGGGGGGCGGCGATTCGAGGCCTTTGGGGATGGAACCAGCGCGGATGTGCTAGTGGTCGTGGCTCCCGATGAGACCCTCACTGGGCCGCCGTACGTTGAGAGGATGTCCCTTTGGCATGTCAGTTGCACCCCATCTCCTGGGAGAGCCAGAGGCAGTTTGGACTCTGTGCAGATGTGAGCGTGGGCGCACCCACCCGGGCACCCACAGCCCTCGGAGCCCACGCCTCTCAGGAGGACTCCTCGCTGACCCTGCACCGCAGCAGGCGGATGACGCTCTGGTCCCATCTCTCTCCCACAGTCAGCCTCGCGGGATGGAGTCAGCCCCGGGCCTCATGGATCCGCCCGGCCCCGAGAAGGCTGGGAGTGCGGGAGGAGAGCCAGCGCCCTGGCGGGTGCTCCCCGTCCTGTCGGAGCAGCAGTCCCGGCGCGTGGAGCTGGTGCTGGCCCACGCCGCGCCCGTCCTTGACCAGCGCCAGACCTCTCGCCTCCTCAGGGAGGTCTCGGCCGTCTACCCGCTGCCCGCCCAGCCTCATCTCAAGCGGGTACGGCGCAGCGCGGATGCCCATGGCCCCCATGCGCTGGAACTGCTTTTGTGCCTGGCGGAGCCAGCCGCGGGCACACGCGCTCTGGCCGAGCTCCTCCCATGGCCGGCCGTGGACCCCCAGGGCCTGGGGCAGCCCTTCCTGGTGCCTGTGCCTGCCCAGCCTCCCCTGACCAGGGCGCAGTTTGAGGAGGCTCAGGCCCACTGGCCCACTTCTTTCCACGAGGACAAGCAGGTGGCCAGCGCCCTGGCTGGACAGCTCTTCTCGGCACAGGAGCGGGCGGTGATGCAGAGCCACATGGAGCGTGCCGTGCAGGTGGCCCGGCGGGCAGCGGCCCAGGGCCTGAGGGCTGTGGGAGCAGTTGTGGTGGACCCGGCCTCGGGCCGCGTGCTGGCCACAGGCCACGACTGCAGCTGTGCAGGCAACCCTCTGCTGCACGCGGTCATGGTGTGTGTGGACCTGGTGGCCCAGGGCCAGGGCCGGGGCACCCGCAGCTTCAGGAGCCACCCGGCCTGCTCGTTCGCCCTGGCCACTGCCCCTCAGGGCGTGCAGGCGGGCACCGTGCGCAAGCTGGAGGACGGGGACGAGGATGGCCTGCCCTACGTGTGCACTGGCTGCGACCTCTACGTCACCCGCGAGCCCTGCGTGATGTGCGCCATGGCCCTGGTGCACTCGCGCATCCGGCGAGTCTTCTACGGGGCGCCCTCGCCCGATGGCGCCCTGGGCACACGCTTCCGCGTGCACGCCCAGCCCGGCCTCAACCACCGCTTCCAGGTCTTCCGCGGCGTTCTCGAGGACCAGTGCGGCCGCCTGGACCCTGACACCGAGGCCCAGCGCCCTGCTTCTGGGAGGCACTGACTACAGGCTGCTCCTGCAGGGCTGCCCTCCTGCCTCCTCACCGTGCGCCCGCCTGCCTCCCAGGCCAGGCCTGCTGCTCTGCCGGCGGGCGGGGAGCTGCAGCGCGGCCGGCTATGCGCCGCAGGTTGTCGACAGTCTCGGGTCCTCTGCGCTTGTGTCAGGAATGGCTTTGATGTGTGAAAATAAACCACCCAGAACCCAGCTGCTGCCTGCTTAGAGCCCCCGCGTGCTGCAGGAGACTTGCCAAGGGAGGGCCTCTACCCAGCAGGCCAGGGGCGCACGTCTCCCTGGGTGGAGGAAGCCCCAGGTGGCACCTCTCTGGCCTCTGGCCAGTCAGAGCCAGCCTACCTGAAGGCTTCTCCTGGTCTCACCCACTTACTGTATCTCAGGGGTGTTGAGGTGCGCTGAAGTTGGGGGTCTCTAAACACCTACCAGCGTCCCCAGCGGTGTGCGGGGCCTGACCCAGGGACTGCATGTTCTCGAGGACTCCCAGCCTGGTGTCAGTTCCAGCCCAAGGGGGCAGGCGGGAGTCCTGTCCAGGGTGCCCACACAGCAGACAGCACACTGGCTGGCTGAGCCCACCTGGCCTCCAGCAAGGAAGGGCCAGGCGTGCTGGGACTAGAGCAGGGACTAGAGCAGAGCCGTGCCGAGAGGAGGTGCCCAAGGCGCAGCCCTGAGGGCAGGGGCCTGCCTCGCACCTGTGGGACCAGCAGGGCCTCACCGGAAGTGCCGCCGCTGTGCCACGCAGGTGGTCAGGCCCAGGGAGGCCAGCCCGGACCCTGCGAGTCCTGCCTTCCGCTGGTGCCGTGCCTGGGTCTGGGGAACCCAGTGTCCCAGGGACCTGCTCCCACCGTGGTGCCGTCCTGCCCCGTTCCCGTGTGACCCGCTGCACCAAGAGCTGCCGGACAGCAGCAGGGCCACACAGGCCGGGCCGCTCTGTGATGAGCTTGGTGCCCTCGGGTTGTGACGGGCCTCCCTTGAGAGGCTCCAGGCAAGGACGGTGGCTTGGTGGTGGCTGTCGCCTGAAGCCACACAGCAGTCCTCAGCGGTTCAGCTGGAACTAGGGCCTGCAGCAGCGCTGAGGTGCTTGGAGCCGTGGGAGTCGGAAGCCTGGAGCAGGGTGGGGTGGCCACGGCGCTGGGGCAGTGGGGAGGGACGAGGGACGAGGGACCTGGGGACGTGGCAGCCCAGGTCTGTGAGTGGCAGGGCCCTGCAGCCTTCCCTCCCCTCCTGGTGCTCGGCGCACTGAGGGGAAGTGATGACTGGCGGCCCCACATCCGGGCCGTGGCGCCTGCTGAGCCAGCATCCCAGCTGGGCTGGCTTTGCAGGCAGGAGCACAGGACGTTGGGCACCACCAGGGCCTTCTGCTCACAGCCGGCACCCTTCCCAGGGCAGCCCTGGACCTGAAGCTGGGCATCAGGCGGCCCTGACGTCCTGTCTCCTTTCAGGTGGCTGCAGGCTTCAGCTCCCGTCCTGGTCAGCCAAAGCAGAAATGTCGGGTAAGTCCCCAGGGGATGGGGGGACGGGGTCTCCTTTTCACCCAGGACGTGTCCCTGGGCAGAAGGGGACCTAGCCTTTCCCCGAGCTTCGGCCCCAGCCTGTTGTCATGGGGCCTGCTGCCTAGACCCTCGTGAGATGTGTTTCGCCTGCGAAGCTGCCATGTTGGAAGCGGCAGAGCCACGCTTCCTGTGTCTCTCCTTTGGAAAGGAAGGAGGGCACCAGTGAGGAGAGAAGGGGCCCGCGGGGGATGCAAGACTCCTCTGGCCGCCTCGCCGCCTCCTGCCCTTGGGCGCTCGCCCCAGGGCCTTTGCACTCGCTGGCCCGCCACCTGGCTGCAGCACTGTGGTCCTGGAGTCCCTGTGGCCCTTGGTCTTGTGCTCTTGGTGGCTCGTTCACTGCATCACAGAAGCTTTGCCAGCCTGGGAGCCCGTGAGGACCAGGTTGGCCTCGGGTGTTTCCTACAGCAGCGTCAGCTGAGATAGAGCACGTGGCACGTGCAGGCGCAGTGCAGCTGGCCTGCATGCCGAGTCACGGGAGGACCTGCCACATCCCGGCCCCAGGGCCTGCAGTGGGTCCTCGTTTGGAGATAGGTCTTTGCAGGTGACAGTTAAGATGAGGTCATACTGGTATAGGGGGCCCTAGTCCAGTGAGGGGGTGCCTGTAAAGAGGGTAGTTGGGACAGACACAGGAAGACTGCTGGGTGGAGGCGGCACAGACTGGGGTGATGTACCCATAAACCAAGGGACAGGAAGGGCCCTCTGGAGCCGGCACAGGGATCTCAGCCTCCAGCCTCCAGGACTGCGAGGGTGGACTCCAGTTGTTTGAAGCTGCCCAGGTCTTTGGGCTTCGTTACAGAAGCACAAGGAAACATACTGTGCTGGAATCTTCCTGGATCACAGATGTCGACGGTGTTGGGACGTGGCTGCTGAGTGCACAGAGCATCCTGTGGCCATTGCAAGGAAGCACCCCAGCAGGCCAGAGTGGGGCTCAGTGCCAGGTGCTGCCCGGCACGTGTGGGTCACTGAGTGTGATCCTCAGCACTGCATAAAAGTAAATTGACACAATAAAGGCATTGGGTGGGGGTCTCAGCCATGTCCTACGTGAATGAGAAAAGGGTCAACTGCCGGAGGATGGTGTTGGCTGTTCATCAATCAGTTACGCATAAACGTCTATCAATAAGCACACAAGAGCGATACTCTTGTGACGGGCCTGGCCACACTGCCCTGGCCTCTGACAGCGTGGAGTCGCCAGCTCTCTTATTTTTAGACACACAGGTAAAGGGGGCCCATGGGGGATGCAAGACTCCTCTGGCTGCCTCGCTGCCTCCTGCCCTTGGGCGCTCGCCCCAGGGCTTTTGCACTCGCTGGCCCGCCACCTGGCTGCAGCACTGTGGTCCTGGAGTCCCTGTGGCCCTTGGTCTTGTGCTCTTGGTGGCTCGTTCACTGCATCACAGAAGCTTCACCAGCCTGGGAGCCTGTGAGCTTCTCCTGTGATGGACAGGAGAGGGTGGACTTAGGGGAGCCAGAGGGGGAACCGTCTGATTCTGCTAGATGTGATGGCTTCCCACAGTATTGTGTTCATCTACAACTAAAGACATTTTCAAAAAGTAGAAAGAGGAATCATCACAAGCTACACACAAAATCCACCCCCTCAGAGTTCTGCTCAAGACCTGACAGGCCTTCCTGGCTAGATCCAGGTGCGACGGCCTGGCCTCCTGAGGCCCAGGGACAGCCCCTGTCCCTCTCCCCCAGCTCCAGAGCCAGCAGTGTAGCCTCTTGCAGACTGTCTGACTCTGGCCCTCCTGCGTCCTCATGAGGACCCTGGAGTGCCCCTGGGTGACCCCAGCTCAGGGCCTCCCCTGGCCCCGCCTCAGTCCCCTGTGCCGGGGGGACGGCAGGTCCTGGGGTCTGTGATGGACATCCTCGGCTGTCTTCAGCTGACTGCCACACGGGCGGGGCTTCTTGCAGGAAAGGAGAACAACTTCCCGCCCCTGCCCAGGTTCATCCCGCTCCAGCCCTGCTTCTACCAGGACTTCTCTGACGAGATCCCCATCGAGCACCAGGTGCTGGTGAAGAGGATCTACCGGCTGTGGATGTGTGAGCCCTGGACCCTGTGGGCAAGGGGGGCGGGAGGAGAGCCGCCCATCCGCAGGCTGCGGAGCCTGAGCTGCATGCCGTCCCAGGCGGCCCTCTGGTGGACAGCTGGGCTCAGCCCGCGGGAGTGAGTGGCCTCTGCCCACTGGGCCAGCCTCGGGGGCCCTAGCATCCCCTCTGGTGAACAGGGCCCACGGCCTGGCCTGGTTCTCCAGGCAGCGGCGCAACCGGGGATGGGGACAGCCACATGGGGCCCGTGCCCAGCAGGCGCTCCCCCTGAGGGCTGTTGGGGCTGGAGGCATCCTGGGGCCCTTGCCCTGGCCAGCCAGCCTCTCCCTCCCTGCAGTCTACTGTGCCACGCTCTTGGTGAACCTGGTGGCCTGCCTGGCGTGGTGGGCTGGCGGAGGCGCTGGAGCAAACTTTGGCCTGGCGCTGGTCTGGCTGCTGCTCTTCAGCCCCTGCAGCTACGTCTGCTGGTTCCGACCCGCCTACAAGGCCTTCCGGTAGGTCGAGGGGCCGCCCTCTCAGGGTTTCCACACCTCTGGTGCCGGCTGGCCGTCTGCACTGAAGGGTGGGTGCCCAGATGCCTGGGGGGTCCTGGTTTCCTTCGCTGTCCCCCTATACAGAGGGAGCCCGGGCCTGGTCTTCCCTGGACTCTGCTCAGTTGTTAGCTGCTGCCTCTTCTCTCATCTGGTTTGGGACTTAGGACTGGAGCCCAGGGACAGTTCACCACTCGGCCACATCCCCAGCCTTTTAAAAGTCCTCGATTTGGAGACAGGGTCTCACTAAGTTGCTGAGGCTGGCTTTGAACTAAACTTGGGATCCTCCTGCCTCAGCCTCCCCAGTCCCTGGGACAGGCCTGTGCCACTGTGCCCAACTTCTCCACTTGCGGCGGGTGGGCAAGCTGTGCCCACGGGCCAGACCCAGCCTTTGCTGGCTCGCCTTCTGACAGCCCAGGCGCCCCTGGCACCGACCCCCAGCAGCCTCCACCTACCTCCAGAGCAGGCTGCCGGCCCCAGAGAGACCTGTCTCCGCGAGCAGCCCCGTCCCTCCAGCCCTGCACCCGCGGGTCCACGTCCCGTCCCTGGACCCTCCCGTCACTGGTCACACCCATGGCCTTGTGTCTGGCTCTCATGGAGCACGAGGTCCTCACGTCCGTCCACACTGCAGCTGTCATCTGGTTGCTGCCCTGGCTGAGGAGGCTCCATATGTGCATGGAGCACACTGTATGTCCGTCCTCTGGGTGTCTGTGTGTCTGTGGGTGGACACCAGGCTGCCTCCACTTTGGCCGTGTGCGTCAAGCGCTGTGGACGTTGCCCTCAGCTGGCCTGCACCTGTTGCCTAGGCTTGTCCTGTTCATTCGGCTCCCGCTTACGCCTGCGTGGCAATGCCCGGGACCCGGGTGCCAGCAGCCCCTCCTCTCGCCCCTTGGGCCTGCCCTTCCTGTTGGGAGCACCAGGCCACAGTGGCGGCTGCTCTGTCCCTTCAGAGCCGACAGCTCCTTTAACTTCATGGCCTTCTTCTTCATCTTCGGAGCCCAGTTTGTCTTGACTGTCATCCAGGCCATTGGCTTCTCAGGATGGGGCGCCTGGTAAGCTGCTGGCTGGCCCCTGGGGAAGCCCGGGGCTGTGGGAAGGAAGGTGGAGCAGCCCTGCTGGAGGGAGAGCCCTGTGGAGCAGAGGGTGGGGCGGGAGGGGCGGAGCCGCGGGCACTGGGCTGGAGCGTGGGCTGGACAAGGCTGGTATTTGCATTGGAACGGGAGCTGAAGTCTCTTCACCACACCAGACTAGCTGCCTGGCCACCCTGTCCCTCCCTGCTGCCCCACCCTCCTCCCAAGACTGCCTCAGGGCAAGGGCAGGGGAGGAAAGAGAGCAGTCCAGGAAGAGGCTAAGTGTTTTGCTCTGAGTAGGAAGACCAGCTGGTGCTTGGGCATTTACAGAAAGATGGTTGTTTTGTATCATTTGATTAATAAAAAAATTAAAAATAAAAAAGTGAAACAGCAGAAAGGAATGAGCAGTTGTCTTTTTGTGGATGATGTTCCTTTGCCCTCCACAAAGGGCAGTTGACAGGGCACTGCTCATCTCTGTTCTCTCACCATTGTGTGGTAAGGAAAGGACACCTTGTCTGGCTTGGGTACCTTAGGTGGTAACGTAAGCATTTCACGTGGTATTAACCACCTGGTAGTTCTTGAATGCCTTGAATGTCCTTCCAACAGTTATTTTTCTTATTGATTAGTCAGAGCTCTTTGTTTATGAAGGATAGCAGACCCTTGCCTGGTGTGTATGCTGAAGCTCACTCTCCCCCCTGCAGTGGCTGGCTGGCAGCGATCAACTTCTTCCAGACCAGCATTGGGGCTGCTGTGGTCATGCTGCTTTCAGCCATCATGTTCTCCTTGTCAGCCGCCATGATGGCCGTTGCCATCATGAAGGTGAGTCCTTGGGTCCTGGGATGTGCAGCCCTTGCCCTTCCTCTCCCCTCACTATCTCAGGTTGGGAAAGTTGGAGGGAGACCAGGCAGGGCCTCAGTTCTCCCAGGGACTCCCGCAGGATGCGCGTCATCCCAGCAACACACCTGTGGAATGTCACTGCCTGGGGGGTCAGTGGGGACACCCTGAGATCCCAGACTCCAAAGAGGAGCGTGGGGACTGAGCACAGCCACTCTATTGGCCCTATGGTGTCGGGCAGGGTCGGAGGCCAGCCTCGCAGCCTCTCTTGTGCTTAGCCTCTTCTGTCTGTACCCGAAGGCCGGGTACAGGTCCTAAGCCGGTTGCACAGAAGGGCAGACAGCCCAGCAGGCCGTGCACTCAGAGGACATCAAGGTGGAAAAGCGGTTCTCACTTACTGAGATCACCACCATCTTGGGAAGAGGCGCAGCCCTGTCTCTGTGGGGGGACCGGGTCCCGGGAGAGCATGCTGCCATGCAGAGCCAAGTGGAGTCTGGCTGGATGTGGACAGGTGGCCCTGGGTGGGTTCATTGTGTGCCAGGCTTCACCCGCCCACCTGCCACTGCCGAGAGCCGCCCGGTGAGGCGGGCGTGTCCCTGAGGGGCTTGCGCCAGGACCTGGGCCTCCAGGTGGCTGTGCGCACGGTGCTCAGTGGAGGCTGCATCCCTGCACAGCGGCCAAGGCTCCCCGCCCACACCAGGCCACTCTGCACTTCCAGTCTCTGTGGACTTAGTTTGGTTTGGAGCAGCAAACGTGGTGTCCAGGGCCGCAGGGCAGACCCTTTGTGGCCCCTGCGGCTCGGGTAGGACGTGCTTGGCACACACCAGGCCCTGGGTTCTGTCCCCAGCACCAAAATAAACATGAAACATGGAGTGGGGGACGCTGGGGGCCTGGGCCAGTGGGGGCATCTGGGAGGCCTAGCCTGGCTCTCCTTCCCTCTGTCTGAAGACACCTTCCCATGCCATTTCCCGCATCTCTGACTCGCGTTGTGTGGCTGGGCGGTTGGCTGACTGCCCTGTCCACTGGTGTCCACGTGCCTCTTGTCCTGCCATGGGTATGGCCCACCGCCTGGTGAAAGGCGTGCATTCAGGCCCTGGACAGGCTGCCTAGCCCGGTGCTCCTGCCGTGGGGCTGCATCCTGCAGGCCTGCCCTGTCGCTCTGTTGTCCCAGTGGCCGAGGACGTGGTGGACAAGGGTGGCCGTGTTCCCAGACTGTGTCTGTGGACGCTCACAGGAGAGGGGGGCCTGACCTTTCTCCTTGATCTTCTGACCCTGTAGGTGCACAGAATCTACCGTGGCACTGGTGGAAACTTCCAGAAGGCACAGACAGAGTGGAGCACGGGTGCCTGGCGAAACCCCCCTTCACGGGAGGCCCAGTACAACAACTTCTCGGGGAACAGCCTGCCCGAGTACCCCACCGTGCCCAACTATCCAGCCAGTGGCAGCCAGTGGCCTTAGGGGGAGCTGGCTGGCCCTGCCACCCGCCCGCCTTCCCTGCCCCTTCGCTCCCATTGCTGCTCGGGTCCGTGAGCCTGAGCGTCTGTCCCTGCGGCCCGCCCTGGCCAGCGTCTGGGGGCCCGGTGTTCCTCCTGCCCCAGCAGTGGTGCTCTTGGCAGGCCCCGCCTGGCAGCTCTCCGGCCTCTGCTGTCCAGCAGTACGCCTCACGCTCCTGAGAATAGGTGGCCGCTCGCACCCACCCTGTCAGACGCAGCCTCTGTCTTCCGGCTGCAGAGGGCCCAGCTGCAGGGCAGGGGGACAGTGGCAGCAGACTGGTGCCAACTGTCCATCCAGAGCTGCTGACACAGTGTCCCTGCTCCAGGCTGCTCATGGCACCCTCAGAGCCAACCAGGAAGAGCCCTTGCAGGGTCCAGGTCCCCTGTGGTGGCCGGGGCTGTGATACAGAGCCTTGTCACCCTCCTGTAGCAGTGGCTTATGAGGACCAGCCCAAGGAATGGCCAGAGGCAGAGCCCGCTTCACCAGTGACCTGCGCCGCCCGTCCACCCGTCCACCCTTCCTCCCCAGGCGTCCTGCCCAGAGCCTCTGGAACTCCGTGTGGCTGTGGCTGTGGCTGTGGCAGGCCCCTCCGCTCCTGGGGCGCGCCCTACCCTGCGCCCCAGGCCCAGGCCCTCGGGCAGAGGCGGCGAGGACCTGGCAAGGAGCGGGGCCTCGCAGCGCACGTGAACTGGAGGCAGATGGCAGGGCAGAGGCCAGGTCAGACAGGCCAGGGGCCTCCTGCTCAGAAGCCAGCAGAACCTGCTGGAGCTGTGGGGGAGCAGAAGCAGAGCCCCAGGGTGGCCTTGCCCAGGGCCAGAGCTGTGCCTCAGAGGCGTCCAGCAAACTGCCACCCCGCCTCGCCCAGGATGGCTGTGTCCTTTGGAGAGCCAGAGCACGGGCTGGCCGGCACCACACTGAATAAATGCGTGGATGAATTAAAGGCTTCGTGGCCACCCACAGCTAGGAAAATGCTAGAACCAAAAAGCCAGTCTCCTGGGCCTGTTACAGCCCCTTTGATGACATTTGGGCATAAAGCCCCCTTGGTGACCTTCTTATGCTGCTGGCCAAACCTCACAGCGTCCAGCTGCCACACCTTCACGGGGTAGGGCCCTTTGGCCTATGCCTGTGTGTGGTCACCAGCCCCTTGCCAGGAGCCACCCAGGTGCCAGGGACCCACGTTCTGCACCCCAGAGCAGAGGCGAAGGCAGCCAGGTGCAGATGCAAGCCTGGGTCCCCCAGAGCCCTAAGATTTCCCAGCCAGCACAGGCCCACAGAAGCCTGCCCTGCCCGGTGACTGTCCTGCTGGGTGGCAGAGCCATGTGGCCACCATGGGGAAGGGCCTTGAACTGCCAGCAGCACCTGCCACCCCTGCACCTTTGAGGCGTGGTGGGTTTTACTATGTGAAACTATTTGGAAATAAACCCTCTTTCCGCCTCAGACAGCAGGGGCTGTTTGTGTGTGTGTCCCCAGGTTTTCCTCCACCAGTGGGTCCCAGAGCACAGGGCCTGCGTCTGATCCTCGAGGTCCCTGGGGGGGGCACTGTACCCGGCCCCTCCCGGTTCTCGCACACACTCCGCGTTCTCCGCTTGGGTGGGCATCTCAGAGAGGAGATCAGCCACGCTGGCCCTGAGGGCAGAGTGCCCTGCAGAGGCGGGAGTGGCAGTTTGCTGGACGCCTCTGAGGCACAGCTCTGGCCCTGGGCAAGGCCACCCTGGGGCTCTGCCTCTGCTCCCCCACAGCTCCAGCAGGTTCTGCTGGCTTCTGAGCAGGAGGCCCCTGGCCTGTCCGACCTGGCCTCTGCCCTGCCATCTGCCTCCAGTTCACGTGCGCTGCGAGGCCCTGCTCCTTGCCAGGTCCTCACCGCCTCTGCCCGAGGGCCTGGGCCTGGGGCACAGAGATCCAGAGGGACGGCCTGGGAGCTGGCAGGGTGGACTGCACCTCGCTCCTGTGCCGTGGTGAAGTCCCAACCCCAGGACCTCAGGTGATCTTTGGAGACGGGATCTTGGCAGATGGGATCCGTTATACTGAGGTCATCAGGGCGACTCTTCATAAAAGGGGAAACTCGCCAGGACTGGGGCCACACCGGTCATCCCAGCGGCTCAGGAGGATGGTGAGTTCCAGGCCAGCCTGGACAACTTATGTGACCCTGTCTCAAAACAAGAAGGGCTGGGGGTGCGGCTCAGTGGTGGGAGGCTAGCCTAGCACGTGCGAGGCCCTGGGTCCCCGTCCGAGCACCGAGAAGAGGAGCCCGGCCCCCACAGACAGCAGTCAGGAGACTGCTCTGTAGACACCAAGGGTCTCTGGCCCCGCTGAGGCTGGGGGGCCTGGGGCGGACCCCCACGAGGCTGGGAAGGAAGAGTCCTGCCTCACCGTGGCCCCAGCCTTGCCACCTCCAGCGGTGTGAGCCGCAGCAGCCGGGCCACCAACAGCACGTCCTCATGCGTGTGCCACGTGTGCGGCATTGAGCGATGGGTGCCGAGGGCACAGCTGCCCCCTCCCAGCCTCTGCTGGACACCGGCCCTCCCGCCACCCTCCAGCCACTTCCCCCACACAGTGGCTGCAGACCCCCCACGTGGTGCCGGAGCTCCCTCGGGCTCCTCAGGCCCCAGGGCTTCCTGCTGCTCTGCTCTGGGGGTGCCCTCGCCTCACCAAGTGGCCCAGCCTGCCCTGGCCATGCCCACAACCTGCCTCCCCAGAGCACCTCCGTGAGCCTGTCCCCGCCAAAGCCAGAACCCCACTGAAACCCACGTCACGGTCCCGAAGGTGATGTCATGCTCCAGCTATTCCTGAGCGTCCCCTGTCCATCTTCCCAGGAGACTCCACATCGCTGTGTGCCAGCACCTGCCAAGGAGTCCGGGAAGCGGAGGAGCAGCAGTGGGCGAGACCAGGAAACAAGCAGGACACAGGCTTCTCTCTGAGTGGCCATGTCCCTTTGGGGCCCCAGGATGGTCCAGGGAATGAGGAAACCGTGATGGAGGGACAAGGGCCTGGGTGCTCTGGGATCCCTGGTGGCCACTGTCCGTGGTGGGACTCCTCAGGTTGGGTGACGACCTGTGTGTCCAGGTGGCTGTGTGGACGACAGCGCCCTGCCCTCTGGCCCCCAGTGGTGTCCCTCCCAGGGCCTAGTCCTGGGAGGAGGCGGGTTCCGGCTGTGGTCTGCAGGGGAGCTTGGTCCTCTCTGCTCCTCCCCTTCCCTCTTCCCTTCCTCCCTGGTCCCAGGCCCGGAGCAGCAGGTGGGTGCTTTGGGTCAGCCTGTGGTCCGGCTGCTGAAGCACAGACTCCACTGGCTTTGAAGGCTTATTTTGGAGGCTTATTTGGTTCATGGTTCTGGAGGCCCCAAGTTAAGGGCCCCATGGGTGCCAGCCTCCTGCTGGAGGGTTCAGGATGGCACAGGCCACTGTGTGCCCAGAGACAGGAGCACAGGTGTACGTTTGTGGTCTCTTCTGGTCCCCGTCTCTTGTCCAGTGCTGGGGATGGAATCGGGGCCTTACACAGTGGATGGAACGCTATGTCCCCAGCACAGAACAGAGTCTTCGATGTAGAGAGATTGTCAGTGGCCACCCCTTGCCTGGACCTAGAGGCTACCTTTCCACAGGGCAGTGCCACCAGGCTCACACGGGGCTGGTGGATGGGGCAGGGGGTCCAGCTGGCGCCTCCACAGGCGGTCTCCCTGCCCTGGGCACCTGTCTGCCATGGGCTGCACTGCACAGCCAGTCTCGGACAGGAGGCTCAGGGAGACCTGGTCCCTTCCTGTGATTCCTTAGCACCGCAGTGCCAAGGAAGCATCACCAGAGGAAGCCACCTTCCACAGGCCGCAGTGCCTGCCAGGACCCCTGCTGCTCTGGGGACACAGCCATCACCTGGAAGAGTCCTCCAGCAGGGAAGCCCGCGGAGCAGAGGGCATGCCCAGCCTCACCTGTGCCCACGGCACCCCCAGCCCACACACTCCGCTCACACCAGCCCTCACACCACAGGCTCACAGTGCACACCAGGTGCTCAGGAAGAAAGAGAGGGTCACCTCAGCTCAAGGCTCCGCGGCCCAAGATCAAGATTGGGGCCCTGTCTGTGGGGAGCAGGGTCGACATCCTGGTGGGAACATCTCAGGAAGCTGAGAGGACGAGCAGGCTGTCCCCAGAGCCCACCTCCCCCCGAGCTCTGCCTGAGGACCTCCTGTAACACATGGACCTTTGCCTTGCCAGCCACAGCACACAGATACACTCAGCCATGCAAATGCCCGCTGCCCTCTGCCTATAGGACAGGCAAGTCCAGTGGCCCCTGTACAGCTCCCAGGCCCCTGTTCTTCCCAGGCTGGCCTCGCACTGTACTACTCTTCACAGTGCCCTCCAGCCCAGGGCTGCGGGGCTGCGTCTCCCAGGGGAGGGCCCACCGCTCTGCAAACTCGCACCCTCAGCCTTGACCATCTCATTTCCAAAGAGAACGGAATGGCTGGAAGTGAGGAAATGGAGGGAAGCTGCAGAACTGGCCTCTGATGTGGGCTGGAGGCGTATCTGAGCCCCCAGCACAGGACGGCCAGACTCTGCTCCTTCCCTCCTGAGCACAGCACAGACACCACCAACCCGTGAGCCTGCCAGCAATCGCTTCCCTGGGCAGAAATCCATTAGGCCGTTCAGGCTGGGCCCACTCCAATCTCAAACAGAGGCTGAGGCCCAGGGACCTGATGAAGGACAGGGGCAGGTCCTCCCTGTCTCCTTCTGACCTTCTGAGAGTTAGCTTGGCCCTTTGCCCCAGGAGCAAATTCAGGAAAACGCAATGGTCATGAGTGTTTCAGCCTTGGGCATGAGTCAATCCACTCCTGCTGTCCACCAGTCCCAACTTGATCCAGACTATGAGGTGCTGACCAGGACTGTCCCACCCTCTCAGAGGACATCTGCTTGGGCTGGCGGCACTGGGCACCTGGCCACTCCAGGCGGGAAAGCCCTTTGTAACTGGATCCTCTTTGAATGTCCGGGGCACAGGCGGCTGTTACCTGCTTAGATTCCTCCCCTTCTGCTGGCAGGGGCCACTCTCTCCTCTGGGGGAGGGTCCTTCCTGCCTCTTCCAGCCCCTGAGGTTGCAGGCACCCCTTGGCTTGTGGCGGCATCGCCCCATCTCTGACTGTACCCAAGTGACTTTTTGTTCTCCATGCAGCTTTTCCTAAGGACACCCGTCGCTGGGTTCAGGCCCCGCTGAAATTTCATTTATTCATTTATTTTTGGTACTGGGGATTGAACCCAGAGACACTTAACCACTGAGCAGCACTTGCAGTCCTTTGCATTTTCAGACAGGGTCTCGCTAAGTTGATCAGGCCGGCCTCAAAATTGTGATCCTTCTGCCTCAGCCTCCCAAGTAGCCGAGGTGACAAGCACAAACACAGCTCCCAGCCTATGACCTCACCTGCTTTTTTTTTTTTTTTAAACATCAAGGATTGAACCCACTGAACCACATCCCCAGCCCTTTTTATACTGTATTTAGAGACAGGGTCTTGCTAAGTGGCTAGGCTGGCTTTGAACTTGAGATCCTCCTGCCTCAGCCTCTCGAGCTGCTGAGGTTGCAGGTGAGGCCACTGTACCCAGCTATGACCTGACATTCACGAAAGTAATTACAACTGGCAACAACCCCATTTCCAAATAAGCTTATGTTCTGAGTTTCCAGGTGGACATGAGTTATGGAGGGGACACCATTGGTTTTGGCTTTTCACTGCTGTGACGACTTAGAGGAGAAAATGTTTATTTGGGACTCATGGTTTCAGAGGTTCAGGTTATGGTCAGCTGACTGCTGCTCTGGGGCTGAGCGGAGACGGAAGACCATGATGGAGTGTGGCCGGGCAGCCAGGAAGCAGAGCGTGTAGACACCTGCAAGGAGCCAGGGACAAAGCCCAGTCCCCAAGGGCACCCCAGTGACCCACTTCCCTCAGCCACACCCCACCTGCCTACAGTTACCACCCAGTGATCCATTCGGACCATTAATCTATCAGATCGAATCATCAGTCCACTCATCAGGTCACAGTGCAGCCTGATCATCTCACCTCTGACATTCCTGCTCTGTCAGGTGAGCTTCTCGGGGGCTACCCCGTGTCCACATCCCTCCACCTGAGACTTAGGGAGCGGGATGTGCTGGCAGCGCTGCATGCAGCTACCGCGTCCTCCAAAGGGCACTGCAGGACCCATACTCGGGTGTCTGTGTCAGGGCTTTGCTGGTCTGTTGAAATTCCAAGGTCTCAGGAAGCTCAGGTCAACAGGTCACCCTGCGCTTTACCTGGACAACAGGGCAGATGCTCAAGAAGTCAATAACCAGGCTGAGTCCACCATATTCTGCCATTAATACCAGAGAGGGATCAACACCTCCACCCCCCACAACATTCGCAGGCAATCAGACTATTCACGCTGTGCCAGTCAGAGCTGGCGGCCAGGTGGGGGATGGGAGGTCCATGGGGTGGTCAGCTCGACACACCCTTCTGTCCTGACTCCCTCTGGACCCTTGAGCCTCCAGCTAGCCTCCCCGAGGTACACAACAAGTAGGACAGGAACTCTGACCCCCAGTCAGTCCCATGTGTCCTCCAGTCTGGGCAGAGCCCTAGGTCCTGCAGCTGCTGTGACTGGGGCAGGAGGGCACCAGGTTGGTCCCCACTGCAGGTGGCACTGGAAGTGGTGCTCTTGCCAGTTAAGAGCAGCGTTGGAGGTCTCCAATCCCAGACAGGGTGGGCAATTAATTTACTTTCTCTAAACCTGTTTCCACATTTTGAAAATGGAAATATGCAAATCAGCAGAGAAAAGGAGTGACCCAAGGTCCCCAGTCTGTAGCGGGTCATCTGGGGCAACTGGTCACAGGTACCCTGGGCCTCCCAAGGCGAGCACAGGCCCCACACCCAGTTGTGGAAGGAGGCCTGGAGGCCAGGAGTGTTCATTCAACTTGATTTGATAAGCGTGAACCAGGGCTCCTCTTGTGCCTGGGCTGATGCGGGGCCCCTGGCTACAGCACTCAGTGAGGCAGAGGAGGAGGCCCAGCCAGCTTTCCCAAAGGTGACCTCCCCGTCACGGAAGCTAAAAGTGGACAGGTACGTGTGGAGCACAGCTGAGGCAGGCCAGTGAGGGCCAGGTGTGGGTGTGCACACCTGTGACCCAGCCCCTGGAGACCCTAAGGTAGAAGGGTAGCACGGGGCAATTCCGCAAGACCACATCTAAAGGGGGCAGCTCAGTGTGGAGCACTCACCTGGCACGCACGCCCTGGGTCCACCCTCCAAGCAAACACCCCGCCACCACCGGGAGCAGGGAAGCCAGCGCTTTTTCCTCATGTGGTACAGGACTGAACTTAGGGGGCGCTCCACCGCTGAGCCACTTCTGCAGCCCTTCCATTTGACACAGGTCCTCGCTGAAGTGCCCCGGCTGGCCCGGAACCTATGATCCTCTGGCCTCAATGGGAAGACAGGCGGGTGATGCCCACCACTGGACCATTTTCTTTTTCAAATACCACATGGTTAGAGACACATCTGCTGGTCCTCTGCCAGCAGTTTTCATTCATTAATTCGTGGCATGACGTACCCCGGGCCCTATCCTGGGCACCATCTGCAACTCTGATTTACAAAAATGGCAAAGGACTGAGAGGGTGAGTGACTGGCCCGAGTCACACAGCTTCTGGCTGATACAGTTCCAGTCCTGGCCTTGCATCCTGCATTCTCTCAGCTGCATGACCAGAGCTGAGGTTCAAGGTGCAAATGCCCCTGGAGGATGCACCCATTTTGGGGTTGAGTGCCCAAAGGCAGATTTTCCTGAATGTCAAGAATAGGAGCCAAGGACCAGAAGTCAGAAATAAAAGGCTGACTTCTTCAAAATTCTGGGAGGGGCTGTGGAGTTTGTTCATCCATCCGTTCACAATATATGTGCAGTCACTCACAAAGATTGAGCACCTACTGTGTGCACTCCCTGTGTGACTCCAGCAGGCAGAACTGGAGACTGACAGTAGATAAACAAGCACGCTCCCTGAGGTGCAGCAAACAAAGGGTAATACGGGCTTCCAGAGCCTGACGCTTCACGCGGCAGTGGAGGACCAGCCTTGGGGCTGTGCAGCCAGGCCTCTCAATGCTGCAGAACACCCTGCTACCCTGCACCTCCCCGGCGGGCCCCCAGAACGCAGCCATTCAGCCTTCCTTCCCATCGGCGATGAACTCTCTCTTCTCTGCAGTTCTAAGTGGCTACAGACCTGCAGGAGACCAAGGACCCTTCCTCCCCCTTCTGATTACATTCAGCATTTAGCCTTTGGGGTCTGGCTTGCTCTGATCATTTGGCCCAAGAACGTACCCTGCCCCAGAGGCGCTGCCACACGCCAATTTATACACCGGAAACCATCGTGTCCATTTGTTTCTCGCTGTGCCTCCCCGTTTCCTGTTTCATGCTGCCAAGCGCCTAGCTCACCACTGTTCTCAGGTACCTAGTGCATATCTGAGTGGACGTGTGTCCTCCAACTTTAAAACCGCGCCCACCGGGAGGTGGTGGGGTTCCTGGGGGTACCAGGCACCATTTCTGGAGGCCTGCACGGGAGCAGCTCGGCGGGGGCCTTGGCCAGTCCCCCTCCCGGTCCCGCCTCAGCGGAAGGCAGGCAGACGATGCAGGAGCGAGCACTTCGGGAACGACTACGGCTGCGCGCTTGCCGCCGAAGGCCAGCGGTGCGCCTTGGACGGCGGCCCGGGGGACCCGTCGCAGGCCGGGGCCGCAAGCCCGCTGGGCCCTGGACAGTCGCCACGGCGCGGCAGGGCGGGAATCCGCGGCGGCGACCCCGTCCCGTACGCACTCGCGGGCCTCTCCGCACCACCGCTTCCTCGCGGCGCAGCAATGCCCTCGGGACCACAGAGACTCACCCCCCGCCCCGCGCCCACCGACCACCCGCCGCGGCCCACGCAAACCACGCCCACGCAAACCACGCCCCACGGCACCGCCCGTCATGACGTCAGGTGGCGAGACCGTGGCGTCACAGACACGGCGGCGGCGGCGGGGAGGTGCCGGGACACGCGTCGTCATGGCGACGACGGCGCGGGCGGGCGGCACAAGCCACGCCCCCCGAGAGATGGATCCGCTTGGCCCCTTCCCCGCTTGCGCACGGCCCGCGGCCGCGCGTCTCCGGCCTCCCAGAGGACCGAGGCCCAACAGCCTCGGAGCGGCGCAAAGCGCAATGGCTGTCGCGCGCGGCTCGCGTTGTCGCAAAGAGACGTGCCACCGCCCCGGCGGTCCCGGCCCGCCCCCGCGCTGTGACGTGCGCGGCGCGCGCGTCCCGCTCCCCAGCCGCGCCTGCGCAGTGGCGCGCTCAGGCCGCCGCCCCCCGCTGGCCGACGCTGGCGGCGTAAGGCGCGCGGCCCCGGAGGCGGGGCGCGGCGGAGCTGCGAGCCCGGCCCTCCCGCCGAACATGCGGAGGCCGGCCCGGCGGCGCGGGAGCCGGAGCGGGGGCCCGAGCGGGCGCCGGAGCCCGAGCCGGACCGCGAGCGCGCGCGGGGCCCGGAGCGGGGGACGCCGCGCTGCTGAGGCCGGCCGCCGCCGCCCGCGGGCCCCAGGCGGAGCGCAGGTAACGACGCGCGCGCCCGCCGCCCGGGTACCCGCCCCACGCGACCCCACCACCCCGCCCCAGCTCCGGGCCCCTGAGAGCCCTGCCCCGGTGCTGGGGACCCCGCCGTGCCTTACCGTCTGACCCCGGTCTGGGGACCCTGATGACCCCCAGTGACCCTGCTTTCACGCCCGAGGTCCGCCAGCCCCGAGCGCCGGCCTCGCCCTCGCCCTGTGACCCCGCCTCCACGCTGGGGATCTGTTGTAGCCCGCGGTCCTCGCGCTGTGGACCGCGGGGGCCCGAACCCTGTTGACCCTTTGCTTTGGACCTTCAGGCTCTGTCCCAGTGTCCACCACACTCCCGACCCTGCTCTGTTGACTCCTACACTCCGGATCCTGCTGTCCTCCACTGACCCCGTGTGGTCCCCAGCCCCGTGGTCCCTTCTCCTGATTTCCCCAGACTCAGTCCCACCGCCCACCCATAGGTGTTCCTCCACCTCCTGCTCTTTCTGAGGGTCCCTGCCCACATGGTCCCTTGGCCTCCTGCTGTCTGGACCTGTCTCCTTGTGCCTCCTCACTCCCAATCCTTCCCTATTCTGCTGTACCCCACCTCCACTCTGTGATCCTGAAGCTTTTGAGGTGTAGAGCCGGTGGATTTGGGTCGAGGAAAGGGGTCCGTTGGGGGAACCTGTTGCGGGTGCTGCTGGGGAACTCCCAGCTCGTCTGGCAGCGTCCTCTGCCTTCCGCCCTGGCCACTGGCTTTGTTTTGCGGAAGCACACGGATCAGGGAGGGAGGGGTGAGATGTCTGAGCTGGCCCTTGGGGTCTTTGCCTAGCCCCTTTGCCCCAACTTTCGCCGGGGATGACGCTCATTTGGAGGTTGGGGTGGAGAGACTCGTCCAGGAGGAGGCTGGCTCTGGGGCAGCTGGTTCTTATTCTCTGGCCTCCGGATGGCATTGTTTGCAGGAAGCAGCCCTTGAGGCTGTGTAGGTGGAGGCCAGCATTTTTCTCTCTGTCCCCTCCACAGAATACAGGCCTGGCCACTCTCTGAGCCCCCAGCCAGTGGACCTTCTGCTTCTGGGGTCCTTCCTCCCCACCACTGGGACAGGCAGGATCCTTATTGGGTGTCTCTGGTGGAGGCTTTGGGAGCTTGTGGGCGTGAGACCAGTGGGAAGATAGGAGGGCCCTCCAGTCTAGGGGAAAACCCAACCACCTCTGGGGAATTTGCCCTCTCATAGGGGACATGGGGATGTCATCTGGGTCTGGGCACCCTGCCCTGCTCCAGGGGCCTTGGGGAGAGGGCAGATTGTGCACAGGACCCACAGGTTTGAAAGGGGGAAGTTTGCGGTTGTCGCTGGTAGTTTGTTTTTGTTTTCTGCTTGTGTCTCCACCAAGGCTGGGTGGCGCTGACTGCTGAATTTCCCAGGCAGCACCCAGAGTGCATGCAGGCACATACACGCCTGCTTTGGGTCTCCTGGGCCCAGATGTTGTGTTCAGCCCCTGATGCTGAGCTCTGGTGCTGCTTGGGAGACATGTGTGGGAGGGCCCCCTGCAGGGGAACTGGGGTCTCCAGGAAGCCAGCTGAATCTCCGGTGGGATGCCAGTGAGCAGGTGGGGTTGCACTCTAGGAGGAGCTGGCCTTGTTCCCCTCCTCACCACAGTGGGCAGATGGCTGCCGGTGAGGTCTGCAGTGGTCATCCTGCCACAGGTCTGGTTTGAACATGCCACATTTGCAGTAGGACCTGCTGGCGTCAGGCAGCCTCCTGTCTGGTTTGATCACCCCATTTCCTCTGGGAAATGAGGGGATGAATTGTTACTGTGGGGCTCTGGACGCGTCTGGGAGACCAGCTGGCTGCGGTGCTGTCGATGACAGTGCGGAACTTTGTGCAGACAGATTTGCTTTGAATACCAATTCCTGTGTCTTCTTACCTTATTCTCTTCCTCCTTTTAATTATACAGTAATTACCTCTGGGTTGCAAAAGGAGTAGGAGGATTATGGAGGCTTTTTTTTAATTGAAAGTCTCCCTATCTGCTCATGCAGCTTAGGGAAGCCAGCATGCCAGCCATTAATCTGAGAATACAGGGCAGTTATGTGGTGTGCCAGACGGACATGGAGCCACTTGCATGCGTGGGAACTTGTGGGTGGGTTTGGTGCCCATCTGAGAAACAGGCCCTGGGGCCCTGGCCAGCCCTGTTGCCAGACACGTGTTGCTCACAGCTACTTGGGACAAACGCTATGCTGGCATTTGGCATTTCCCTGGAGCTTCCATGGAGAAACATTTGTTGTCCTTTTTGGGTCCCCACAAAGCTTGCCCCAGACCTCACAGGGGCAGCCAGCAGCCTTGTCCTACTGCAGGGGGCTCAAGCAGTCCATGGAGGTCTTGACCGAGGCTGTGTGGTGGGTGGGGCTGGGGGAAGAGGTAGGAGAGGCGGTGTGACCTGGCTTGGGTGTGTCCTCCAGCCCCTGGTAAACATTGGACAGGTCAGCATCGACTTGATTGGCTTTCTCTTGCCTTGAAGAACAGACAGGGTCCATGCAAAGGAGGTCCTGGGCCAGGAGACCTTGGCAGTACTGTGGTGATGGCAGGGCAGTAGCTGGGCTTCATGCCCTATGTAGTGTCCAGCAACTGGGCTTGGTGGCCCTGCTTGTGCCCAGTTGTGGCCTGTTTCCTGAGCTGGGCATCAGGTGTGCTGGCAGAGCCTCTCCAGCTAGTCTGTGAATGTCCCAGGACACGTTTGTTGAGTATGTTGGAGCTGGCTTATAGCAGCAGACACACATCTCCATGCTGAGAGCGGAGTTCCTAGTGGCCAGGAGGGTGCCCTAGGTCTGCACTTGTTACAGTGTCTGCTGGCACTTGTGCTGTGTTGGTTCTGAGGTGGCTGTACTGTGGCACCCTGCTTCCAGAGGGACCCAGCTCTCCTGCTCGGGTGGAGGAGGACCTGGGATTGGTGAGGCTGACTCAACCCAGGCCTGCAGCAGTGGTCTGTGGTGCCCGTGGAGCTAGCAGAAGCAAGGAGAACTGTGTTTTGGGAAGCCCAACTGGTGGCCAGGTTGGTCCTGTGGGGCTGTAAGGATACGCCTCCCATCTTTTTGGTGTCTTCCCTGATCCTGCCAGTGGTGCCAACTCTACCTTACCCATGCTTAGGTACAGTGACTGTGTAGGGGCACCTGTCCTGGAACTGGCCTGGCTTTGTGGCTTCGGAGCATACCGTTCCTAGGGCCCTGGCTAGGACACAGCTGCTCAGGGGACCTGAGGCTAGGGCTGAACTTCAAGGTGAGGCACTGGTGGAGCCCAGCAGGACCTCCCGAGCTCCTGAAACAGAAACGTGTCCCTGGAGCATTTGGGTAGCCACCTTGGGCCCAGGGTGGCTGGGACTGCCAGCTGATGTGAGTGAACTCGTCTGGGTACCCACAATCACCTGATGAGACCTTCTCTGACTGCTGACACTTGGGTGCGGGTGGGACCGAGTTCTCGCTCACCTCTGAGCAGGGGCCCAGTGTGGCCCCACAAGCTGGCGTCCTTTCAGCCTCTGAAAGAATAGGGCCATCCTAACACCCACCCACTCCTTTGCTCTGCCACACCTTGTCACCTGCTGGCTCCATTCAGGACAGAGGGAGAGCATAGGAAGCCTGTAGGGCGACAGGCAGTCAGAACTGAGCCTGGGAGTCCACAGGCACCAGGTCTGCCCCTCAGCCTTGTGTCCTTTGCTGTCCCTAACAAGACCTGGCTGAGTTTCTAGGGGAATTCAGGCTCTATCGAGCACATTTTCCTCTCACCCAGGTTCTGCTCAGGACACCCACTTCTCAGGGGTCCTGTGAGAACTGGTTGTGGTCTCTGAGGTGCCAGGTCACTGTTGCTGGTGGGGCTGGCTGAGAACAGAGCAGCGTGACCGAGCAGTGCCTCAGGCCCCAAAGGAAACTGCTGCTTGTGCCCATCAGCACCCAGGGGGCAGGACACCCTGACTTCCCACTACAGGTGCTCCCACAAAGCGTTCTAGAGCTGTGCCGTGGGGTGAGGGTTCCCCGAGAGTCTCCCAGGGCTCTCGGGAAGCATAAGTAGTGGCACGGTGGTTCCTTGCTTGAACAGCCTGAGTATCTCCCTTACACACAGGAACTGGCCACGGTCTGGGCCCAGGGGTCAAGGTGGCAGCCTTGCCTGCCTTGGGTCCCCTCCCCCAGAACACTCTAAGGGCCCCATAGAGAGCAGCTCAGGGTCCTCCCTGAGGCTTCCCCACCTGCCTGCACCCCTTGGGACGGCCGACAGTTTTAGGTCACATCCTGTTAAGTAACCGCCAGGCTCTGCCTGCTGCTTTCAGCGTGGTGTTAAGAGTCCTGCCTGGGAGCATGTAGGCTGTGCTGCAGAGCCTGCTCCACGTCCATCTGCGGGTTCCGAGGGCCTCTTGGGGCAAAGGTACACATCCCTCTCCAGAGAGGAGCCGTCCTGGGCTGCCCCTGACTCGGGGCACGAGTGGAGGGCTTCCTGCCCGGCCAGTGCCATATGAGGACACCTTGCGCTGGAGCCTCCTGGTGGAGATTTGAAAAGAGGTTGCAGGTCTGGCCAGACCTGGAGTCCAGAAGCCCCAGAGCACCCTGCAGAGCAGAGCATCCCCAGGGGAGAATCTTGGGTCTCTTCCTCCCTGGCTTGGCCTCTGCTTCCCAGTCCCTTGTGCTGGAGGGGTGTTTGTGAGGACCATGGTCCTTGACCCCAGGGCAGTGTGGGTACCACCTGAGGCTGATCCTGTGTCACCCTGGGCTACTGAGGGATCCGAGGATGGGCTCAGAGAAGGCCCCCCCCAGGCTGTCCAGGTCTTTGAAAAGCAGAAGTTGATATCGTAGATGATTTATTATAGCTCATGATTTTACCTTGATACATAATTCACCTTGGAGTTTTAAAACAATTGTGCTTCAAGGAAACCCTCCAGTTAGCTGGAAGTTTCTGCTCCCTGGAACTCAGCCATGTGATGGCCTAGTTTAGATCTGTGGGAAAAGTTCCGTCTTTGAGACCAGATGAGGATGTGGTCTGGAGGCAGTGTGGAAGAAGGCTCACCTTCCTCAGGGACCTTGTTTCTGAGGTGCCTCCAGGATGTTTGATGACTCGTAGTGACCTCTGCCCTTTTTGTCTGATCCCCCCAGTTCCCAGGTGAGAAGGAGGTGGTGTGTATGAGACTGTCCCCAGGTCCCTGGTGACCCTACTGGTCTGTGGACTTCTGCTCGTGGAACACCTGGGCAAGACCAATTTGCACACAGGACCCTGCCATACCTGGTGGGCTCTCTGGGTGACTTGGCCTGGGTAAGTGTAAGTGCCTCGCGGGCTTGTGCTTACCCACGACCTGGGAGTGACAGGGACTTGCACGCATCTCCTCTGTTCTACTATGTGGGCCTTTTGAATTCCTTGGTTGGCATGAGGCAGAATGCAGCTAGGGCCTGATGGGAGCTGCCCATCCAAGGGCAGGGCCAGACACATCCCTCCTAGGAACCTCAGGTGGGGCGGTCAGAGAGGTCTAACCTTCCTGGCAGGGGAGCGAGCAGCTGGCTTCTGGAATTTCAGTTTTGCAAGTTAATCTGGGCCTCTAGGAATTAGGAAGCCCCAGCCAACATGTCCCGGTTACTTATAATAGGAAAGGCTGGGGGAGTCCTGGAAGCAGATGCTGCTGGGGCACCCCTCCTCATTGCCCCTAGAATGGTCTAGGAAAGCTCTTGGGGCTGTGAGGCACTCTGGTGTTTGTGCACAGGTCAGGTGAGCCCCGCACCTCGCCGATGGTTTCTGTGAATTGCTGGGAGTGTGCTGTGTCGGGAGCTTGCGCCTTGGCTGCACCCTGGGGCCCAGGGCTAGCAGCTGACTTGCCAGAGCTCCCACAGCCCTGCCCACTCCTCTGCCTACCAGCTCGTGTCTTGTGCCTCCGGTGGGTGCACACCTCTGCATTCCTCTGCAGTGTTTACATGCCATCCCGTAGTAAAAACCAGTCGAACACCCCACCCCAACAGGAGATGTGGATTTGGTGGAAGCCTGTGGTTTAGGCAGGACTCGGATCCTACCTAGCAACAGGTTCTGATCCCTGGCCTGAAAAAGCCGGCCCCTGGGCGCTGACTAGTGCTGTGCCCGCTGTTTCTTAGCGGTTTATTCATGATCTGTACATCACACAACCACTTTCCCCCAAACAGAGGCCAAGCATTTGGACCTGGCCCTCTGTGCACTGCCCCCAGGAGGTCAGCCCTAGCCTTGATGTGGCAGTCCTCCAGGTCTTCTGCTCTCAGTGCCTTCCGTACACTAGCCAGGACAGGAGCTCTCTCAAAATTAAGTTTTACATTCATCTTGGTTTTTATAAAAATAGTCTATGCAGCAGGGCATGGCAGCCATCATGCCTGTCCACCCCAGCTACTTGGAGGCTGAAGCAGGAGGATGGCAAGTGCCAGTTCAGCCTAGGCAACTTAGTGAGACTGTCTCAACATCAAAAAGGCCTGGGGGTGTAGTGCAGTGGGAGGGCGGCTTGCCTGGCACAAGTGAGGCACTGGGTTTGAGTCTGAGCACCACATAAAAAATCAATAAAATAAAAGTATTGCATCCATCTATAACTGAAAAAAAAAAAAGCCACTGAATCTCCAGGTGTAGCAGAAGGTATTGCGTGAGGCCTTCGGTTCACGCACAGCACTTCAGACAAATAAATGTAAAATGTCAGTCCAGAGCTTTTTGTGGCCCTTTGTGGTTACATTTCCTGAAGGATTCAATTGGACCCCTCATCTTCCCCACCCCAGAATTTCCTCTCAGGTAGGAATGTGGCTGGGAGGACTTGTCTGGCCACCCCAGGTGACTTTCTACTACCTTGAGACACAGGAAGCCCCCACCTGTGGCTAACTGGACAGGTATTTCCTCACTGCCACTGTGCCGTGAAAGCTTGTCCACAGCTTTTGATGTCACCTTTGCTGTGTGGGTTGCTTCCTACTGTGGAAGTAGTTCACAGTAGTAGGAAACACAGCACCAGGAAGCATTGAGCCTAGGGCACCATTAACCATGGTGTGCCTCCTGGCATTGGCTCCCAGGTGCCCGTTTATGTGCATCCGCTTTTGCTGCCACCTTTGGGTGACAGTTTCTTGCATCTTACAGACCTTTGTACAACTATGTATCCACCTGCGCGAGTGTGGGACCTCTCTCCTAGCCATGGTCCTTGCTGGGCCTGTGGACCCCTGGCTGGATCATTCTCTGGGTGATGTCCTGGGCACTGCAGGTGCTGAGCAGCATCCCTGGCCTCTGCCCACCCTGTGCCAGGAGCTCCCTAATCTGACCCTGCAGATATCCCCAGGCATTGCCCAAGGCTCCCTGTGGCGCAGAATCAGCGGGCAAGGTTTTCTGTGTTGAGATTCCATGGGGCCCAAGACTGTACCCTGTGGGCATCTAACCCTCCTGCAGCCCTAGGATGCTGCCCACCTTGAAGTCCACCAGCTGAGGACAGGAGGTCAGATCCCAGAAACTGGGGACCCCTGCTTCTTGATTCTGGCCTGTCAGCAGTGACTCTGACTTGCAAGCAGCAGGAGCAGGGATGGACCCACTTTCTCCTGTGACCCAGGAGGTGCTGCTCCCATGTCTCCCTTGCCCTTCTCCTCACCTGGCTCTGCTTCCTTTTTCTTTAGTTTATTATAGAAATTTTCAAGTGCCCCCAGTTGCAGAGAAGACATGCCGTGAACTCTGTTGCTGGTACCGGGTCCGTGGTAGGTCCACAGTGGTCAGGGCTTTTTTCCTGTGGAATCCCATCTGTCCCTCCCATGTCAGAAGTTTCCAGGGTGCATCTGCCACGTGCCCTCTGAGCCAGGACTCATCCTGCTGTTCCCTGGATGTCCCAAAAGTATTCATGATGCTTTGTCAGAGCTGCACAGACCCGTCTCCCCATGTCTGATGTGGCTGGAGGCTCTGGCATCAGGATCAGCTGTACTTCCTTTGTCTTTTGAACTTTGAAGAAGTTACACGCCTGTCACTTCCCTGGACCCCTGCCTGGCCCCTCACCAGTCTCACCTGTCACATTGGCCACATTTAAGCAGATCCGAGTAGGACCTTCCCTGTGCTGCTTCAGCCTGTACGTCAGCAGCCATGCTTGACCATGCTGGCCAGTACTACACACCAGGGCTCACCACTGCCCCCCTGCCTGGCCAGAGCCCAGCCTTGGCCCTTTCATCCTATGCAGTGCCCCTGCCTGCCTGTCTTTGCCCTTGATGATGGTGACGCTGGGCTGGTAAGTCCCATTTCTGGTACAGCTCTTCAAGTGGCTTCTCAGGCAGGATCAACATGGTGTGTGTTGGCTCCTTCTAGGCCATGAAGAGCCACCCTGAAGAGCAAGGGCCCTTTCCTCTTGGGAACTGAGAGGTCCCCTGTGATTGTCCTTTGGGCCCAAGCAACAGTGCTGCCCCTTGGCAGGCCTTGGTCCACAAAGACTGCCCTCCCCTGCCTGCCTCTCCCTCTGACCCTGCTGGTGCTCTCCTGCCATGTCCTTGTCTCTCCTTTACATACTAGAAGTTGGATTTGCTTCTTTGACTTAGCACACCCTGACTGAATTTGCCCAGGTTTGTGGGTGGGGCTGGCTCTATCCTGTTGGAGCACTTCCTTCCTGTTGGCCCTGAGTTGCAAGGTGCCCCAGGCTGCTGGGTTGTCTGCTGCAGCCCCAGGGTCAGCAGCATCTCTGGGTGGGTCCTTGGTCACAACCCTGGGCTCATGCTTGTGGGTCCTGGGTGCTGCAGCCTGAGTTGTAGGTGAATCAGGGAGGAGCCTGAGCTTGTGCCGTGCAGTGCCCATGGTGTAGAGGGCAAGGACCGGAGCCAGGATTCACACCTGAATCCAGATACTTTTGGAATGGGCATCCAGGCTGCCACCAGGTCTCCCCTCCGAGTGATAGCCTACCTGGCCTGTGCCCCTCAGATTGGTGCCTGCTCTAGACTGGGAGCTGTGCTGGTGATGTCAGCCAGGGACTATGACATCACTGAGTGGAGGAGGCATAGAAGGGGCCCCTGGTACCTCCAGCAGGGGAGCTGGCCTGGACCTGGCAGGATGGAAAACCCAAAAAAGAACAGGGCAGGTAACTCTCCTGGGCAGGCCTTGACAGGGAGGGGTTGTGCCGCACCCCAGAGCCATATTGAGTTGAGTTGGCACCCCATTTCTGCTCTGTCATTGGTCAGCTGTTTGGGCAGTGAGCATCATAGGCTGGCCTTGGGCCCTGTCCTCTTCCTGGGCCAGACCAGTGGGCAGGAGCTGTCCCCAGTTTGTGCCCTGAAACTCAGCCCTTGGGGGCAGCCTGGCATAGGGGAAGAGCTCTTCTGTGGGCCTTGCGGCTCAGGCTGAGACAGGGTTTAATTTTAGGGCAAGGAGAGGGCTTAGTGACCCCTCCCTCCCCCTGGGTATTTTTAGCTCCACTGTAGCCCAGCTGGGACTGATGGTGGCATTTCCACTCACCCCAAGACCCACTCCCAAGCAAGGGTGTGCCTAGTGGTTGAGGGTTCCCCCTTGCTCTGCACTAGGTAACTCACTCTCGCCACGTCCTGCACTCCCAGGTCTGGCCCCCTTGTGGATAGCCCTGCTGCGTCAGAGTGCCCCAGGATAAGCTAACACCTTGTGTTGCTGGTGGATGGCCACCATGCTCCAGAACTGCCTGGGCCGGGGTTGACCAGGAGGCCTGAGGCAAGTGGCAGCTCGCTTATGGAGGGGATTGCAGTGGTGTCCAGGTCTGGGGCTGCTGTGGCTTTCTGTCCCCCAGGGTGGATGGACCTGTCTGGTCTGCTGACCCTTTCTGGCCTTGCAGAGCTCTGGCAGAATGGGCAGTGGCCATCAGGGCACCACTGGCTGTGTGGAGGACACGTGGTCCCAGGGGACATATGGGGCTGGTAGGTACATGGGCACCTCCTGTTTTGTCTGGGTGCCCTCTCCACTTGGGCTGTCGTCTGCATGCCCACCTGGCCCAGGGCAGCCGGTACTTTGGGGGGTGCATGGTCCCTCCTCCGTGCCCTTCTCTGGCCTCCAGCACTGACTGCCTTCTGCTCTGGCTTCCTTGAGAGATGGGTGAGCCACGCTGGGCTCGCCGCTCAGTTGTGCTCAGAGCGTGCATCGAGGCATGATCTAGTTCTGCACAGGTGGTCCCCAGTGCAGCCTCTGTCTTGCGGGGTTGGACATGAAGACTTGGAGGAGGACCCAAGACCAGCCTGTGGGGATTGCTTCACGGCTTTCTGGCTCCAAGTGGGCAGCTCCACAGGCATATGGGAAGTTTGCATGGGTCATGAGGCTGAGCAGAGGGAGGACAGTAAAGGACCAATGGCCCTGGCCTGCAGAGGCTGCCTGTGGCTGATTGTGTGAGTGGTTCAGATCCCACCCAGTCAGACTCCGTGCTCTAGGGTGAGGGGGGAGTAGATGGGCTGGGAAACAAAGCCCATGTGGGCTTAGTGGTCACACTTGTCGTCCCAGCCCCTCCGGAGAAGGAAGGAGGGAGGGCTGCAAGTGCAGGCCAGCTGGAAACTTGGCAAGACCCTGTCTCAGTGTGGCTTAGTTGGCAGAGCTCACCTAGCAAGCATGAGCTCTGGACTCAGTCCCCAGTGACACACACACAGGACCCAGGGTGAGTCTGTGCTTCTTGCCAGGGAGTAGCACAGGCCTGAGGCAGTGCGGGAGAGAGGGTGGGCACACACAGCTTGGTGCCACCAATGACAGAAGGAAAGGCCAGGTGGAGAAGGGGCTGCCCCCCAGGAGGGCTCCCAGGGGACATGGCCTTTGGAAGGGTCAGGGCTTGGCAGAAGTTGGCCCTGGCCCAGGGCCCGCGCTCCAGTGCTGGGAGGGGCCTTGGGCTCTCCCAGGTGTTGTCACCTTTCTGATGCCAGTGGGGCAGGTAGGTGTGAGATTGGGGTTGCCCTCCTGGGCCTGGGAGGTAGAGCTGACTCCAGCTGGTGGTGAGCTTCACACCGCGGCCCCAGAGCAGGATGTGGATGGAGCCATGTGTGGAGGCCCCAACCCCTTCCCAGGCAGGTGTGGGAGCTGCTTGGCCTTAGTGACCTGCTATACCACCCAAGCGGGATGCCCTGTGGGACTCATGCCACAGTGCGCACAGCTCCTGGCTGGTGCCCTGGGTGCTCCTCTCCTGGCAGATCTCAGGGGCCGAGCACCTTGCCTTTAGAAAGCGCCAAGCTTTGTTTTCCCTGAGTTGGCCCACCACCATCAAGGGGAGAGGCCTGTTACCCCAAATTGGCCCCAGGGAGCGGGCCCTAGAGCCACCTGTGGGTCCTGGCCTGCACGTTGGCCTTTTCTAGAAGGTTGGGTGAGCGGGGCCGCCCAGGAAGTGTGAATCTGGCTGCCATTGCGGCCCCTGCCTGGCCCTGCTGCCCGGCTCTGTGCTCCACCGGCTGGCGGACATGCCCTCAGTTGCTGGACTGGGCACCTTTGAGGGAAGCTGGGAGGCTTGAGTGTCTCCATGCAGCCCTGTCTTCGTTGCTCCGGGCAGGTTTTGGCTCTGTGTGGCATAACTCCTGGTGGAGCTTGGAGATGGTGCTGGTCACTAGGAGTGGGAAGCAGGGCTGTGGGGGCAGTAGCACCCAGAGTGACAGGACAGGCAGTCGCCCCCCCGCTGCAGGCTGGGGCCTTGGATGGTGTGTGGACGCTGGCTGTCGGGCTCGGCCATGTGAAAGGGAGGGAGCCAGGACGGCTGTTGGATTCGCAGTTTTCTTTTTCTTGTTTTTCACTGATACTTAATTTGTTTAGAGCAGTATTAAGTGTATAGAAAAGCCAAAGTGCAAGGCGCTCCCACACACCTGTGAAGAACACCTGTTGGGTCACCACACCAGCGTCGGTGCCTCGTGCTGGTTGGAGTGTGGGCCTTGCAGCGGCCCAGGCTCCCGACCTGGCCGTCTCACACTCTGACCGCAGGTTCTTGAGGACGGACCCACCCGTGGGCACCTCTCCCCTAACCTGGCTCCGCTGGCACGCTGCCCGGAGCACCGCACTTGCCACTTCCCGCTGGTGCCTCGTCCTGGCCCTGCATGCATGGGTTCTGCCGGTCCCGTGACAGCGGCAGTGTTCTGCCTGCTCCGTGGGCCTGCTTCTTTCCTGGTTCCCATCTCTTCCCTAGAATTCAGCTCAGGTCCCTTCGTCCCCAGTTTTCTGGAGATGGTCTTAGTCCAGAGTGGTGGAGTCTGAGCTCTCACAGCGTCACAGCCCTGACCACCAGGAGGGGTCTGGTGGACGCCGAAGACATGGGAGGGCAAGAGCTGGGGCCTGTGTGGCAGCTGGTCTTCTGTTTTGGGACGCCTTTGCCAGGCATGAGAGCACCCAGCAGCACCGCTCAGGGGCTGCCCGCTGCCCACCGCCATTCCCTCCGCGTCTGCACTTGGGGTGGCTGTGCCCTGGCTGTGGCCACGAGGTCCCCTGCAGTGCAGCATCTCTCACCACCTCCACTCCTGTCTCCTTGGCAGCAAGGCGCCAACAGCAGAAGGACAGACTGGGACAGGCCCAGTCCAGCCCCTGGCAAACTCCACAGTGCTGGGGTGCCCACTCCTGGTCTTCCTGGGTAGGGTGGAACCAGCCCTGTGAGTGGAGGCAGCAGGTGGGCTTGGCTCAGCCTGTAGCTTCTGACCCTGCCCTGAGGTGCTGGGTGGGGCTGGCCTCTGGGGAGTCTTGCTGGCCCGGGGTGCAGAGCATGGATTCCTCTGAAGTAGCCTCTGGTAAACAGGCCTCTGGACATGGTCCTGCCACCCCCATGCTTCCCCGGGAAGGCCCTGCTGGGGGTCTGCCCTGGATGTCAGCACAGCTGTGCCAGGAGGCTCCAGCATTGGCCAGTGATGCCTGGATCTGCTGCTGAGGACTGGCCTCCCTTCTCCATAAGTGGTGCCCCCTCAGCTCCCCACCCAGGGTAAGGATAGCTCCAGAGGGAGAGGACGCAGGCCTCCTGGGAGACCCCTGTGCGTGTGCGTGAAGGGCCCCCAGGTGCCCAGGAGGGGTGTTCAGTTTGGACAGCGGGTAGGTGGGGAAATGGACCCGTCACCTGGGTTCCTGCATCCCTGTCATTTGCTCAGGCATGGTCACTCATGTGCACCAGTGCTGCTGGCGTCCCCCTGTGTCCAGCACTGTGGCAGGGCTGACTGCCCTGCTTGGTCTGGGGAAGCGTGTGGCTCTGAGCACAAGGGAGGTGGCGAGCCAGCTGCAGCTTTGCCTCGCACCACAGGAGGCCGTGGCCACAGTGGAGGCGGCGCAGTCGCGGGAGGGTGTGGAGGGGCCTTGCAGCTGGCGGGCATGGGCAGCTGCGGAAGATGGGGCGCTGCTTCTGGAAACCACCGAGGGTTTTCACATGACACTCCTGGAGCTCTCCAAGGTGTGTGCCCGGGAGAAACACACATCCCGTTCACAACAGCCCAAGTGTCCAGGGTGGATGAAGGGACATGGCATGGCCCATCCACCTGGAGTGTCCCTCTGCCACGAGCAGGATCAAGGTGACAGCTGCAGTATGGACGGACCCAAGGACCTCGTGCTCGGTGAGAGCCAGACACAAGGCCACAGTGTGTGACCCAGTGACAGGAGAGTCCAGAGATGGGACATAGGGATGGTGGTGTATGTGAATTTTATGGCACAGTTTACAAATTAAAATAAAATGATGAATCTGGGCATTCTGTGCAGCCGTTGATTCTCAGTGCTTTTTGGTCTCGCTGAGTCCTGTGTCGTCAGCCTGTCCATGAGGGTTCCCGTGGGGTGTGCAGCGCCTGTGTGCCATGCTGATTCTCCACCTGGACTGGTGGGGCCTGAGCCGAAGCAGTCCTTGAAGCTGGAGACCTAGTTTCCACCCTGCTGTGACACAGTGGCCAGAGCCACGACCACTGTCACTCTCAGTCCTTTGTGGTTCCTGTCTGCCGAGGTCCACCTGGAAGGTTGGGTGGAGTTGTCTGGTTTTGTGCTGAGGTGTGAGGGTCACCCCAGGCGCAGCCTCAGGGCACCATGCTCCTTGTTGTGTGTCTGTCCACTCAGATGCCACCAAAGGAAGCTGCCTCCCAAGCCGGTCAGAGCAGAGCAGAGCAGGAAGGCGTGGAGTGGCCCAGGCCTGGGGGCTGGGGCGCAGCCTGCTGCAGGTCTGCTCCTTCCTCAGCAGCGCTTCCCAGCTTCTCTAGTCCTTGCATGCCGAAGGGCAGAGTGGCTGACGTGTGGCTTTGGTAGCACTGAAGGCAGGGGCTTATGTCTGCCCTTCCAGGTGGCTGCCCGTGTCAGGGAGTGGCCAGTTCCCTGGTTGGAGAAAGGAAGTTACAGAAACAAGGATCTGAGCAGTGGCAGCCTGTGTGGGGCAGGAATGAGCAGGGCCACCTGGGAGGTGTCAGCCCTGTTCCTGTACTTCACACACCTGAAGGCCAAGGCTGCTGCCCTCCAAGCCTCGGTGCCCCAGGCCTGCGGCCTGCTGTCTGGCTTCCCCTGCTGTGGATTGCCTGCTGAGGTCGGGCCGAGGCTTCTTGGTCACAGCCCTCACCTGTGGGGTGTGCCTTTGGGCGCCCACTGGTCCCCTGGCCCTGGAGAGGTGGCCCCTTCCCCTCTGGACCATAGATGGCCCTGCTTCCGCTCAGAGGGGTGCAGTAAGATCCATGTTCTTCACACACTGCTGCTGTGCTGCATGGCGGCTGCGTCCAGAGAGCTGGTGCTGTGCACGGCCAGTCTGTCCCCCTTTCAGTCCCCATGTCCCTGCAGCAGGGCTGCTGTTGACTGCCTGGGGTCTCAATGGCAGCTCCCCAAGAAGGGGTCACCGGGGCCCTGGCGGGGCTGCAGCTGTTGGGAGCCACAGGCAGCAGGCAGATGTTCCTAGTCTGCCCTGAATCAAGGGTCTGCACGGTGAGTGGTGGGGTGCGCCCGCAGGAGCATGGCCTGGCTGGGCCCCTTCCAGGTGTGTGGACCCTGAGCATAGCTGGGTGCGCCAGCCCGCGGGGCCTGTGCCCTGGAGCACTTCTCCTAGGACCCAGGTGCACGCTGGGTGGGCCCTGTCCTGGGCCTGGTCCTCGGGGCCCCGAGTGTCGCCCTTTCTCACCCTGATGGCGGAGCTGGCGTGACACCAGCCCCCCCCCAGCACCGGCCCGTCCCCAGGCCTGCTCTGGCACTAGGGGTGGGGCAGCCTTGAGACCCCAGTTTGGTCAGCAGATCTAGGCCCCTGAGGGGGCCTCACAGTTGAATCCGCCCTGAGGCTGCCCAATGTCATCATGACCCTGTGACTGTGTCACCTCCGGGATCCCCATCTGTGACCCAGGATTGGCTCTCAGCCTTTGGTCCACCTGCAGCTGGCCAGGCCCTTTGTTATGGACAGCACTGGGGTTGTGAGGGCAGTGAGACGGGGGGCAGGGGTGTTAGTCCTGCCATACCTACCCCAGTGGCCTCCTTATCATCCGCTGACCCCAGGAGGGTCCTTGCTAGAGGAGGGCCATCCAAATACAGACGGGTGGCGTCAGGACTGCGGGCGTGAGCCCATGAAGGTGTGGCCTGTGGGGCCCGTGCCTACCCGCCCCCTGCATCTCATCCTGATCATGTATGGGTGCTTTGAGAGGCTGGTTTCTCAGATGCCCAGCTCCCTGACTGCCAGGTGGACCAGGGACAGAACAGCCAGGCAGGAGTGTGCCCTGGGCACCGAGGCCAGAGTGGGCAGGCACAGCCTTGCCAGGTGCCAGGCGTGGTCTGCTGCAGGGCGCTGGGCTTGGGATCTGGCCTAGGGCCTCACCATGCTGAGGGAGCAGGTCATGTTTGCAAGGCCATTCTGGAGGTTGGTGGCCACGGCTGGGGGCAGCAGAGGCCAGATACAGGAAGGCGGGACCTGGGACCCGGCTGGGGAAGGCCCTGGTGCTGGGGCCTGGGTTTGAAGCGGAGAACACGGGCAGGTCTGGGGAGTGGGGCTGTGGGCTGGATGGGGCTGCTTCTTCGGACAGAGCTTTCTGCCCCCCCTCCCTGCCTGGGCCCTGCTTAGCGGACTGTTCCCCCTGCCAGTCCCCTTCTCGGGCCTGCTGTTCCTGACCCCCGGCTCTTCCTTTGCGCCTGCAGGGGCCAGGCCCTCCGGTGTGCTTCTCACTCCCCACACTGGCCCGCCTGGCTTCCCACCCTGGTTTTTGGCGTAATGCAGCGTGAAGCTGCTAGGGCTAATGGGCAGCGGGCAGCCTCTTGCCCCTCCCGGGCCCCGTCCTCCCCAGCGTCACCAGCCATCCAGGGATGCCAGCTGAGGTCAGGCAGCGAGGCCCACGTCGCTGCCCAGGACACGGTCTGCTGGCGTGGAGATGGAGTGGTGGGTGGGCCCTCTGCTCCTGTTTGGGGACCTCCTCCTGGCGGTGTTTCTCCAGCCTGTGGTCGATGAGGATGGTAGGGCCTGTGGGTCCAGCCACTCCCAGTGTCCCCCGAAAGTTCCCCAGGCCTCCTCTGGGCCGCCCCACCAGCCTTTGCTGTGACCTTTGACCTCTTGTCATCAGTCCCTGGTGAGGGTGGGGTGCCTCACAAGTGCTTCCCAGAGTCTGGGACAGGGATGTCACTTGTCATGCTCAGATGTTTAAAGATCCTTCCAGAACACCAGCACCTTGCGGGTGCTGACCTCAGATCACCTGCGCAGCGCCTCTCCCACGGAGAACCACGGTGCTCTGCCCCAGTGTCCTCCTGGCTTCCTGACCCGTGCCTCTGTCTCTCTGCAGCTGGGTGCCGCGAGATTTGAGGCAGTGGGACTTTGTCGGCAGGATGCCTCTGCCCCCGCGCAACCCTGAGGCCACCGCGATGAGCACCGCAGCAGGGCCCGCCAGAGCACCCTCGTCTCACTAGCTCCCCCGCCGGGAGCCGCAGGGCCGCCTCGCCACGCCGCTGGGCCGCCATGGCGTGTTAGCACGGAGTGGCGACCTCCGGTTTCGCAGACGGGCTTTGCACGCAGCAGAGTCACCGTGGAGAGGCCAGGGTACCACAAACTGATGGATTTTGACAAGAAAGGAGGGAAAGGGGAGCTGGAGGAGGGCCGGAGAATGTCCAAGGGCGGCGCGGGCCGGAGCAGCCACGGCGTCCGGAGCTCGGGGGCCAGTTCAGGGGTCCTGATGGTGGGCCCCAACTTCCGAGTCGGCAAGAAGATAGGCTGTGGCAACTTCGGGGAGCTTCGCCTAGGTGAGCCACCTGCTTGGCGGTGGGGGGGTGGCTGTCGTCATAGCAAACGCCCCTCGAATTGCTGTGGGTCATAAATGTGGGTCGGCCTCTCCAGCCCTTGAGTGGGTTTCGGGGGAAGGGAGCCCTGGGCCCAGCTCTCCCTCCTGGTGTTCCAGTCTGGGAAGGGCTTCGCGAGGAGCAGGGTGCGGCACTTGGGAGGGCCCAGGCGTGCTCTTCAGGTGTTCGGCCCCCGTCTCAGTCTCTGAGCTGCGCAAAGCCCTCGCCGCTTCAGAGGTTCGGCTTTGCCTGGAAGGCAGCTCAGGAGAGCTCTGGCAGAGCCCACGCCAGGGCCAAGGCTAGTTCCACCTTCAGGTGACACATGGCGCAGCCAGGCCCCAGGGGCACGCACTGAAAGCCTGGGGCACCCCTGGGCCCTTCCCTCTGTGGCCCTGGAGGTCAGCACCCACACCTTAGGAGCTCCTTCCTCAGCAGGTGGCCAGACGGCCCTGGGCCCTGGGTGCCGAGGGGTTCTGTCTCGGGGCTGTGGGGCTTCCCAGCAGCGCAGGCTTCTGAGCCCTGCCCAGGACTTGCTGGAGAGACCTGAGCACACAGCTCCACCCTGCACTGGTGCCTGTCACATGGGAACCAGGGTCCCTGAGGAGAAGCAGGGATAGGCAGGGCAGTTGTGGGACAGGTGGCAGCAGGACCAGCCCCTCACGTACGCCCCATGCTAGGATACCTCACCAGACCCCCAGGTGGTCTGAGGAGCGGGTGTTGACTAGCGGCACCTTTGTGGCAGCTGCCTAGAGGCCCAGGAACACGGCTGGTGGACACCCAGGCCCCCACGCGCATCCCTTACCTGCTGTGTTTGGGGTCTGCGACCCCCTCCTCCACCCTGACTTCCCTCATCTATTGACGGGGTGGATGATGGTTCCCCTCTCAGGGCTGAGTTGGACTTCAGGAAACCGGTCAGGGTGACAGGTGATGGCCAGCACCAGGTTGGAATCTGCTTCACGCACTTGGGCAGCCCCTCCTCCCTCCTGAGGCAGGTAGTGGCCAGCCTGACCCCCTGCCCAGAGTCTCCCTTGCCTGCAGCCAGCCTCCAAGGTTCTCAGTGGCAGACTGCCTCCCCCTGTGATGGGACAGCCTCGTCCCAGCCCTGCTGCCCCTAAGACTGGGCACTGTGCATGCACCCTCAAACTCACGCAGACACACGAGCATGGCAGCCACACAGACACAGTCACAGTGTACTCACGTGCACCACCGTGCACACACACGCCCAGCTGGCCCTGGGGCAGCCGAGGCTGGCCCCGTACACCTCTGGGGACTCAGGTGAGTGTTAGGGGTTCTGTCCTTGGGCAGGGGACAGCAGCTAGATAGCAACGGGTCTCATGCAGACGAGCATGTGCCGTGGAGCCGTGGGTGGGGCCTCTGTTCTAGCGAGGTTCCGAAGCTGCACTGCGGGTTCTGCCAGCCCAGCTTCTTGGATCAGCATGTTTTCCTTTTTTTTTTTTTTTTTTTTTTTGCGGTGCTGGAGATGGTACAGGGCCTTGTGCGTGTGAGGCGAGCGCTCTTCCACCTGAGCGGTCTCCCCAGCTCTGTTTTACTTTTTTTATTATGTTTTTGAGGCAGGGCCTCACTATGTTGCCAGGCTGGCCTGGAACTTGCCATCCTCCTGCCTCGGCCTCCTGAACAGCTAGATGACAGGAGTGGCCCGATGGCTGGCCCTGTGGCTCAGCGGGTTTCTGAGTGATTGTGCTGCAGCGTGTCCGCTGTCACTCAGTGCCGCCGCAAGGCCTTTCGCTTGTGTCTTCACTCCCCTGCTAGGGACGTGGCGCTCCTCCGATAGCTGTGCTGACCCTCCTGCTCTTGTCGTGGGGTCGGTGTGTGCTCGGGAGAGCCCTGGGCTCTGTTCCCACGGGGCTCCCCCGGGAACTCCCGCTCACCCTCTCCCTGTCTCTGAGCCTAGGAGATTAGCCGAGTGAAGCACCAGAAGCCTTTTTTGGTTCTGGGCTCTACCACCGAGCCATGTCCCCAGCCCTTTTGATTTTATTTTGAGACGGGGTCTTGCTAAATTGTCCAGGCTGGCCTGGAACTTGTGATCCTCTTGCCTCAGCCCCCAAATCCCTGGGATGCCAGGTGTGGCCACTGCGCCCAGCCTCCTTGTTTGTCGTGGCTGTTTGTTTCAGCTGCTTTGTGCTTCTTAGTAGAGCACATGGACGTGGCTGTTCCAGTGAACAGCAGTCTGTTTGAGGGCCTTCTGTGTCCACCCATGGCCAGAAGGCCCGTGTGAGCATGTGCTGAAGTCGCCCTCTCGTAGATGTGACGAGGTGCCTCACCCCCGAGCGTGCTGCCCAGGCCCAGACACCGCCCGCCACACCACTGCACTGGAGGTCATGACGCCTCAGCGCGCGACCCGCGGGATCCTGGAGAGGTGTCTGAGCATGGTGCTGTTCCACGCCTGTGGTACCTCGTACTGCTTCCCCTGCCAGGGGGCGCACTTCACTCCTCTTAGGGCCCGGTGAAGTCCTGTGGTGCTGGGCGCTGGTACCACGAGTCAACACAGGGACTGTGCTGTCTTGCAGGGTTGGGGGCTGTGTTGGGTCCTGGCCACTCACGTCTATTCCATTCAGCCCTGCCACGTTCAGGGCTGCAAATCCCCTTCCCAAGGCCTATCTGTTTTCAGTGGTTGAGGCTCCAGCCTCCTCTGCCTGTGTGGCCCTGGACTCTCCCTTTGGCCCACAGTCCCCCAGGAGCTGTTCTCCGTCAGGCCTGGAAGCCCTCCTGCCTTCTGCATGTGTGTCTAGGGCCCCCACAGGAGCCTTCTGCAGCCCTCAGAGCCAGAGCAAAAACCCCTAGGGACATAGGTCCCCAGAGACCTCAGACGCCGTGCACACGCACCCTGCAAGCCCAGGCCACCTCCAAGGCCTTGGAGTCTCAGACATGCAGTCAGAAGGCCAGAGCTGGGGCAGCTGAAGGCTTCTCCCAGAGCACAGGAAGAAAACCACCATGGAAGACTGATGGAGATGTCCTCAGGGCTCTGCCAGAAGACCTGGCAAAGGGCGCTGAGTGGGCATCTGCAGCTCCTGTTCGACTAAGCACTGGCTGCCAGGTGCAGAGGCCACGCCTTTCCTCGCCACACTGGGGAGGCTAAGGCAGGTGATCGCAGATTCCCGGCCACCTTGGGCAGCTCAGCGAGACCCTGCCTCAAAATAGAAAATGAGCCCGTCTGGGGTGTAGCTCAGTGGTGCAGACAACCCCCCATTGTCTCCAGTAGTGAAAACGAAGCATAAAGGGATCAGCCACGCTATGTGACAGGAAGAAAATAACCCATTGAAAAATGGGCAAAAGATCTGAACAGAGAGCACCCAGAAGCAGATGGACCAGGTCACAGCTCAGCGGAGGGGCAGGGTGCAGCCGGCACACCCCACCTGGGCTGCAGGGAAGCCAGCCAAGCAGAGGCCTGCACGCCAGCATCCCTGGTGGTGCAAGTTGTAAGGAGGGCCCCAAACCAGAAACCAGCCGTGCATCTCCCAGTGCGTGGACACAGCAGAAGCAGGGGTGCACCGTGGGCAGCTTTGTGCTGCAGGGCTGCCCCTTGAGGACCCTGTGTCCTGGAGCTGCCCCTGCATGTGGCGCGGCCTGCAGGCCACCTCCACTGCTCTCCTCAACTTTTTGGCGTGTTTGGAACTCTGCTATTGGACAGCCCTGTTTGTTAACAGAACTTGGGGCCAGGCCAGGGGCAGTGCACAGTGAAGATGGGCCTGCCCACCAGGGGCAGTTCCGCACTCCCGAATCCTGCAGGCTCTGGCCTGGCAGGCCACCTGGAGATGGTGGTAAGACTGAGGGACACAGCAAGGCCGGAGGGAGCCGCTGCGACTCCACTGCAGGCACACAGGGCAGAGTGGACATCTGTGGCCTGAGCCCCAGCCCTGCAGCTGCCTGCCTTGTCAGGGTGTCCATGCTGCTGTCGCAGGCCCCTTCAGCTGCCCAGCTGCAGTGAGTGGAGAGAACGAGGCCCTTCTGGGCAGGAGCGAGGCCACGTGCCCCTGACACACTGTGGTCCAGGGGACAGAGCCAGGGCAGGACAGAGCTGCTGGGGTGCCAGGGCCAGAAGTGGTCTTCCCACGTTGAAAGCATAGGTGGGCGTGTGGGGTGCGTGCTCTGTGCTGCGCAGGGAACACGGGTGCTGGGGCAGCTGGGCCTGTGGGCCTGGGGTGGGGGTCTGCTCCGTGCAGTAGGCGTCCCTGGGGTGGGGCCTGTGGCAGGTCATGGCCTGGAGCCAGACTAAGTCCCATCACCCTCAGGGGCCAAGGGCTGGGGCAGGCCAGCTTCCTCTCAGTCCAGCAGCAGATCCCAAACTGTTAGGGACCCGCTGTGGCATGTTTTGCAGTTTCATGGAATTGAAGCCTCAGGGTCTCATGGAGGGGGTCTCTGCCCTGACCAGCCTGGGATGCAAGGTTCCTGTCCAGCTGGGCTGGACTGACTTAGGGGGCTGCCTGGGGACTGGAGCCCTGGGCATGCCTCTGCCTCCCTGGGGCCTCAGGTGAACAAAGGTGGGGTGCGCACCAGATCGGGGGGTTGTGCATTGTGGGAGGACTGGGCCCTGCTGCCCTGATGGCCATTCTGCCCCCACAGGAAAGAACCTCTATACGAACGAGTACGTGGCTATAAAACTGGTGAGTGGGTCCTCCCTCCGTCCCTCCCAGCCCGGCCCCTGGGTCCCAGGGTAGGCTGGGAGGGGCAGGTAACCGGCTTCCTGTTCTAGGAGCCCATCAAGTCTCGGGCCCCACAGCTGCACCTGGAGTACCGGTTCTACAAGCAGCTCAGCGCCGCAGGTAGGGGGCAGGGACTGGGTGGGGGCGCCCTCCGCCGGGCCGCGAGCGCCCAGCACACACGTGTCTCCTCGGCAGAGGGCATCCCTCAGGTCTACTACTTCGGCCCGTGCGGAAAGTACAACGCCATGGTGCTGGAGCTGCTGGGGCCCAGCCTGGAGGACCTGTTCGACCTGTGCGACCGCACCTTCACGCTGAAGACGGTGCTCATGATCGCCGTCCAGCTGGTGCGGAGGCGGGCGCGGCGGGCGGGGCGCGGCGGGCGGGGCGGCCGGGAGGAGGAGCCCGCGCTGAGGCCCGGCCCTTGCAGATCACGCGCATGGAGTACGTGCACACCAAGAGCCTCATCTACCGCGACGTGAAGCCCGAGAACTTCCTGGTGGGGCGCCCGGGGACCAAGCGGCAGCACGCCATCCACATCATCGACTTCGGGCTGGCCAAGGAGTACATCGACCCCGAGACCAGGAAGCACATCCCGTACCGCGAGCACAAGAGCCTGACGGGCACGGCGCGCTACATGAGCATCAACACGCACCTGGGCAAGGGTGAGCTGCGCGCGCGGGCGGGGGGCGGGCGCGCGGGCCGCGCTGAGCCTGCTGTCCCCCGCAGAGCAGAGCCGGCGTGACGACCTGGAGGCGCTGGGCCACATGTTCATGTACTTCCTGCGCGGCAGCCTGCCCTGGCAGGGGCTCAAGGTGGGCGAGCGGTGCGGGGGGCGGGCGGGGCGGGCGGGGCGTCGGTCACTGACCGTGCGCCCCGCAGGCCGACACGCTCAAGGAGCGGTACCAGAAGATCGGGGACACCAAGAGGGCCACACCCATCGAGGTGCTGTGCGAGAGCTTCCCAGGTGAGAGGCCCGCGCCTGCCCCGCCTCACAAGCCCGCCATCCATCCCCTGTCCCCTCCGCCAGCCGCATCCTGTGTCCTCCCTCCGCAGAGGAGATGGCCACGTACCTGCGCTACGTGCGGCGCCTGGACTTCTTTGAGAAGCCGGATTATGACTACCTGCGAAAGCTCTTCACCGACCTCTTTGACCGCAGTGGCTTTGTGTTTGACTACGAGTACGACTGGGCCGGGAAGCCCCTGGTAGGTGCTGCTGGGCGGTGGGCCGGGAAGCCCCTAGTGGGTGAGCTGGGTGGTGGGCCCAGAAGCCCCCCGCAGGAGGGGGCTTCGGCCCTTTTGCGCTGGGGTGCACCTATGTGCAGGGGTAGTGGGTCGGAACCCCGTCCTAGGGCGTCAGAGCCGGGGCTCCCGAGCTATCCTGACACCCGCTCCCGCAGCCAACACCCATTGGCACCGTCCACACGGACCTGCCTACCCAGCCGCAACATCGGGACAAAGCCCAGCCACACAACAAAAACCAGGTGAGGGTGGCCCGGGGCCCCCCCACACCCCGGGGAGGTGCCAGGCGGCTGGCATGACTCCCCACTGCCCCCGCCCACCCAGGCGCTGAACTCTACCAATGGAGAGCTGAACGCAGATGACCCCACAGCTGGTCACTCCAATGCCCCGATCACAGCCCCTGCAGAGGTGGAAGTGACAGATGATACCAAGTGAGCTTTGGGGCTGGTCTCTGGGGAGGGGGACGTGGGGGCAGGCTGTGTGTGTTGGGGCTGGTCTGGGGAGGGGCCGGGGGCAGGCTGTGTGTGGACCCGCCCTCCCTGGTGCCCTCTCCCAGGTGCTGCTGTTTCTTCAAGAGGAGGAAGAGAAAATCCCTGCAGCGGCACAAGTGACAGGGTGCCCACAGCGCCTGCACCTCTCCACGCGGCCCCTGGCCGAGCTTGTCCAGGAGGCCTGGCGGCCCTCCAGGTGGCCTGGGGCCAGAGCCCGGCCGGAAGCCAGGGCAGACTGCAGGGCGCAAGGACCGCAGGCCCTCACCCCCAGGACGTGGGGTCACTTCCTTCACTTAAGACTTCGGCCGAAATGTCTACACCTGTGTCTAGTCCTCCCCTTCGAGAGCATTAACTATTTAAAACAAGGAAAAAAGGAAAAAAAAAAAACAGAGGCCCGCCCTGCCCCAGCCCTTCCTGCCGTCTCCGTGGTGATGCGTAGTGTGACCCTGGAGGCCCCCCGGCCGCGCCGCCCACTCGTTAGCCTCATAAAGTCCAGCTTGTCTCCCTCAATCCAAAGGCCGTTTTCTCCGGGGGTGGGGGGCAGGCCCAGCCTGGGAGGGGTGCTTGGGGCCATCTTGCCAGGCCACCCAGGAGGGGCCCAGGCGTTGCTGCCGGGGTGAGGCCACCCCTGGGCCTCCCCCAAACCAAAGGGGAAGGTGGGGTCGGGGCTGCAGCTGTGGCTGAAGCCAGCCCCCCAACCAAAATGCTGCACCAAAGCTCTGGCGCCAGGGCCGCGGCAGTCTTCCAGCCCGGACTGCACCGGGGGGCGCACCTGCTCCGGAGTTGTGCCCAGGCGTAGGACCCCAAGGGTGGGTGGTCTCTGTTTCCGCTCTGGCACAGGGGCCACCTGGGCCCCTGCTGCCTGCCGGCTGCGGCTTCTGGTCTCCTGGCCTCCGCAGGGGCTCCGCTGCAGGAGACAAACGCCTTAAATCCCCCGCCTCGCACCAGGATATGGTGGGGCGCCTGGAGGCGCGGGGGCGGGCGGAGGCGCCTGGGCCTCCCCAGGGGTGGTCGAGAGTAGTACTTGCTTTACAAAGTGTACAGAAATGGCATTTACGTTTCTCTGATGCTTCCTTGAAGCCATAGAATTTAGGGGCTTTTTTAAAAAATAAAAAAAAGGAAACCACTCCTGGATGCTGTGCCTGGTATTTCCAAGGGACTTGGCCCAGGGAATGCCCAGGGCTCGCAGGAGGGCAGGGAGTGCTTGGGGAGTGAAGTGGAGGGGCAGGAGGCAGAACTGACCCCTGAAAGCAGGGGGCAGGAGAGCCACGGGTCTGCAGGGGAGCCAGAGGTGGCTGCTGGCCCAGGGTTTGGTTGGGTCTGGCAGCATCCCCGCAGCACCAGGCGGGACCAGGCAGCACCTTCCCTTGCCGTGGACGGAGTGGAGAGCGCCGTCTCGGGCCAGAGGCGGGGTGGCTGCCCTGGCATGCCAGGCTGCCCATGCCCAAGTGGAAAGGGGCCAACCGCAAATGGGGGTTCCCAGCCTCCTGCCCTCTCTACCTCCTTCACGCCAGGAGGAAGCTCAAAACAAGCAGAGGGCGGGCTGGGAAGCTGGGAGGAGCCCAGGAGCCGAGGGAGCCCGGCACTGGGCTGCACTCAGCCCCCACGGGTCAGAAACAAGAGCGGCGAGTTGTTGGAGACAGGATTGGGGACAGCGTCCTCGAGGTGGGAAGGCAGCCTAGAGAACTGGAGCTGAAGGCTCGAAGAGCTGAGGACCGTGTCCCTGTTGGTCTCGGAGGAAGTCACATGAATTTGACACTGGTCCCGGGATGCTGCCCAGGAAGGACCTGAGTCTCCACACTGAAGGGGTCCCTGAGGAAACCAAACCAGAGCGGCCTACAAGACCTGGACAGACTAGGAAAGACCACGATGGTCTCCACTCGAAGCCCCCTGAAAACAGGAAAGATGGTTCGCAAAGGCAAGAGCTGGCTTCAGACGGCAGAGCCCACGCACAAGCTGGACCACAGAGGCCTTGGTTCCCTTCTGCAGCGTGCACAGCAGCCTCGGAGCCCGGGCCTGCCACGGGCAGCTGCAGCGGAGTCGCCAGGATGACGGCAAGGCACCGCACCAGCCCTGCTGGTGGTACGCGGAGGTGGCCCGTACCTCTGCCTGTGCAGGAGAGGGTGGGTGCCAGGCGAGCAGTGCTCCTGGGCGGAGAGACCAGGAGCTGGGCAGGGCCAGAGCCAGAGTCAGTCTGGGCGTGGCCTTTGACACTGGTGGAAAAGCTACAGATGGACACAGTACCTTTGTTTTATTTGTTTACTTTTTATGTGGTGCTGAGACTCAAACCCAGGGCCTCACACGTGGTAGGCAGGCGCCCACCTCTGAGCCACAGCCCAGTCCTCCCTCCTTTTTGTGCTATTTTTATTTCTACATGTTTTAAGCCCACGACTTCCTTGCCTGGGTTTGTTCTGTAGGCTCTGGAACACGCTTTGCCAGGTGCTCTATGCCTCCCACACCTCTTCATTTCTGCCTGCTCAGCAAAGCCGGGCACTTCCTGTGTTCCTCGCAGTGCTGAGAGCTTCCCGCGGCCTGAGCAATCCATCCCACTCCTTACCGAAGGGTGGCTTCTGGCGTTTTGCTTTGACTGCATGGCCTCTGTGAGAAGCCAACTGTCGCTGTCCTTCCCCGGAGCTATGCCCTTTTTGGTCTGGCTGCGCTAAGGAGCTGCTCTCCGTCTCTGGTCCTCAGCGGTGTGGCTGTGGCCTCTCCTTCCCTCCTGTCCTGCTGGGTCTGTGGCCTGCTCTCCAGACCCTCCTCCAGCTGCTCCTCTCCTGCAGGACTCAGCCCCTCCCCGCGGGACGCTCGCGCCACCTCGCAGTGCTTCACTGCTGCTTTCTGGTTTTCCTCTCTCTTTAGTGTGGACTGTTTCTTTTGACCTGTTGATTTTCTTGTGTTTTGTCTTGTTTAAACCCTCCAATGAATTCTTTTCAGATTGTCCTGCTACTTCTCAGTGCTGGGTGAACCCAGGGCCTCATGCACTGTGCCAGGGCTGTGCCCCCGAGCTGCGCCCAGCCTGTTCAGACTGTGTTAGTAGAATTTCTCTCTTCCTTTCTGCTGTGTTTTGTCCCCAACAAAACTGAAGCTGAAATCCAGTGCCCAACGTTCGAGGTGTTGGAGCCTGGGAAGAGACACTCAAGGCCGTGGGCTCCGACCTCCAGTCCATCACTGTCTCCCCAGTGACTGGCTCAGGCTCCCTGGACTGAACTGCATGTCACTGCCAGGGCGGCTGCTGGACAGCACTGTCACCACTGGCACTTTGCCCTCTTCTGCACACACCCGTCGGCCGCTCTCGTGTGCTCCTGCCACCTGATGCTGCCTGCCCTGAGGCCAAGCAGATGCCAGTCCTGTGCTCTTAGACCTGCAGAACTGCAAGCTAAGCGAGTCTCTTCCTTCCGACCCTCCCAGGCTCAGGCATTTGTCACAGCAAGCTGAATGGCCCGGGACATGCTCCCTTTCTCCTCGCCCCCCTTTGCCTGTGCCTCTGCAGCGTCTGTTACTCTGGAGCTCTTCCATCTCCTCCCTCCACCCCTGTGCTGCAGCTGGTCTGCACCTGGTTCAGGTGCTGGGCCTCCTCCCCGCATCTGGGCCCTCCAGGTGTGCCTTTGGCTACCCTTCCCCCTTGGCTACAGGATCTGTTTTCATCTTTCCCACGTCCCTTGACTTGGGTGCTAAACAAAGTGAAGGACAGTGTTTCCCAGCAAGGGCACAGTGTGCAGGAGGCCAGGTCTCTTCTCTGGTGGGGCCTGGTCAGCACTTTGGTGCACTTCCTTCAACCCTGGGCATCCTCTACGCTGGCTTCCTGCTGGAGAGACTCGGGAGTCGGGCCCTCCCCGCCTCCACAGCCCTTTCCAGCGCACCCACAAGCACCAGGCAGAAGACCCAGGAGACAGCATGCCCAGCTCCTCAGCTGCCTGTGTCCGCCCACCTCAGCACACGTACCCACTGCACTCTGGGCTGCTCCTTCCCCAGAGAGCACACCTGCTGTCGCACACCCAGCCCACCTGAGCCCAAGGCCCGCAGTGCCCGGGATGAGACCTTGCTCGCCTACCAAGCTTTTCCTCCCTGGAACTTAGACCCTTTAGATTTGCCTCCACGTCTCTTGTGACTTGACCCTTTTCTCACTGTGGGTTTGTTTTTTTTCCTGGGGACTGAACCCAGGGGTGCTCTGTCATGAAGCTGAGTCCCCAGCCCTATTTATTTACTTATTAATATTTTGTTTTAGTTGTAGGTGGACACCTACCCTTTATTTATTTATTATTTTTGTGGTGCTGAGGATCAAACCCAGGGCCTCATGCATGCTAGGCAAGTGCTCTACCACTGAGCCACTGGCCTCCTGCCTCACCTCCTGAGTTGCTACGCCCAGCTTCTCACTGTTGTTTTACTAGCTAGTTATCTTTGGCCATGATGGTCTTCTTCCTAACTAGAAACTGAACACTTTCACCTCTGAGTCCCTAGGAGCTGTAGTGATGCTCCCTTTCATTCATTCTCAATCCTGGTCTTGTCTCTTTTTAAAAAATGTTTTGAACCAGACCTCTAATCCCAGTGTGGGAAAAGTAAGAGGCACAGGGGGCCCAACTCTTCTAAGCCTGGCATAAAGCGGGGAGTCAGTACTTAGTGACATGGTAGTAAGACATACTTGTTGGGCTGGGGCGGGGCTCCAGCCTCAGCACCACATAAAAATAAAGTAAATGAAATAAAGATCCATCAACAACTAAAAAAAAAGATACACTTCTGGTTCAACAGATTTCACTTCAATACATTGACAGGGAAATTCGGGAAAGCTGAGCAAAGGCAACTGGGTTAGGAATTCTTTGAAGTATTTCTTCAGTTTCCATAAATCTGACATTATTTCAAAACAAAATAAGGACTTATAAAATTTAATTGAGAAGAGGAAGAAAGAAAAATAGTGGACATGATGGCCACATCTGTCACCCAGCAACTTGGGAGACTGAGGCAGGAGGACAGTTACTTAAGGCCAGCCTCAGCAACTCAGCAGGACCCTGTCTCTAAAAGGGCTGGGGTGTGGCTCAGCAGCAGAGCAGCCCTGGGCTTAGTCCCCAAGCTGGGAGAAAACTGCTGTGGTTCCATCGAGAACCCGCTAATGGCTGCGTCTCGTTCGTCTTGTTCGATTTTTGCATTCTTGTCACTCATTCTCCTTTCGAGGTTGAATTTGTAGATTTCCTGATTTCTTGAGAGGTCAGCTCAGATGTGGACCTTGACCTTCCTTCCCCTCCTGCTTCTTTGTGTGCATGTGCGCCTGCGGGACCTGCGAGGCAGGTGCTCTCCCCTGAGACTGCCCGCCCTGCATCTCCGCAGCTCAACTCAGAATCCAAAGCCGTGTTTCCGAGGGCTCGGTGCCTCTGCCGCCGTCTGCAGCCCCATCCTTCGTTTTTCTGACCTATATGTAAGTCATGGATTTTCCTCTCCATTCTCTAGTTGGGTCCTCAAATTGTGGTATAATTTCAAAATCATTCAGTGTTCCCCAATTTCCATACGGTTTTGTGTCTGCATGAACGTGGCTCAGTGGTGGAGCGCTTGCCTGGCATGTAGCAGGGCACTGGGTTCAATTCTCAGCACCACCTGAAAATAAATAAAGGTTCATTGACAACTAAAAAATATTAAAAAAAAAAAAAGTCTGGGAGCTCCCCGGCCATCTCTGAGTGTAGGGGCGGCCACCTGGGGGCTCCCCGGCCATCTCTGAGTGTGGGGGCGGCCACCTGGGGGCTCCCCGGCCATCTCTGAGTGTGGGGGGGCGGCCACCTGGGGGCTCCCCGGCCATCTCTGAGTGTGGGGGCGGCCACCTGGGGGCTCCCCGGCCATCTCTGAGTGTGGGGGCGGCCACCTGGGGGCTCCCCGGCCATCTCTGAGTGTGGGGGCGGCCACCTGGGGGCTCCCTGCCATCTCTGCAGCTGCACTGCGGCCCTGCTGCCGGGCCCCTGCTGGGCGAGCACCTGTCGTTGTGCCACTCTGCTGTCCACACTGTGTACATCCGACCGCTCTTATCCTGTCCCTGCACGGGTCAGTCTACTGTGTCACTGGGCGCGGTGGACATGCCACCCTTGACCCTGCAGGTCATCCTGCAACTCAGCAGCTGCAGCAGGAAAAGCAGCAAATTCCAGGTCAGTCTGGGCGACTCAGCAAAACCCTTGCGTGTGCGCACACACACACACGCACAGAGGACTGGATGTGGTTCAGTGGTGGAGTCCTGGGTTCACTCCCCAGGCCTGAAAAAAGTGACGTACAGTTAGTGTGATCACCGGTAGAATTGAACTTAACTCCACCATCTTCTTTTGACTTCTTCTTCTTCTGTGTGTGTGTGCGAAACCCAGAGGTATTCTACCAGTGTGCTACACCCCAGCCCTTATTTTGAGACAGGGCCTAAGTAGCTGAGGCTGGCCTTGAACTTGTGATCCTCCTGCCTCAGCCTCCTGAACTGCTGGGATGACAGGCATGTGCCACTGCGCCCAGCTAAAAAGTTCTTCATCACTGTCATCTTTTCATCCCAGAATGGCAGGTGTAGGCATGTTCCTGCTGTCAAATTCTGCATTAGCTCCTTTTTGTCCACTTCTGCCTGTCTTAAGGACACAAGCTCTCTGATAGCACAATTTCTGGGCACAGGGGCCTGTTTCCATGCTGCCGGCATCTTGCTGGGTCCTCAGCCAGTGGTGCCTCAGTTCACATTTCGCTCAGTGAGAACTGGTCCCGGCAGCTCCTCCCAGGCCTGCGGTCTCTGTGGCTCGGAGCAGCCTTCCAGTCCTGCCCTTCTCCAGCTGCGGCCCTCGCCCCTGCTGGACAGGGCTGCCCTCCGACACCTGCGTGCCACACACACACCTTCCCAGGCTCTGCTAAGCCCTGCAGGCCCTGACAACATTTCGGGCTGGATTTCTTGGGGTCTTGCTCTGTACGAGGGCACTCGAACCCACCAGAAGCTTGGGAACCTCAGGGCCCTCTGCGCAGCCTCTTCCCCCAGGACCCGTCCCTGCATCTCCAGGCACAGCCCTTGCTGGAGAGGTCGGCGCTCTGCTCGGCTCTTTCCCTGGCCTGACCCAGGGGAGATGCCCTTGGCAAGTGGACGAGCATCCACCTGCCGGGCCGAACAGCACAAGTGGGCAGCAGCACACAGCAGCGCAGGCCAGGTGCGTTTCTTTCCTTTATTTAAAAAAATCATCTGGGGATGTGGTGTGCGGGCACACCTTCCATGGCTTTGGGGAGCACGTGGGTTCCAGGAGGAGTCATGGGGAGACACGGGGGTGTGGGGCGGGCCGCACCCTCTGGAGCCTCTGCACAGGGCTCTGCGGCCAAGGAAGGCCAGGGCTACAGTATGTACAGGGCAGGGGGTGCCCTCTGGGCCCCACCACAGCTCCACCTGGACGGGGCCCAACCTGTGGCACTGTCCCTCAGGCACACAGGGTTGGGGTGGCCTGTCCAGAGAGGTCAGCAGGGATGGTCCTTAGTTGGCCCTCCCGTGGGGCAAGAACAAGCAGCGAGCTGCCCACCCCCGGGCTAGGGGCTGCCCTTCGGGATGGCGCAGGAGCCGGAGCCCCACACTGAGTCTGCTCTCTGGGACTCAGGTCACCCAGCAGGCAGGGGGTCTGCATGGCCTTGGGTGCATGGCAGGCCAGACCCCAGTGTCCCCAGTGAGCAGAGGAGAACAAGGAATTCAAGACTCAGCCAGTGGCTCTAAGCTCCTCCCACAGGGCCTCCCCAGAGGAACGGGTCTGAGCGCCACAGCCTGCCCCAAACACGCACAGACCCGCCCTGGCCTGTGGTCGGAGGGCCCTGAGCTGCAGGGACAGGGCAGGACAGGGCGGGAAGCCCACCCTGGCACCTCGTTGACTCTTGGCCCTGGCTGGCGTGGGCAGGTTCAGCACAGCCCGGCTCCCAGAGTCTGAGGGATTGTCTCTCAGGGGCCCAGCCCCAGCCCAGCCTGGCCCAGCCACTTCCCTGGTGCCTCTAAACAAGTGGCCACAATGTCACCTTCCTTGATGCTGAGAAGGGGCAGGGAGCAGACGCATGGCCGAAGGAGGTTGGCTGGGGACACGCTGTAGGGTGGTCTAAGTGTGGACAGTGACCTAAGGGGTCTGGCTGTCCTCCATAGGATGGGTGGTGGCAAGGGGTGGCCTAGGTGTAGAAGATGACCTCAGGGCCTGGCTGTCCTCTGTGGACAGCACATGGTGAGTGGCCTAGGTGTAGATGGCCTTGGGCCCTGGCCGTCCTCTGTGGACGGGACATGGTGGGGAGGTCTAGGTGTAGAAGATGACCCTGGGGCCTGGCCGTCCTCCGTGGATGGGACATGGTGGGGTGGCCTAGGTGTAGAAGATGACCTCAGGGATCTGACCATCCTCCACCGATGTACCATTGTTGTTCCCAGCCGCATAGCAAAAGGTGAAGCACGTCTTGGCCCCCGTCGTGGGGGACTCGTGGGTAACTTTGCGCAGGCCTTTGGTGCCATAGTGGGAGTCGGGACCCTGTGGGGAGCGGGAGGCACAATGAGCTCAGGTCTCCCCAGGGCCCCAGCAGGTGAGGGAGGGATGCCTGGTGCGGAGAGAGCGCAGGCCCCATCGGGCACAGGTGGCCCAGGCCCCACCAGAGGGGTCCCCAGCAGGGCAGAGCCCGAGGCCCCGGCGCACCTTGAGCGTGGCGCAGGCCGTGTAGTTGACGTTGGGCAGCACCTCCACCGGCTCCTTGAACATGACGCGGAAGGTGCTGGCCGAGCCGTCGCAGCTGAAGCCCGTGTCGTTCTGGCCCAGGACGGTGTTGCTGTCCGTGTGGATGATCTGCGGGCGGGCGGGACGTCATGCCCAGGTCCCCAAGGGCGCAGGGCGGCGGCTGCGGGCGGGGCCTGGGCGGCGCAAGTTGCGTCGGGGTGGGGAGGGGGCGTGTCTGGGCGGAGCCCGAGGCGTGTCTGGGCGGGGCCTGTGGGCGGGGCCTGTGGGCGGGGCGGGGCGGGGCGGGGCGCGCGCACACCTGGATGTTCACTTGGTAGTCGGTGGGTCCGTGGATGGAGCCGTAGAGTCCAAAGCCCACCACGAAGATGCGCTTGTTGACTGAGAACCTGCGGAGGGGTGACACGAGCTACGTAAGAACCCGGGGAGGACCTCAAAGAGAAAAGGCCAGATGGGACGTGGGCCCCGCGTGGACTCGCACCGCGCTCCGGTCCCCAGGGCCCCCGCTGGCCCGCGCCCCTCCCTCCAGGCTGCACCTGATGCGGTCGCTGGTGCCGCTGTAGCCCCAGCGGCTCTCCACCTGCTGGAAGCGGTTGATGCTGCACTCCTTCCCCCGCAGGCAGCAGCGCGGCCGGTCGATGAACTCCACCCGGGGCTTGGGGTTCACGGTGAAGTGCAGGAAGAGGCTGACCACCTCGCGGTCCACCAGGATGCCCGACTGTGCGGGGCCTACAGGCAGAGGGACTGGTGGGCTGGCTGTGGAGAGGGGCCAGGAAGGCAAGGCCTGGCGCGCCCCAGAAGGCCGGAGGACTCGCTCCTTCCTCTCGCAGGGGTCCTACCTGATCTTCAACCCCTGAGGGGCCCACCCGCTCTGGCCCTGGAGTTGGGGGGCAGGGTATGAACAGCCCAGGGTTGCACTTTGATCACTTAGGTGAAAAATCAGGGGCCGCCCATTCCCTGGTCCCGGGAACCGCCTCCATTCACAGCGGAGGTCTGCCTGCTTGCCACACAGGGTCCTGGCCACCGAGGGCTCCCCTGCAGCTCCTATGAGGCAGCCAGCCAGGGCCCCTGGCTTCAGGGTGGGTCCTGACTGCCTGCTCCAAAGAACCTGCTCCAATGGCTGATGACCAGTTGCCCTGGACAGGCCCAGGGCCAGTCCAGAAGGTGAGACCCAATGTACAGAAGTGGCAGGTGAGTGGCGGGTCACATTCTGGAAGTTTGAGTGTGCCAGGCCTCGCTAAGTAATGGGTAAGCCACGTGATGGCCACACGCAGGTAGAGACATAGCCTGAGGCTACAGGGTGTGGGCAGCGGACAGTCGGGTGCCAGCAGAAACCTCAACCCTGTCCTTCTGCAGCCCAAATCCAGGAAAATGAGGGAGACAGGAGCTCCTCCAGTCTGCCTGGGTCACAGCCGTGGGCCCGTCCTTCCAGCTCGCTGTACCAGACCCCTGGGCCACCAGCTTGGGGCCCATTCCACAGGACTCAGGAGTGACAGCCCACCACTGACTAGCTTCTGACAGCAGGAGAAAGCACAGACTCACACGACTGAGCAGCAAAACTAGACAGAGTGAGAAGGCCAGTATTTTCTAAGATCTATGTAAAGGAGCAGACTTCAGCCAGGTGTCCAGCTTCAAGATACTAGACAGTTCCTCCTACCACCTGATATTTTCCAAGTGAACCTCAAGGAGCAGGGGACATTCTCCCAGCGGGGTGGAGTGGGCAAGGGGTGAGGTGCCTGGCACTGCCCCAGTATGTGTGGGCAAGAGGCCACTTACTTATTCTAGACTCAGCTCCTGTACCTCCTCCTGCCCAGCAGAACCACAATGTCTCTGCCCTTCTGGGGTGCCCACCAAAGGGGAACATGCTGGACAGGAGGTTCCTACAACCACCGAGTCACCTGTGGACTTCGCCATGGGGCAGGAGAAGGGTGGGGGCCTCCATTCTGCAGGTAAGGGAAGCTGCTTTGGGATCTGGGCCACCCAGTTCTAGGATCCGGGGAAATGGCACTGATCTCGGGGTGGGGGCTGGGATGGGCCTGGAGACCCGGTGGTGTTCCCAGGTGTCTGGCCTAGCAGCTAGGTGACCCACAGGGCCATTTCTGAGGATGAGGAAGGCAGAGAGGACACTTTTGGGGCAAGATTGGAATTCTGGTTTGAACGTGAGATGGAGACAAGGAGGTGGGTTCTGGAAGGTGTGGGTGGGCACCCAAGGGGGAGCTGGGATGCAGGGCAGATGAAAGACAAGGGACTGAAGGTGTGTGGAGGCAGACCCAGGAGGCCTTGAGGAGGCAGAGGAGACGGTGTGCAGGGACAGCCTGCAGGCCACCTCAGCCCAGGTCCAGCCCAGGTCCAGCCCAGGCAGGAGTGTAGGGTGGGAGACGCCAGGCTGCTGCGTCCTGCCCGGCCAGAGCCTGGCCCACAGCTGGCGCTCAGTGCACAGCGCATGAGTGATCCTCAGGGCGAAGAAACATTCTGAGGTCCTGCACCAGACCCACCCTGCTCTCTCTTCAAAACAGATTTGATGGGATGGCCTCTACTGTGAGACTCAGGTGGGAGCAGGGACGGCCCGGACCCGGGAGAGACGGGATGCAGTGTGCACCAGCCACGGGGCTGGGCCCTTCTGGGTGTCCACACAAGGGCAGAAGGCATGGCTAAGGGGGACGCCACAGCCCACACACAAGTGCACAACGGCCAGCCCTGGCACGCAGTGGGGCGCACCACTTCAGACGGCCTTGCCCCAGACACAGGACAGAGCCCAGGAGCCCCGGTATGCAGACCTGCAGCGCCCAGGCCCCTCCGGGCAGCAGCAGTGGCTCCTGCAGGCAGCAGGGCTGGAGCCTGGGTGGGCTCCTGACCCGGAGGCTTGCCCCAGCTTCCTGTCACCTGCATTTCCCAGCTTCCCATGAGGAGCGCAGGGACCGCGATCATCAGCAAGAGAAGCGCCTGAGCGCCTGGTCAGACTCGGGTGGACCAGGGGCGGGCATGTGGCGGGGCCCCTCTGAGGGCGTCAGGGGCTGGTGCCCGACCCGTGGTTACCTGCGGCAAACTCCTCGATGGTCATCAGCGGGAAGCGGATGAGGCCCAGGGCCTTGCCCAGCACCTTCCGCTTGTTCTCAGGCGTCACCTGCAGCTGCTGCCGCTGACACTCGGCCTCGGACCAGCGGACGACAGCATTGAAGAGCCGCACCTCTCGGATGCCCAGCGTGTCGCGCTCCAGGACGGCCACCAGGGTGTCTATGGTGGGCAGGAGGGGCCGTGAGCGGGTGCCCACCCAGCAGGCATGCAGAGCCAACGGCTGGGGCTCGGGCTGTGGCCGCGGCGAGACCGGGCTCTGCCTGCATTGCTGAAGAGTTGGGCCCAGACTCGCCCCGCAGTCCCTGGGAGGCGCAGCATCTGCCCTGGGGTACTGGAACCCAGCAAGAGCCACTTCGCCCAGTCGTCCCCAAACGGGACCACCTGCCCTCTGTAGGAAGAGCCTGCTGCCCACCGAGTGGACAGGGCAGTGTCAAGTCCTCACCTATCCAAGCCCTCTGCCAAGCTGGACAGAGCCTGTGGCCACCCTAAAATCCCGTCCCACCCACAGTCCCTTTGTGGGTGCTCCCAACCGTGTGGCCCTGCCCCGGCCTGCGCCAGCACCTGCTTTCCGCAGGTCTCACCCAGGTCGATGTCCGTGAAGCCCTCGGCGGTGATGGCGTCCGCGGTATTCTTGTCGATGCTCTCCAGGCACAGGCTGGCCAGCTGCGGCTCGTCAAACAGGCGCGCCTGGCAGCGGGGACCAGGCGTCAGCTCCAGCACGCAGTACCGCTGAGGCGCAGGCCTGGCACACTGCTCGGGAGGCCAGCCTGGGCAGCGCCCTCTCCAAACACCCTCCTGCGATTCCCACACGCCTGCCTCCTGGCCCTGGGCAGTGCCCCTCTTTCTGCCTCAGGCCAGGGCTCCAGGCGTCCACCTCAAGGGAATGGAGTGGTGGCAGGTGTGCGGCCCAGGCCCAGGGAGACCCCAGCAAGGGGCCTGTGGATCCCACCCCCCATGCCCAGTGCCATGACCCAAGACGTGCCCTTCAGGCACCCACGTGCTCTCCTGGGGCTGCCACTCTGGCCGCCCTCCTGCATACCCTGCCACCCCCACCGCCAGGGCCGGGCAGGCCAGGAGCTCGCAGGTCCCACAGGCAGCTGGTCATGGCCCAGTCCTGGTCTGCACGGCTAGAGCGCCACTCCAGCCTCCACCTGGTGGAGTCCAAAAGGCCCAGCCTGGGCCCCTTGAGCCTCCAGCTGCACCCCAGCCCAGTTCCCCTTTTCCCTGGCCACTCGGTGCCCCCAACAACTCCTGGGCCTGTTCCCTGGCTGTCCCTGGCCCACCTGCGTGAGCAGCATGAAGGCGTTGTCTGCCCGTAGGTTCTTCTTGAGGAACTCCACGCAGTGGGCCTCCAGCGCGGGCACGGCGTACTTCTTGGCAGTGTACAGCGTGGTCATGACCGTCTCAGGCCCAATCTGCACCTCATCTGAGTACAGGAACCTGGGGAGGGGGCCGGTGGCCGAGGAGTGGATTGGTGCCCTCAATCATCAGACCCGCACCCACCCTCCAGTGGGTGGATCCAGCCACCCCGCTCGCCAGCCACGAAGGCCCCTCAGGAACCATCCAGAACAGGCACGGGCAGCACTCTGCGCGGGGCTCGGCCTGCAGTACTGGCACCCTGCCCTCACGGGCCAGTGCTGTTCAGCGCCTCCCGGAGGCTCCCATCTCCCCCTCTCCCCACCGGGAGCCCTGACCACTCCTGGGTACGGGGCAGAACCCACAGGCCAGCTGAGCCCTGCACAGTGTGGACGTCACGGCCACAGTTGGGCTTGGTCAAAAGAGTGGAAGCGGGCTGGTGGGGGCTGAGTGCTGGAGCTGGCCAAGACGCGAGGGGCGCCGGGGTCCCTCCTCCGCACGGAACAAGCAGGTAGAATAAAGGCCAGGTTCTTTTTTACGGCAAAAGGCAGGTGAAAATCCGTGCAGGAAGCAGGGGCCCGAGGCACGAGGACCTGAGTGCTGACCCCACTCCAGGGCCACCAAGCACGCGTTCACACAGCCAAGGGGGCGGTCCACACGTCCATGGGGACATGCATGTGCGCTGCACACTCCCGAACGTCCCTCAGCCAGGGCAGGGGTGAGGCGACAGCTGCAGCTTGGGTGGATCTGCGGCCCTCGTGCTCAATGAGAGCCAGACACACAGGCCACAGCGTGTGACCAGTGACGGGGGGTCCAGGACAGGGGCGTCCAGAGACAGGACGTGGACTTGTGGGTGCAGAGCTGGGGAGGGGTGGGGGGCTGCTCACAGGGAAGCGGTTATTTTATTGGGGAGAAGTTTCTGGAACTAGATAGAAGGGAGAGCTGCACAACTGCGAACGTTCGGCCACCCCGGGCAACGCGGGGTGGGCGCCACCCGAGTCGGAATGGGCAGTAACCTCCTCCTTCTTTTCGTGCTGGGGATCGAGCCAGGGCTCCCTGAGCCGCACCCCAGCCCTGTCACTTTTTATCTGGAGATGGGGCCTCGTCAGGTTGCCCAGGCTGCCCTGGGACCTGCGTCCTCCCCGGGGCCCCGTGCTGGGCTCACAGGGTGGGCACTGCAGGCCTGGAGCTGGCCGCCCTCCTGTTCAGCCCTCCCAGCTGTGAAGGGTGCAGGACCAGGCTGCCCCGCGGTGCTGAGAGCTCAGCTTCAGATCGCAAGGTCGGCCTGCCGCCCGGCTGCCAGTGAAGCGGGCTCCCCGATGGGACCGCTTCCGCTGGAGCTGTCTACGAGCGCCCGGGCTGGGCGCGCTCAGCGCAGCGCCTGCCCAGCACACGCAAGGCCCTGCCTCGTCCCCAGCACGGCAGAAAGTAAACGTTAAAAAAAGGAAAAGTCACCTCTCGGGGGTCCCCAGAGCCCCGCCCGGCCCACCTGGGCACACGCTAGAGCTCCCCACGCCGCTGCGGGCCCCACAGCCCGGGTCTGTGTCCCGACTGCGTCCTGCCCGCCCCCAGAGCAGGCCGGAGCTTACTTGAGCAGCGCCAGGAAGGCCGCCGGCTCCACGTCAGGCAGCTCGATCTCTGTGGACGTGGTGGCCATGCCCCCGTTGAACATGGCGTCGAAGACGGCGCTGCCGACAGCCAAAACGAACCTGGGCAGGAGAGAGCACCCGTGAGACGCTGGTGCCCCAGGCCCGGCCCTGGCCCGTGTCCCTCGCTGTGGCTGCTGCTGGGGACATCTGCCTGCCCCAGCCGACGCCAGCCAGAGCACAACGCAGGAGGGTGTCCCTGGAAAGAGGGCAGACCTGCCCCCATCCACCCACCACTCCTGCACCCGCCGGAGGCCCTTGTCCAGGCTTTGGGCTAGACGTGGGGGCCTGGCCTGTAGGCAGGCAGACAAGGACCAAGTGGCTGGTCAGCCTGAGCTGGGAGAGAGAACATGGGAGGCTGGGGGAGGTGCTGGGGCCCCGGAGCGGGGAACCAGGGCATCAGGAGGCAGGACAGGCCAGGTCAGGCGGCCAGGTGGCCCCTGGCCTTTGTGAAACCCAGCTGTGAGCCACCCAGGTGGTCTGGTCTGTGTGGGGCTAGAGGAGGCCTCCATGGTGACCAGGCTCAGGACAGCTTCTGCACAGGGTGGCCCCCACATGGCTCCTGGGTGAGCAGGGGTGGGACCGGACACAGCTTCCCACTGTCCCTAAACAGGAGCTTCTGCGTCAGCTCCTCCCAGGAGGGTCATGTTGTGGAAACAGGTCTGAGCAGCCTCCTGCACCCAGACACCTCGAGAGCAGACGGGTCCACACACCCCTCAGTGGGGCCGAGCCCACCCGCTCCGCGACCTGACCAGTACCCCGCCCTGCCCTGCTCCAGGGCGGCCCTGGCCCCACCCTGCTGGCCGCTCCCCAGCAGGCTCTGCTACCTCACGTGCAAACAAGCCTTTGCGCGGGATCTTCCTGGAGGAGGGTGGCCCTGAACCCCGGTGGGTCCTCAGGAGAGGGAAGGTAGGAATGCAGAGGCCGCATGATGGGAGAGAAGCACCCCACACACCTGGTCCTCGGCCACACGCGGCCCCCTCTGAGCTGCTGGCTGGAGCCCACAGCCGGCCACCCCTCCTGGCCCCAAGGGGCTGCACACCTCACAGCTCATTGCCTGCGGCCGCTCCAGACCCCCCAGCCACATGTGACAGGCCACGATTAAGAGCCTCCATGGCCTGCTCCCACTTAAGACCGCACCTCGGCCTCCTGCAGAGAAGCCTCTGACGCCCTGGAGAAGTCCAAAGCGGAACTAAGGGTCCCCGGCTGGGCCTGACCTGACTCAGAGCCCAGGGCCGCCCAGCACGGGCAGTGCCCTGCAGACCACAGCAGCAGGTGTCACACTCCAAGTGGCCACACACCCACACTCCCCTCAGACACCCCTAGTAACCGCAGCCTCAGCCTCTGTGGGTCCACAGTCTCCCTGCCCCCAGCCTTCCCAGTCAGCCTCCTCCTCTCAAGTGAAGTGAGCAAGAACATCCACAGCAGCACACGCAACCGTCTCCACAGGTGTCTGGCCAAGGGGGAAGGGACACAGGTGGCCACGCACACCTGGAGCATCCTCGGCCAGGGCAGGAGCGGGTGACAGCTGCAGCTAGGACAGACCAGAGGCCCTAGTGCTCAATGAGAGCAAGGCCACGTGTGTGACCTGGGGGCAGGGCAGTCCAGAGGTGGACGTGGGCCATGCGTGCAGGGCTGGGGAGTGGGGACAGAGTTCTGGTGTGAGACGCAGGACGCTCTGGAGGACGGCAGTGCTGGGCGTCTGGCCGCGTGGCTGAGACGCACACTGTCATCTTAACACGCTGATTCACCCGGTACTGGGGCTGAAGCCAGGGTGCCCAAGCACTCAGTGCCCCTCTAGCCCTTTTTGTTATTTTGAGACAGGGTCTTGCTAAGCTGCTGAGGCTGGCCTCAAACTTGCCATCCTCCTGCCTCAGCCTCCTGGTCACCCCTCACCTGGCTTGTAACACAATTTAAAAGCTGAAACAGTGAAGAAGGATAAACCCTGGTGCAGGCTGGGAACAAGCTCCAGGCACCTCTGGAAACCAAGGCAATAGACCAAGGGCTGCCCCCGCTCACCGCCAGGAGCGATCTCACCCAGCAGGGAAACCCCGCGGCAGCCCAGGGCGCCACCCTCCCGCCCATGCTGGTGCTCCTGTCCCTGCGGCTGTTGGTCATTCTTTCCTCACACCTTCAGAGGAAGCCCGGCACCTGCGTGTGTCCCCCGAGTCCTCTGAGCTGTCACAGCAAACCATGGCACCTGGGAAGGGGCTGTGACAGGAACTGCACAGAGCAAGGCCCATGCCAGCTGTGGGCATCCCTGCAGGGCCAGCTGGGTAGGACACTGCAGGACACCAGGCACACAGTGGGTGTCAGACGCTGGAGCAGCCAAGAGCTCCTCGACTGGCCCAGACACCAGGGAGCTACAGAGTTTACTACCCAAGGCAGACGTCAAGAGAAGCCAGCATCTCCGCAGCAAGGGGGCCTTCCTCCCAGGAACACAGGCTCCACGCTGGAAATTCTGAACAATTAAACACATATCAACAGTGGCCACGCCTGTCATGGGAGTGACCCAGGAGGCTGAGGCAGGAGGATCGCAGATTTGAGACCAGCCTCAACTGCTTAGTGAGACTTTGTCTCAAAATGTGAAATAAAAAGGGCTGGGTATGGCCCAAGGGCAGAGCTCTTGCCCAGCATGCATGGGGCCCTGGGTTCATTCCCAGCACCAAAAAATGAAAACACACAGCCAACAACAGAGCTCAAAATCCACAACACACGCACCTTGGGAGCAAGGAGAGACAGTGTAGCCACCGTGGTGGGGGACAGCAGGGACGCAGGGATGCCAGCGGCCTGACCCCAGGCCCCTGCAGCAGCACAGGCCTCCCAGCACGCAGTGCTCTCCAGGCCAGGCCAGGCCAGGCCCATAGACCCAGGGCACAGAGCAGACGTGTCCTCCCCTCAGGAATAACCAGCAGCACTGGAGAGCAGAGCAGGTCCAGGTGCTAGGGCCCAGCAGCAGAGCAGGTGGCCGCAGCTCAGCGACTCGTCGAGTGCCAGAGAGCTGGGGAGGGCTCTGCCGTCCCCCACTAGAGAAGCGGAGATGTCTGGCGGGCGAGTCCCCCCACACCGCCCATCTGTGCACCCTGGGGCTGCAGAGTGGCTGGGTCACCGCGGGCTCCATCCCGGCACTTATGCGGCCAACACCACGTCCAGAAGGTGCCCAATACCTGGCTGGCAGGCAGCACACCTCTGAACGGCCACGGTCAGGGAAGAAACGCAGGGAGGCCAGGGGATTCCCAAGTGGAATTAGGGTGGAGCACCCTGCATGCTGCCCGCTGAGAAGCCAGGAAAGCGAGGAGCAGAGAAATCCAGGGCAGGAAGCCGTCGACCAGCTCAGAGCAGGTCCAGGAAATAAGGGAGAGGGGGATCCAGGAAACCCAACGGCTGCGCTCTGAAGAGTCCACAAATGCTCAAGGGTCAGTAGGCTGCTCATGACCAGGAGGAAAGCAGGCCTCACAGCCAGCCACGGGGAGGGGCGGCACTGCCGGCCCGGAGCCACTCAGGAACAGCTCTGGGCGGGCCAGGGCGGGCGGCAGGCATAGGGCGGCTCTGCCAAGAGGGCCGGGGAAGGGGTCCAGTCGCAGAGCCTGCATGACCTCGAATCCTCCCCAGGAGAAGCGGGCACTGGCTTGGGGCGTCTCGGTCCTCTGGCTTTGCTTTTTTTCCTCTGGTGCTGAGATTGAGCCCAGGGTGCTCGATCACTGAGCTATGACCAAAGCACTTTTTGAGACGGCCTCGCAGCGTCACCAAGTTGACCTGGAACTTCCGGGCCTCCAGCCTCAGCCTCCTGACCTGCTGGGAAGGCAGGCACGGCCTCTGCACCTGGCAGCAGTTTCTTTCAGCATGTAAAACATAAATTATCCTGGGATGCACAAGCCCTTCCACTGAGGTCCTGACCAAGAGAAAAGGCCAGGTCAGCCCCAAGGGGACCCGGGAACGTCCGTGCCCACTGGTGGCAAACCACGGTCTTGACGGCATCCAGCAGAAGACCTACGCTAGCAGTGAAAAGCAACAACTCCTGACACGACGGGGGGTCCAACGCCCGATGTGAAGCCAGAGAAGCAGACCGACGGCAGGCTGTGCGCCTGGCCATGCATCATGGCACCGCCGGCCACCGCCAGCTGCGAGGAAGAGCAAGGAAACCCGAGGTGGCCCAATCGCCCAAAAACCGCCCCGGGGACTGTCGCAGCCCCTCAGCAGCCGCGTTGCCTAGAGACAAGCACCCAACGAAGGCGGCACGCCGAAGCCGCGGCCCTGGACGACACCCCGGGCTTCAGACGTCCGACCGGAGAGACGACGGTCCACAGCCAGCACCGGCCACTGCCCGTGACTGCAAACAGGGGCCAGAGGTCCCCAGCCGGTGCAGAGGCCATGCCTGGCATCCCAGCTGCTTGGGCAGGGGAGGCAGGAGGAGGGCAAGTTCAAGTCCAGGCTGAGAAATTCGGGAGGCCCTACCTCAAAATGCACATGGACAGGGCTGGGGCGGGTCCCGCCAGCATAGGCAAGGCCCTGGGCTCTTCCCCAGCTCCGCAGAGAAGTCCTGACATAAAACCAGGAAGCATCTGCTCTGGTCGGCACACGCTGATGGCCACTGAGGAGCGTGGAGGGCTGGACCACAGCGCGTCCAGGAACGGTCCTTCCATGACACACGGAAGGCATTCGGGATTCACACTCTACTGGGCCGTGTGTACACCAAGTGCTGCCCTGAGTCCCGGCAGCTCGGTCAACACCTTCTGAGCACCTGCTGCATACAGGCCTCGGGAGCAGGGCTTCCCACTGACCCCTCTGCCGCAGCCTCCACGCTCTGGTCACGGTGCTGGGGTCGCAATTCGGCTGGACCCCAGCCTCTGCACACTGCGGGCCCTGCTCCCCACCCAGCCCTGAGAAGGGCGCCCAGAGGGCCATCTCTGCCCGGCGGCTACTCTCCTTCCCGGAGCGCCCACTGTCTGCCCCTGCCCAGGACCCCAGGATCTCTGGCAGCCTCTGGCCACTGTACCTCCTCGGGCCGCGGCAGACCCTCACTCGCGCCTTGGCTTGGTGACCTCAAGAGGCCCGCGGCCCGGCCCGGTGTCCTGCAGCGTGTCCCCAGGCGGGTCGACTTTCTCAGGACTCCGCCGCAGCTGTCGGTTTCTTCCGCTGCCTTAGAAATGACCCCGTGCTGTGGCTTGAAACCACAGCCCTGCCCCTCACACCAGCACACGCTCCAGGGACCCGTCTGGCCTCCACAGTCACAGGCTGCCTCTGTGTCTGTCTCACAAGGACACGTCACTGGGTTTAGGGCCCTCCTGGGTAACCAGGGTGACCGCGCCATCTGCGAAGACCCCTTAACAAGCAAGGTCCCATTCACCGGCCCCAGGGATCAGGATATAGGCCCTCGGGGCTGCCATCCAACCCACTGGGCAACGGCCCCAGGAAGGACACGGGGGGCCTCAGGACCCACGCAGTGGTCTGAGCGGGTGGCCCACCAGCCTGAGTTTCCCCGCCTCTCCTCGAGGCGCTGGGGACTGAACTCGGGCGCTGCCACTGTGCTGTACCCAGGCCTTTCTACTTTTGAGACAGGGTCTCGCTAGGTTGCCCAGGCTGGCTGGGGCCTCGCCATCCTCCTGCCTCAGCCTCCAGCGTCACTGAGATGACAGTGAGGTCCTACACCAGGCTGGAGGCAGGCGGGACGCGGGTTCCGGGAGTGACCCCACCTGCATCCTGTGCCCCAGGCCAGCGTGGACCCCCACCTCAGCTTTCACTGACACTGGTCTGAGGACGAACCCTGGGGAGGCTGCTCTTAGGAACAAGTGTGGGACAGACACAGCTTACAGCCCCGTCACTCCCTGTGGGAACTCAGGTTCAGGGGGCCCTCGCCCAGTCCAAGCTGACCAAGAACGCTCACCACAAGTCTGGAGACCCCTGCTGCAGCCTCCCACACTCCCTGGCCCACCCACCACCTCCATGCTGCCATTGGGATGCAGCCGCTCCACAGAGAAGGGGAGTCCTCCACTTCCATCTCGGCCACTGCACCGGTCCCCGCCGTCTGCAAGATCCTGGGCTGCCATTCCACACTTCAGTTGACCCAGGCTCTCCAGGCTGCAGCACCCTGTGCTCCCCTGCTCTGACTTGCTATGGCTCCCAGTTGCTCTGGCCTCTGAGCCTGCAGTCCTGCACCTGGAGCCCTGTACTCTCCTCCCTGCTTCACCACCCACGGCAGCCACAGACCCCTGCCCCCGATTCTCTCTGGAGGTCCTTACACCCACCACTATAGTCTCCACTTTGCCACCAACATATGAACCTTCAAATGCAATCAGGCGCAGGTGCCCGGCATGAAGTGGGGACCCTCAACAGAAATGCTGGGATTTGAGATGGAGACAGGAGGATCACAGGTTAGAGGCCAGCCTCAGCAACTTAGCAAGACCCTGCCTCAAAAAATAAAAAGGGCTGGGGATGCAGCTGAGTGGTTAAGCGTCCCTGGATTCACTTCCCAGTACAAAAAAGACGAAAATATAAAAAGAAAGAAAGAAAAAGGAACCCTGAGAGTCTCCAACTCCTTGTGCGACTGGGCAGGAGCCCTGCCCTACCCTGCAAGGGCACAGGGTCAGGAGGGAGAAGTGGCATCCTTCACGACAACTGCTCAGAATCCCTCCCACCAGCCGTCAGCACAGGACGGCTATGAGGGCGCTGGGGGACACACAGGGAAGGGGTCCCAGGCCTTGAACAGCCTCTCACTCCAAGCTTATGGGGAGGCAGAGGCCCAGTCCCTGTTGCAGAGCAGAAGCCTGCAATACAGACAGGGAAGGTCCTGGGGATACTCCATGAACAAGGCCCTCCGGAAAAACCCACAGGAGACCCAGATGCACAGCAATACCCAGGAGGGTAGCAAGAGGGGTCTCCAGGGCACAGGATCAGAACAAGCCACAGGCCAGAGAGGCAGAGGAGGGCTCACAGCCGGCTGAAAGAACATTCCAGGCCAAGCAGCAACACCCCTCAAACCTGCAGCAGGGGGCATCTAGGGGCTGTGCCCTGAACCAAAAACTCCTTTTCCAAAGGAGACCTACAGGTGCAGTGTCCAGGACAGGCAGAGCGTTTCCAGGAGCTTGGGTCTCCAAGGGACTGGAGGTGGATCGCGGCTGAATGGGGAAGGAGGGGGCAGCAGGTGTGGGCAGTTACAGGGGACCACTAGGGGCATGGAGTCACCAATGCCCAAAGTTGGGGGTGCAGGCACGGGGACGGCTAGAGATGATGGAATACTGGGGAGGTGTCTGGGGGAGGTCGGGGATGGTACAAGAGCAGCAGGGCCCAGGCCCGATCGTTCCAAGGCGGTCTGGGTGAACGTGGTGGAGGGTTGCCAGGGCTCCTGGTGCAGGGTAAGAGGAGGGTCTGAGGACGGAGGAAGGCAGGGGTTCCCGGGCAGGCTGTGGCGCAGGGCCTGGGTGAGGGTTGGGGACTCGGGTGCAGGGGTCCAGGTCCAGGGCCTGGACAACGGGTGCTGGGCGGGCTGCGGGTGCGGAGTCTGAACCTAGTGGTGCAAGGATGCCTGGACGGGCTGTGAGGCAGGGTCCGGACGAAGGGTACAGGGGTCCCGGAGCTCCAGCGCGGGGGCTGGGGGTGCAGGGGCCCCGGGACCCGGACGGCGGTGGGGACCCGAGGGTGCTGGGGTCCCGGAGTGCCGGCGCAGGGCCCGGACGGCGGTGGGGACCCGAGGGTGCAGGGGCCCCGGGGCCCCGGCGCGAGGACCGAACGGCGGAGGGGACAGGGGCCCCCGGTGCAGGCCCGGCCGCGGCCGCGGCGCCCACCTGTGCGCAGGGATGCGCTGCGAGCTGAGCCCCTTGCCCACCAGGAAGTGCACGTCGCACAGCACCTCGTTGTTGAAGAGGAAGGCGAAACGCTCCTGCACGGTGGGCTTGGTGGCCTGCCAGTTGTACACCGGCTCGCGCAGCAGCGCGGCCCCCGCGCCCGGGCCCGCCGCCTCCTCGCGCTCCGCGCCCGCGGCCTGCGCGTCCGCCCCGGGGCCCGGCAGCGGCGGAGGGGGCGGCCCGGGCGCGGCGGCGGCGGCAGCAGCGTTGCCGGGGGCCGGGGCCGCCGCGTTGGCGCTGGGCCCGGGGCCGCCCCCCGCGCCCGGGCCGACCCCCGGCGGGCACGACGCGCGCCCGCCGCTGCCACCCGCCGCCATCTTGTCGCTGCGGCGCGGGGGAGGGGCGGGAGGGGCGGGGCGGGGAGGTGGGAGGGGCGGGAGGGAGATGGGGGCGGGGAGATGGGGCGGGGCGGGGCGGGGAGGTGGGAGGGGCGCGGAGGTGGGCGGGGCGGGAGGGGCGCGGAGGTGGGAGGGAGTGAGGAGGGGCGGGAGGGAGAGGTGGGGAGGAGGGGCGGGACTGATGGGAGATGGGAAGGGGTCGTGGCTGGGATCCCAGAGCCTGCGCCCCAGGTCCCACCCCACTCTGGATCCTGACCCCAGAACCTAGATGGACCCCCGGACCAAGGTTCAGATCCAGGACCCAAGAACTCATATCCAGGACTCCACACCTTTGATCCCAGAACTGGCACCACAGGCCCCAGATTCTGGACCCTGACCTTGAACATCAAGTCCCAGACCTTCCAGATGCTGAACCAGGGACATCAGCCTGCATCCTGAATCCTGGGTCCCAAATCCAGACTGAGATCCTAAAGGCTAGGCCACAGTCCCAAGATTCTGAACCTAAGATGTTCACACCCCAGACTCCAGATTCTAGATCCCACTTTCAAGACCCAGGCTCTAAGCCCTTGTTTCTGAGCCCTATACCCTGACCCCAGACCCAGATGGCCTGCCTGTGGTGTAGACAGGGCTCCACTACCCAGAGGGGAAACTGAGGCCCAGGAGGCTGACCCCGGTGGCAGTGCTCTGTGCATGCTACACAATGTGCCCTCTAGCTGTGTCTGGGCCAGTGTCAGGAAGGTGGAACCCCAAACACTGACCACATCCACAGGACAAGGTGTGAGCTTGGAAGGGACTCCCAGAGCAAGCTGGGCTGGACCCCCAGAGGCTGTGCTCCCCAGGGAGGTATGTGAGCCACTTGGAGTCCCACAAAGGCCCTGGGCAGCCTCAGGTGCCATGGGCAGAGGTCAGAGCTGGCCCATCCCATAGGCTGTCCCTACCTGACCCTACCTGATCTGGCACCTCATAAGCAGTGGGAGACCCCCCTCAGGGTCTTGTCCTGCCCACTCACACGTGGAAGGGATCTGGGACCAATGACACACCAGCCCAGATTCCACCCTCCAGGCCACCGTTATTTGCCCAGGCCTTGGCCAGTTCTTTGGGCCCTCCCAGGGTGGCCTCACTGCCAGCTCTGGTGCCCACATCATGGACTCCTACATGGCCTTTCTGAAGTTTTGCTTGCATTGCCGGGGTGGTACCTGACCTGCAGTTCTTGAATGGGGGCACATGTTCCCATTTTGCACTGCCCTGCGAATTTGTAACAGCTCCTCGTCCCCTCTGCTCCTCCGCCTGCTCCACTTACAGTCCATTCTCCAAATTTCCACCAGGAGGTCTCTTGGAGCATCTGCTTGCAGCCCTCCAGGGACCACTCTTGGATTTTTTTTTTTTTTGTCACTGAGGGCCTCACTGAATCACTGAGGCTGGCCTTGAACTTGCAATCCTCCTGCTTCAGCCTCCCAGTTGTTGGGGTTACAGAAGTACACCACTGTGCCCAGTATCAGGGATCTCTTGGATGGAAACCACCATCCCCATGTACTAGGGACAACCTCCATCTGCTTGCCCTGGTCCAGCCCCATCTTCCAGAACATTCTCCCATCAGCCTCTGCAGCTGGGTTTTATGGCGTCAGGACTGCCAGCTCACCACCTCTGGCTTTGGAATCAGAAATTTACTTGAGGCCCAACCATAAACCTTTATGACCACAGACAAAGGCAGCCAGAGCTTTGGGATAAAATGTTTTTAATGTGTTTCATTTTTTAATTAATTTATTTTCCTGTTGCCAGGGATGTAGTTGGGGGCCTCCTGTATGCTAGGCAAGTACTCTACCACTGAGGCACACCCCCAGTCAAAAACCCATTTTATTTTTTCACTCTAAATATATAAGCAATGAAGGAGTAACTTTGGAAACCCCAGAAAAAGGTCAGAAACACCAATTGGAGACACTGTGGATTAAAGAGCCAGCAGACAGGGTTATTTTCAAGTGTCTTTCACAGGTGTTATGAAAATCTTAGCTGTTTGCAGGGGCCACGCCCGGGGAAACTTGGCGAAACCCCATCTCAAAATTTAAAAATGAAAAGATCTGGGGTGTAGGTCGCTGGCAGAGAGAGCCCCTGGGTTCAGTCCCCAGGACCAGAAAGGAAGGACTGAGGGGACAGAGGGAGGAGACAGAAGAGCTTGCTGCTTCCCTTCTGAGGGTGGTCCCAGCTCACAGTGCCTTCTTCCCCGGGACTCTACAGAGCCCCCACCCGCCACTCTGGCCTCCTTCCTGTAGTTGTAAATAAAGCTTTAGAGGCACAGCTGCACCCATGCGTGTCCTCTATGGTCTTCTACCCTTGACCTGCAGCGTGGAGCGTGGGGAAGGCCAAAAACACGTACGCGCTGTCTGCCTGATTTTTTTTTTTACTTTTTTTTGTTTTGGTATTGGGGTTCAAACCCGGGGGTGCTCTACCTCTGAGCCACATTCCCAGTTCTTTTTTATTTTTTATTTTTATTTTTATTTTATTTTGAGACAGGCTCTCAATAACGTGCCCAGGCTGGCCTCAGACTTTCCGTCTCGTGTCTCAGCCTCCACCCCAGGTTGTTGGGGTCACAGGTGTGCCCACCATGCCTAGCCTCTGACTCTATGAAAAGTGTCCGCCACCTCTGCTCTGTAAATCCCTACTTAAATTTTTAGCCTCTGACTCTAAATGTAATTTTGCCCTTTTTATTTTTTGGTGAGCCATGTAAATTTCTTTATTTTTTATCTTGAGACGATCTGGCTACATGCCCAGGCTAACCTCAAATTTGTGATCCTCCTGCCTCAGCTTCCCGACTTGCTGGAATGACCCGCGTGGGCCACTGAGCCAGGCCTGAGTCTTTCTGAAGGTGGTCAGCGTTAACTTGTGTCATTTCTTTCCTTTTTTATCTTTCAACATAAAATGTAAGTCTGGATCAAACTAGCAATATGTGGAATCAAAAACAGCTGCTGCCTGAAGAGAAAGCCCAAGAGGCAGCGGCTCCCTGAGTGAGCCCTGGGCACGGTGTGGCCAGTACTGGGCAGGGGTTTGGAATGGGTTCTATGCCAGGCTCAAGAGGACAGAAGGAACCCCAGGTGTGGCCTGAGGGGTTGCACTGCCTTGCATTCCATGCCTGTGGGCTGCTCTAGCTTAGCGCCCTTTGTTCTGAGAGCTAATAAATGTCGCAGCTGTGTCAGGCAAGACCAGCTAGCTCTCCTGTCACTCGTGGCCACTTGTGTGACTGCTGCGGCTGACCCTGGTGGCCACCTTCCAGTGCCTTCCGTTGATGATTCTGTTGTAGCAGTGCTGTGAGGACGGCCCGCACCGTGTGGCTATTTACACAAGCAGTTGCCTGGCAGTGGTTTCTCTGGCCTAATAGCCGGATACACCAGGGAACGTCGAGCTGACCGGGTGGGGACCCATGTGGAGGAAGTCTCTGGCAGTGTGTATGAGTCTCTTGTGGCTGCTATAACACATCGTCACCAAGACAGTGGCTTAAAGCAACACGCATGTGCCCTCACAGTGTGGAGGCCAGAGGTCCAACATGGGCCTTCAGGGGCTGAATCTTGGCCCCTCCTGATGCCCCAGGAAGAGTCTGCATCCGGCCTGCTCCTGCTCCTAAAGCCCCAGGGCCCTCGGCTCAGGCTCCGGCCCCTCCTGAGCTCCACAGCCAGCAGCTCAGCGTCTTCCAGCTCTCTGACTCTGGCCCTGCTGCCTCCTCTCCTGAGGACCCTGGGGTGACGCTGGGCCCTGATGGCAAAGCCCCTTCTGCTGTGTCTGAGGTCAGAGGTGAACGATTCTGAGGGCGGTGACTCTGCCTGCCATGGGGTGCAGCAAGTTCTGTATCCTAAGAGACACTTCTGTGACAAAGGCGTGTCTGCCCGGAAACTCAGTCAGTGCTCACTTAGGATTCGTGCAAGTCATTGTCTGAAATTTTACTTTCAAAGAAAAAAGTTTAGCCCACAGCTGTCTCACAGCTGGCATCAGAAAAAAGATCTTATCAGTGGGATGGTGGCAGGCTTTTTTCTTTTTTCTCCTAGTGGGAAGAATTTTCTGTTGTTTAAAATATATTTTGTGGTAACTTAACCTGATTTCCGGGCTCACTGAATGTCCCTTTCTTCTTGTCCATCTTTTAAAAGAATTGCTTGCCTTTCTTATTTATGTTTAGAGTGATTATTTAAGAAAGAAAGAAGAAAAAAAAAAAAAAAGGCCGGGCCCAGCGGCTCACACCTGTCATCCCAGCAGCTTGGGAGGCTGAGGCAGGCGGACCTCAAGGTCATGGCCAGCCTCACAACTCAGTGAGGCCCTGTCTCAAACTAAGGAAGGAAAAGGACTGGAGTGTGGCTCAATCGATCAACCCCTGACACCAAAAAAAGAAAAAGAAGGAAAGAAAAGAAAGGAGCTGGGGAGACGGCTCAGCTGGCAGAGTGTTTGCCTCTCACGCACAAGGCCCGGGTTCGATCCCCAGCGCTTCAGGGGAAAAAGAAAGAAGGGTACGGGGTCATGCCTGTACCCCGCCAGCCCAGAGGCTGAGGCTGCAGGAGCCCAGGCTGAGGCTGGAGGCCTTGTATCAAAATAAAGGCCTGGGGGTGCAGTTTGCTGGTGGAGCACCCGGCTTCCATCTCTGGTACCAAGACGCTCCTCCAGGGCAGCATTCCATGGGCTACGACACAGGTGTCCCCTTAGATTCTGCTGAAGGTGAGCTCTTCAAGCTACGCGCTATGGGGAACCCCAGATGGCAGAGCCCATGGTCTAGTTGGCTGCGATGCTTGGGCTTTTCGGCTGCACCCTGCGCCCTACTGGCTGTGGTGGCGGGCACGTGGGCAGCTCTGTGGTGGAGGGGCGAATGCGTGGAGTTGGTTCCCTGCATTCACAACAGGACAAAACAAAAGCAGGCACGAGTGAACCCTGTGGGCCCAGCCACTCCGGAGGGCACTCTGGTGCCCAGAGTTTCAGGGCCAGCGTCAGGCCCGCAGCGGGAGCGCAGGCCCCATCCCAAGGCCGATGTGAGCTCTGGCCACCAAGCTACGCACCTGCCAGCAGAGCAGCACTTCCTTCTCTTTGTTCTTGGGGTTTGTTTTTATCCTTCACGGTACTAGGGATGCAGCCAGCCAGGACCCACACGTGCTGGGCAAGCATCCACCGCTGAGCCTTGAACTTGAGATGCTCCTGCCTCGGCCTCTCCAGCCATTGCACCTGACCTGCAGCGATTGTCTTCTTTGACTGGCCGCCCCCGGCGCTGGCAATGGACCCCACGCTTCACCACTGCACTGGTCGATTTTCTTCCTGTTTTTACAGACCGCATTTTGATTTGTTGTACACGATCGAGGCACGACCTCTCGTTCCTGCGACTGTACCTACACAGACTCACACGTTCATGGAGCAGTGATCTTCCTGCCCCCACCCCGTCTTGGAGTAAATGTGTTTTTTTTTTTTTTTTTTTTTTTGGTTTTTTAATTTATTTTTACTGGAAACAAATGGGATACGTGTTGTTTCTGTTGTACGTGGAGTAACGGCACACCATTTGCATAGTCATACATTCACATAGGGTAATGAGGTTTGATTCATTCTGTTATTTTTTCCTCCCCCCACCCCTCCCAGCCCTCTTTTCCCTCTATACAGTCCCTCCTTCCTCCATTCTTGCCCCCCTCCCACCCCCCATTATGTGTCATCATCTGCTTATCAGTGAGATCATTCATCCTTTGGTTTTTTGAGATTGGCTTATCTCACTTAGCATGATATTCTCCAATTTCATCCATTTGCCTGCAAATGCCATAATTTTATCATTCTTTATAGCTGAGTAATATTCCATTGTATATATATACCACAGTTTCTTTATCCATTCACCAATTGAAGGGCATCTAGGTTGGTTCCACAGTCTGGCTATTGTGAATTGAGCAGCTATGAACATTGATGTGGCTGTATCTCTGTAGTGTGCTGATTTTAAGTCCTTTGGGTATAGGCCAAGGAGTGGGATAGCTGGGTCAAATGGTGAGTCCATTCCAAGTTTTCTAAGGAATCTCCACACTGCTTTCCAGAGTGGCTGCACTGATTTGCAGCCCCACCAGCAATGTATGAGTGTACCTTTTTCCCCACATCCTCTCCAACACCTATTGTTGCTTGTGTTCTTGATAATCGCCATTCTAATTGGGGTGAGGTGGAATCTTAGTGTAGTTTTGGTTTGCATTTTTCTTATTACTAAAGATGGTGAACATTTTTTCATATGTTTGTTGATTGCTTGTAGATCTTCTTCTGTGAAGCGTCTGTTCATATCCTTAGCCCATTTGTTGATTGGGTTATTCGTATTCTTAGTGTAGAGTTTTCTGAGTTCTTTATAGATTCTGGAGATTAGTGCTCTATCTGAAGTATGATTGGCAAAGATATTCTCCCACTCTGTAGGCTCTCTCTTCGCATTGCTGATAGTTTCCTTTGCTGAGAGAAAGCTTTTTAGTTTCAATCTATCCCAGTGGTTGATTCTAGGTTTTATTTCTTGGGCTATGGGAGTCCTGTTAAGGAAGTCTGATCCTAAGCCAAGAAGGTGAAGATTTGGACCTACTTTTTCTTCTATAAGATGCAGGGTCTCTGGTCTGATTTCAAGGCCCTTGATCCATTGTGAGTTGAGTTTTGTGCATGGTGAGAGATAGGGGTTTAGTTTCATTCTGTTGCATATGGATTTCCAGTTTTCCCAGCACCATTGGTTGAAGAGGTTATCTTTTCTCCATTGCATATTTTTGGCACCTTTGTCTAGTATGAGAAAATTGTATTTATTTGGGTTTGTGTCCGTGTCCTCTATTCTGTACCATTGATCTACCTGTCTATTTTGGTGCCAATACCATGCTGTTTTTGTTACTATTGCTTTGTAGTATAGTTGAAGTTCTGGTATTGCGATACCCCCTGCTTCATTCTTCCTGCTAAGGATTGCTTTAGCTATTCTGGGTTTCTTATTCTTCCAGATGAATTTCATGATTACTTGCTCTATTTCTGTGAGGTACGTCATTGGGATTTTAATTGGAATTGCATTGAATCTGTATAGCACTTTAGGTAGTATGGCCATTTTGACAATATTAATTCTGCCTATCCAAGAACATGGGAGGTCTTTCCATCTTCTAAGGTCTTCCTCAATTTCTTTCGTCAGTGTTTCGTAGTTTTCATTGTAGAGATCCTTCACCTCTTTGGTTAGATTGATGCCCAAGTTTTTTATTTTTATTTTTGAGGCTATTGCAAATGGAGTTGTTTTCATTTCCCTTTCGGCTGTTTTGTGGAGTAAATGATTTTTAAAGGGTCTGTTTGAAGGTCTCCCCGATCCTGCGACAACCCTGCCCACCCCGCCCACGGCAGTGGCCTTGTGACCCTCCTGCCCCAGTCTCCTGCGGCTCTGGGGTGACAGGTGCACCTGCTGGGAAGTTCAATTCTGGGCCTCCAGGGCATGGAACCAGCACCCCGAGATGGGGTGTCATTTTCCTCTCTTCGGGTCTTCCCTGACCTCCAGCTCAACGACACTGTGACTGTCACATGGGAAGAGCATTCACACCCAGAATGCCTGACATTGAAGAAGAAAAAAAATCAGAGGGTCAGCAAGAGGCCACAGAGGCATGAGGGTGTGCCCCCTGAGGGCACTTGAGCGTGAGGCTCGTTTTAAGCTGAAAGCATGGAGCTCCGGAAAGTCCACCGCCTGGCAGCAGGGCCTCCGTGGAGGTCAGCGGTCACAAGTGGCCTAGCCTCCCCTCAAGAGGCAGGGGCCGCAGGCTGCGCCCGCCCCGCCCACTGCTTGGCCTCTGCTCCCCTGCCTTTGCTCTGTTCCTGACAGGAGCGGTCACCCTTCCTCCAGTGTTCCCTTCCCTCTCCAACTGGTGTGCACGTGGCACATTCCAGTGACTCAGGAGGCCCAGGCAGGAGAGTTGAAAATTGGAGGCCAGCCTGGGTAACTTAAAAAGGAAAAATTCTGGGGAGGGGCTGGGTGGCAGAGCACTTGCCTGGCTTGTGTCCATCCCCAGAACCTCGGGACAGAGGAAACAGAAACAGCAAGCCCAAAACGTCACCTTGACCCCATTCAGCCTTTGAATCTAATTTCCGTTATGGGCCGTGGAGAGGGGGGACAAAATTAGCTCCCCAGAAGGCCCCAGCCGCCAAGGTGGAGCTTTTGCAAGACAGGTGGTGTGGTCTTATCTGGTCAGGGGAGAAAAGCAAGCTGGCCCAACCCTGGGCACAGGGTCATCTCCACCGGGCGCTTCAGGGGAAGGTGGAAGCGCAGTGTGTGCTAGGACCTGAGGTCGGAGGTCACTCTGCCACCTTGCAGGGGTCCCGTAGGTCACCCTTCCTAGCCCAGTGCATTGTGGGCCGTGGTAGCCTGGTAGCCCATTCAGTAGAGAGGCTGTGGAGGACCACTCAGGGCTGGTGGTATGAAGACCATCCAGGATGCAAGACAGACTGTCAGTGGCCCCACATGGAGGGACTCTTTTTAAACATGTTTTAGTTGTTGATGGACCTTTTATGTGTTTATTAATTCATTTGTTTATATGCGGTGCTGAGAATCAAACCCAGTGCCTCACGCGCTGTACCACTGAGCCCCAGCCCAGCTCAGCACACCAGGACTTCTATTTTATTATTTTTTAAAATTTATTTCGGCAGTACTGGAGGTTGACCCCAGGGGCGCTCTACCACTGGGCTACACCCCCAGCCCGTTTGACTTTTTATTTGGAGACAAGGTCTCACTAAATTGCCAAGGCTGGCCTTGACCTTGTGATCCTCCTGCCCCAGCCTCCTGTGGCTCTGGGGTGACAGGCGTGGCCACTGTGCCGACGACCTGCCACCGAAGTTCTTAAATAGACTCCACCTTGCTCTTGTTCCAGGTGCTGCTGGAGACCCACTGTGACGGCCTGTGGCATCTGCTGCCACATTCTGGGATGAATCTGACCCCAGGTCAGAACACAGCCCAGGGGTGCTTGGTCGGCTGTCCAGGCTGCACCGACTTGGCTGGTGTGGCCCAGGGATATGGCCAGTGACCAGGTGCTCGGTGTCCTCGTCCCAGGCAGGGTGAGGGACGGGGCAGCCGTGACTGAATCCCACATGGACAGGAGATCTGAGCCAGGCGCGGTGTGCACCACGCCTGCCATCCCAGTGGCTCAGGAGGCTGAGGCAGGAGGATCACAGGTCAGGGCCAGCCTCAGCAACTTAGCGAGGCCCTGACCCCCAAAATAAATAAATAAATAAAGAGGTCTGGGGGAGTTCTCAGGGGTTAGTGCCCCTCGGTTCAATCCCTGGTACCACAAAAACAAATCAATAAATAAATAATAAAATAAGGAGTCTGGGGTGCAGCTCGATGGCAGAGCGCACCTCTGTTCAATCCCAGTGCTGACAGAAAAATTCACAGACTGAGCAAGGCGTGCCAGGAAGACCTGGGGCCCCCGGTCACCGCGGCTGGGGAGCCAGGGTCCCGGCCTCGCTCGCATCCACTCACCAGTGCCTGGCCACTCACACTGCTGGCAGCCAGTTTCTCCTCCTTCAGGGCGATTCAGGGATGCGGCCGGGCTGTGGGGCCACCTTTGGTGGTGGGACACTTTAGGAGCGAGTGCAAAGGAGAGACCCACAGAGAGAGAGGTCACGGGTGGCCATCAGTGACGGGCAGAGGCTGGACATGACAGGCAGCTCTGAGCCGGGGAGCAGGGAGGGGGGGCTTGCCAGCCTCCAAGGACAAGCTGTTTTTCAGTCCAGTTATTGAGCGCTTACTGTGTACGTGGTGCTAGGCGGCTTCCATGTTTCTGTGTTTATTTTCCTTCAGTGCTAGGGTTGAACCATGGCGGTCCGCCATGGAGCTGTGCCTGGCTTTTGGCTGCTGGTTCCTGTGCCCTAGCTAAGGATCTTGCACACAGCATTCACCCAGCAGATGCTGAGCAAGCCAGCAGGACAGCTCAGCTCTGCCCGGCGCCCACCCCCGGCACCCAGGGCTCCCTGCCCAGCTTCCCTGTCCCTTGCCAGGCCTGGCTCTGGACTGCACATGTGTACATCTGTGCATGTGTGTGCAGGGAGCATGGTGGTGCCACATGCCAAGTCCCTGCCCTCCCAGGTGGCACCACATCCTGCCCGCCCCTGCCTGGCCACGCCACTGACCGCTCCCTGCCCCCTGCTGCCTGCCAGGAACAGCTTGTCCGCGGAGCTTGCTCTAGATTTTATTTTTGTGGTTTCCTCTCAGCCAGCCCAGCCCGCCCTCGTCCACGGCTGGTCTTCCTGACAGTGGCAGGAAAATCTTGGAACTGGAAGACCCTGGCGCCTTTTCCAGGCCAGGTGACCAGGGCCACCCCAATGCCCCTGGCCAGTCTCCACCACCAGGTGCCAGGGCGCAGCCAGCACTTGGCCTGTGTCCCAGGTGGGTAAGGGGTGCAGGCTGCTGCATCTCGTCCCGTCAAAATCATGTCTGTGCTGCCTGTCCTTTGAGGGTCAGTGGTACATGACAAAGCCAAGGTCAGAAATGGGTATGTAAACTCTGTGGTCCTCACAAATTTTCTGCAAACCTAAAACTAACTAACTTTCTTTCTTTCTTTCCTTTCCTTTTCTTTTTTTTTTTTTTTTTTGATACTGGAGATTGAACCTAGCAACTGAGCCACACCCCAGTCCTTTTTTGTATTTTATTTAGAGACAGGGTTTCACTGAGTTGCTTAGGACCTTGCTAAGTTGCTGAGGCCAGCTTTAAACTTTCAATCCTCTTGCTTCAGCCTCCCAAGCTGCTGGGATCACAGGCATGTGCCACCGTACATGGCCATGTATTTTTAAAAAATAATAATTTTATTTAAAAAATATGAAGCTGGGCACAGTAGCTCATGCCTGTAATCCCAGCAACTCAGGAGGCTGAGGCAGGAGGAGTGGAAATTTGACATCAGCCTCTGCAACTTAGGGAGATCCTAAGCAACTTAGTGACAACTTGTCTCAAAAAATAAAAAGGGCTGGGGATGCGACTCAGTGGTAAAATGACCCTTGGTTTAGTCCTCAGTACCAAAACCCAAATAAATAAACAAATAAACAAACAAACAAACAGGAGAACCAGACACAGAAGGCCCATATGTGGAGTCTGCTAATAGGAGATGTCTACAACAAGCAAGTCCAGAGACAGGACGTGGCTCGTGGGTGCAGGGCCTGGGGAGAACGCCTGGAATTGGAGGTCGTGCTCGCACAGCCCTGTGAGTGTACTGAAAGATACCGCAGTACACGCTCTGTTATTTTATTATTATTAATTTTTGTACTGGTGGGGAATGAACCCAGGGGCCTTTACCACTGAGATATACCCCCATCCTGTTTGAGACAGAGTCTTGCTAAATTGCTGAGGCTGGCCTCAAACTTACAATCCTCAGCTGCCCAAGTTGCTGGGATTGCAGGCGTGCAGCCACCACACCAGGCTTGAAGGGCACACTTAATTTTTAATATTTTTTTCAGTACTGGGGATTGAACTCAGGGCATTTTACCATTGAGTTACACCCCAAATCCTTTTTATTTTTATTTTGAGACAAGATCTCAATAAATCGCTCAGGGACTCACTAAGTTGCAGAGGCTGGCCTCGAGAACTTGCATCCTCCTGAGCCCCGGGAAGTGCGCACTTTAAATGGGTCTGATGTGTGAATCTTCTCTCTACAAAGCCTACTTGGGCACAGTGGGGCGCACTCGTCATCCGGAGGCTCAGGAGGCTGGGGCAAGGGAATCGCGGAGAACAGTCTGAGTAGTTTAGTGAGAACCGGAAAACCCATCTGAAAATTGTATAAAAGGACTGGGGAGTAGCTCAGTGGTGCAGCGGCTCTGGCTTCATCCCCAGCACCGCAAAAATAATACAAATGAACAGCTGCAGGGGCTCCCCAGGTTCCTTGGACTCCCCAACGCACCCTGCGGGTCTGCAAATACCAGTCTCTTTTCAAGCCCTCTCGCACCCCTGCTGCTGGGAGAGAGGGACCCGCTCCCGACGTTTAACCACGCCCATCAGATAAGCCACACCTCCCCGTCGTGTCTCCCCCAGGCCCTTCGGTGGTGACGTCATCAACCCCCGCTGGTGCCTGGCCTAGCTCTGCGTAGTGGGACCTGCACGTGACCACACCTGGCCACTCTGGGACCCGACTGGTTGGATCTGCAAACCTAGGCACGCAGCCCTCTGGATGGAGCTGGACTTCCAGCCACGCCGCCCTCCTCCAGGAAGCTCTCCCTGATCTCTTCGTCCCCTGGGATCTGCAGCCATTGTCCGGCTCGCCCCCTCTGCCCCCGATCCCGGCAGGGAGGCCTGCATACAGCAGGAATCGGGCCCCAGCTGAGGGGATGGCCCTGGCCAGGCTGGGAAGGCTTGAATCCCCCATGCCCTTAGATCACGTACGGGGTGGCTGCCGGCGTCACCTGTGCAAGGACGGCATGTGCTGCCCCCCACACCTGCGTGCGCTCAGGGGTGCAGAGCAGGGAGGGCGCCCAGCCGTCCTGCTGTGTTGACAGGGGACCGCGCCGCCCCGCGGGAAGACCGGGAGAGCCGCCTGCTGCCTCGGGGCCCAGCCCTCTCCTGCGGGCACCATAGCCATTTTTTCGGTTTTTATTAAATCCTTACAAAACAGAATACAAAATTCTGGCATCGACAGTTGGTGTAAGGGAAAGACTTTCGAGCTGTCAGTTCACCTGGTACAATGGAGTTAAAGTGCTTGATGTCTTCGCCCCACTTTCTGCTTCGGTTCTTGCGAGCCTTGGGCCTCTCCACGTGGCGAGCGGCCGGCCCTTCCCCAGCGCCGGGAGCTGGACGGCGGCCCATTCACAGTAACGTTTAGCCAGTCCTCGGGTCGCAGCGTGGAGGCAGCGGGAGAGGACGTGGCAGCCCGCCTCCGGGGAGGGGGCCGAGAGCTGCTGGCAGCCTTCGGGGCAAGGTGGCCAGGGCCCCGCGGCTGGGGAGGCCGTTCCCTCGTCTCACACAAAGGCAGGGAATCCCCAGGCGCCAAGCGCAGAGCCACCAGGGGAGAGAAGGGGACGGCCCGGGCGGCCTCCTGCCCCGGGTCTTTGGAAAGGTCAGTCCACAGATACAGAAGGGCAGAGGATTGGGGAGGGACGTCGCCCCCGCAGGCCACCAGACCGTGACGACGCCGGTGAGGGGCTGGGCAGTGTCTGAGCCCCACCCGTGAGGCCCCTCCGACATTCAAGTATTCTTCAACAGGGAAGCAAGTCAAATGGTGGTTAAAAACTAACTAACGCGACGAACGACCCCCACCCGGATCCCGAGGCCGGGGGCTTGCCCAGTCCCTGCCCCAAGACACCTGAGCAGGCCTGGACTGGACTGGGCCGTGCCCAGAGCCCCTGCTGCCCCCGACCAGCAGGGCTGTGCATGCACATAGAAAATGGGAACTGGTATTGCATAGTAGTTCACGGCCACCGACCCGGCCGCCGTCTCCCAGGCCCCACAGCCGGCTGACCAGGTGCGGTGAGTCAGAGCTGGGGCACCCATCAGCCCCTCCCTGGCCGTTCCTGGTGGCCCCAAGGGAGGCCAAGCTGCAGCCGTTTTCCTGAAGGTGGGCACACACAAGTCGCTGCCCTTTGAGGTGGGATGGGAGGGATTTGGGGTACCCCTGGGTCTGGCCCCAGCTCTGGGGATGGGTAGGAGGCGAATTTCCATAGCCCAGACCCAGGGCAAATGTGGGGCAGGACATGGGCATAGTCAGACTGAGCCCTGAGAAGGGGCACTCGGGTGCCCTGGGGGTGGGAGACACCTTAGGACCCCATGTTGGCTGATGGGCACCTGTCCTGCCTCTCACCCACCTTGGTAGAACCAGCTGGGGACAGACTGTTGGTCAGGCTCAGCTTCAGTCCCTGGGGGAGTGGGAGGGAGCAGTGGATGTGTCTCCATACCAGCTGCAGTTTAAGGTCAAGGTCAGAGACCAAGTCCAGCTGGCAGGGATCTACTCAGACAAGCTTGGGAAGAAGCCCCGATTGTCAGCTCCCAAGGGGCAGGGCGGGTGAGCAGGTGAGCCTGGGCCCAGGCTGGGGATCTGGTGCTACCCACCTCCAGAACCCAGCGCCCCTTCCACAGATAAGGCCTCCCACCCCTGCCCAGGCTGCCAGGGTGTCCTGGGGGTGAGCAATGGAGGGGATTCTGTTTCCTCACTGGGAAAGGGGGCTGTCCCTGAAAATACTGAGGGTGGGCAGGGATGGGGGCGGGGCCCTGTGCAAACCCCCAGCACTGGAAGACCGCAAACTGGCTGGAAGCAGGCGATGAGGGAGGCAGCTGGGGGCATAGGTGACTGGGTGGGGGGCACAGAGACCTTCACAGTACCGGTGAGCATCACGGGCAGGTGGCAGGAGGGGCTCGCCCAGCCACACGCCCTCCGCTCTCCTCCCCGGGGCACTTGCTTTGCTTTTAACACCGTCAAAAGGAAGAAGAAGAAAAAAAAAAAAAACAAAAAAAAAAAACAAAAATGAAACACAAAAACAAAAAATAGAGGAACAAGGGGCGAAAGGGAAAAACCAACAGCAAAACCTTCTATAAAACACCCCAGCTGAGCTGGGCCCAGGAACACGCTGGAGCAGGGGAGGAGCCCCTGGTCCCCGGCTGGCCGCAGCTCCGAAACCTTTTAGGTCTGATGGGAAAGGGGGTGACCTATGTACAGAGAGGGGGCTGGGGGTCACACGTGGTCCCCCACGAGGACCACGGGGGCGGTGGACAGGCTAGCTCTCTGCCGCCGCTGGGCCAGCTTGGACTCAGAGGGCGGGGACAGCTGCAGGCAGCGTGAGGTAGGTCTGATGACAAGGGGTGGGCCCTGCCCTGCGGCCTCTTCTTCAGCCGCGTCCTCCTCGCGCTGAGCCAGCTGCCGGTTCATGGCAATGGCCTCGGCCGCGAAGGACGTGAGGTCTTTGGCACAGCTGTTCCTGTGGGATGGGCAGGGACGATCAGCAAACACACGTCCTTCCCGTTTCCCTCCAGCAACCCAGGGGGCAGTGGGTGCCAGGATCCCAACCTAGTGAGGTGCACTGGCACAGGACATCCAGTGCGCAGGGTCCTCTCCCACACAAACAGCCTTTTCTGGTCTTCAAAAAAAATCTGAACATATAACCCCCCCAACCCCCCAAACCCTAGTTGGCCTCACCTCTGCAGGACCATGGGCGTTGGCAGGGTGTTCTCTGGGGCACACTGCAACAAGACAGCAGACTCGGGCTAGAAAGCAGACCTGGCCAAACAAGACCCGTCCCAAGGTCCCCTGCTGGCTCTTGTGTCCCCAAGGGCTAATGGGGGTCCAGCCAAGGGAAGCTCCAGGCCCACCCTCCATCACCTGACACTACCTGACACCAAGAGCACAGCTGGATGCCGACACCCCTCCCCATCCCAGGCTCTGAGCCTGACTGAGGGGTGGGGGAGGATGCAGGGGTCCACTGGGGGAGGTCAGTGGCTCCAAATAAACACCCCTGAGAGTTTCCAGCCCAAACCCAGCTCCAGCTCTCCACTGCCTTCTCAGCTCAGGTTCCTGGATGCTCCTGGAAGGGGTTTGGTGCTGCCCCTCGCCTATGGACCAAGGGACCCCAGCTTCCATCGGTAAGATCTGGCACCCTGGTGGTCTCACTCCCTTGGGGTATTGCTCAGCTCTGATGACCCCTGACCTGGAGAAAAGCCCGGCCCTTCCTAGATTGAAGGCCCATCCTAGGGTGGGAAAAGGGATGGGCCCTGGACTGCAAATGGCAGGTAGGAGTCTGCCTTGGCTGGGCTGGGTTCTGCTCCTGAGGCTCACTGCCCACCTGTCCCTTGGCTGACCCAGCTTGCTGCACTGGGGATGTCCTGTGGCTCTGACCTAGGGCCTAGCAGGCCAGGCTTCTCTGAGCAGTTGCTCCAGTGTGCCCTGCATGGCTGCTAGGGAGGCAGTGGGTTTTCAGATGACCCCCTTGGCCTAGGACAGCAGTGTAGCGCCAAGGGACAGGCCCACCCCTGCAGCTCAGGGTGGCCATGCTGAACCCTTTGGATTTCATACATCTGCTGTGACACTCCCGCATTCATCGGAGGCAGCTGGTGACCCTCCCCAGGCCGAGGCTCACCCCTTGCACCCAGGGGTGCTGCAGGACTTGGGCAGCGCTCAGCCTCTGCTTGGCATCACGGACAAGCAGCTTGGAGATGAGGTCTTTGGCGGCGAAGGAGATGTGGGCCCAGTCCTTGTCTGGGAACTCATACTTGCCCTCCTGGATGCTTTCAAACAGCATGTTCTAGGGGAGGGGAATGACGGTCAGTGCAGCCCACAGGGACACCTGTCACCCCAGTGGGCAAACCTGGGTGTCACAGACTGACGGCTCGACCAGGGTCCCCAGGCCCAACCACATGCAAGGGTGCTGGGCCAGCCACCTGGAATGCAGGCTGGGGGCTGGCGAGGGCCAAGGCCCTATTCCAGGGACAAGGTAGAGAGCTCTGGGGGCCAGGGCAAAGTGAGGGACAGATGTCTGGAGGTAGCTTGAACACTCTGCCCAGGTGCAGTTCAGGGAGCCTGGCCCTGGGGGACAACACGTCATGAAATAACGAATCTGACACCATAGACAGAGGGCCCCAACCACAGACCTGGCACCCTCAAATCCTCAGCTCTGACGTGTGTGCCTGTCTGCCCATGGGCTAGGGAACTCAGGATGTCCGGCACTACCCTGAAGACCCAGTCAGGGACAGAGGTCTAGGGCACAAGGGAAGGACCTGGTGGGGTAGGGCATACCTGACAGGCAGGGCAAGCCTCCCCACGGTCCCAGCCACAGTCGCTGCCACAGTGGCCCACGAATGGCGGGTAGCCGCTGAGCAGGATGTAGAGGATGACACCCAGGCTCCACAGGTCGCAGCGCTTGTCATAGATGCTGGCCTCCTCACTGAAGGCCTCCACCACCTCAGGAGCCATGTACTCAGCAGAGCCGCACTGCCAGGCCAAGGGGGTGAGGTCAGCACAGACCAGCCAATCAGATGCTGGTTCTGGAACCTGCCCCACCCAATCAGCAGGTGCCCAGAACCCGCCTTGCCCCACCTCTGTCCACCCGAAGCTCCGCCCCACCCATGGCCTGCCAATAGTTGTTGTTGTGGGCGCCCACCCCACCCAATCAGCAGGTGCCCAGAACCCGTCTGACACCCCCCCTTTCATCAGGTGAAGGGAACCCACCCCGCCCTTCGGCACCCCGCGCAGCCAATCAGCAGTTGTTGCTAAGCGGAAGCCTGGAAGCTTGGCTCCCGGGTTAGCAGGGACAGGAGCCTAGGAGCCCAGGCACCTCGAGGTTAAGCAAGCTCGCACACCAAGCCCTTCCCTGGGCCCCCATGGGGCGCCCCTGATTCTCACCGGGGTAAGCAGCTCTGGGGTGGAGATCGGGGAGCAGTCCCCATTGAGTTTGATGCCACTGCCCAGGTCAAAATCGCAGATCTTTACGGGGGAGACCTGGGGGATCACCAGAGGGCTGTGGGAGGGGTCCAACCCTGGCAAGCACAGAAGGACACTCCCAGGGGTGATCCCGCAGGATCCGGGTGGGGGCTTGCCTCACCTGATTGGGGTGCTCGCAGAGGATGTTCTCGGGCTTTAGGTCCCTGTGGGCGATGCCTGAGGGAAGTGGAGTAGGGGTTAGGGGTGGGGCATCTCTAGGAGTCCCAGGCAGGTGGCACCCCAAGACCCTGCAGGCTACAGGTACAGCCGGCCCCACCACCCACCTTTGTTGTGCAGGAAGTCCAAGGCGCTGGCCACATCCTGCACCACCACGCTGGCCTCCAGCTCGTTAAAGTGCCGCCGCTTATGGATGTGACTCAGAATGGAGCCTGGGGCAAGACCATCCCAAGGGAAGACACGGTCACCTCCAGGGTCCCTGCGCCAATGTCCAGCACCCATTTCCACCCCTGAAAGCCTCCTCCTGGTGTCCCTGAACCCCCATCCCACAAGGTCCTGGAAGCTGGAAATGTCTCCCAGCACCCCCACTCTCCAAGAGCCCCTACCTACCACCCCGCATCTTCTCAAACACCAGGTAGAAACGGTCCTCCTCCTCAAAGAACTCAATCAGCTCCAGAACATTCCTGGGGTGGGGACAGAAGAGGAGCTGAGGTTTCCTGAGGGCCCTACGCACCCACTGTCCAGCCTAGGAGGGGTGGCCCTCCCCATGCCCACCAGGACCTGTCTGCAGGCCTGCCACTGGGCCCACCCACACTGTCCAGCAGTGCCGTGTGAGCATCCTCCTGGGGTGATCTGGCACTCAGGCCCACTCATCCATGGAAAGATGGCTCAGGGCCTGAGACCGTGGTGAGAGCAGGTCACCTTACCTGTGTCCCTGGCACTGGTAGAGCATCTCCACCTCCCGGAACACCCTACTGCGAATGTGGCCTGGCTGCTTCTCGATGATCTGAAATAGGTGGGGACACACATACCATCTGGTCAGCAGGACAGGCGAGCCCCTGGCAGAAGCTTGCCCTGAACTCTGCCTGAAATTCCACCGTCAGAGATGAGACCCTTCAGCTCTGGAAAGTAGGCTCTCCACTGTGGCTGAGCTTGCTGGAGCTCAGGACGGCCTTGTCAGCACAGGCAGGAGGCACCAGGAGTTACTGTGCCACCTCAGCCAGCAGCACCAGGGGAGGAAGCCCAAGCGGGCAGCTCTCCACCACAAGCCCTGCAGGTCTGAGGCCTACCTGGGGCTGGGGCCTCTGCAGGGTACCTTACAGGGGGGTGGGGTCACTAGGGCGAGTTGGCCAGCCAGTTCTTTGCTCCCAGACGGCTGGTTCCCACATGACCCGTGGAATTAGGAAGGCAGGCCTCTGGCACCTGGCTGCCAGCCCAGCCAGTTCCACTTGCCATGCGGCTGCACAAGTCCTGCCTCCCTGGCTTTGTGCCAGACTGAGCAGATGGCCCCACCAGCCCCATGAGCCTGCATCTTTCAGGCCAGCCCTGGTCAGCCTCCTAGCCACTAGTTGGCTAGGACCCAGGACCCAGGACCCAGGACCCCAGAGTCTTGGGAAGTCAGCCCATACTCTGTAGCCTATGCCTGCTCCTCCCAGTATCTCAAGGATGGAGAGCTCTGCCCCTCCAGGTGCCCTAGCCACATCCGCTCCCAGAGAAATGGGCTCAGAGGTGCTTGCTAGTGACCCCAGCCCCGGCTGGGGCTCTCTCCTCAGGTCAGAAGCCCAGGCTGATCTCACTGGTGACCTCACATGCCCAGGGCTGCCTCCCACTATAGCCGCCTAGATGAGGGAGGAACTGAAGTGCATCAACTGCTAGCACACTGTCCCACATGTCTAGTGACAGACACACCTGTCCCCACAAGAGGCCTCGTGAGACATCACTGTCACCCAATCCACTGCTGAGTGCCAAGTCCAGAGGGTACTCCCCAGGTTCCAGATTAAGCTGACCCTCATCCTGTCCCTCCCACTTCACGAGGAGCCTGCTGTCCCTCCTGGCAGGGATTCCTCGCGTTGTGTGCACAGAATGGCACATTCCCCAAACTGCCCCTGGGCAATCTGGCTGTGCTGCCCCACCCAGCCTGTGCTCAGGACACCTTCTCCTGCCACTACTGGATTTCAACACAGCCTTGACACCATCACCAGGAAGCCCCCTGGGCTCCCCAAACCCTCTGGGTCATGGCAAGGCACTGGGGAGGAGGTCAGGAGCCAGCCAGAGGCCACACAGTGTGACTCGGGCTGCCTACCCTTTCCAAGCCTCAGCTCCCTATCCGTCAAACAAGGACAGGAAGGCTGCCCTGTACAGCGACTAGGCGGAGGCTGCTCAGACAGGCCTGCCATGCAGGTCTGACTCCCCCTGCTCACCCGCCCAGCCCAAGGGCTCCTGGGGGCAGGGACCATTTCTGTGGCTCTCATGCCATGCCAGTAGCCTCCTTTAACTTCTGCCAGACAAGGCTCCTACCGCCCTACTCAAATGGGCCACCTCTCTTCCTCCTCCTGTGAGCCTCAGATGCGGGCACCATTGGCAGGGCCTGGATGTCTACCAGGGCCTACAGGCTTCTAGCCAGCCCCACTTGCCAGGGAGCACCTGGCCCTCCTTCCTGGGCAGAGCGCCCTGCTGTGACCTCACCCAGCCAGGAGCCGGATGTAGGGTCACGAGGAAAGCCTGAATGTTTCTCAGAACACAGGGTCTGACCAGCCAGCCTTGCCAGGCCCCACGGCTATGCCAGGACCTCATCTGGACTCTGCTTCCAGACCTCGTGGACATACCCAGGGCTCAAAAGGCCACATGACTTGGGGGAGGTGGGTACACAGGAAGCTCTCATGGACCTGCACTGGGTTTCCCCAAATGCAGAGCTCCCCTCGCTGGGCCCAGACACTACACCATTGCCTTTTGGTCCTTGTAACCAATCTGCTAAGTGCTTGTCATACCCAGGGATGCTGCGGGGCGGGGGCGGGGGAGTGTGAGGGATGCAGCAGGCCAGCGTGACCTCTGGGAAAGCCTCCAGCTCTTGGCAGCAACTCTAGCACCAGGGTCCTAGTACCTGGGTGTCGGGGAGGAAGCGGCCAGCCCTCACTATCACTTCCCATGGGTTGTGGGGGCTGACCTAGATTCCCAGGGGTGGCCTGAGTTGCCAGGCCCCGGGCCATGTTTAGACACTGGTCTTCCTCAGGCTGTCGCTGGAGCTGGAAGCCCCCACCCCCTGGCCATCGAGTGCCAGCGCGGGGGTGGGGGTGGGGAGCGGCTCACCTTGACGGCATACTCCTGGTTGGTGATGAGGTTGACACAGGTCTGCACGCGGGCATGGGCCCCTTCCCCAAGCACATCCTCCTGCAGCTGGTAGACATCTGGGGAGCGGCAGGGAGGGGTGAGGACGGCTGCCTGATGCGGCTCCCCCAGCTCCCCGGCGCCCGGGCCACTGCCTCGCTCACCTTCGAACCTGCCTGAGAAGCTGTCGGTGGCGCGGCACCGCTTCTTCTTCTTGCCTCTCCTCTTGGCATCTGGGATGTCGATGGGCTGGCTTGTGGGCATGTCTGTACCGGGAAGCCCACGGGATCAGAAGGGTGCTGCCTAACCCACCTTCCACAGGGTAGCCCTCGCCCACTGCCACAGGGGTGACTCTGGGTGTCAAGCCCTCCCCGCTTGGCCCTTACCAGGGCGAGCCTCACACTGCGGGCTGAAGTCTGAGTCCGCGTGGGGGGCTGGGTCTAGGGAGAAGGCCAGCTCGAAAGGATTTTGCCCCTGTAGAGGACAGGAGAGAAGAAAGCGCTCAGGCCTGGGCCACAACAGCCCCCGATACGTGGAACCACTGACCCAAATGTCAACAGTGCAAGGGCAAGAGCCCCTCGGTACCCAGGACAGAAAAACTCTAGTCACATCCCTACTCACACTAGAAGTGAATACACTGCAGCTGGGCAGATGGCATGAGCCAGGGACCCCAGCTTCCTGGACTGACCTCCTCTCTCCCTCCCCACTCGGTGTATGGGTTTCAATGTACTCGGTACCCAGGGCCCTGGTAGGGCACATGACCATGGGATGCAGTTTCTCAAGGGTCCATGTGATCACCTAACTCAGAAAGTCTCCCCAGGAGACACTGGGTGACATCTGGGGACACTCATGGCTGTCATTACTGGAGGAGCGCCTATCATGGAGCTGGTAGAGGCCAGGTTGGGACTGAACACTCCACAGTGCCCAGGAACCCACCCCAGAAAATGATCCAGACCCAAGGTCCATGTGCACATGTGGAAAAGCCTTGTCTTTGTCTGACCATGAGGAACCTGGCCTTCTACCCCCCAGTCCAGGGCTGACTCACAGATGGACCCAAGCCCTGTCCCATGTCTTAGTCTGCTCATCCCCAGAATGGGGACAGCCTCCCCAGACATGTGACTTCAGGGCTGAACTTAGGGACAGGGCTGTGGGGATCAAAAGCAGCCAGGAAGTGGTAGGGCGGGAGAGCCCAGGCTGGATTCCCAGCTTGCTTTCCCATGACCCTGGGGGTTGCATCAGAATAGATGAGCCCTACTGGGGTGACCCTGGGCATGAATCTTGGCCTCTGAGGAATAAGGGCATTTCTGATCCTTCTGCCCCGACACGGATCTTGCACCACACAACACCTAGGCGTGTGCGCCGTGGCTGCCTGGAACACCCTCCCACAGCCGCTCTGCCCATCCAAACAATTCTTGTCTTGTGAGCACCATCGACCCACCTAGGGGAACACAGTATGCAGCTGCTGGGGGGCCAGACTCCCGCTGGATTGCTCCTGGATCCAGGGGCTTATAAGTGAGGTACTTGTAGGCATGACTGTGCAAGGCCCTGGCTAGCTCACAGTCTGCACTGTCCAGGTCAGTCCAACAACCCTGGAAGGAGCCCCTTTAGGCCCTGCTACCAGCTAAGAAACCCACCCCTTTGGGGAGGAGCCAGTGGAGGCCAGGATTCAAATTCAGCCTGGCACTTAGATAAGAGACAGAACAAGGACAGGAGAAAGGATCTGAGACCCTAACTAGGGAAGATGGATACCACAGAGGCCTCTTCTTGGTTCCCAGTCAGAAGAGTGTTGGAATAAATATGTCTGCACAGAATGGATGGTCCAGTCTAGACTGAGATCCCCTGTGTGAGAGGGCAGGCCTTGCAAGCTGGGAAGTCTGAGGACCTGCCAGGTTCCCTTGTAAACCACCTCATTCAGTCCCCGCCCCCTTGAGAACAGGAGGCATGGGCCAGGACATGGGGGCCTGAAGATGCTGTGGGGGCTGAGCAGTGCCAGCATTGGTGCTAGGAGACCTGGGTCAAGCACTGCCTCTTTCTGGCCCTTGAGACCACTGGGCAGGGCTCTGACAGGAGGGTTACCTGGTAGAGAAATTACTCCAGGAGATCCCCAAGGACCTTGTAGCAGAAAAGGCAACCAGAGGCCAGGAAGCCGCCTGGCACAGAGAGGCGGTAGGTGGGAACGAAAAGCCCTCCCTGCCTCCCAGCCCATCCTGCCCTGGCAGACAGCTTGCTAGGCTGGCACAGAGGAAGGGTGCATCCCGCCAGCCCCACAGGGAGGTAGGCATGTGCATCCAGCACTCAGCATTCTTACAAGGCTCCTGCACAGAGGCACCTGGGGCTCAGGGCAGCCACCACACAAGGGGGCAACTAGAACAAAAGGTGGACCTGAGTCTCCAGGTCAAAGGAGTCGTGGCACCTGCCATTTGACCTCAGCTAAGTTACATCACCCTTGGGGCTGTCATGGTAAGACAGGAGGGACAGCGGCCCCCAACTCTCAGAACCTCCTAAGGGTGAAAAGACCCAAAGAGCCACAGGACCAAGTCTAAGCCTCTGGCCTTCTCTGATCACTGTCCCCATGTGCTTGTCACAGACTCCAACTCAGGAAGGCTAAGACGGATGGGTGGCCAGAGCCACAGTGGTGAGGGGACAGGTCTGCTGGGACCAGGACAGAGGTACAGACACCCATGTGCAGGGGACTCTGGCACAATCTCAGATACGCCACATTTGCACTTAAAATGAAGAAAACTAGGCCGGGGATGTGGCTCAGTGCTCACTTAGCACACCAAGACCCTCAGTTCAACCCCAACTCCCTCCCAAAAAAGTAAAATCACCAGAAGAGTCCTGGAAGATGTGCCTCCCTGCTGTGTGGCAAGGGGTGAGGGTTACAGGAGATGTAGGGGGGCTATAGAAGGAGACTCCTCCAATGAAGGGCCCCCTAGTCCCTTGGGGGGCTGCTCATGATCAGGAATGTTAAGCACCCTGGGGGCTCCTACAGTCCTAATTCCTAGCAGGGCTGCCTGACAGTCCTGGCAGTATGGGTCTGGCTAGGGGCCTCCCGTCAGCAGGCCTTGGCAGGAGGCAGCTGGAACCATCCAGAAAGCTCAGGTTTGCTATGGTTGCCTCACTGGCCCCTTATGCTGACCCTGTTTTGACTTATACCCAGCCCCAGGAGGGGAATGACCACTGCAGGTGACATCTCAGATCCACCCCTCTACTGCCCAGTCCTAGACACTCCCAACAGGCCGTGCCCATGGCTGCCCTAGAGGGAAACAAGGATGACAGGCATGTGGGGCAGGGGTGGGGCAGCTGGCCAGGGACACTGGCTGGACTGGGAATTCTTCCCCAGGCTCTGCATGCTCCTCCCACACTGGTGTGGGTGCCTGTGTACCCACACCACACAAACGTTCTGCCTTCTCTACCGGGCAACAGGTCCCTGCCCAAGGAAGCCCAGGGAAGCCATTACATAACCCGGCCTGCCGGGTGGGGCAGGCAAGCTGACATCACTGCGTCCCCTGGGCCAGGCCCCACAGGGGCCCCTGCCCAGCACCTGCCCTCCTCACCACCCCCAGATTCGCTCATCTGAGACCAGGACTCAGCAGCCACAGCCGCAGCCACCACTGGGCCTCTGCTGAAACTTCCCGCTCCAACAGGAAATAGTGCTTGGGTCTGGGGTGTCTGGGAGGGGTGTCCAATCCACTCCCCCATTTCACAGGCCACCTAGGGGTTGACTCCAGAGGCAATGACCTGGCCAGGAATTCCTGGAGGAAGATTTCCAACAGCTAAACAGAGGTGGAGACCAGACTGGTTTGCTGACCCCTTCCGATCAACACACAACCAGCTGGGGCTTGCAGAGGGCACCAGCCTAGCCAGGGATTCTAGGAGGAGGGACCACACGCGAGTTAGAGCACTGGGCTGTGGCTTGCTGACCCCACCACCACCAGCACACACCTGGCTGGGGTTTGCGAGGGCCACAGAACCATCAGGCAGGGGGCTCCAAGCCCTTCCTGGGGTTCCTGGAAGAGACCCCCCCGCGAGCCGCGGCAGGGGACAAGGCTTGGGCCTGCTGACCACCCAGTACAGCGCACACCCGTTTGGGGCCCCGCACGAGCCTCCGGGGTGAGCTCTATCCCCACTGGCCACTCCGGTGGTCCAGCGGCAGCGCCCCCAAACCGACCCGGCCCTCACCTTGAACGAACGGTGGAAGCCCTGAAGTTCGGCTGTTTTCTTCTGCACCATCTTCCGTCCGGGCCCCGCCAGCGGGGGAGGGGACACAGGGCCCGGGGGGCGGCCCGTGGGCGGGGGGCGGCCGGGGAGGGGACCCTGCGGGCGGAGCAGACAAAGGGAGGGCGGTGAGCGGTGGCGGCCGGCCCGCAGGGAGCGCGGCCCGGTGGAGGCGGCCGGGGCTCCGTGGGGCCCGTTCCTCGCGCCCGGGTTGAGGTCCTCGGGGCTGCGCTCACCGGGGTCGGGCTCGGGCCGGGGTCGCAGTGCCGCCGACGCCCGACGTCGAACAACCCGGACCCCGCTCCGCGGACCGCGCGGGGAACAGCGCCGCCACCGCCGCCACCGCGGACTCCTCCGCCTGGGCCACCGCCGCCGAGAGGAGCCGGGCGCGCCGCCGCCGCAGGCGCTTTTATAGGCCCTGCCCGGCCTGGCCCCGCCCCCAAACAGGCCCCGCCCAGGACACGCCCCTGAGTGCAGTGAGGTGGAGCGTGGAGCAGCCGCCGAGTGCGGCTGCGCGCTCCAGGCGCTGGCGTCCCCTCGCGGGTTTGCGTGCGCCTGCGCAGTCCGCGAACGGTACTCTCTGGGCAGAGGGTGTGTGCTGGCGCGGAATCCAGGCAGTCTTCTGGAGGCGCCAGCTTGCGTGGCCCTGGCTTACGCTGCTTGGAGTTTGGGGTCCGGCGAACGCTGTCACTGAGCCGGGTCCTTCCCGGGTCCCGCACGGTTGCTTCCCGTGCGGGGCAACACCCCTAACCTTAGTCCTGGCCTAGGATACCGAGGCCTTGGAGCGATGTCCTTGCTGTACCACGAGCTGTGACTTTCTCTTTCAGTTCCCCGAGGCTCCGAAGCTGGTCCCCTTGCACAGTCCCACCAGCATTCGCGAGGTCCAGACCCTCCCTTCTCCTAGAGCTGGAGGACTGGTCACCATCAGCACTACATCCTACCCCGGGCCGTTCCTCAGTCCTGGAGCAGCACGTCAGGGAGGCTGGGAAGAGGCTGCTGGGGTGCGGGAGGCCCGACAGGAGTGAAACCGAGCCAGACTTGGGTAGAACCGGCCCCTGCCCCTGCCCCTTGCCATCTGCAGCAGCACAGCACCCTCCTGAGGCCCTGCCTTAGGCTCTGAGGGGCTTGGCCAGCTGGGAACCCGTGGTCCCTCCCCTCCAGACCCAGCTTGTCCTTCCAGAAGCCTCCACCACCTGTCTCTGCTGTTCCGAACCTTGCCCTGAGCTTGGAGAGGCTGGCGCCCCTTGACCTGAAGCTGCATAGGCTCCTTCCCTTCTGGGCAGCTTCCGTCCGCTTGCTGCCCTGAGGCCACAGCTGAAGCCACAGGGGCACTGGGAGGAGCCTGCAGGACGCTCCCCGTGGGTTTTCCACAATGTTGGCAAAAGGAGGGTGGGCAACCGAGAGCCCTGGGCCCGTCCCTCCTGGCCTGCTGTGTGAGTGTGTGTGTGTATGTGTGTGTGTGTGTGTGTGTGTGTGTGAGCCCCGCGCCTCCTGGCCTGCTGTGTGTGTGTGTGTGAGCCCCGTCCCTCCTAGCCTCCTCCTTCTGTGTGTGTGTGTGTGTGTGTGTGTGTGTGAGCCCCATCCCTCCTGGCCTGCTGTGTGTGTGTGTCTGTGTGTGTGTGTGAGCCCCGTGCCTCCTAGCCTGCTGTGTGTGTGTGTGTGTGTGTGTGAGCCCCGTCCCTCCTGGCCTGTTCCTGCTGTGTGTGTGTGTGTGTGTGTGTGTGTGTGTGTGTGTGTGTGAGCCCCATCCCTCCTGGCCTGCTGTGTGTGTGTGTGTGTGTGTGTGTGAGCCCCGTCCCTCCTAGCCTGCTCCTGCTGTGTGTGTGTGTGTGTGTGTGTGTGTGAGAGAGAGCCCCGTCCCTCCTGGCCTGTTCCTGCTGTGTGTGTGTGTGTGTGTGTGTGTGTGTGAATGTGAGAGCCCCGTCCCTCCTGGCCTACTGTGTGTGTGTGTGTGTGTGTGTGTGAGAGAGAGAGAGCCCCATCCCTCCTAGCCTGCTCCTGCTGTGTGTGTGTGTTTGTGTGTGTGTGTGTGAGAGCCCCATCCCTCCCATCCCTCCTGGCCTGCTGTGTGTGTGTGTGTGTGTGTGTGTGTGTGTGAGAGAGAGAGAGAGAGAGAGAGCCACATCCCTCCTAGCCTCCTCCTGCTGTGTGTGTGTGTGTGTGTGTGTGTGAGAGAGACCCGTCCCTCCTGGCCTGCTGTGTGTGTGTGTGTGTGTGTGTGTGTGAGAGAGAGCCCCGTCCCTCCTGGCCTGTTCCTGCTGTGTGTGTGTGTGTGTGTGTGTGTGTGAATGTGAGAGCCCCGTCCCTCCTGGCCTACTGTGTGTGTGTGTGTGTGTGTGTGTGTGAGAGAGAGAGAGCCCCATCCCTCCTAGCCTGCTCCTGCTGTGTGTGTGTGTGTGTGTGTGTGTGTGAATGTGAGAGCCCCGTCCCTCCTGGCCTACTGTGTGTGTGTGTGTGTGTGTGTGTGAGAGAGAGAGAGCCCCATCCCTCCTAGCCTGCTCCTGCTGTGTGTGTGTGTTTGTGTGTGTGTGTGTGAGAGCCCCATCCCTCCCATCCCTCCTGGCCTGCTGTGTGTGTGTGTGTGTGTGTGTGTGTGTGTGTGTGAGAGAGAGAGAGAGAGAGAGCCACATCCCTCCTAGCCTCCTCCTGCTGTGTGTGTGTGTGTGTGTGTGTGAGAGAGACCCGTCCCTCCTGGCCTGCTGTGTGTGTGTGTGTGTGTGTGTGTGTGTGAGAGAGAGCCCCGTCCCTCCTGGCCTGCTATGTGTGTGTGTGTGTGTGTGTGTGTGTGTGAGCCCCGACCCTCCTAGCCTGCTCCTGCTGTGTGTGTGTGTTTGTGTGTGTGTGTGAGAGAGCCCCGTCCCTCCTGGCCTGTTCCTGCTGTGTGTGTGTGTGTGTGTGTGAATGTGAGAGCACCGTCCCTCCTGGCCTACTGTGTGTGTGTGTGTGTGTGAGCCCCGACCCTCCTAGCCTGCTCCTGCTGTGTGTGTGTGTGTGTGCCCTGTCCCTCCTGGCCTGTTCCTGCTGTGTGTGTGTGTGTGTGTGTGTGTGTGAGCCCCGACCCTCCTAGCCTGCTCCTGCTGTGTGTGTGTGTTTGTGTGTGTGTGTGAGAGAGCCCCGTCCCTCCTGGCCTGTTCCTGCTGTGTGTGTGTGTGTGTGTGTGAATGTGAGAGCACCGTCCCTCCTGGCCTACTGTGTGTGTGTGTGTGTGTGAGCCCCGACCCTCCTAGCCTGCTCCTGCTGTGTGTGTGTGTTTGTGTGTGTGTGTGAGAGAGCCCCGTCCCTCCTGGCCTGTTCCTGCTGTGTGTGTGTGTGTGTGTGTGTGTGTGTGTGTGTGTGTGTGAATGTGAGAGCACCGTCCCTCCTGGCCTACTGTGTGTGTGTGTGTGTGTGAGCCCCGACCCTCCTAGCCTGCTCCTGCTGTGTGTGTGTGTTTGTGTGTGTGTGTGAGAGAGCCCCGTCCCTCCTGGCCTGTTCCTGCTGTGTGTGTGTGTGTGTGTGTGTGTGTGTGTGAATGTGAGAGCCCCGTCCCTCCTGGCCTGCTGTGTGTGTGTGTGTGTGTGTGTGTGTGAGCCCCGACCCTCCTAGCCTGCTCCTGCTGTGTGTGTGTGTTTGTGTGTGTGTGTGAGAGAGCCCCGTCCCTCCTGGCCTCCTCCTGCTGTGTGTGTGTGTGTGTGTGTGTGTGAGAGAGAGAGCCCCGTCTCTCCTGGCCTGCTGTGTGTGTGTGTGTGAGAGCCCCGTCCCTCCTGGCCTGCTGTGTGTGTGTGTGTGTGTGTGTGTGTGTGAGAGAGAGAGAGAGAGCCCCGTCCCTCCTAGCCTCCTCCTGCTGTGTGTGTGTGTGTGTGTGTGTGTGTGTGAGAGAGAGAGCCCCGTCCCTCCTGGCCTGCTGTGTGTGTGTGTGTGTGTGTGTGTGAGAGAGAGAGAGAGAGAGAGCCCCGTCCCTCCTAGCCTCCTCCTGCTGTGTGTGTGTGTGTGTGAGAGAGAGCCCCGTCCCTCCTGGCCTGCTGTGTGTGTGTGTGCAGACGCACACTGGCTCCTGGTGTGTGCAGGGCTGCTCACGCTCCGCGTCCAGCAGAGACCTCACCCTCGATCGCCCCACATCCTCCTTGCCTGGCGCCCGCCCACCCTGGATCCAGGTCAGGGCTTCTCTGTGACTGGGGACAGGCTTTGCTTTCACGACTGTGCCGCTGTGTGTAGACAGGTACGTGGGCCCGGTGCCTTCCAGTGTCAGTTCCACACGAGCCTTGATCTGTCCCCCGCATGGCCAGGGCCCCAACACAGGGCTGGTGGCAGTGGGTGAGTTTGTGCAGGCACGCGCACGTGTGCGCAAGCACCTGGGGGTTGTGCAGGTGTGTGGGCTGGCCGGCCGGCTGGCGCTGTAAGGAAATTGGGTGCGTCAGAGGACCCCGAGTCGGGGACGGGCTGGAGTCTGCACGTCTCCCACACACCACCAATGGTGGGAGGAGGGGACAGGCCTCACAGGAGGCCACTCCCCATGAATGTCTGTCCCTCACCTGGTATGGCTGTGGCCCAGTCCAGGGGTGTATGGGCTCTCAAAGGCTCAAGTAACGAGGGACCACAAGCTGGTGGTTTAAACAGTACATATTTATTCTGCTCTGCTCTGAAGCCCAGAAGTCTGAGATCTGGGGGTGCGCAGGGCTGTGCTCCCTCCAGAGACCCTGGGGAGGGCCCTTCCTGCCTCCCCCAGCCCCGGGAACTCGGGCAACTTGTGTCCATACCTCTCCAGCCTCTGCCTCCGTGTGGCCATCTCTAAGGACGCGTTCACTGCATCAGCATGCCACCAGCCACATCGAATCAGGTCCTCGGAGCTTCATCTGTACTAATTATCTCTGCAAAGACCCCGTTTCCAAGCGAAGACCCCCTCACAGGAACGGGATGCAGGATGCCCGCAGATCTTGCCAAAGACACAACTCAGTCCAGGGTAGCGAGTGGAAGCATTTCCTGGGTTGTGACTGTGATGTATGTTCCTTGTTGGGGGTTAGCTGTACCCACCCTTAAGTGGGACCCACGCGGCTTACCCCTCATGCCAGCCACAAGGGAGCAGCCCTGAACGAGGCCTTGACCAGCACCTTGGCTCTAGTCCAGCCATGCTCAGCTGTTGGCCTACTTTGGAAGCCTGAGTGGACGGGGCCTGTCCTCCAAGCCAGAGGCTGGCTGTAGTGCCTCTACCCTCACAGCTCAGCAGGTGGGAACCTTTAGGAATCTCACTCTGCAGGTGGAAAAATGCAGGAAATTCAGAGATGGGAAGATGTCCCCTGGCCCTGGGTTCCTTCGACCCAGGGTCCCCCTTGGCACTGTAGGCTGGGTGGCTCTCTGGTGTCCTGGGCACTGCAGGGTACTAAGCAACATCCCTTGCCCTCCACTCCAGATCAGGACACCCCTGTTGTGACAACTGCACATGTGCCCAGGCATCCTGTAAGCTGCAGGGTCACCCAGCTGAGAACCCTGCTTCCACCCTCTGGGTGAGAGTTCTGCCTGAGGAACAGGGGCCATGAGGGTGGCCTGTGGGGTGTGGGTGCTGGGAGGGCCTGGTGCACGTGTGGCTCCCTGTGTGTCCCAAGGCACAGTCTCCCATGGTGCAGGCTAGACCACCCCGGGACAAGCCTGTGTTTTCAACACATCCCCTGGAGGGCAGGCTAGAGACCCCTACAGACTGGCTCAAGCCCTTCAGTCCAACACCTGCCATGGGGATCCTGGCCAGAATGAGGCCGCCCTCCGACAGGCACCCGGGCCCTGACCAGGCCTCATCTGTACCTGGGTGGGGACAGGCAGCAAAAACAGGAAGGGGCAGCCTCCTGGCCTGCCTGCTGCTGCTCAGCCCTGCCCTGCCCTGCCCTGCCTGGGGCTGGCCACCAGCCCAGCCAGCCATGTCTCTTCCCTGCAGATACCCCATTTCCAAGCCAAGCACCCAGAGGTACTGAGTGGCCAGGAGCCTCCTGAGTGATGGAGGCCAGGCCAGCAGAAGGGCTGCTGGCTCTGCCTCAGCCCCAAGGGTCTTGCAGGACTCTGACAGGACAACCCCTGCCTGCCCAGGGAGACCTGGCTCCCGGCAGGAGGCAGGAGGCTGGGCTCGGCTTCTGGACTTCCGTTTCCTCCATCTTCCCGAGCGCGGCTGGGCTGGGCCATGGAGGTGCCCGGGGCAGGTCCACCTACAGCAGAGTACAGGACACAGGATAGGCAGGCTGCCATGGCAGGGCCCAGGAAGGGGCACCCACCACAACTCCAGGGGAGACGGACAGCCCTGGTGGGTCTTAGTCCTGTCCTGGGGTACTGCCAGCTGGAGGCTGCAGAGCAGAAGGTCCTGGGAGGTGTTGGCCCCAAATATGAGAGCAAACAGGAAGCAAGGCGGGGCCACAGGCTCAGGGGCCAGCGTCCTGCATCAGCTGGCAGGACTCCCCGGCTGCCTCCCGCTCCTGTACTTCCTGTGGGCCTCCCCTCCCTTCCTCTCCCTGCCGCGGTGGAAGCCCCTCCAGCCCCAGCCTCAGCATTCGCACAGCCACACCTGAAGCCATCTCCAGGGACAAGAACAGAGCCTCCTGCCCCTCAGGGGCACCTCTGCACCATCCCACATGCCCGGCCCAGGGGTGGTGACCCAGAACCACTTCCAGAGTGCCCAGGACTGGCGGGGAGGGCTGTTTCTTCTCCTTTCCTCTCACCCCTGGCAGCCTCCCTCCCTAGCCTCGGCTTTGCCTTCTGTGCGAAGTCTCTACAGGCCCGAGCCCTGCCCCTGTGCCACCCTGTGCAAACCACAGGGACTCCTTGAGGGCAGGGCTGAGGCTGGGCCGAGAGCGCATGTGTGTCCCCCAGCCTCCACCTTATGCTGTGCCCTGGCAGTCCAGCTCCTCCCCACCTGGGCGCCACCTGAGGTAAGTGAGAAGCGACTTTGCAGGGCCTTGACCCCATCCCATTTTAGGGTGCTCTGGGGGCAGGGCAGGCCCAGGGAGCCAGGGTGGTGGGAGGGCTTGGAGGCCAGTCATGCCAGGGCCACGTGGATGGGCTCCAGGACACGACTCTGCTTTTGCTCTCCTTATGTCCCTTATGCCGTCTCCCTCACTGGTCATCACACCAGACAACCCCCCTTCCCATGAGCAACCCCAGCCAGCCTGGCCTGGCCCTCACTCTAGCTGGCCTGCCAGGTGCCCCATGACCAAGGGTCCCTGCGCCCTGGCAGAGTGGCCTGGGTTCCACAAAATGCCCAGGAATGAGTCCCATATCCTGTGGGTCAACCTCAGGGTGTCCAGGGTTCCCATGCCACCTGCCATCCTCTCAGTCCCTTGCCCATGCTCCACAGCCAGGAGGGGAACCCCGCATAGCCTCTGGGCAGCAGAGGATGGCGATGCCCAAGTTAATCTGAATTTCAGATGAATAAATTTCCCGTAGACAGCCAAGCATCGGTAAGCCCGGGCGTCAGTACACCAGGTGATGACTGTTCCTGGCTGATCTGAAATCCACCTGGAATTCACTCTGTGCTTTGTCTGGCAGTCCTACTAGGGGGTGTTGGAAAGACCCTTCCCCTTCTGCAACGTAAAAACCATTTGGTGTGTCCCTGAGGGCAGGCGCCCACAGACAGGCGCTGAGCCTGTGCCAAGCAGTCAAAGCAGGTGGGGCAGGCCTGTGCCCACAAGTAAGTGGGCATCACGTGCAGGCCTGGTGCTGGTGTTTCCTTCCTGGGTTCTTGGATCCTGATTTGTACACATGAGGCCTGGACCTGGAGGTAATTTAAGCACAGGCAAGATTTTACTGGGGGGTGGGTCGAGGCAGTTCTGCTGGTGTCAGAAGAGAGACAGCACTAGGGGGACAGAGACCCAGGCTGACTCAGTGGAGGATGGAGGGAAGAATTTTCATGGTACCGGGGGGTGTGCAGGAGCTCGGTCTCCATGCCCCACACACAGAGGTAGGACTCCAGTTGCCTGTGCCCTTCATCAGGCTTCAAGTGTGACAAGTCCCGTGTGATCCAGGGGACACAACCTCTTAAGTCTCCACCAGGGTGGGCACTGCACTTGCTGAGGTGGGGAGCATGTGCATTGCTTTGGTGAGGATTCCATGCACACATTGGCCCTCACCTGGAGTTGCCCTTCTCCTCTGGACCCTCGAATGTTATTATTTTCAGAATGGGGCAGACCCGGTTCTGCTGAGCACACAGCCTCAGAAGGCTGAGCTGACTTCTCCGCCTCCCATCTCCTGGAGTGTCATCTCACTTCCATAACCTAAGACTGGTGCCCCTTTGCAGGCCTCGCCTTCTAGTGTGGCTGTTAGCCGGTAAGAGACAGAACCAGCCTGGCTGTCCTCTTGACCCTAGGGGTCTGTTTTCCACGGATATCTGCCTGTACTGCTGGGACTGTGCAGTATCCTCACAAGACTGGGCCGTGCCTTTCAGGGGGTGGCTAGCTTCCCTCTTGCCCTGCTCCAAGCTGGCCAGCAAGACTCAGGGGAGGCAGTACTGCCTTCAGGCATCAAGCGGCTGTGGGAGAGCCCGGGTGGCTCTAGAGATCACAGTTAGCAGCTGGGAGGCTGGATTTCCGGAGGCGAACCAGGGTCTCCAGGCTCCGCACTCAGGTTGGTCTGCTCCCCGACCCCAGGGATGGGAGCCACAGCCCCAAGGAGGGTCCTCAGTCAAGCGAGGAGCATGGCAGGGCCATCACAGACCTCCCGCTGAGCTGGCATTCCTGGCCATGGGGCCATCTGATGCAAGTGGCTGTAAGTGTCCCTTCCTGCTGACTGACTCAGGGCATGCTCGATTCTAGTGGCTCAGCAGTGCTGGGGATGGAGCCAGGGCCTGTGTCCTGTACTGGGGGTGGGGAGCTGGGCCGCTGGGCCTGCCCTGCGGTGGGTGTCTGGGCAGTCCTGGGGCCTGTCCTTCTATGACCTGGACAGCATCACATGTCCAGACTCTCTGGGGGTCGGTCACTGCATAGACTCCAAAGGAGGCCCAGGGGCAGGGCCTTGTAGCTGGGCAGGGCTGGCCCAGCAAATGGGCAAAGGCCACCACCCTGCCCCAGTAACTGAGGACCAGCCACCTGGCTTGTCCGCTGGTGTCTTCCTGCCACATCCTCCGAGTTATTAGCCACTGATGAGACCCCATAGGACCTGCGTGGCTCTCAGGGAGAGCAGGAAAGGCCTGGCCACCTGGTCCCTGGGACCAGCGGCATCACATCCTACAGCCTACTTTGGAGGGGGTGCTTTCAGGGTACCTGTGCAGATCCTGGGAGAGGACAGGCACTTTCCAGGGCAGAAGAGACTCTACAGGTGGGATCAGTGAAGGGCCCTGAGCTGGGGTCACCCAGGTCACCCCAGGGTCCTCATGAGAAGAGGCAGCAGGGCCAGAGTCGGGGAGACTGGAGAGGCTGCGCTGCTGGCTGTGGAGCTGCAGGAGGGGGCTGGAGCCAAGGGTTGTGGAGGGTGGGGGCTTAGAGCTGGAGGACGGCAGAAGACTCCTCTGGACCTCAGGAGTTCTGGGAGGCCCCAGGCCTGTGAGGTGACCATCTGGGGCCCCTCAAGGTCCTGAATTTGTGGTGATTTGTTGCAGCAGCCATAGGAGACGCATCCAGGCGGAACACGGTGGCATTCACCATTTCCATCTTGTAGAGGTGGGAAGCAAGGCAGGTCCAGCCAGAGCAGGGGACAGGGCGGTGCGCAGAGACCAGGCGCTGCATGGGCTGCGGTGTGAGGATGGGCCGGGCTCAGGCTCAGGCTGCCCTCGCCCTTCGTGCGTGGATCTGCTGCGCTGCCCAACCCTCTCGCGACCTTCCGCCGGGCGTGTGACCAGCGCTTTCCGAACCAGCAAGGCTACCGGCCATCCGCCTGCCCCGTCTGCCGGGTCTCCGAGGTGACACACCCTTCTCCACGCTGTGCCCGTGCCTTCCGGGAGGACGGTTTGTGGGGTGCACCTCGCTGTCCGCCCCAGGGTGACTGGCAGCGGGAGATGCGGACACCCGGGAACCGCCTGAGAGCCTGGGCGGTCGCGCGCATGCGCGTTGGCTAGAAGGCGAGGCCAGGTCTTCGGGGGCGGGGGAGTGGTTGCTAAAGCAACGCGTTTGCGTCAGCTCACCGGCGGGTCGCCCGGACTCCGAGGCGTGAGAGACGGTGCCTGGGCGCTAGGCCAATAGGATTCCAGGGACCTAGCGAGAAGGGCGTGACTAACGCCCACAGTGTAGCCAATGAGACGGTCGTTGTCTGGCAGGAGAGGAGGCCCGGGACGCTCTTAAAGGGACCGTGACCATCACGCCGAGCCTCGCTGGCCTCTGGATTGGGGCGGAGACGTTGGGCCCCTGGCGCGGCCACGGGTCTGGCCGAGGCCAAACCCCCCTTATGCCCTGCTGTATGACTGACTTCGGCCAGGACCTCGGACTCCTGCTCCTTAGTTTCCCCAGGGGACCTGCGCCAGCAGCTCTGACCAGGAGGCCAGGAAAGGCCCCTTTCAAGGACCCCTACCCTTGCTGGGGGGGCCGGGAAGGCTGGTCCCCCAGCAGAGGGGCAGGTGGTGAGGCTGTACCATTGTGGGCGCAGCAGGCAGTACGTAGTGTCCCCCAACACCACCGGGACAACCTTCCTCTGTGCTCCCATTAGCCGGTCGACGAAAGTCAGAACGTTGGCGAGGCGCTGCAGGACAAGGGCGGAAGGGACCTCCTGCGGACCAAGCCTGGCGGCCTCAGCGTGGCTGAGGGGAGCTCTGCCCAAGGCAGAGCGCAAGTCGGGCTGGTTCCTTTTGTCATGAGGCCACCAATTTACAGGTTCCAGGAATGACCATGTAGACATCTTTGGAAGCTGTTAGGAGCTGAGTGCAAGATCCCTAAGACCCCAGGCCCCACGGTCACCTCCCGCGGGGACCCTTGAGACCTCGAACCCCACTTCCTTCCCACTGGAGCATTGGGGGTCCCCTGTCTGCTGCCAACAAAGAACGTAGTTTCCTGCTTCTTGCTCCGCCGCCGGCCCCACGTCCGCCATTCCTAAGAGAGCCTCTAAGAGGTCCATATTCTTCCTGGGCAGGGACCATGGCTGTCCCCCAGCAGCTTGGGGGGCAGAGGCAAGCTGAAGGCCACCCTGGGTAATCTAGGGAAACCTCAACTACTTAATGAGCTCCTGTCTCGAAATAAAAAGGGCTGGGGATGTGTCCGTAGAAAAAGTGGCCCTGGGCTCAGTCCCCAGTACCGTAAATAAATAGTCTACGTTCTTCTCTGACTTTAGTTTTTTCTGACTTGTACATTGCTCATTACAGAAATACACAGAAGCACTCTGGCTGTCTGCACTTGGCTTAGTCTGTCAGGAGAGCAGCCAAGCCAGCCCTCAGTCCCCAGGGGTTAACAGACATACCAGGAATTGAGAGTTAAAAAGTGAACTGGTCTTCAAGGGTATAGAGTTAAGATAACGCAGCTGGACACAGGAGGTTGGGAGTCAGTGCAACCCTGAGACTATCTGGTCATCAGAGACACTGAGAAGCCAAAGCCAGAAAGACAAGGTCACTAAACCACTGAGACAGGGCAACCATCTGCTCTGCTCTGAAATAATATCAGGGACTCTCCCTGCTCTAAGCACAGGCCTTGAACACCCACGGAAGTGACCGAGTTACACTTCCTATATCAGCACACTAAAAAGCACCCCAAGGTGGACACTTGCCATGCCAAGGAGCCGTGGGGCATGCAGAGCCTGGACATCAAGAGGTGGCCATGTGGCAGGAGTCATAAAGCTGCGCACATTTGCCCTTTGTTGGAGTCAGCCTGGGACTACAGTCTCCATGTGCTGCCTCCTTAGGCCTCCAGCTTACAAATAAAGAGGCTCATTCCTGTCTTACTTGTACTTTTATGAAATCCTTCTGATAACGCAGGAAGCCGGGCAGGGGTGTGGGGACCCGCCCTGCCCTGCCTCGGGCATCTCACCAGGGTTGCAGTCCAGCCAGCAGCCCCTCTCACCCTGGCTCTCCCAGGGCCCAGGGTCCTGCCCATCACCTCCCGGCCCTCATTTCTGCACTGCCTGCACCTTGACATCCAATTCCTTGACAAGTCTCTCCCTGAAACGGCCCCTTCCAGGGGAGCCCCCAGTCCACATCCGGTTTTCACTCTCTCCTCTGGGCGCCCACTGCCCAGAACGTGGTCATTGGCCTACTCTCGGTCCTTCATTTTATTATATGTTATTTTTATTTTTATTTATTTATTTTAGTTGTAGGCAGACACGGTACCTTTATATTTTCATGTGGTGCTCAGGATGGAACCCAGGGCCCCACACGCGCTAGGCAAGCCCACTACCCCTGAGCCAGAACCCAGCCCCTCGGTCCTTTGTTTTTGAATTTTCGTGTTTTTGTTTTCTGTAGTGTGGGGGATAGAACTCGGTCTCGCACGTGCTAGGCAAGTGCTCTCTTTGTGAGTCTCAGCCCAGCTCCATCTTGGTCCTTTGACTCTTGGTGCCCCTGGGGCTGGCCAGACACTTCCTTCTACTCTGGCAGAATCAGCCTTTCTCTGGATTTTTGGGGTGTAGCTGCCACATGAAGCTGAGACCACCCAGCCCAGGCCCATGTGGTGAAGGCCAGAGCCCTGGCTTCCTGTGACCGTGACAAATCGCCAGCCCAGCTGCTCCTTGCCTTTGGATCCCTGCCCCACCCTCCCTACCACCCCACGGCTGGAAACCGTCCTCGCCCACCCTCAGCAGGACATTGGCTTTTGAGTGGCAGGATTCACTCTGGCTGGCCTGCTTCTCATTTGGAGCTGCTCTCCAGCAGCTAGCAGCAGTGATCTTCCTTCCTCCCTCCCTGCCTGCCTTCCTTAAGTATTTTTTAAGAAGGAAAGCCATGCCTGTGTTTAAACACCCACGTCCGTGACATTGTTCACAGTTACCCAAGGTGGAAGCAATGTGACTGTTCGTCAATTGATAATTTAAACGTGGTCCTTCCACACCATGGAGCATCACTCTGCCATTAAAATGAGCAAGGCAAGCTGGGTGTGGTGGCCAGCTGGTCATCCCAGCTACAGGGGAGGCTGAGGCAGGAGGATCACACATTCCAGGCCACCTGGGCAACTTATCTGAAAATAAAATTCAAAAAAAGTTTTGGGGCTGCAGCTCAGTGGTAGAGCACCCCTGGGCTCAATCCCCAGCACAGGGGAAAAGGAAGAGAAATCAGCCCTGACACACAGCATGATGGACCAGGGGACATGTGCTCAGTGAGCCCACACAGGAGGACACACTGCTGGGTCCACCCCAGGAGGTCCCTGAGTCTCAGGGACACGAAGCGGCAGGTGGGTGGGGGCTGGGCGGGGCTGGAGTCCCGTGGACTGGGCAGAGCTCAGTGTGGGGACCTGCAGGGGCTCTGGAGGTCAGCCCTCCAGGGAACCAGTCTCTGAGGCCCTCATTTCAGGCTATGGCCCTTCCCAAGTGTCCAAGGACACCCTTGCTTGGTCGCAGCCTCGGAGACCAACACAGCCTCCATCTGCCTGCCCTTCTGGGCCAGGGGGCCTTGGTCTCCTATGGCAGCTTGAACAAGTGACCAGAAGGCTGGCTCTTCAGTGCCTGTGGGCAGCTGGGCCTGTGGAGGATGGTGGGTGGACAGTGGGCTGGCAGCCTCTGTTCCCCAGGAGTCTCAGCAGATGGCCTGTCCAGCCCAGGGGACAGGTATAGGTGGGGAAATGCAGAGGACTGTGCTACCGCAGGCTACTGTGCAGACCCGGCGGCCTCCTCATGTCAGGGCCCTCCAGGGACCTGGCTGTGGGGCTTCCACCAGCCTCATGCCTGTCACACGCTGAGGTCAAGACCAGGGCAGCAGCCGGTGCATGGCCAGAGAAGTTTCCAGCAATTTGGTGAATCAGCACTGGGGGTCCTGGGCCGAGGGGGCTGGAAGGTGACGCAGCCTGACTGTGTGTCCTGTGCCTTCCAGCCTGGTCGCAGGAGGGGCAGGGCAGCGTCTCTGCCAGGCTGAGCAGCAGTGACAGTGCTGGGAGGGGTGCAGGGGCTGCCAGCTGCACCCGGTCTCCATCCGCCGACTGGCTGGGAAAGAAGGCAGCAGCCCCAGCAATGTCGAGGAACACAGGCCACGCCCCTGGGGCGGCCACCCGGGAGGTCAGCAGAAGTACAGAGTAAACACCGGCACAGAGCAGCAGCGCTGGACACGTGGAGTGACCCAGCCGGCAGGGAACAGAGCAACGCAGTGCCCAGCCTTATGAGGTGACAGCTGCAGCGTGGACAGACCCGAGGACCTCAAGCTCACCGAGAGCCAGACAGACAGGCCACAGGGTGCCACCCGGTGACAGGAGACGTCCAGAGGTGGGCCGTAGGCTTGCAGGTGGGTTCAGGGGCCAGGGCTTCCTTTGGAGTGTTGGAATGTTCTGGAACTGGAGGCCTTGGTTGTGCAGTGTAATGGTAAATGCACTGAGAACCCTGGACTGCCACCTGGGAGGCGTGGACAGGAGGTGTGGACAGGCGGCGAGGACAGGTGTGGGCAGGAGGCGTGGACAGCCTGTCCGTGAGCCGCACCTGGGCAAAGCTGTGCAGGCAGCAGGATCCTGGGCACAGAGAGTCCACAGCAACCCAGACGGCCATCCCAGGGCCGGCACGCTTGCTGCCAGGACAGGCGAGCAGAGGAAAGCACCAGGGAGGAACGAGGCGGACACCAGCCCTGGCGGGAGCCGGGACTGCAACCGCTGCCCCTGCACTCGACTCGGAGCAGGTGCCCCGATGGCCTGGGAGCCGAGAGCATGGCCCTGGGGAGGCGGCCAGCAGTGCTGCCCAGGCAGGCAGGTGTGGCATCTTGTCCAGGACAGACTGCTCAGCTGTGGACCCTGGGCGGCGTTCACTGTGGCGAGTCTCTGGGAGCCCGTGGGAGCCTGGTCTAGAGGCTCTCACATGGGCCCATTCTGCTCCCAGGGAGCTCCTGGCTGGAGGGGTGGAGGCAGGACTGTCGCTCGGAAGGACTTGCCTGTGTCCACAGTTCCGGGGCCGCTCTAGACTCCCCGGGAGAAACGCTAAGAATGCTCAGGGCGGCGAGGCCCAGTGGCTGGGGCCTGCGTGCACGCACGAGGCTCTGAAGGTGAAGGCGCTGCGCCAAGGCGAACGCCGTCTCACACCCAGGGCTCCAGGAGAGGGTCCTGCATGCGCAGCCCGCGTGGGTGGGGCATCTGGCCCGTGGCCCTGCAGGGACAGAATGCAGCGACTAAGCATGTGGCATCAGTGTGTCACACCATCATATCCAAGGCCCGTCTGGTCCTGGGCCCTCCCTGGCTTTGACCAGGCAGAGGCCCAGGTGCAGAGGAGCCAGAAAGGCCTCTGCCCACCTGGGCTGCCCTGCTAGCCCCAGCCCTCCTTGCGTGAGGACACAGCGGAGCAGCACCCACACTGCGGAGCCCTGTCCTGCGCTGCTGGTGGCTCTTCTGCAGCAGGAGCTGACGCTGCTCTCCAGCCAGAGGTCAGCACAGCCCCTCCCAGGGAGAGGTGCGCCAAGACCTCACCCGTGCCTGTGCTGGGGCGCAGGTATCCATTCCTCGGCTGTGCGCCCAGCTCTTGCCCTCTGCCAGCTGGCAGACCCCAGCCCTCACCATGGCCTCTTCCCAGTCCGCCAGGTCAGCAGCCCAGGCCATAGGCCACACTACAGACACTGCACCAACAGGGCCCAGAGACTGTCATCCCATCCCCAAGTATGGGGTTGCTACCTGTTTTAGGGCACCCAGCAACTAGGGAGGCTCAGGCAGGAGGCCAGCCTGGGCAACTTAGCGAGATCCTGTCTCAAAATAAAATAAAGGGCTGGGGTGTGGCTCAGGGGTGGAGCCTTGCCCAGCACATGCAAAGCCTTGGGTTCCATTCCCAGCACCCCAAAAAGAGAAGGGAAGTGTCCAGGTCTGAGGCCACAGAACTGGTCAGTGGCAGACTAGAGCACCAGTGCTGCCTGTCCTCTGGTCCTTGGTACCTGGCTGAGCTTGCTGCCTCCTTTCCTTTGAAGAAGCAAAGGACACAAGTCACATCACATAGGTGTGCCTCAGGAGGAGACCTAGACAGACTGGCCTCCCGCAGGGCCTCTCCACCAGCCCCGCTCCTCCTCTACCCGCACGTCTGTCCTCTTCATCTGACTCCCCGCCGTCCATGAGACCCGAGTGCCACTGTGTCTGTGCATGTTTATTTGAGAAGCCTGTTGGGGTGAGATGCCCACTGGCCATGGTGGAGCTGTCCCCAGCCCAGGCCCTCCTCTGCTGGGAACAGCCGGGGTGCCCACGTCCTCTGTGGGTGGGAGGATGGGGCAAAGGTAGTACCTGCAGAGGGCCAGGGACCTCGCGGTGTGGGGGCTGCTGGGACAATGGCCTGCAGGGCACTCCTAGGGCTTGGGGACCTGGGCTGGTGAGTTCTGGTCCCTGGAGCTCCTGGGTCAGGCAGGATGTGGAGTGGCTGCACTGTTCAAGGACAGCCTCCCAGATGCTGGGAAGGACAGAGTCCCATGGCTGGGGCGGGAGGGAAGGGCCAGGTGAGGCTTCCTTGGGTCGTGCCCCATCACACCCTCCAAACAGGGGGCCCTTGGCTTTGGTCCTGTGGCCCTGTGGGGGCAGCACAGAGGGGTTTCTCTAGAAAGTTCTCAGGCACCTGAAGAAAGGCCACATCCTACACAAGGGCAGAGATGGTGGTGGAGACACCCAGGAGGGGCCGTTCCTGGGCTGGTGGTGGCAGAAGGGACATCCTAGGGGTCACTATTTACTAGTTAGAAAAACACCTTTAAGAACCTCCCAAGCTGGGTGGTGGCCATGCCGGTCACCTCAGTGACTCAGGAGGCTGAGGCAGGAGAATGGCAAGTTCAAGGCTAGACTGGCAAACAGCAAGATGCTGTCTCAAAACAAAACAAAGGGCTGGGGGTGCGGCTCAGTGGTTAAGCACCCCTGGGTTCAATCTCTGAGCCCCCTTCCTAAAAGACCTTGAGAAGGCCTGAAGGCTGAAGGCGTGATGCAACCCTGGGATGCGTCCCGGGCATGGGGCGGGGGCCTGGGCACGCGAGGCCTGCACGGGGCCGAAGCAGAACCCTGGCTGAGGCCAGGAGCAGCTGAGGTGGAGCCGGCCTCCCTCCTGGGCCAGCAGCAGCAGGCAGAGCCGCCTGCTGTCTCTTGGGACCCGCCGGGGAGGCCGAGGCCGGATGACAAGCCTGAAGGCCACGGTGGGCAGGGTGAGGGCTGGGACAGGAGCTCTGAGAAGGGCCGGCAGCACCAGGCAGCAGGGGTAGCCGACACACAGTGGGTTTTCCCGGTTCTGAGAAAAGAATCCAGAGTCCAGGTTCAGCCTCCTCTTGACAGAGGAGGAGACGGAAGCTCAGGGAGGAGGGCGCTGCCCAGGCTGTCCTGGCGACCCAGGTGAGGTGGACACTTTTAGCATGCCCAGCTGTAGGGACAGACGCCGCGATCTCAGACGTCCTCCTGCAAGCCTGGGAGGCTGGTGGCAGCCGGGGAGCTTAGTGGCACATCCGTGTGGTCATTTCTTTCTGTTAAAAGTGACAGCATGTCAGATACGGGCAGACACAGGGACACGCAGGGCGGCAGGGGGCCGAGCAGGGAGCCCAGTCAACAAGGAGTGGGCAGTCAGCAGGCCCGTGGTGGCACTGCCCGCCAAGGCCAGGCCCCCAGGCCACCGTGCACACAGAGCTGCCCACACCCGGATGGCAGGCACAGCACTCCCAGCTGCTCTGTTTGGGTTTGCAGAGCCCAAACCACTGTCCCCCCTCCAGCTGGGCAGCGGAGGGGCAGGGTGTGGGCACACCCAGACCAGGTGGGGCAGTGGGTGGGGCAGACGCCCACGGGAGTTGCCCTGGGCCCTGCTGTGACGCCCCGCTGACAGCATGAAGGCACGTGGCAGGATGAGCCAGGAGTGGGGATGGCACCTGGGGAGCGAGCAGGTGGACAGCTTGGCTGCAGGCACCCCCGCCTGGGGCTCTGGCAGAGTGCGTGCCATGCCCCGCGATGCCCAGCTGCACCGCAGCCCGGGACCCCTTGGAGGCCTTCCCACTGGAGCGGGTCCCCATCATCACGAGCCTGGGTCCCAAACTCAAGAAGGGACATTACTCTTCTGGTGCCATGCCTGTGCCAGGCTGACCGGACAGCAGCCTGCGATGGCCTCCACGCAAACCCAGAGTTGCTGGGCGCGGCCGGGCCACCAGGGCTGGACGCTCACGCCACCCTCTGGCTCCTGTGGTGGCGGCATGTACAGGTGGCTTCTGAGTCTCCTGGCCAGGGTGTTCAGAGCCGGGCTGCCGCGTCCCCAGGGGAGGCTCGCTGCGGCCCCCAGCCCGCTCCCCCAGCCCCCGGCCTGGCCCCTGCGGTCCCCACGCTGCACTTACCAGGGGCTCCAGCTCCTTGGTGTCGATGAGGCTGAACTCGGTGACGAAGTAGTAGAAGTGCTTGTAGCAGGTATTCACGTGGGCCTCGCAGCCCATCTGCGCGATGCGGTCGAAGTGGTGGATGTACACGTGCACGAAGACGCGGAACAGCCTCGACAGGATCTTGCGCGCGGCCTGCAGGAAGTTCTTGGGGAACGGTGTGCCTGGTGGGTGGGACAGGGCGGGACGCTGCAAACCCTGGGCGCTGTCCTGGCGGGACCCAGGCAGGTGCGGCCTGTGACTGGCTCCACCTGGAACCACCGGGCCTGGGCCCACGAGGCTCAGGGAGCTGAGACACTTGCCTGAAGTCCCACTACCTGCTTCCCGATCACCAGGGCCTTTCCTCCCAGAGCTAAGCATGGACGCCACCAGGCAAGCACGGGGCTGTCCCCACCGGCAGGCCTCGCTGTGGCTGCCTCTTGCAGTGACCCGGGGAGCTGTCCCCACCATGGCTCCCTTCTCCGTCCTTCCAGAGGACTCTGACCCTGCACCTCCTGAGCACCCACCCACAGAGAGAGAGTGAGCACGCCTCCAGCCCGGACACAGGCTAGCGGGGGTCACCGTCCAGGCAGGGTGAGGCCAGCGAGGAACAGGCAACAGCCAGCTGTGCAGAGCCAGGCTCTGGCCCACGCCCACGGCAGTGCCAGCAGCTGACGGCTGCACCCGGCCCTTCCACTCTGGTGTCAGGTCTCCTGGGGCTCATCGGGGCCTCACTCAGAGACTCACTCAGGGCCTGGCCGGCTGTGCACTTACCCTCCTCCTGTCTGGGTCTCCTGCCTCAGCCTCCCGCCACTAGGATCCTGGGTGTGGCCATTGCACCTGGCAAAGACGACACATTCCAGGGGAGGAAGGCCACCGCTAGGTGGACACAAGGTCCAGGGGAGGAAGGCCACTGGTGGGTGGACACAGGGTTCAGGGGTGGAAGGCCACCACTGGGTGGACACAAGGTCCAGGGAAGGAAGGCCACCACTGGGTGGACACAGGGTCCAGGGAAGGAAGGCCACCACTGGGTGGACACAGGGTCCAGGGGAGGAAGGCCACCACTGGGTGGACACAGGGTCCAGGGAGGAAGGCCACCACTGGGTGGACAGTGCTGTGCTTTCTGGTCTGGGGTCACTGATGTCAAGAGATGTCAGAACTCTCAGTGTGCACATGGCCCCCGTGGCAGGAGGGGCTCTGAGGCGAGACCAGGGGAGGCCCTGAGCTGGGGTCACTCTGGTCACTGCAGGGTCCTCATGAGGAGGCAGGAAGCAAGGGCAGAGAGGGACTGGAAGGCCCTGCACTGCTGGCTCCGGAGCAGACTCTCCCTGGGCCTCAGGAGGCTGGCTGCTGCCCCTGGGTTGACTCAGAAAAGCCCAGACCTGTGCCAGAGTTGGAGAGGGCACCTGAGTGGTCCCGGGGAACCGTGCGGCGAGTGGCACAGCCCGTGGAGACACACGCCTCCTTTGCATTCGCCTCTGGGCCGCTGTCGGGGCCCCACGCAGTGGGCAGAGACCCAGGCCACGCTGAAGCTACACTGGCCCCGAGCGGCACCCCAACGTGCGGGAGGCCCCGGGGCAGGTTCCTCCTCCTTTCGGGGCAGAGAGGCGCCTGGTGGTGGGTGGTGGCATCTGGCAGGCCTGGGGCACCCACTGGAGGGACTGCTGGGGAGGGGTCACAGAGGCCATGCCCCTTCCCAGGAAAAGCCCCTGGCTCACACCGCTGCGGCGAGGCTCTGACAGGAGGTAGAGTAGGCCCTTCCCTGGTGCAGGGGACGAGGCGGGGAGGCAGGGCGGGCCGAGCAGCGCAGGACACCACGGACCTCCACCCCCACCACCCACGCTGGCGGGAACGCAGGGGTCGGTTTCTTCAGAACAAAGCTGCAGCATCTTCCCAGCCCACGGGGGTCCCTCGGGAGGCAAAAGCCAGAGCACGGCCCCCCAGAGGCCTGTGCAGCGGACCCTGTCCTTGCACCTCCTGCAACACCCCGTCCCCTGGTCTCCTGTTCCTGTGCTGGATGAGCCAGGGCCTCGCGCAGGCAGGCGCGCCTCCTCCACCAGCGGAGCTGGCCCCCTCCGCCCGGGCAGCAGCCCCATGCCGTGCGCTCCAGGATGGCAAGCACGTTCTGGAGCCAGGCCAGAGGTGCCGCCTGCGCCCAGCGCGGCCGACTCACCGACGTTGGTAGGGAAGAGGTCCTCGTTGTTGATCTGCGCCTCCACCCAGTCCATGAGCAGGCCCACGTAGCGGGGTGCGGGCAGCGCCGTGGGCCGGCGGAATTGCTGCTGGTCCTGCCAGCGGTACTCGTACTTGGGGCCCCCCGACATGACAGGGCAGGACTGCTCCGTGCAGCCGTCGCTGATGGTGCCGTAGACGAGGTTGACGCGGTTGAAGAAGTCCACCACGTGCACGGCCACCCAGTCATGGAGGTCCTCGCCGGGCGGCAGCCGCACAGCCAGCCGCAGGTCCAGCCCCGCGTTCAGCGACGCCTGCGCCCTCTTGTGCAGCTCGAAGCGCTGGGTGCCCGGCTCGAACTTGCGTTTGGGCCGGAAGGTCTTGTCCTTGTTGAAGACTTGCTTCAGGAAGGGGCTGGACATCGTGGCCGCACCGCCGGCTCAGGAGGCCTCCGAGGCCCGGTGGGACGGTCTGCGTGGCGGCCAAGTCACGGCTCTTCCCGGGTCTGAAACAGTGAGGGGAGCAGCTGGGGACCCGCAGTCTGGGTGGAAGCAACGGGGTGCTGCTCCTAGGGGACAGGCAGTCACCCGGCCCAGCCTGCCGTCCTCCGCCCCAGAAGGGGGAGCTGAGAGCCAGGGCTGTGATACCAGGCAGCTGCATCCTTTGCTGGCCTGACAGGGCCAGGCCCGCCGTGCCCAGAGGCTGCCTGCGAGGGCACGTGGGGGACGTGCAGAGGTCCTGGTGGTGGCCACAAGGAGCTGCACGTCCTGACCCCCAGACCTTTGCTGATGATTTTTTTTGGTACAAGGGGTGCTTGATCACTGGCCACATCCAGCCCTTTCTGTTTTATTTTGAGACAGGGTCTTGCTAAGTTGCTGAGGTTGGTTTGAAATTGCCATCCTCCTGCCGGATCATGGGTATGCGCCAGGGTGTCCAGCTTCTGCTCATCTTAAATGACAAGAGGGTCACTGAAGGTGTGAGGAAGCTGAGTCTTGAGATGAGGTGACCCTGGACTAGCTGGGTGGTCCTGACTCCAGTGGTCAGGGTCCTTGTAAGGCAGACAAACACCGTGGAGACAGCCTGGCCCACTCTGACCTGGACCTCCGAGCCCAGACAGTAAGCTCCTGCTGCTTCTGTGTACGAGTCAACAGTTGCTGGACAGGAGTCATGCTACTCCAGGGTGACCTCATCTTAACTCAGCCGCGCGTTCGAAGATAGCACTTCCCAATGCAGTCATGCTGGGCTCCGGGTGGACATGCACTCAGGGACATTATGCATCTAAATAAAGAAACCTCAAGGGGATGGGCACAGCGGCCACACCTCTCATCCCAGCCCTTGGAGGCTGAGGCAGGAGGATGGCAAGTCTGAGGCCAGCCTCAGCAACAGAGACTCTCTCAAAATAAAACATAAGCAGGTTGGGGCATGGCTCAGTGGCGGAGTGCCCCGAAGGAGCTTTCCCGGACGCACATCTCGGGGCGAGCTGTCGGGTGCCCACCTGAGCCCTGCTCAGGTGCTCATGCTGACCCCCGGTGCCACGGCACCCTCCTGGCACCCTCCTGGCACTCGAGCACGCGCCGGCTATGAGCACAACGGCCCTGGGTGAGCGGGACAGTCACTGCCAGCAGCCCAGGACGGAGGCAGAGAAGCCTCCCTGCACACCACTGCCATTATTGTCACTGTGGACGATGGCGCCCAGCTCTGTGCCTTGTCCTCTGCCTCGGGCCCAGCAAGGCCGATTCCACCCTGCTCCACGGGAGGCCCCTGTGGGCAGTGTGGCCCTGGCCCAGACCTGTGGGCCATCAAACACAGGCTCCCGAGGACTCGAGAAGGGGAAGCAGCAGAGGGGCAGTCCTGGAGGTGGGGGACGCGATGGCCTCAGGCCTGTCCCCAGACGTGTGCCCCACCAGTAAGGAACCACCCATGACACTTGACAAGTGCCCACGGCTCCTGCTGCTCCTTTTGCGCAGACTGTGGGAGCAGCTTCCTGCGCCTCCGAGCCACAGGACGTCGGGGCACAGCGGGAACCAGCGGCTGCACGTCCCTTCAGCTGGTGCAGTGCCCACAGAATGGGGACTCGAGGCTCTCCATGTTCTCGCTCAGATCTGGGGGCCTTCTGGGTCAGCCCTGGGCTTGGGAGTAGGTGCAGGTGCCCTGGTCACCTCTACAGAGGCTGCCCAGCGCCCACTGTGAGCAGAGAACCAGCAGACCAGATGCCAACAGCGCAGGGCAGGGACCTGCATCAAACGGTCTGGGGAAACCAAGACAGGCAAGGACTCTGAACTGGGGCAGGGCTCGGACCGTCCGGGCCCAGCATCACCAAGGGTCCTCACGAGAGGACGCAGGAGGGCCAGGGCCTGGAAGTCGCCCTGGGTCTGGCCCGGCAGGGCTCCCGCCCAGGGCCTCAGGGAATAAGCATGTTACTTTCAGCTGCACAACATGGGCATCCTCTGGTGTCAACAGGAAACCCACCTGTCAGCACACAGCCAGAACAGCCGCCACTGTGTGGTCACTGCTGTGTCACCCTGGTGTCGGCCCTCAGGTCCCCTTCGGGGTTGTGGGAGCTACAAGGTGTACACGGGATGGCCGGCCTCAGACCTGCCATCCTCCTGCTGCGGGGCTGAGCAGTCCCTGAAGACTGTCACACACCTTGGGCCCAGGGAGGGGGACGAGCACTCTGGGCAGGATGGCGGTGTCACGGGTCAGTGTGACCAGCAAGCACGGCGTGCCCGCATCACTGTGAGGCGGTGCAGCCACCATGGCAAGAGGATGGCAGGGTCCCCATGTGCCCCAGCAGCTCCCATGGGGGGCCTGCGGCAGGAAGATGTGCACATCGCTGCTCACACGGCTCAGGCTGCTGAGCCCGGGGGCAGCCAGGCGTCCACCAAGAGATGGACAGATGGACAAGACATCGCCTCCACCCAGAGCGTCCTTGGCCAGGGCAGGAGTGAGGTGACAGCTACAGCGTGGATGGACCTGAGGACCCGATGCTCAGGGAGAGCCAGACAGGTCACAGTGTGTGCCCAGGGACAGGAGGGTCCAGAACAGGAGTCCAGGGACGGAGATGGGCCCGAATGTGAGGGCTGGGGAGGAGGCGGGGCTTGCTTCTGGTGTGATGGAATGTTCTGGAACACGACTGGGCGCACTCTAGGCTGACTTGTGCACCTTACACAGGTGAAGCACCTGAGGTGTCAGGAGGGCTGTCACAACAGGGCAGCTCTGCTCCAGCTCCCTGGAACCAGCTGGCGTCCCCGGGGCTCAGGCCGGCCCCATTCCAGCAGCCAGCCGCACGACCAGGAGGAGCGAGCAGGATGGGGCGAGCATGGCCTGACAGGGACGCAGGGGCCCAGGTCCCGTCCCCACCTGCCCCGGGCCTCGGCCTCCCTCAGGGCTTCTGGCCACCTGGGTGGACCCTGACCAGGGCACGCACTTCACCTTTTCCTGGGAAAAACGCAGCTCCACTTATGTTCAGTACACCCAGGCCCAGGCTGCACTGGGCAGGACGTCCGGGGCTCCGCGGGGGCTGAGCAGCGTCCCTGGCCTCCCCCAGTTGTGCGACCAGCAGTGCCCGGACGTGGCCCAGAATACCTGGCAGCATCACCACAGTGAGCCAGGTCAGAGGCCCGTCCCATCAGCACCCCAAGCACAGGGCTGCAGGCGGACGGCCCGGGGCAGGGGCTGTGGGCTATGCAGGCAGGGATGCTGCACGACCCCCCACCAGGTCCCTGCCAGCTGTCCTCTGGCCCTGACCAGGGCGGCTGACCTTCCTGGATTTGCCTGCTCTTTCCTACCACTGAAGGGCTGAGCTGGCAGGCCACCTCACACCGTCCAGGGTCGGCTGGGCCTGGGTGCCTGCTGCCTCCTGGGCGAGGCGCCCAGCGTGCACTCGTGGGGCTGAGAGGGCAGGGCCCCACAGGCCTTCGACCCCACCACCCTGCCTCACGCAGTGGGGCAGGGAAGCGCCTGTGCCCACAGCCCCCCAACGGTCATTCCCTGGCCCACGGTCTGCCAGGCCTCTAGGAGAGGCGCTTTCACAGGTTCCATGCTGCTGTCCAAATGCTGCCCCAGGAAGAGCACCCGCCTCACTGTACTAGGAGAAGGTGAGGGGGCAGGCCAAGGCCCTCGGGCTCCTGGGGGCACAGACTGGCCCCTGGCTCCTGCCTCACCCCTGAGCTCCTCATTCATCAGGCACAAAACCTCCAACACTAAAGGAAACTACAGCACAGAGACACTAGGCCTGCAGCTGCCCTGCACTTGTCCAGGGCACCTCCAGAGCAGTGGGTTCCTTCCAGCACGGCACCTGGACAGGGCAGCAGTGGGGCCCACCAGCAAGGCCTGGATGGTCTGTGGGGCCTTCATGGCCGTGGTCAGCCAGCACACTGACGCTGGCTCTGGGCTAGGCTGGGCGTCGGGGAAGGTGAGCAACGCTGTGGTCCTGCCCAGGACTGACTCCCTCCAGGGGCCTGCCCTCCTCTCCAGCCCTCACACCCGTCTACCAGAGCCCACCAGGACTGTTACAGAAGCCAGGGTGGTAGAAGGGTTGGCTTCCGTCTCCTCAGAGCCTGGGACAGTATCCTCGTTCAGGGGGGCGAAATGATGTTCTGCAAACTTCCTGAGGCAGATGGCTGTCAAAGCCGAGTGCTGCCAGGCACAATGGCCACACCTGTGAACCCAGCACTCGGGAGGCTGAGGCAGGAGGATCGCGAGTTCAAAGCCAGCCTCAGCAACAACGAGGCCCTAATCAACTCAGTGACACCCGGTCTCTGAAGAAAATGCCTAACGGGGCTGAGGATGTGGCTTGGTGGCTGAGTGCCCCCAAGTTCAAACCCTAGCACCAAAAAATAAGTCAGCGGCCTCCTCTTAGGGGCACCCATTCTGTGACCCAGAGTGCACAGGCTGAGTGCCCGAAGACCCCTCCCCACTCCCCAAGTCCCATGGCCACTTCTGGGGTCATTTTCTCTGACCTTTCTAGTACTTCCAGCAGGTCTCAGAATTGGGCGCCGATGCTTCTTGGTTCTCCCCGTTTTCCCACAATGGACGAGACAGGAGACACTTGGAAGATTCTAGAAGATGAGAGGTAAGATGACACACCCCATTTCCTTTCTTAATAGAACAAAACAGAACGCAGTTCCCCTAAGCGACTGACTGCTGTGACCCCTCCCTGGCGAGGTGCCGCCCACAGTGGCCCACTTCCTTCCGGCAGTTTCCACATCCTGTCACCACTATGGGAATGAGACCCAAGTTCAGAGGTTTGTTCGTATGTTCTTGATCAGTGTGCGACACTGGCCTCTGGCCGGGCAAGCCTAGACTCTGCCCGTGAACACAGTAGCACCGCCCTGTGCAATCTGAAGCCTGATCCTGGGCCGGGGTGCTCACTGGAGTGCTCACTGCCTCGCACACTCCAGGCCCTGGGCTCTACCCCGGCACTGCAGAAAAAGAAAAAGAGGGAAAGAAAGAAACAAGAAGCAAGCAGGCAACTTCTGTTGGCACAGCATGTATTGGCATGGGAAGGCCCTGGGTTCCACCCTGGCACCAGAACAAGAGATGGTCCCTGACGCACAGGCAGGGCCCTGGTGTGCTTCCTGCTCCCGCTCATCTCTGGGCTGCAGAGAGAAGCATCCGGGGAAGGTCCCTCCGGGCCACTCAGACAGGAGCTGTCCAGGCTTAGTGTATTTTTCTAAACCCCTGGATAATCTTTTCTTTTGGATTAAAATAGAATTCACACACTGCAAATTCCAACCCTTTAAAGTGAAAACGTAAACACTTTTAGTAGAATCACAGGTAGTGCCACAGCCACATCCTGCCCCAGAGCCCCTGCGCCCCAGGAGCCCGTCCCCACAGCAGCCATCCCCGGCCCACTGTGGGCTCGATCCTGGACGTGAAAGGCTTGTTGGAGCCCTAACCCTGGTGCTGCGGACGGAGCTGGATTCACCAACGGGCCTCTGCAGACATCACGAGTTAAAGAGAGTTAAGATGAGGTCCTACTGGAGTAGGTGGCTGGTGTCGCTGCGGAAGGAAGGGACTCAAGAGCCAGCTGTGTGAAGGAGGCAGGGACGGGGTGACCGCCACCAGCCAGGGCTGCCTAGAGCCCTGGGTACTAGAAGAGCAGGAAGCCCCGCCCGTGAGACTTGGTCTTGGGCCTCACGTCTCCTCCACCCCTGCCTCCAAAGAAAGAGAGCAAGGGAGCCCCGAGTGGGCATCCACACCCCACGGGACTGAGTCCCCACCTCGAGTCATCGCAGGGCCAAATGAGGGCACATGCCCAATAAGCCCACCTGTCCAGGGGGCTGTGCAGAGAGCTGCAGGATGCCAAGGTGCCTGCTGGGATTGTTGCAGGGCCATGCCCCTGCCTGTACTCAGCTGGCGAGTCCTGCGGGACTCGGCACAAGAAGCAGCACCCCAGCTGCCACCTAGCCTGGTGCTGCCTTGGGTGGGGGGAGCCATTTTCTCGGAACAGCAGACCACAGGGCTAGGCGGGCGGAGGCAGGTGGCTGGCGCTCGGCCCCACCATCACGGGCTCCTCAGGGCAACTCCGCCACCCCGGAGTTTCCTGGCATGGAGTTGGGGGAGGCCGGGGACACTGCTAGCACCCTGCAGTGCCAGGACCCACCCAAGGTGCCCAGGGCTGGGCCCAGACCCAGTGTTGTGCTGTCTCCTGCTCCAGCGAGCAGCTCAGGGTGACTACCCACTGCTGGGACCCCTCTGTGCGTCCTGTCCTGAGGCTTTGACTCTGTGACAGTTGCTCCCATCTGCTCACCATGATCCAGGCTGGGCAGGGAGAGTCTCCCAGACTAGGGAGCCCAGGAGTGGGTGTGGATGGACACTCTAACGCTGCCGGGACCTGTGGGGACTCCGGTTTTACTGTTTCCTTGATTGTCAGGGAACTGAACCCAACAGGAGGTATCTGCAGGGGTGATTCTTGATTCTTACTTTTGGGCAGCTGCGCCCGAGAGTTTCTGATTTTTTTCTCAACTGCAGTTTTAGGGGTCGAATCTGGGGGCGCTCCACCACTGAGCGGCAGCCCAGCCCTTTCATTCTGAGACAGGTCTGAGCTGCACAGCTGGCCTCAGACTTGAGATCCTCCTGCCTTGGCCTCCAGGTAGCTGGGATGCCAGGCGTGGCTACCTGCTCAGCTTAGTCCTTACTTACCAACGATAAACAATCATTGCTAATTAAAAGGCCTGTTTATTAATGAACTCATCTAACCCAGGCTGGGAGCCCAGAGTGAAACGTCTATGAAACTGGCTGTCCCTTGCAGAGCAGGACACACCTGCCCACTCCGCAGGGCAGGAATGAGGTCAGCTGCCTTTGTTTCTTTTTTTTTTTTAATTTTTTTCAGTTGCAGATGGACACCATGCCTTTACTTTATTCACTTATTTATTTTCAAGGGGCGCTGAGGATCAAACCCACTGCCTCACCCGTGCCAGGCAAGTGCCCCAGCGCTGCACCCCAGCCCCAGTCTCCTTTCTTCTTTTTAATGGTGCTGGGGATTGAACCCAGGGGTCCTTTACCACTGAGCTACATCCCAGCCTTTTTATATTTTTTTTTATTTTGAGACAGGGTCTTCCCGGTCTCAAATTTGCCGTCCTCCTGCCTCAGCTCCCAGGCTGCCGGATCACAAGAAGCACCCTGTTCCAGGCCAGCTGCCTTTCTTGAGGACAGAAAAAGGTCTGCGTGCTGGGTTTGAGCCTGGACCCTTAGATCCAAGTCTGGCACGTTTTCCACCAGGCCAGGGACCCTTGGCACTACGGACGTGGGGGTTGGCCCATTCTCTGGGTGGGCATCCTGGGCACTGCAGGGTGCTGCAGTGGCCTGGTTCCTGCCCATTCCGGCCAGTTTTGACAACCAGGCCCCAGATGTGGTCAGGCGTCTCCTGACGACAGCATCGATGTGGGCTGGAAACGGCACTAGATGAACAGAGCACCCTCTGCTGCAGGAAGCTCCCCAGGGCTTCTGGGCCCAGGCCCAGGCCCAGCCCTGCCCAGCCCCGCTCAGCCCGCATCCCTGGGGCACAGTCCTGGGCAACCCCACTGCCTCGATGCTCCTGGAACCAGGACCCACAGCACAGGCAGCACTGAGGGTGACTCACACTGTTTGGGGCCCTGTTCCCCACCAGGACACCCCAGCTCTGCCATCTCGCTCCGGTGTGTGGGATACGTGTGTGGCCACCTTCTTTTCCTTCCAGTTCTGCCTGGTGTGAACTGTCAGGGCCAGAAACACTTGAGTCCTGCCCTGCACCCCATCCTGGGGCTGTGTGCCATGTCTGGGGATGTGGTTGGTCACAACTTGGGGTGCTCCTGGCAGGAAGTGGGTGGAGGCCAGGACACAGCTCAGCACCCACAGTGCCCCAGATGCCCCACCACAGGGAATGATCTGGCCCAAATGTCCACATGCAGAGGACACAGCCCCACACAGGAAGAGAGGCCAGTTCCTCGCCCCTCCCAGGGCCATGTGTGGTGCCGGAGCAGGACGCTGTGCCCTAACACGTCTCAAGCGTCAAAAGCAAGAAGAGGGGCTGGGGAGATGGCTCAGCTGGCAGAGCGCCTGCCTCACAAGCGCAAGGCCCTGGGTTCCATCCCCAGCACCGCAAAAAAGAAAAGCCAAGAAGACCTCAGAGGAAGGCAGGCTGCAGTGAAGCAGAGGTGGAGAGCAGCGCTGCAGCGAGCAGCCCGGCCCGAATGCCCGCGGGGGAGGCAGCGAGGGGGCAGCTGCTCGGCTCTGGGCCAGGAGGCAGAGCCCAGGGTGCCAGCCACAGCCTCCCAGCCCACACCAGACCTCGGGATCCCTGCGAGACCCAGGTTGGCGCATCCTCAGGGCTGAAGACAGAGCCATGGCCACAGAGGGGACACTGCCCAGGGTCCACTCGAGGAAAAGATAAGGTGTAGCAAGGGACAGTAGCCATGCCTGTGAGCCCTGCGACCCAGGAGGCTAAGGCAGGAGGACGGCAAGTTCCAGGCCACCAGGCAGCTAAGTGAGGTGATGTCTCAAGATAAAATAAACAGGTTGGGATGGAGCTCCACAGAGGAGGCGGAGTCCTACCCCAATGCAACAAAGATCCCAAACAAGGCACAAGCACAAGAAAAAGGGGACTGGGAGTGTGGCTCAGCCAGAGACGCTGGCCTGGCCTGTGCAGGCCCTGGTCACTCCTGTCACTGGGGGAGGAACAAGAAAAGGGGAAGAGAGGAGGACACACGTGGCAGCCCCAGGGAACCAGTGCGTCCTCCTCTGGAGCTGGCAGAGCAGGGGGCTCCTGCCCAGAAGCCGATCACTGAAGTCCGACTTGCCGTTTCTGGGTAAAGCATCTGAACCCCTGAAATCCAGGGGAAAAGGAGCCTCCCCTGCAGCTGGGGACGCCTAGGCCTCCCGTGGTGAGCCCGTGGCTGGAGGTGCCTGCTCAGGAGCCAAGATGGAAGCCTCTGACAGAACAGCAGCGACTTTCCGAGAAGGCGGGGCCTGGGCGGTGAAGTCACTCCAGGCAGACCACATTCCAGGGGCACTTAGCCACCAAGCCACCTCCCCAGCCCTTTCACATTTGAGACAGGGTCTCCTTAAGTTGCTTAGGGCCTCGCTAGGTGCTGAACCTGGCTTTGAGAGGTTCTCTTGCCTCAGCCTCCCCAGTAGCTGGGACTGGAGGCCCGTGCACTGCAGCTGCATCCCCTCAGAATGTGAAAGGCTTAACGAGTTCAGGAGCCCCGGTGCACGCCCCTGAGAGAGGAAAATAACACTGTTGCCCTCGGTTTGAGCACCAGCAATGCAAGAACCAAAGCACAACGAGAAAATCCCAGGACTACAGAAGAAAAGCTGTTGATGTGTTTGGTGAAGGAGAGAAACGTGAACTTTGACTCCAGCTTGCCATGGTCCTCTGGGACACCAGGCACTGGAGGTCACCCTGGCAGGCCCTGCAAGAGACACGAAGGTTCTCCAGCAGAGCTTCCTGCGCCAGGTCCGCCAAGTGAAGAGCTGAGCTCGGATCCAGCTCTGCAATGGCCTGGGAAGGCCAGGCCGGGAGGCAGCACAGTCCAGTGCTGCAGGGAACGAGGGGTCGCAGAGAACTCTGCCTGAGAATGCCGCACTGTACACCAGTGCACCCCCAGAAGGCTTCAGAGTAGCCCCAACATTGGCGAAGGACTCCGTACGAGGACGCTAGGACAACAGAGGTCCCTTGACTGCAACTATAACAAAGGTGTGGGATGTTGGGGAGGATCTGTGCGGACAGGGGACCATGGAAACCTGTGCCTCACATTCAATTTTGCCATGAATGGAAAACTGCTCTAAAAATTTAAGTGTGTTATGCCAGGTGAGCTGGCACGCACTATAGGCCCAGCAACCAGGGAAGCTGACCAGGGGGATGGCATGAGCCCAGGGACTTGAGACCTGCCTGAGCAGCACAGGAAGGCCCCACTGCTTAAAAATATGAATCCAAGTGATGAATAAAGGGGACTGGGGATGTGGCTCAGGGGTAGAGAGCCCACATGGCATATGGAAGTCCCTGGGTTCAATCCCAGCACCACACAAAGTAGAAAAAATAAAATAAAAGTAAAATAAAAACATTATAGTTATCTGGGGATGGTGGCACATGCCTGTAATCCCAGTGACTTGACAGGCTGAGGCAGGAGGATACCAAGTTCAAAGTCAGCTCAGCAACTAAGAGAAGCCCTAAGCAACTTAATGAGGCCCTGACCAAAATAAAATATATAAAGGCTGGGATGTAGCTCAGTGGTAAATTGCCCCGGGTTCAATCCCCAGCACCAAAAATAAAAAAAGATAAAAACTGCCATGCAACAGGCCTGATCTGAGTGGGGGCCCGATGCAGTCTTTGGGAAAAGAAGGACACGGGATAGGGGACACGGATGGGAAATACTGGATTTTTGCTTTGTTCTCAGTCTGTCATTAGCAGACGTGTCCAGTGAACTCTAGTAATAGAGTCCAGACAGGTGGGGGTCACCAACCTGTTCCCGAAGAGTGACACTCTTCCTGCCCAGCCCCTGCCTCTGACTCTCCCATCTCAGGTCTGGGGCTTCCTGTCTGCTGCTACCTTCAGCAGTCAGGAAGGTATCTCCCAAACTTGTACAACAACCAAACCACCCAACAAATGAGCCTCTGGCTTCCCCCCACTAAGGAAAGAGCTGCTGAGCAGGTACGGGGGTGCAGGCTGCCATCCCAACTCCTCCGGGGCTGAGGCAGGAGGATCCAAGTTCCAGGCCAGCCTGGGCAACTCAGTGAGACCATTTCCAAATAACATTTAAAATTTTTTTTAAAAAGTGCAGGGATGTAACTCAGTGGTTCAGTGCCCCTGGGTTCAATTCTAGCTACAAAAAACAGAAAACAAAAAACTGCTGTGAAAAGGAAGTGAATCCCTGAGACCCCAAGAGAAGAGGAAAGGGATTCTCATCTCTCAGGTTAATATTGTAACCATAACATGCAGGCCAAATAATGCCTGTCCTTAAGATGTGATTGGGGGACAGTCAGGACTTCAGGCAGGCCTTGTTGCTTCTTCTATAAAATGGGGTTACAAAGAGATGCCCCAGGAAGGAAGGTGGTAGCCGGCCAGGACACCGTCCCATCCCCAGCCTTGCATAGCAGCAGCAGAGAGCAGACCAGGCAGCACAGGAGAGGTGTGGGCTGCAAAGCACACAGAGACACTTGGGTCTGGTCTCACCCTACCAAGTGTCTGTTTTGAATGCAAGCAGTTCATCCTGTCAATTAAACTTGTACCAAAATGTGAAGAGGAAAAAAAGGGAAAAGAAGGAGGAAAGGTAATATGCACAAAGACAGGAACTCTTCCCTGTGAAGCTACCTGGCTTTCTCCGAGACCTGTTTTCTGCTGTCTCTACTTCCTGATCCTCGCTTTCCAATGGCTCCCCACTCAGCCGGGCTGGGGACAGCACGGGCTTCTACCACTGAGCCACACCCCCAGCCCGTTTCCCTTTTTATTTTGAGACAGGTTCTCCCTAAGTTGCTGAGGCTGCCCACGAACTTGGGATCCTCCTGCGTTCAGCCTGCCCAGAAGCTATAATGACGGGCGTGACCACCGCGCCGACCTCGAGCCGTTTTTAGAAAAGCATGGTCACTTAGGGGTTGGGGCCACAGCTCCTCGCAGGCGTGAGGCACTGGGCTCGATCCCCAGAACCGCATTACAAAAATCATAAATAAAGGCATGCTGTCCACCTGCGACCCAGACCTTCAAAAGACCCGCGTGGTCACCCAACACAAGTCGGCGCCCCACGGCGCAGCTCAGGGGGCTGCTAAGCCGCTGGGGCCGTCGGTCCCGCGGCCACTTCCCGCCTCGGCTAACTCCCGCCGCCCGCCTTCGCGCCCCAGCACCCGGCCGCCCGCCGCCCGCCTTCGCGCCCCCAGGACCCACCTGTTCGCCTCACGTCCGTCAGGCCCGTCCGGCTCCCGCCTCCCCTCAGGCTCCGGCCGCGGGGATCTGACCGCCACCCGCGGAGGGACACGCGGCGGAGGGACACACCGAAGGCCCCGCCCCGGCCGCACCCGCGGGGCCGGACCTACTTCCCCCAGAAAGCCCCGGCCGGGGTGGAGGTGAGGCGTCACCCCCGGGGGAGCCCGGAATGGAGGCGCGGGTACTGACAGAAGGCCGGGCGGGCTGGGCTGCGTTCCGGTTGCCTAGCAACCACCATTGGTCGGAGTCTGTGGCAGGAGGCCTGTGGGCGGAGCTTATGTGGTTGTTGGACACGGGGCGGGGCCTTAGCCAAGCACAGCCCAAGTGGAGGAGCTGGCTCTGGGCGTTGGCGCATGCGTGAGACGCTGTCTGGGAGGAGGCACAAATACGGGGGTGGAGCCTTCTCTGTGAGTGGCGTTTTGTAGGCGGGGCCTGAAGAGGGACCGATGCCATACATTGCCCGTTGAGACCAGGGGCGGGGCCTGCCCTGGGGGCGGGGCTTGCTCTGGGGGCGGAGGTGCGCCGTTGGTTGGTGCGCGGCGGGAGGGCGTGGCGCGGGGGGCGCCGTTGGTTGGTGCGCGGCAGAGGGGCGTGGCGTGGGGGCGCCGTCGGTTGGCCGGCGGCGGGCGGGGGCGGGCCATGGCCCTGCTGTTGTACCTGGGCATGACTGCGGCACTGGCCCGCGGCTGCCTGCACTGCCACGACAACTTCTCAGAGAAGTTCTCCTTCTACCGCCACCACGTAAACCTCAAGTCCTGGTGGGTGGGCGACATCCCCGTTTCGGGGGCGCTACTCACCGACTGGAGCGAGGACACGATGAGGGAACTGCACTTGGCCATCCCGGCGGAGATTAGTGAGCGCGGAGCCCAGCGCGGGGTCGGTTAGGCGAGACCCCCGGGCCGGGCCGCTCACCTGCTTCCTCCTTCCGTCCGCAGCCCGGGATAAGCTGGACCAAGTGGCGGAAGCAGTGTACCAGAGGATGGATCAGCTGTACCAGGGGAAGATGTACTTCCCGGGTAAGGGGCGGGAAACTGAGGCAAGACCTGCCCACCCTACCACCGTCTGAGCCTGACCTCCCTTCTCTGCCTGCCCCATCAGGATATTTCCCCAATGAACTGCGAAGCATCTTCCGGGACCAGGTGCACCTCATCCAGAACGCCATCATCGAAAGTGAGTAGAGGGGGCTTCAGCAGTGGGCATGCTGCAGGGGCTTCTGGGGGTGCCGGAGGGCCCCAGCTCCTCCAGGGCTGGGGACTGCTGGGGACCAGGATTCAGAGCTGGCAGCTGGCCTGGGCAGAGGCGAGGTTGGACAGCTGTGGGCCCCCTGAGGGTCACTGACAAGTGCTCCAAGGGCAAGTGCCCTGTCATCTCCTGAACTAGTTCCTTGGAGGAGCTGGGGCAGCAGCTGCCCTCCTCTGGGAGCCACCTTGGGGACCCCCTCCCTCCTAGTTTTAGACACACATCCATGAAACCCAGGTGAGCCTGTGCTCCAGGTGCCAAGGGATGAACCCTGAGCCTCTGGGCAAGACTGGGCCTGGTCAGCTCACGCTGCCCTGTTCTCCCACAGGCCGCATTGATTGTCAGCGTCACTGTGGTAAGTGAGCCTGGGTCCAGGCTGAGCGGTGCAGCCTCGTGCCTCAGGCTGGGAGAGCCGGGGCAGCCCGCTGCTGTCTCCTGTGTCGCAGGCATCTTCCAGTATGAGACCATCTCCTGCAACAACTGCACGGACTCGCACGTCATCTGCTTTGGCTACAACTGCGAGTAGGGCCTGGGTGCCAGCCCCTGCCTGTGCTGAGGGTCCCGCTATCCATGGGATCCTGGGCTCCTCGCCAGGGCAGGGCAGGGCCTGGGGCTTGGGGGCATGCCACCTCCAAGGCCCATGTCCCCACAGGTCATCAGCGCAGTGGGAGACAGCCGTGCGCGGCCTTCTCAGTTACATGTGAGTTGGGGGCCTCTGGGCTCATGGAGAGGGAACACCAGTCAAGGACACTTATTCCTCTGACTCCAAACCACTGTCGTTGTAGAAATAATTGGCACAAGTAAGTCCCTCCTCAGACCCAGCACAAGTGTTGTCAGAGGCAGTAGGCCTGTGCACGTCCCTGGGTGAGTATGTGCAGGGTGGGCAGCACCGCGCCCTCCAGGGCCTCCGAGCTCAGCCGAGCTCAGGGCAGAGCTGTGGTCAGAGCCCCAGTGCAGGCCCGAGGGCCATGGGCACAGCCTTAGCCCCAGAGCGGGGACCTAATGGGAACCCTGCCATGTCTTTCAGACAGGACACCAGCATGAGGTAAGGCTGCCCTCGACTTCTAGAGGGAATGGACACAATGGGTTCCTCTGGGCTGGGGACAGGGATGTTGGACTGGTGGGTACCACGGGCAGGGCTGTCTCTGCACCTGGGATCTGCCGGACCTGCTCTGCTACCACCCAAGTGGTAATTTCATGAACATATGGCTTCCTCCATCTCCTCGCCTGGGACGTGCAGAACCACCCCAGCCTTGTGAGTAACCGGGAGGGAGTGGCATGGAGGCAGCCACTGGGGACAGGGGTGCACCTCAACCAGAGACCCACACCTAAGCCCCATCCTATCGCAGCCCCAGTCACACCATGTCAGGGACAGCAACAACCCCACCTGGCACTCTTGACAGAGAGGCAGGGCCTCATCCATACATGGGGACCAAGTGTTCCAGTGACCATCCAGGGAGGGAGGTAGAGGGTGGGTGAGGAAGGCTAAGGCCACTTTCCCCCCGCAGCCTGATATCACCAAGCTTCACGTGCCTGGAGCCACAGCACCTGGCCAACTTGACCTTGGAAAATGCCTCGGAGTGTCTGACCCAGCACTGAGGGCCACTACCTTGCCCCCAGCTGCAGTGGGGCAAGGGACTCAGCTGGACTCTCTCAGCCTGTCCCTCTGACGCAGGCTTGCTGCTGCCTCCGGTCCCCCCTCCAAACCCAGAGAGCCCAGGATGGGTCAGGGTGGGGGGCGGGGAAGGGAGATGGGTTCGTGTCTAGCACCAGCCCTGGGCAGGGTCTCGGAGCTGTTTGATAGGATGATTAAAGTTCCCTGACATTTCTCATCCAAGAACAGTTCTTGCCAGGCAGGAGGGGTACCCGCCTGAGTATGGCCTGCGGTCCACAGGCAGGAGTAACAGCCGGCCTGGGCCACTGCCATGGAGCCGCTGTCAGGTCCAGGGATTCCCGAACATCCCACCTTGACTCCTGAACATATGTGGGCAGGCTCATGGGAAGCCACACCAAGGAAGCCGTGGGTTCTTCTGATGGCACAAGACGAGGCTGCGCCAGGGGAGAGCCAGGCCAGCTTTACTCTTTTGGGGGCTCTAGCCACTTAAGATGGACGCAGGCCAAAGGAGCACAGCAGCTGCTGCAGTTTCTGCTGCATCGTCGTCGTTGGTCTGTGTTGTGACACCACAGCTGCAGTGGGCAGGCCCCTCTGGTGAAGGCCACCCTGCAGCAGGCGGGAGGGGCGGCACTCACCCACACCCCCACAGTGCGGCAGAGCGCCCGCTCTTCTGGGGACGGCTTGTGGCACTGCATAGCTTCCCCGTGAGCATGTGCAGGGCCTGCAGGTGTCCTTGTGCTGTGGCAGGCCTCTCACAGCCTGCCCTCCAGTCTGGGGGTCAGGGCCACTGGGTATTGTGCCACCTTGGCAGCTGGTCACTGACCCTAGGTCTACCTTTAGGGGCCCCTGTAGGGGTCCTGACCAGGGGATGAAGTGGATGTTTGGAGAAATAGGAAGTTAAGACAGTGGAGTCTGGAGAAGGGGCCCGTCCTGGTGTGGGTTGGTTGGCAGCATTTAGGGACTTCAGCTTTTTGACCAGTATGATGGCACTTGCCTGTCCTCGGGTCTACATGGTGCTGTGCACTCGGCCTTCTTCAGCTGCGGCGCCTTCAGGGAAGAGCAGGTGACGGCACGCCGTGGGTCGGGGTTGGAAGTTCCCTCGCCCACGACCGCCCCCGTACCAGGACTGCATGCTGGGGTCGGTGGCCACCCGACGTGGGTGCTGACCCTGGTGAAAGGCACACATGGGCTGGAGGAGACATGCAAAGTCTGGTTTGCATCTTTATTGGATCATCTTGACACAAAATCATTACAGCAGCGTGATATGTCTCTTCTTCATACGGGAATGTCGATAGCAAATAGTCATGTAACACATCATACAATTTCAAAGTTCTAGAATCACGGTATGGGATTCCATAATAGATCACCCTACATGCTATAGTGACAGTTTTCATCAAAAGGAACAGTTAAAACGTCATGGAGAATCCTCCTCTCAGGAAGACTCGGCTCACGCTGTCTGCCCAGCTGTGGGTGGCGGGCTGGCCAGGTCTCCACACCCTGCTTAGTGACAGCTCAAGAGGGGGCTCCTCAGGGGATCCAGCCTGAGGCATCTGAACCACATGTTCTCCACTGCTGGGCACAAGCCTAAGCGCTTCTGAGCCCCACCCGGGCCTTCAGACAGGGTCGAGGCAGAGACAAGCCTGTGGTATGTTCAGGGACGAGCAGAGGGACATGGGACTGTCCAGCTCCAGCCTCATTCCCAGAGAGCCAGGGACAAAGTTCCATTTAACAGGAGACAAAAAAGGCCCATCTCTGTTGTCAGTGATGCACGCCTGAAGCCCGCTCTAGGAAGGGGGCCTGCACGGGTTCTGGAGAGCAGCCTGTGATGGCCACCCGTTCGCCTCCCCACAAATGCCACCAGTCAGGATGTTTGGGGGAAGAGCAACCAGCAGGGACCCCCAGAAATCAAGGCCTGGGAGGCAGGAAGGTGGGCCCCAGATTGGCACCACCCCGCTCGCCAAGCACCCTCCTGCTGATGCCCCCGGTCCTGGCCATGGTCCTAGGGCTCCTTGGCAGCCCAGTGACTACAATGGAGGAGTGAGCTCCCTGCATGGGGTCTGGAGCAGAGCTGGGAAGCCCCTTGCTGGTTTGGGGACTGGAATGGGGCCGCTTGCCAGAGAACGGACAGATTCAAAATAAAAAAGGATTTAAAAAAAAAAAAAAAAATATCAACGCAACACAGGACCTCGGATGTCTACGTGGTAGGTGACAGTGGAGTTCAACCCACATTGGGCACAGGGACAGTGCACAGGACAAAGGAGAGGCGAGACATGCCGGATCTGCCCGTCGTCCATCCCTGGCACTCAGCACTGGGCGAGCGTCACCTGCATCTCCTCCAGCAAGTTGCCCAGCAGGGTGGAGTCACTGCACTTCCCGTCCACCGACACGGACTTCTCACCCTGGAAGGGGAACCACGTGCCAGCACTGCCCGGCCAGCAAGCACAGCCCTTGATCTTGCCAGGCAGAGGCCTGCGGACTGGGGTTCTGCTCACTCTCCTGCTGAGACCGTGAGCACACTGATTGATAGAGACGGGGAGCGACCGCAAGATACCATGGAGGAGCCAGGGGTGGCAGGCAGCTGGGGTGCAGACCAGAATTCAAAAAGCCCTCAACTGGCAGCCAGTTTGCCTTTTCTCCTGTCCTCCAGTCCCAGGCCCCAGGCCAGGGCCACTGTGAGGGGTGGGCAGAGTAGGGGAGTACAGCCCCGCCTTCGGGCCAGAGGACCTTGGGAGAAGGTCCCAGGGGGCACCTGGGAGGCGCTGCAGGGCGGCTCCCCAGGAGGGTGCGGAAGCCACGCCCCAGCTCACCTTTTTCACCAGGAGGCAGACGTGGTGGCCCTGGATGGAGCGGCTGTACATGGAGGCACAGGAGTCCACTCGCTCCACAACTGCAAGAGAGCAGGGGGTGAGGCTGCGCCTGCAGGGCAGGCCCCTTCCCTGGGCGGCCCTTAGCCACGGCTCCAAGAGGCCCAGGGGAGCAGGAGGTGTGGGGGTGCTGGCCAGACCAGCTAAGGGGAACCACCTACAGGTACACGCTGCACCCACAACCAACCACATCACACCCCTTACCAGAAAAATGGTGGTGAAAACAGATCTTTGCCAGAAGATTCTGGAAGGACATGCTAATGCCATCCACTTTGATTGAGCTCATGCTCAGATCCCCTGATTCTAGCAACTTGGCAAAGGCGTCACTGTGGGAAGGACACAGAACAGGCTGGTGACAACAGGTGGGACACTGGGCCCTGGGATCCACGAGCTTGAAGGAGCCTGCTCTGGTAAGCCAGGGGCCTGGACGGTCTCAGAGAAGACGCAGGGTACTGTGGACTGACTGTGGCCTCCTAGAGACCCTACTCGGTCCTAAGCCCCGCTGTCTCAGAATATGACTCTATAGGGAGACTGGGTCCCACGAGAAGTCTCTGAGGCAAAACAAGGTCATTTAGGTGGCCCTACTCCAATCTGCCTGGTGTCCTCATGAGAGGGGAAGGTCAAAGACAGACAGACAGGCAGAGGCAGCCATGTGAGCACACAGGGGGACGGCGACCTCTGCGCACCCCGGAGGCGAGCCTCAGTAGGACCCTGGCCCAGCCTTCAGTCTCGGGAAGAGTCTGATGGGGCCCCGCACGCAGGCTGGGAGGTGCCTCCACTGCACACTCGGGGCCGCACCTGTAGCAGGGCGTGGTGACCAGGTACGCACTGCAGCTGAAGTGCAGCCTGAAGTCCAGCTTCTCGTGGGTGGCCCCCTCGGCATCCTGTGGAGAGGGGAGTGGTGGCTGAGGGGGAGCGCCTTCCAGCATGGGGCTCCCTACTGCTGGGACAGGGCAAAGGGCACAGTGCCCACAGGTGAGGGGCACTGCCACTGCAGAGCAGGCAGGTCGACGCAGCCGCCAGTGGTGCACACCTTGGCGATGAAGGACAGTGTCCCCTTGAGCTTCTGGGCCATGACGATGCTCTGAATGGTGAACACAAACTGGGCTTCATTGGAGACGCCTGGGGGGAGACCAGGAGCAGGGCTGAGCCACGCGGGGGGCTCAGCCGGGGCCCTGAGCGCCTCTGGGGCTAGCTCTTGAGTTTCCAACGGCTTGCTGGGAAACTGGCTCCCCCAGGGGAGGCCATGAATATGGGGCAGAAACAAGGGACAACTAGAGCCCCAGCCTGGCTGGACGGGACCAGTTCCATGGTGGCAGACTATTAAAGGCCCAGCTTCTCTGCCTTAGGCCACAGTGCAGATGGCACGCACGACTCCCAGTGCTCCAGAGCTCAGCCCCACGGCCGCCACCAGCACCCTGGACCCCCTGGGCCAAAGAGAGGAGGCAAGGAGCACCGGCTCACCCAGGGACCACTGGCCTCCACCCAAGTGCACACGGGGGCGGGGGGGCTCACCAGGTGGCAGCTGGAAGGGCACAGGGACACCATCATGGACAGAGGAGCCCTCCGGCCGCGCCATCTTGGTGTTGAGCGAGTCTAACACGTTGAGCTCCATGTTCTTGAGGAAGCTGCTGCTCTGGTTCTCGAGGATGATGGACACAGTGACCTGGCTTTCCTTCTGCAGGCTGGCCTGGATGTCATATGTCTGTAGAAAGCAAGCCCAGGGACAGGACCGAGGGTCACCTGCTAGTCGAAGGGCAAAGAAATTGCTTCTGTGCCACCCGAAAGCAGCCCCACCCATAGGCTCAGGGCGGGGCGGCCTACTGAGGCCCAGCCTCCTCTTGTCCTCCCCCAGCACGTACACTGAGCCCAGGCGTGCTTTGCCACTGGGCCGGACCCGAAGCCCTGATTATTTTACTTGAGACAGGATCTCACTCAGTTGCTGAAGCTGTCCTGGTTTTTGCCATCCTCCTGTCTCAGCCTCCCAAGTCACTGGGATGATAGGTGTGCACCAAGCCTGGATTTTTTTTTCTTTTTTAAAATATTTTTAGCTACAGACAGATACGATATCTTTATTTTTTTAAATTTATTTTTATGTGGCGTTGAGGATTGAACCCAGTGCCTCTCACATGCCAGGCCAGTGCCCCACTCTACCACTGAGCCCAGCCCCAGCCCCTGGACATCTTCTGTAAGCACAGGGCTGACCTCAGGTGTCCTGGCCGCACCTGGCATCTCTCTACTTCACATACCAGGAGTGAGGTCTGGGTTTCACTGCCTAATACCGCCCTGTTTGGGAGCCTCCTCTGGTGGCCCCTGGAGTTGCCCCCTGTCCCTCATGTCTCCCCTACACCCTCTGCTTCAGAAGAGGACAGCCCCAGGCCTTCGCTGCCCGGCAGCCACGCCACTCACCATTTTAATGTAAGCATTCTCGGCAAGGAGGCAATAGCTGGACATGGGCTGGGGAAGAAAGACCAGGTCAGCATGGTGACAAGGACCTGGGGTTGTGGCGCTGCCTGGTGCTGGGCGTGAAGTGCTCCGTGGAGCCAGTGGCGCCAGCAGGTGCCCTGGGTCTACCCACAGGCTGCCTCCAGCCCCGGCCCCCTCCCTGCACCCCGCCAGGTGGGCAGGCTTCCAGGGTCCGGTGGGCAGTGGCAGTCATAGGAGCCACAAGGGAGGGTAAGGGCAGGGACCCTCACCGGGAGGGGCTCCTCCTCAGCCGCCCCGTTCTCCACGGGCCCTGCGGCCTCTGCACAGGTTGGTGGCTGCTGCTTGGCCTTCTTGCCTTTGGACCTCCCCGCCTTCTCCTTCCGGTGCTGCTTCTTGTGCCGGGAGGGTTTCTGCGGCAGGGAGCGTCTGGTCAGCTCCTGGGCTTGCACGTGTGGCTCCCCACGTCCAGCCTCCACACTCACACGTGAGGGGCCTCAGGGCTGGCGGGGGAGGGATGCAGGAGCTGCTGCTCAGGCTGGGGAACCATGGGCCAGACAGCAAACACGTCACCAGCACGGTGGCCCAGCAGCCCTCCAAGGCCCACGGGGCAGTGCGGGCTCTGTGCCAGGAGCCGTGGGGCAGGCCACCCAGCTGACAGTGGACACAGGCGAGAAGCAGGAGTGAGGCGACACACGAGCAGCGTGTCAGGGCCTCCATGACTTCCTTCTCGTTGAGACCCACCACCTGCCACAGGAAATGCCCAGCAGCTGGACTGGCTTTGTAGGTGCAGGCTGAGGGATGGGGACACCGAGCGGGCACTGGGGTGACGGAACGCTCTACAACAAGCGGTGACAGCTGCACAACTCGGAGAATGCACTGGAAGGCTGAGGCTGAAGGCTGTGAGCTGGGGCTCAACAACCTGTCACCAAGCACAAAGAAATGGGCAGCGCTGGGACGTGGCCCAGAGGCAGCGCATCTGCTGCGCATGAGGCCCTGGCTTCGATCCCAAGCACGGGGGGAGAGAAAGGTAAAAACGGGGACGAAGAAAGGCGCTGTGGGCGTGGACTGGGGGCCTGAGCAGCCGCCATCCCGAGGCCTTGCACGTGCTGTGGCGCCTCACCCTCTCCGGGTCGCGCTCCGCGTCATCGTCCTGGTCCTCGGGCTTCTCCGTCCTGTGTCCCTCGCACTCGTCCTTTGGAGCAGTGATGGCATTTGTACCAAGCTCCTCCTGCAGGGAGCCAGCAGGGTCAGGGGCACAGGAGGTGCCAGGCTGTGAGCCACGAGGCTTAAAATGGGGAGAACGGGAAGCTGGGGGACCACCATCAGCCAATCCTGGCCCCCTGGAGGGGCTGGGGACGCCCGTCAAGGGACATGGAGCCTGTGGACGATATCCTGGCTAGCAATACCTCTCCTGCCTCATTTGTCCCTGGCCAATCACTGGGTCCCATGGAATGGGTGGCTGCTGACAGCAAAGTGCAGAGGCCAGCAGGGAGAGGGCCGCAAGGCCTGGCCAGGAGACGCCCCGAGAGCTGGACTCTGGACCTGCATCCACACCCCACACGTTCCCCCCACAGTGCCGAGGTGCTGGGGTGAGACCTCGGACCACATCAGGGACAGCACGGTGCCCCATCAGGCTCTTACCACAGATGGGACTGGGGCAGGGGCAGCAGCAGGTGGAGGGGTGGTGGACAGCCAGAAATCCAAGTCCTCACCCTGAAACCACAGGAAGATGGGTTGTCAGCCAAAGCAGGAAGATGGGCCCCTACGTGGGGAAGGGTGAGGGACAGCAGGGCTGAGGCACTGGCCCTGCCCCTCCAGGACCAAGGCTGCCTGCCCTGCAGCTCCCAGACTGGGCTCTCGCTCTAAGAGAAGACCCAGGAGGATCCACGTTAGATGAACACCACTTCCAGCGGCCAAGACCCAGCAACAAAGACCCAGCAGCCAAGCCCGCAGGCCCTGCCGCACAGCCGTGAGGACTCACGGGCAGGGGTCTAGGGTGCTGCTGCGTGGAGCAGAGCACCAGGCCTGCGCCCACAGTTCTTCAAAGCCCACCCATTTTCTTTTTCTCTTTTAGAAATATTTTTTAGCTATAGATGGACACAACACCTTTATTTTATTTATTTTTGCATGGCGCTGAGGATGGAACCCAGGGCCACATGCGAGGCAAGCGCTCTGCCACTGAGCACGACCCCAGCCCACCCCGTTGTGTGAATGCCCACATGGCGCTGAATAGCACCACTGGCTGGCAGAGCTCCATCTCCCAAAACAGGACATGGCCCCCTCACTGCCACCCCTGCTCGCCCACCTTCAGGAGCCCTACGCAAGGTCCCCGCAGGCTGTGGCCTGAGCCTGACTCAGGCGGGCCACCCCAGCGTACCCTCTGCTCCTCCTTCTCTCTCTCCTTCTCTCTCTCTCTGTGCTTCTTCTCTTTCTTCTTAGGTTTCTTGCTCTTCTTTTCTACCAGAGGAACATCTTCTTTTTGGGGGGATTTTGAGGTTTCCGCATTTCTATGTTTCTGGACGGGAAGCTTCTCGCTGTCGGCCAAGGGCCTTGGGAGGGGAGAGGCATGGGCTCAGGAGGTGCTATTGGCACTGTGTGGTCATGCAAGGCCACAGAGCGGGGGTCCTGCTCCTGCTGCAGCACCCAAGCAAGGCCCCAGGTGGACCTGGCCTCTGAAGGGCCTGCCCAGTCTCTCCCTGACATCTCGGAAGGCGTGCTCTCCTGTCCCAGGCCTGGGGACTTCCAGGGAGCAGGGCCTTGCAGCCAAGGGTGCTGGGTGGAGGGACGCTACCTGGCTGTGACCCAGCCCACCCACCGTGCTGCAGAATGCAGCCCGACTAGAGCCTGCAGGGCACCAGAATGGGCCCCTCGCTTACCTATCCAGGTCAACGTCCAGTGCCCGGTATGGGTCATTGGGGTCTTTATCGTCCTCATCACTGGGCAAAGCATTCTGGGGGGACAGAGGAACTCAGCATCCAGCTAACCAGCAACTGCAGGGCCTGGTGGAATCCACCCCGAAATAGCAGGCCTGCCAGGAGGGTCAGGTCCACACCCACGAGGGTCAGACACCCACAGCAAGCAGGGCCACGTCTCTGTACGGGAGGATGTCAGGGCCACACACGCCAAGGGTCACTGGGCACAGACACGGACACCTGCCACGGGGAACCAGCCCCTGCGCTATCTTCTCTGGGACACACGACAGAGCTGGCTTGGTGGCCCACTCTCTCCACCAAGGAAGACAGCAGCAGGGAGAGGCCCAAGCGCATGAGGCCAGCAGCTCCGCAGGGACATGGCACCCTGAACTGGGCAGGTGGGACTGACCTCAGGCATCTCCTCGGTGACGATGTCCACCTGCTGGGCGGGGGCGATGTCCTCCTCGCTCTCCGTGGGCAGTGAGCGCTGCCGGCGGTGCTTGCCCTTCTTCTCCCTCTCCCTCTCCCTCTTCCTCTTTTTCTTCTTGTCTTTCTCCAGCCTCTGCTGGTGTCTGCGCTCCTCCTCCAGCTTCACATACTGGTCCGAGGTGGGCAACCCTGCGGGGTGTGCACTCAGCTCCGAGCCATGCGGTTTGCCCGTCTGGGGTAGGAGCCAGCCTCGTGGGCAGCCCCGGGGACGAGGGGGGGTGGGCTGTGCAGGGAGCACAGCAGGGAACCCCTGGCCCACACGACGTGAGTCACCTGCTAACCAGGACACTTGCCTGGGACTTTCAGAGGGACCGAGAGGTCGATCTGCACCACGGGGATGTGCTCCACGCCCGGCGCATCTTGGTATCTCTGGAAGAGCAAGTGCAGGGTGTTAGTGGAGCCCCGTAGACCCCAGGGACCAGGAGCCAGGAAGCTCGGCTCATCTTGTGTGGCGCACCTTCTTGCAGACAGGAGGTTTGGTGGCTCACGAGGTCACAGGAAAACAGAACTCTTACCAACTTTCCCATGTGAAACTTTCCCCGAAACTGGAACAGTAACATGCTTCAGCCCAAAGCGAGGCACCCTCACACCCACAGGGGGCTGGCTGGACCAATCAGAAAAGCCTGGCCAGTGACACTGTCAGTGGCTCCACCCTGGGACCTGCCTGCATGAAGCAGCGCCTCCTGTGGGCAGCTGCCACCCCCCTTCCTGCAGCTCGCATGTCGTCTGCAACATTCCAACAGTGCCAGCAGGTCACAAGATGGGCTCCCTTCCTGCCCAGAGGCCTCAGCTCTGCCCGCTCTCAGCCTCAACATAGGTGCTGCACAAAGGGGCACATGCAGTCCAGCAGCCTGCTGCCCACTGCTGAGCAGGTCCACCAGGACAACCACCCACCCTCCTGTGAACTCCAGGGGCCCCAGGAGACTGATGGGCCCAGCCTCACCTTTTGTGGGGATGGAGAACTCTTGATGTAGAAGGGATTGTTGGCCTGCTCCTGCTTCCGGGCCTCCCGACGCTATGGATACACGTGGAACACACCAAAAGTCCAGGCACTGGGTCAGACCCAAGGGCCCCGGAGACCAGAGGGAGCCTGGATCTCTGTTTTTCTGTCAAGTTTTACCCACAAGGAAACCCTGGCCCCAGGGTGGAAAAGAGAAGGCAATGGGGAGAAGGAAGTGCCAGCAGCTGAGGAAGCAGCTCAGAGGGGTGGTACTGGCCTAGAGCACCCAGCTCCTGGGCCTGGTCTGAGCTAGGGCTCCTGGCCCCCAGCCCTCACCCCGCAAGGCTCATCCTGGGGCACAAATCAGGGTCCAGGTGGACCAGCCCAGCCCTAACATCAACGGTCCACTCAGTGCCCCCAGGAGGACACTGGACAGATTCCCGATTTTATGGGGTTGACCTGCAGGACTGGCCATTGGAGCCCACACCCCGACAGGGCCGCCTGCCTCAGAGGCATCCCTGACCAGGGGCTCTGAAGTACTCACCCGTGCCAGCTCCGCCTCATCCACCTCAGGCTGCCGGTGCTGAGTGTGCTTCTGCTCCTCCTCACGGAAGATGGTCTTGGACTTTTCATCCTCAGACTCGCTGTCCGAGGGTGGTTCATTGATCCAGGTGTCCAGGTCCAGGCTGTGCAGACAGGGAGGTCACGGCTCAGCCACCCTCACAGGCTGGCCACTGCAAAAGGCCGTAACTGCAGGCATCCACCTGAGCAGCGGGCACTGTGTCCAGCCTGTGGCAGCCCTACCCCAGCACCCGTCATCAACACGGGCCAGACAAGGCAAGAACACCACTGTGCCCTTAGGAAAGAGGCCAAAGCAGGGCCAGAAGGCAGGTGGATCCTACAGTGGGGGACCCACAACAGATCAGGCCACTCCCATTCCAGGGAGAGACGGGGAACACAGCCACCCCACCCAGTGTGGCTAGGCTGGCACACCGCGCTGGCCCACACAGCCCTCCTGTGCTCTCCTAAGCTCCTCCTTCCCAGGGTGCAGGCAAGCTCCTCCCCATCAGCCAGGCACGGGTGCACGCTGCCCCCCAGCTCCCTGTGTGCTCACCCTTCAGGCACTGGGACCTTCTTCTGGGCCTTAGGGGCCACTGGGTTCAGCTCTCCGGCAAACAGGGCACTCAGTTCTTCTGCCACAGGCACAGCCTTGGCCTGCAGCTTCTGTACGTGCTTGACCAGCTGCAAGATGCAGGACGCCTAGGGAGGGAAGGGCGGAGGCAGACAGCAGCTGGGGCGACCAGGTCCCTGGGGCTAGCAGAGACCCACCATCTCCACAGTCATCTCTTTGCACATGGTGGGTGGTGACAAAGGGGGCTCCACTCTCAAGCGAGTCTGCCCCAAGCCAGCCATGCTGCCTCCAGCTGGGGTGCCTCTGGCAGCTCCGCTGCGCCAGCTCCAGCTCAGGCTGGGACACAGTTGGACCTGACAGACCTGGCTCTCAGAGGTCAGTGACCACACGCTGAGGGATACAGCTGGCCTGGTCAATACCACGGCACTCGGGGTCTGTGTAGAAGCCTCAGCATCCCCGCCTCGCCTCCTCAGCCATTAGACAAACCAGTCGCACACCTGACTGAGCAGTGCTGCCTGCTGCGTGTGCTGTGGACAGCACCAGAAGAGCCACCGCCACTGGAGCCCACGCCTGGGTCACCATCCTGCACCTCCCCCGCCTGCTGAGCCAGCCCTCGCCGAGCCGGCGTCTGAAGCAGCAGACGCCCCAGGACCCTGGTGGCCACCTCCAAGGCTGCCACGTTCTCACCTCCATGAGCCCAGCTGGGAAACACAACAGGGTCTCACCAGTGAGCTCTGGAAAGGCGCAGGCCTCCCTGCTACCTGACACTGTCAGGGACAGGCACCCGCAAGGCTGTCAAGGGCTGTCCCAGGGACTGGACCAACCCCCGCACAGAGCCGAAGGCCAACACCAGCCTTACCCGCTCCTGCACCTCCAGGTCTGCACTCTGCACAAACTGGGGCAGCCGCTCCACCATGACCTGGGTGACTTCCTGGGCAGCCTCGGTCTCCCCAGCCTGCTCCTTCTGCAGCAGGATGGACGCATACAGCTTGACCACGTTCTGCACATACACAGCCTGGATGTGGCCAGGCAGCGTGGTGACCTTGGGCCGCAGCATGGCCTCGAGTGTCTGGTGGGGCTCCTGCAGGTGCCTGGGGGACACAGCCACAGTGAGGGGAGCCACGCGCACACACAGGGAGAGCCAGCTCTTCCCAGGGCGATCACAGGCAGCTCCACTCCCTGAGCAGGCAGCAGGGCGGACATGGGGCTGGAGGAACCTGGAGCCATAAGGGCTCGTCATGGGGCACAGAGTGAGGCACACAGAGCAGCCACCAGGACAAAGGGGAAGGAGGAAAGAACAGCCCCCCTGCAGACTGGCCACGTGGGAAGTCCACGGCCACAGGGAGAGGTGGGCCACAGAGGACACCCGGCAGGGCCCAGTGATCCCAGAGAACAAGCCTGTGCACCCGGCTCGCTGCCTGTTCATTCCCATGATCAAACAGTTCCTCCCCAGCTGCAGCTGGCTCAGCAGTGGCGCGCTAGCCTAGAACATGGAGGCACTGGGTTGCATCCCCAGCACCACGTGGGGAAAAAATAAAAACAACTAAATAAAATAAAGGTATTGTGTCCGTCTACAATTAAAAATGTAAAAAAAAAAAAAAAAAAAAAAACACACACAACAAAAAACTTCCTCCCACACGTCTGCAGGCTGCAGCCCTTTCTGGGGGTCCAGACGTAAGGTGCCCTCGCTGAGCTCCACAGGCCCCAGACAGGGCAAACAGCTTGCCAACAAGGACTGGGCAGGGAGTAGTCAGGTGCAGTGGGGACAGGGACGGGGACCCTGAAGGGGCAACGGGCAGCAGTGACAGATCCTATCAGGCATGTAGATTTCTGTGACAATGCCCGAATCTCAGCAGATGACAAACCCACACTTCAGTGGAGGGACAAGGCAGGCGGGCACAGCAGGACAGTGTGGGGACAGGGGCTATGCTGGCACATCCCAATGTCCCTGTGCCCCATGGTGTCCAACATCTGCCCCACTCACTCCGAGAACTCCCCGCAGATCCAGGCAGCTGCGTAGAGCACCTCGCAGATCCCATTCCGCTGGGTGCTGCTGGCCACCAGATGGCCGCTGTCGAGCAGGGCAGACATCTGTGACACTGCAAACTTGCGAATGGCCTTCACACGGATGGCCACATCTAGCATCTGGGCGGCGATGAGGTGGCCGTGGCGGGTTCCCTCCAGCCGGGTCAGCTCCACCAGGATGCTGATGTACCTGCAGGGGAAGACTTTGAGAGGAGCCCCAGGGACGGCAAGCACCAGCCCACCTACAGGGCGGCGGGGGGTGTGGGCACGGACCACTCAAAGTTGGTGATGTACTGGTAGTTGGACTGGCTGCAGATGTCGATGATCTTGGTGAGCAGCTCGTCACGGTAGGTGGTGCCCTCGGCCTTGTCCACGTGGGTCATCAGCTTCTTCACGATCTCCATCAGATTCTTCTTGGACACCTGGTGGGGAGGGGAAGATCTGCCTCAGCAGGCATATGCTCCATCAACCCAGACGGGATTCACAACCTACACTGGGCAGCCACTGACGCCCGGGGACAGGGGACAAGGAGCAAGCTCAGCTGGCACACAGTGGCTCACCCAGAGCCTGTCCCCGCTCTGCCCCAAATCCAAACAGGCCCCTGGCCACCATCTAACCCTGCCAGGGCCCGTGAGCCCCATGTTCCCCCGGGGCTGGCACACGGTTGAGGCGCACCATCCCGTAGAGCAGGTCAAGCGCCCGCAGTCGGATGGACTCGTCCTTGTCATCCAAACACTGCAAGATGAGGTCCTTGTGGGCCTGCACAGACTTGGGGTGTGTCCTCAGGATCTTGGACATCGCCAGCAGCCCCAGATACTTCACTGTGGGGAGACAGGGGGCCATCAGCCCCAGGATGCAGAGAAAGGTGCAGCCTCGTGGGCACAGCGGCAGCCTCCCAGCTGTGCGGTCCCACCCGGGAGCCTGGCTCGACACGAGGGGCCTGTCCTTCTGCACAGTGCTGAGGAAGAAAGGGCTTCTGAGGGGACAGGGGGAGACTCAAAACCCCCCACTCCAGTTCTATCCCCCCTGTTGCAGCCATTGCTATTCAGCCATGACAAACATCACTACACTCCTACGCCCACCGGAAAGCACAGGGACTTGTGCTCATCAGGTGCCCACAGGCCCTGGTGTTTACTGCCCATGCCGACTGGCCCTCATTCAGCCAGGAGAAAACTGAGCAGTCAAGCCTCGGGCAGCAGGGCAGACACACCATCTAAACCAGGAGCTTGGGAGTCTGAGACAGGAGGGCCGCAAGTTCAAGGCCAGCCTTAGCTACTTAGTAAGGCACTAAAGCAACTTAGCAAGACCCTGTCTCAAGATCAAAAACAGAAAGGGCTGAGGATGTGGCTCAGTGGTTCAGCAGCCCTGTCTGCCTGGTCTGCAGGCTGCTTCTGTGGTGCGGTGTCACTGCATAGGGCCGTGCCTGCCTATCCATAGGTTGGCTGCTGGGGCTGTGGAGCAACAGCAGAGATGGGTGGAGCTACAGAAGCCCCAGGGACGACAAACTCAGCTTGAAGCAACACCCGAAGCACCGTCCTGCCAGGGAGGTCCCACGTGGTGCCACTGAGCCAGATTCCTCAACTGAAGCCGCAGGCACAACGCGGGCAGCAAAACGGCAGCATGGCCACACCCCCATGGTATCTGTCATATTAGAACAGCCCTGGCTCTGCCCACCTGTGGAATCTTTCCATGGGCATCTTTCACTACCCACAATATGGTCCCTCCACGTTCCCCTGGGCTGGGGCTGCTGGCCCTCTCCCTGTGGACAGGTGTACGTGGCACAGCCCGCAGAGCCACCTGAGAACCTGGAGTGGACACAGGATGGGCCCACCACACAGGTCCAGTGGGAGTGGTGCCCGGGACCAAGGCAGGGGCAGCATTGGTCTTGAAGCTGGTCTGCTCGCATGGAGTCTGTGCAGGACCCCTGGCCTCCACAACACCCTGGCCCCTTTCTTCTAAGGCTCCAGAGCCCTGATTCCACAAAGGTCTGGGAAACAGAAAGTGGAGCTTACAGGGGAGAGAAACTTACAGTTCTGATCGGAGTCTTCTATAAGTATCCTTAACTTCTGAACACAAAGCTGAAAAGAGGAAAAGCACCTGATTTCATCTCCCACCAGCCGGTGAACCTGCTGAGGCCGGGCCCGTCCTATTCCCCAAGCTGCCCCTGCCTCTCGAGACCGGGGCCCTTCTATGACGGCCCACCCAGCAGGACAGCAATGGGGCTGCAGGCACCAGGACAGACCAGCCAGCAGAGACCACAGAGGCCCGACAGGAGGGGACCCCGCAGGGGCAGGAAGGCGTGCACCAGCACAACGGTGCCTGCAGGGAGGGGCTGGGACACAGCACCTTCCTTCACACGAGTGCCTACAACACACCTGAGGGTGACCACCCCAGTGGCCTCCAGGTCAGCCGGGAGCCCAGCGGCCCCGAGCTCCAAGGCACTAGGCAACGAAGCTCACGACTAGCGGGATCAGGATGGCTGCCTTCTACAGCGAGGAGGATGTGACACCCCAGGTCAGCGGGGGCCGAGAGCCCCCAGGCAGCTCAGCGGCTAGCTGGCTCCAGGGCAGCGTAGAGCAGAGGTGCCTGTCACTGGGACCACAGGGCCACAGTTCCCTTGACACCTCTGTGTTCACCCCACAAAGGGACTGGGCACACGGATCACAAGGGACAGGACGTGCTGGGGCAGGTGAGGCGAGGACAGGCAGAGCTCAACTGCAGAGCGGGGTCCTGGAACATACCTGGATGCTGGCACTGTGGTTGGGCATGCCAGAGGACAGAGAGATGAGCACTGAAACAGATAGCCCACGTCAGTTGCCAGCCAGCAACCCGCATCGATACCCGCCTTGGCCCCGGGCGCACCTGCACCTGAAAGCTGCGCTGCTGCCCTGGGAGCTGCTAGGCCCAGCAGGTCTCTGAGCAGACCATGCCTAGCCTGTAGCCCGCAGCCAGGCACGAGAGAGGCTGCGAGGCTGGCCTCCCACCCTGCCCGGCACTGTGGGGCCAGCATAGTGGCTTCGCTCAGCCCCTGTGCTCCTCTCAGGTCTGGGATCTCAGCACATGTCCCCACTGAACCCCCAGGCAGTGACATTCCTCAGGTGTGTTGCTGGGACGATGTGCATCCTGCAGGACTCCCTGGGAGGAGACCGGAGGCCCTGCCTGGTCCCCAGGCCCCCACGTGCCGTTCCCACCACTGGTGGCCCTGGGTCCTGTCACTGTAAGAACTGCAGCTGGGAGAACAGCCATGAGTGGACCCTGGGGACCCCAGCAGGTCGCCAGGCCTGGGGTGGCCTGTATCTCCTAATCTCGTTTGTAACGTTGGGCTGCCCTTGGCCCTGGTCCTGCCCTTGGTCAATTTTAATCACATAAACCAAAAAGGTAATCAGTTAAAAGGGCAGCAGACACTCCCGTCCAGGGAAGCCCCACGGTGTCAGGGCCACCTCCCACGTGCTGACTCAAGTCCGATCACGGAAGGGCCTTGCTCCAGGTGCGCCAGGCCCTTGCCACACTGGGCTCGCTCCCTGGGCCCCCACCTCTCCTATACCTGGAACTCTCCCACCTCATGGTCAAGGCCACCAGATCCCACCTGGCTCCACCCCACAGCCTCCCCCAGGTCTGCCTACGCCTCGCCCCAAATGCCCACTGGCCCTCCCTGGCCAGGGTCAGCTCCACTTCTCTTACGAGGGTCCAGCAGCTCCACTGTGGAGCACAGAATGTGCATCACAACATCTTGAAATCGCGGAAGTCTGTGAGGAGTGGCCACGGCCCTCACAGCTGACAGCGGGAGGGCGTGCACAGGGACCTGCCCATCTGCCCCAGCCTGGGTCTTCTGACGGTAGGCAACAAGCCTCGAACCTCACAGGCCACCAGCCTTAGCAGCCAGCTTGCAAGAAACAGGGAGCAGGAGGTGGCCAGCCATGCCCAGGAACAAGAGCTCTGCTTCTCCAACAAGAAACAGTGGGGGGTGGAGAGCCTTCCAGTTCATTGGCCACACGCAAGCTCTGAGGGAGACGTCTGAGACAACTGGGGACGCAGAACATCCAGAGTCCCTCCAACCTGGCCCGGAGCAAGGAGTGCCGACCCCACCCTATGCAATCTTTAACTGATGAGACCCAAGCAGGAGCATCCACAGGTAAAATGGCACGTCCTGAGTCACTTCTGTGGGAGGGGCCCAAGGAGGACCTCGAGTAACAAGATGCTGATCACTGGCGACAGGGGACAGGAAACCCTCAGGTCTCAAAGCGGCTGGGCTGTAAGCTACATCAGAGACCTTCATGGACCTGGTGTTGAGGGGACTGGACAGTGGACTACCTGACTCCAGGGGAGGCCACGGGGGCCTGGCTAGCTGTGGCCACTCCACCCTCCCCCTTCCTGAGCTCCAGCAAGGGAGATGTTCAGGAGGCAGACCTGGCACCCTCACCCCACCTGGCAGAACACAGGAGGGCTGCCCTACGGATGCTGCACTCCCAGAGGAGGCAACGGGGTCTCACCTGCAATCACGGTGTTCACACACTCATAGAGAAGGGACATGGCGGACGTGCTGGAGAGGAGGGAAGCAGCATGAGGACGAGGCCCAGGAGTCGCCTCAGACACGGGCGGGGGGAGGGGGACACTGCACTGCAGGCTTCATAGGGACGGCACTGCTGCCAGCCTGGCCACGCCTGGCCTCACAGTGACGGCCATCATGCGGCACCTCCCGGGGAGAGATGGCAAGAGGCCCTCACCTCACGGCCCCGCTCGCCCTCCCTCTCCCGGCTCCATTTTGTCCTAAATGGACCAGACATTCAGCAAGCGTCTGAGAAAGGTTCTGTCTGGGCTTGAGACAGTCTCAGGTTTAAGCGCACAGGTAACCAACAGTGCAGGTGCAGTTCCCGGGAGGGCTATGGAGCAGCCTGGGGTTCTGACACCATGTTCCCTCTGCGTCAGGACAGCCCTTGTCACTCTGCTGGTGTGAAGGACGAAGGTGCCACTTCAAGAACAAAGACGGCTGGGCCTGGGAGGCTCCGAGTTCTGCTCCTCACCAACCAAGTCTGTGGTGCCCACAAGGTGTCCCCAACTACCTATAGCTCTCCAGCGTCCCAAGGCCAGCAGCAGAAGTCCTGGAGCCAACCTTCAGGAGGTGGTGGCCAGCACAGTGGCCAGGACTATGGGCATACAAGATGGGCCCTGGGAGGGCAAGTGAGGGGTAGGCGGGCAGAGGAATCTGCTCCACTCACATTCTCACAAGGTGCTGCTGCCAACCCCAAACCAAGCCCAGAGGGTCACAGGCCAGAGTCCAGAGGGCAGGGCCCACCAGCTGGCTCAGCGCCACAGCCTCAATAAGCCAGAGCTTATTGAGAATGCGTGTCTAGAACCACCATACGAACGCCTGGCAGCTGTGCCATGTTCAGACACAGGACTCAGCGAATCCAGTCAAGCACCTTAGGCACATGGCCTGTCTCCTTTCCGCTGCTGGTCCTCAGGAAGGTGGACTCAAGAGACAAGCCCTGGGCCTGGGAGGGCTCAGGATGGCATGGCGGTGCTCTGGTTGTGCCTGCAGAGTGAGCCTGGGCCTCTTGGGCAATCAGCTGGGCACACAAGGGGAGGCCTACCTGTGGATCAGGTTGGTGAGAGGCTCAATCAGCTTCTTGCCCAGCCTTGGCTCCAGAGGGGTCAGGGCACCAAACTGTAGGGACAGGAGGGGTGGCGTCACTGCCAGTTCAGTGGCTACAGAGGTGGGACAGCAGCCCAGGGCTGGGGGGTTGGGTGCACTTGCCAGCTTGATGATCTTGATGAGCACCCAGTTGTTGGTGGAGCACGTCATCAGCTTGAAGAACAGCGGGGCCAGCGACAGGTAGTTCTTGGGGTTGCGTCGGGCCAGCTCACAGATGACGTTGACAGCCGCAGACTGGACCCCTGAGGACCAAGAGGGTGTCTACATCAACAGCATAGGGCATCCCGTTCTCAGGGGCCTGTTTATGGAGCCCCACGTACAAGGGCATCCTGTCCACAAGGTGCCCGTCTACAGAAGTTCCTTGCCCACACAGGTTATCCTGGCTCACAGGAACCTGGCATGGCAGGGCTGGCACTGGAGGTACAAGGACACGCTTGTGGACTGCTAAGGCACAGGACCAGCCAGCCAGGGCGTGTGTAGGCGCAGCGTAGACATACATGCACTTTCTGGCTCCACGTGCCGTGGGGCCCCAGGACAATGACACCCAGTCCCTAGGTCCTGGTTTTCAAGTACCATCCACCTGCCAACAAAGGAGCCAGGGTGGCTGAAAAGATGGTGGATTCTGGGAAGGCTGGTGAGCCTGGCAACAGGTGGCAGAGGCACTCCTGGAAAGAGCGGCCACCACAGATGGGCACAGGGGCCACACCGAGGCCCCAGCGGCGACTGCGCCCATCTGGGCCAAGGCATACACGGTGATGGTCACTGCTGCAGCCCGCAGAATGAGGAGCGCCCGTGGGTCTGCACGGAAACAAGAGGACAGCCACAAGACGGGAGCCACACACATGCGCTGTGTCCACAGGTGCTGGCTCTTCTCAGGGAGCAGCAAGACCCCGAGGCTGGGGGAAGCTGAGGGTGCGTGGGCCTGGCTGCTCGCTGGTGACAAGTTCAAGAGGGCATTCGGCAGAGGGCAGCCCTGGCAGTGCCGCCTGAGCCAGCAGCCAGGCCTGGTCACCTACACGCCACTGAGGAACCAGGAATCTCCAGGCCCGAGCCCATGGAACCCTGAGAGGAAGGACACCCATCAAGGGCCACCCAGAACAGTGGCTGCTATTGCCAGAAGTTAAGGTCACGCAAGACCAAGGTTGAGGGACTCGGCTCAAAAGGGACCCAAAAGGTGGGTGACGTAATAAAACCCTGTCCAGCCTTCATCCTGAGCTCCAGGGCTTCCCCAACCCTGGACCCCCAGTGGCAGCAATGCCTTTCTTTTCCAGGAGCCTGGGCCAGGCACACAGTGACCCCATGAGATGGGAGGCTTGGGACGTGGAGCCCAGAGCCCCGCCACCTCAGAAGAGCAGAGGCGAGAGGCAGGCGAGGGAGAGGCCTGGCAGGCAGCAAGCAGCGTGCCACGCCTGTGCAGGGACCCCAGAGCACGCTGCCCCAGGGCTCCGGGCCTCCTGGCTGGGAGCAGGAATGCCCTGGGGTGCCCAGGCCTGGCGGCGTAGGAGGGCGCTGGAGTTCGCCATGCCCTGCCCGCCCTGTGGGTCTCTGGTGGCCCTGAGTCACAGCTGCCCCTGCAGCTGTCACCGTGCATGAACAGTGCTTCCCCGTGTGGGGGAGGTGCTCTAACGAAGGGTCAACTTGAGGGGGTTGTGGGAGCCCCCAAATTTGTCTCTAGTCTATCCGAGGAGTGTCTGGCATCAGGAGGCAGACCCAGGGGCGGGCCTCCTCTGTAACAGGCGCGGACTGGGGCCTGGCTGAGGAGGGAGCCAGCACTGGGCCGCACGGTAGGTACCAAGGCCCACTCCTGTTTGAACAGACTTCACTGTGAAGACAGAGACAGGAAATCTGGAAAAACTGAGTGAAGGGCACATGGGTTAGAATTCTTTGTGGTATTTCTTCCACATTTCTGTAAATCTGACATTTAAAAAAAAAAGAAAAAAAAAAAGAGGGCTTTTTCAAATTCTTCATTTTCAGAAAAAGCAAAAGACCATGGCTCAGTGGTGGAGCACTTGCCTCTCATGTGAGAAGCACTGGGTGCGATCCTCAACACCACATAAAGCAAATGAATAAATAAGTGGCATTGTGACCATCCACAACTAAAACAAACAAAAACACAAAAGCACAAGACAGACAAAAGAAAAGAGCAGAAAAAATAAAAAGAAAGACAATCAGTATCATTGTGGCCACACCTATCAGGCCGGTCACTTGGGAGGCTGAGGCAGGAGGATGGCGAGTTCCAGGCCAACCTGGGCAACTTAGTGAGATCCCGCATCAAATGTAAGGGTAGGGGTGTAGTTCAGTGGTAAAGCACCCCTGGGTTCAGTCCTCAGTACCTGCCTTAAAAAACAAAATAAAACCAAAAATAAAAACGAACCCTGTCTGCTTTGAAAATCATGGCCCAGTCTTTATGACCAGAGAGGAAGTTCTGAGGGTCCACAACTCCCACCAAGCTAGAACCCAGAGTGTGGCCCTGGTTCTGCACCTGCCCTGGTGACAGGGACAGGAGCAGAGGTGCTCTGAAACGGGCCCCATGGTACAGTGTCCAGTGGGGGTGACCGAGGGCCTCCCACTCCACCACACAGCATGAACTCAGGACGCGCGGCGCACCCTCCGGCCTCACTGCCATGGAGGACGGGAGGGCACTGGGCTCCCCTGATCAGCTACCATCCTGGAGGATGGTGGGCTCAGGCTCAGGCCGACTGCTCTGCCCTCACAGGCTGTGTCTACCTGGACCTGCACCCTGTGCCCGGGGCTGGGTATTCTCTCCTGAATCCAGGTCTGGCTTCGCCTGGCACAGGCCCACACCACACCCACCTGCACCCAGTGCCACAAGATGTAGCCCGATGTGGACACAAGCTGACCTCCACAGTGGCCTTGCATGTTTCCTGGGCCCCACTCTGAATACAGGCTCCTCTCCCTCCTGCCTGCAGGGCTCAGTCACCCGTGATGGTCCCCAGTTCTGGGCCTGCTCCAGGTTCCCCAGTGAGGTCCCTCCAGCCCTCTGCCTGGGACAGCATTCCCAATGACAGTTCGCTGAGGGACGCCCTGCCTGCTGACCACACCCTGCAGGGACCACGTGGACGTGCCTGTGATGCCCTTGCAGCCTCAGGCCTCCAGGCTCACACCACACGCCCTGGTCCCCCAGCCAGATGCCCTTGGAGGCCCCTGGGTGATGCCCTGGACGTAACAGAGGCCCTGGCCAGGGGTCGCCCGCCCCAGCCCTCCACACCCCTGACCTCCAAGCGTGGCCTCTGGGGATACAGATACCCCAAAGACCTATGGGGAACCTCACTGCCTCCATCTCTCACTCCAAGCACTGAGGAGTTCTCCATCGTAGGGTGCTGAATGACAGTCCAAAACCGTGCCCCTCAGAGGCTGCATTACTCTAATGCTGGCACGCTAAACAAGGCCACATGGCTGGAGGTGGTGCCCATGCAGGACACCAGGCCGATCCCGATCACTTCCTAGGTCCCAGGAGCACCCCGAGCTCAGCTATACTCGCCAACAGCTGGCTGCAGCAGACCTCATCTATCAGGCCAGGCTGAGCTTCAGCCTGTCTACCATGTCCTGTGGCCGGCACAACACAGGGGACTTCTGGTGGGGTCCCCACCCAGCAAACCCATCTAACACATTCCCAGGGATCTGGCTGAGCACGTGCGGGCTCCACGCTACCCACCAGGGTCAGGGTCCTCCAGCTTCTCCTTCAGCCGCGGGAAGGCAGGGCGCAGCGACTCCGGGTACTTGAGGAAGACCTTGTACATGATCAACACCGCCTTCTTCCGGATGTACGGCTTGGTGTGTGACATCTGCAGGGAGAGTGCCCGGGTCCACGTGGGCTCCCCACGCTGCTCACCCACCAGCCTGCCCGGGCCTTGCCCTTACCTGTTGCCACCTCAAGCCCTTCCCCGGTCTCCTGTCCCTCACCTGCCCACATCTCACCTCTTCGCCCTGCCCTTCTCCTCCAAACCCCCCCTTCCTTAGCACCTCACCTGCCGCAGTCTCCCGTCCACCCCCTCACGCCCCTCAGGAGATTCCCAAGCACTCCAGCCTCAAGGAGCCACCTGTCTGGAAAGGCCTGGTGAGTGATGTTTCCAACCCTGTGGGCTCGATGGCCTCTGTCATAACTGAGGCTCTGCCCTAGCATGGCCGAGGCTGCCACGGACAGGAGAGCAACACAGGCTCACCCAGGTGTGACCAGAAGCTGGCTTAATTCAGCTTCTTTTCCTTGTTGTTGAGGTGGGTCTCACTGATGCCCAGGCTGGCCTCACGTGACCCTCCTGCCCTAGCTGCCCATGTAGCTGGGATTGCAGGAACAGCCCAGTGTGCCTGGCCAATCAGTCCATCATTATTTTAAAACCTGGTTTACAACAGGCTAGATCTGGCCCTGGGGCTGCAGTGTATAGATTCTGATCTAGAAGTACGGTAGCTGTAAGAGCTCCAAGACCACCGGCCCACACCCACGCGTCCTGTGCCAAAGGCTGAGCACACGTGACCTTCAGCCGGTGGGAGAGCAGCACCTGTACACACCCTGATGGGGACAAGGAAGGAAAGCAGGCCCAGTGTGACCCGTACACAGTGGGCACTGTGGACCCCGGGGCCTCGCCTTCAGGACTGACTTGGTGCCGTGAGAAGTCACATGTGTACAGCACCAGGGTGGAGGGAGACGGCACCTCAGGCTGGCTGGGCCCTGAGCACAGCCCCATCGCCTGCAGCTCAGTAAGAGAAGAAGCGTCTCCATCAGGCCTGACACACTGGGGCTCCCACTTCCTCCTGCCAGCAAGATTGTTTCCAAGGTGAACTCGGAAATGCAGGGACTCAAGTGACCCTAGAGCAGGTCCCTCCAGAGTGACAGAAGTTGAGCTCCCATCTCCTCCAGCCACCTCACCTGTCTCCATGCACCCAAGCTTTCTGGGTGGGACCCTTAAACCCAGGTTCCAGGCACACAAACACGGGGAAGATGCAGAGCTGCTGGGTAGGCCGGCCAACTCACCAGTGTCATGATGTCATTTGCCAGGTCTCTGGCAAGATCTGAGGTGACAAAACAGGACAGGCCAGTCAGCGCAACTCCAGTGTCGTACTGGCTGGGGCTGCTCAGGTCCTGTGAGGGGAGAGGAGTCGCTTAGCCTGCCAGGTGCAGCACTGGCCCTGCTGCCCCCGCCACCAGGGCTCTGGAGCAGAATCCGCATGAGGTACATCAAGCCATTTCACTCCCACAGGAAGAGCCCAGCGGCCTTGCCCCACAACAGCCAGGAACAAGTCCTCTACGCCTCCTGGAAGCTCTGGCCCAAGGCTGTACTCATCTTCCAGGTGAACAAGGAAAGGCACAGGAGACCAGGGCAGCCAGCAGCTGCTCCCAGCTCCCCAGGCCCCACTCCATCAAGTGCACAGCTCCTCCATCCAGGAAGCTCTGGACACCACAGGCTTGCCCCTGGGCTCTGTCTGCTTAAGGGGCTCAGAGCTCTAGCCTGCATACACCAGGGGGTGAGCCAAGAGCCGCCCTCCCACGTCAAGAACAGAAAATTGGCTCAGGGGCCCTTCACCGGACCCAGGGTTGAAATGGCTTCAGCAGCACTGGCATAGCCAAAAGCCCGTCTTGCAGAACAGCCTCATTCAGCAAAGAGCCACAGAGAAGCCCCAGGAGGTGAGGGGCCTTCTGCAAGGGAGGCTTGCCAAGAGTGCACTCAGGAATCACTAGGCTGCCAGTTCTGGCCCCAGAGCAGCACCACTCCTGGGCCCTCGCCTGTGGTCCCAGGAGCTGCGCCAGGGTCCGAGGCTCACTAAAACAGCAGGGGAGCCAGGCGCAGAGCAGCTCAGTGCTGGAGCTGGCCTCACAGGCGGGCCACCGGCTCAAGCCTTGGAACCATGTAAAAATACATTAAAAAAAAAAAAAAAAAAAGGTATCGTGTCCACCTACAACTAAAAATACTTAAAGGAAAAAGGGGACAGAACACAACATAGTAGGGGAGGCGACCCCAGGAGTTCTGTCTCCTTTCTTCTCGCTTCAATAAATCCTACGCTAAAAAAAAAAAAAGGCCCAGAGGTGTGAACACACAGGAAGTGTTCCATGGTGACCTCACGTGAGCAGAATCGAGTGCCATCAGCAGATGGGCTGCAGCTACACAGAAGCCACTGCATCTGAGTCAGGATGGCAGTGGGGACCACAGGCACGCCCTAGACCTTGTTGTGCCAGAGCCAGTCGTGTGCTCTGTTAGAAAGCAAGGCTGGAGGTGTCCCCGCACTGCAGGCCCGACCCACAGCCTCCACATGGAGGGAGGCAGGGGAATGCTCAAGTGGACAGAGCCCACCACCCTCTCTCTGCATCCTACCCCTTCCCTTATGGCAACCCAACCCTCTTTCTTGCAGAAAACCCCACTTGCCCAGGCCCCCATGTGGGCACCTGACCCTCAGGCTCCACAGGTCACACCAAGTCGCCTCGCCATTATCCATGGTGAGAGCTGGCCTCCCCAGCACCCTGAGCACCCCACACTTGCCCTACGGACCAGGGCACCTGCAGGGGTGACAACACCTGCAGGGTCCAGGCATTGTCCTAGTCATCGGTGAGCATGGGTCTGTGGCCAGAGCCCACGAAGAGGGTGGGCCGCCAAGGCGCTCACACCTGCACCAGGGCAGGGAGGAGTGTCTCTTCTGCGGTCTCAAGACTACCCCAAAAAGGTAAGAACTCTATACACACCTCACAAAACCTCAGAGAATCAAGGGGAGCCTGGCATGGTGGACACACCTGTCAGCCCACCAACTCAGGAGTCTGGGACAAGGTAATTGGACAACTGCAAGATCAAGGCCAGCCTCAGCAACTTAGCGAGACCCTTGATCCTGCCTCCAAGTAGAAAATAAAAGGGCTAGGGGTGTAGCTCAGTGCTAGAGGTTCATCCCCAGCACCATCAAAAAAAAAAAAAACCAAACATGAGAGACGGTACCCACAGGCAGGGGCCATGGGAGGGGAAGCAGAATGGGGAGGTGCCACGAGGCCAGCCTCCAAGTGGACCCCAGAAGCCACCAGAGCTCACCCCTAGGGCTAAGCAGAAGAAATGACAAGGGGTGTTCCATGCTGCTCCACAAACGCCAGGGCTTCAGAGGCCATGCCTGCTTGCTAGAAACACCACGGGCTCAGAGTCACACAGGAGATGGGAGGGCCAGTGTGGCTGGGGTAGGTACCTACCTTGCGTATCTGGTTTGTTGTCAGCATGATGACGTCTGTGCCTTCATGAAAACACTGGGAAGCAGCAAGGTAGCCGATTCGCTGTGGAGGCAAGCAGGAGCCTCTGGATGCTGGGGGCCATGGCAGGCACACTAGACCAGGCCAGGCCTCCACACAGCTCCAGGAGACTCCCAGACGGAGGGAGCACCTGGTCTTAAAACAGTGTTCCCTATGGGCTGCCCACACCCTGCCAACACTCTGAGCTCCACGGACTTGCTGAGTCCAAAACCCCTCTAGGGGACAAGGCACGGAGTACTGGGTGTGGGTTTGGTGATGACCCAGCAGACTGCTCAGACCAGGCTGCAGAGGATGGCCAGGGTCACACTCACGAATGCACAGAATGCTTTCAATACACGTGTATGGGCAACCACGCCAGTTTTGACAAACATGGTATTTCATTCTTCCATCAACAGTTACCAGTGGTGAGGGAAATTTGTGGCTCAGTGAGGGCGCTGGCTCAGCCTGTGTGAAGTCCCGTGTTCCATCCCCAGGACCACAAGAAATATCAATCAATAAATTGGCCCTGGTGTGGTGGCACACACCTGTGATCCCAGCAACTTGGAGGGCCGAGGTAAAGGATCAGAAGTTCAAGACCAGCCTGGGAACTTAGTGAGACCCTGTCCTCAAAATAAAATTTTTAAAAGGGGCTGGGGATGTAGCTCAGTGGTAGAGCACCCATGTGTTCAATTCCCAGTATCAGGAAAAAAAAAAAAAAAAAAGAAAGAGAAAATATCTAAGAGGCACAGGAACAGAATGATGGACATGATTTCTAGGCAAGGAGATTATTGATTTTTTTCTAAGGATTATAAATTTAGCTATAGTCTAAACTACATACTCAGTTCAGTCCTACAAAACCAACATTTTGTTAAAATTAAAAGACTTTACATAGACGGTATTAATGCGAGAACTCATAGGGTGGCGTCTACATGGAGAAAGCCTGTGGAACTGAGACAGGTCATTAGTAGTTTTGTTATTTTGGTCATTTTTTTTTTTTTTTCTTTTTTGTAATGTTTCCTTCAATCCATTAAGTCCCAAGTTTTCAACTCTGCAAACATAAAAAACACTCGAGTATTATTTCAAAGTATTATTTCCAAATGGTAAATGTACTACTCCATTTAAGTTTTTATAGGTGTTCCATATCTGGACAAAGAGACAAGATGGATTAATAAATACCCAGCTGTAGAAAGTGGGTTTGTTGTTTTGCACACTGGGATGGACCCAGGGCCTCACTCATGCTAAGCAAGGGCTCCACCCTGAGCTGCGTCTCATCCCTGATGATTTTCTTAAAACAAGGAAACCCTCCAGGACCCAGCTCACCACCTGGGGCACAGCATGAGGCCAGGGTTCGGGATGGGGGACACTGCACCACCTGCCTGTGCCAGCCCCACGTCTGGGCCACGGTGGGTAATGAGACCACACGCCATCCCCGCGTAGTCAGGCCCCTGGCACAGAAGGGGCACTGGAGGATGTTGGAGTGGGGAGATGCCCACCCGACTCACCTTGAACGTGAACTTGGAGGCGCTCATCACTTCAATGATGTTGAAGGCAGCCCAGCTGATGTCGTACCCTAACATTTGCAACTGTTAAGAAGGAGGCACGGGCATTTTTTACTCACAAGCCAAAGAGGAGACCAAGAGAGTAGCCTTAAGGGGAACACGAGCCCCAGGCAGCTCAACTGCCCGCTTCACCCAGCACACACCCTAGGGCTGCTGCACCTTCCTGACACTTAGAATCCACAGGGACAGGTCAACGGCAACTCCGCAAGGCCAAAAACGTCCGCAGCTGAAACACGGTGTTTACTTCAGCTGTTGGAAACTCCAACCCAAGGTGCATTGGCTCCCGGCAACAACAGGGGCCCACCAAGTGCCCTGACTGGGGACTGCTGTGACAAGCCCCTCCCCATCTAAGAGGAGGAATGGGGCAGGAGGATGGGCACCTGTCCCTAGCCCACACAGCGAGCAGCAACTGCAGCCAGAAAAGGAGCCTGGCCGGCTCAGAGCCTGGGTTCCACCCACTGAGCCTTGACCACCCTAGAGGGCAGGGGGCTCCTTCTAGACCAGCACGACGCCCGCGCCCAGCCTGCCCAGCCTGCCCAGCCCACGCCAGCTGTGTGCGCATCACAGCCTGACCTGGAGTCAGAACCGTGTGGCAGTGAATGTGTGATAGGCAGATGGATGGACACACGCACACGCTCACGTGCGCATGGGAAGATGAAGGTGGACAGGTGTGGAAGAGACAGGAAAGCTGGCAGGGTGGAGGCTGCAGCAAGGACGGGGCCCCAGGCCTACAGCACTCAGGCAGACACTTACATATGTCAGCTTGCAGACCGCGTTGGCCTTCACCGCGATGTTGTCCTGCTTCAGCTCTTGCTTGATTTCATCAATGCACTGAGAGATGTATTTTGCCTAAAATGGAAAAAGAGAAACAGCCTAAGTTACAATTGTCTACCTGAAACAGTCAACGATAACCACTCTGGGAAGAAGCCAGACACAAAAAGGCTACAGCATGTTGACTCCATTGATAGGAAATACCCAGAACAGGCAAGTTCAGGGACAAGACATGGACACCACAGGGCTGGGGAGGGGAGGGAGGTAACTGCTCACAAGGATGGGGTTTCTTTTATGCTTGGTGATGGGGTGATGGAATGCTCTGGTAGTCATGTGACATTCCCACACATATGGATATGCTGGATGTGTCCACTCCCCAGTGGGCGGTGGGGCATCGTGGCCTTCTGCGTCTGGCTGTGATGACGCAGACTATTGTGTCACCCAGTGGTAACGTGTCCCGTGCCTCCGGCTTTCAGCCCTCTCTGCCAGCTCTGCACATCCCCACACTCTAGAGTGCTTAGCCCCAGCAGCACGGAGGTGCTAGGGCCAGCCTGCCAGACAGGTGTGCTCCCCTGGGTGTGGCGCACCACGAGAGATGAGCGTGGATGTCACCATGTCAGTCCCAAGAACCTGAAGGTCCCCAGGAGGAGAGCAGAGGTACCACAGGTCCTGGGTCAGTCTGATGATGGATGTGCAGGGCGCCACGTTTGGCCTCCCAGGCAAGCTCCACAGAGCACAAGGACCCCACGCCCTGCTCGGTTCTGTTTAGTGACGAGATCAAAAGCTGTAACCATTGGAACCCTGTCCTGCCACCCCAGATGGCAGGGCTCACCACTCCACCACCACACCACCCCAAGTCCTACTGCTGCCGCTGGGGCCAGGCCCATGTGGACAGGACAAGGGCTCTAGTTCAAGTCCCTATGCAGCTGACCTCAGCCCCTCCAGGGGCTGTTCTGTGGAGGAAGCCTCAGCAGCCCCAGCAGCTTGTCCTGCCACCACAGGACACCGCCCTGACCCCACCCAAGACCCTTGCACAGGCAGATGGGGAAAAGGGCCGCTGTTGTTCAGGGCCATCTCTGCGGAGGGTTGTTCTGAATATTTTATCATCCAGACTTAGGACGACGGGACGAGTGTCACTCTATACACACTTCAACATGCTTCACACGACCAGGTCCCACGGGCTCCTGGGCTCCGTGCTTGGTGTGTGGATACTCCTTTGTTGCATCTCAAAGGACCAGAACAGTTAATGACTTGGATGGAACCAAGACAAATGTGGGAGCCAGAAGCACGGGAGCCTCAAAACTGGCTGGAGGGAACATCGAGTGGAGCTGCAGGAGCAATGGCGCATACCCACAACCCAGGTGCTGGAGAGGCTGGGACAGGAGGAGCGCAGTTCAAGGCCAGCCTCAGAAATTTAGCAAGAGCCTAAAGCAACTTAACAAGGCACTGTCTCAAAATAAAACATAAAAAAGAAAAACTAGGGCTGGGGATGTGGCTCAGTGCTTAAGCACCCCTGGGTTCAATCCCCGGTACCAAAAAGAAAAAAAGGTGCAGCTGGTGCAGACAGCAGTAGTGACCCTCTGTCCAGCAACTCCGGCCCGAGGGTCCACCTGAGCACTGCAGACGGGGGTTCCAGCAAATGCCTGCTCACTAAGGTTCTCAGTCACTCGCTCCCTCACCCTGCAGGAGGGCCTAACAAAGTCCACCCCCAGTAACCCTGGGGGTGTTTTCACAACACCCAGAAAACTCAGGACCACTCACAACAGGAACAGAAAAGTCACCTGCCCTCATGGAAAAAGGCAGCCAAGGAGCAGTAGTTGGCTGCAGGACAGGTGCTGGGGCAAGCAGGGGTCAGTTCAGCAGCCAGCTCATGAGAAGCAGAGCGCAGCTCGCTGGGCTCGGGGAAAGCCAGGGAACTCAGCAGAGAAGGGAGCAATAGGAAGTCGTCAAAAAGATCCCAGAACTGCAAGATTCCGAAATAAAAAGCACTGGATGGGCAAGGGTGCAGCTCAGCGGCAGGGCGTGAAGCTGGAAGGTGAGGCACTGGGTGCCACCCAGCACCACAAACACAAAATGCCCACTACAGAGCTCAAAGGCTGGAATCAGTCACATGGAGTTGAGTCTGGACTGTGGCAGAGGGGCATGGGGAGCCGAACCAAGGGCACTTCGACTGGGCCACACCCCGGGTTTGTTTTTCTTTTAATTTTGAAACAGGGCCTATGTAGCTGAGGCCAACCTCGAACTTGTGATCCTCCTGCCTCAGCCTTACAAGTGGCCTGTGCCACTGTGTACAGCATATAGAAGGATCTGAGCATCCTTGGGTTTTTGGCATCCTGGGAGTCCTGAAATCAAGCCAAGGATACCGAGGGATGAGCCCGTGTTAACAATGCAAACTAGCCAGGTGCGGAGTGCACACCTATGATCCCAGTGGCCTGGGAGGCTGAGGGAGGGTCTCAAGCTCGATGCTGGCTTCAGCAACTTAGCGAGGCTCTGACGCAACAAATAAAGGTCTGAGGATGTAGCTCACTGTCACACACCCCGGGTTCAATCCCCAGTAGGAGTAGACCCCGTAAGTTAGAAATATTTTGAGGTGTAAGTATAAATGGCTACATATTGACACAGAAAGCAATTAAAGATGCAGCCTCACTCCATGCCACGCCCACTTCTCCACGCGCCAATGAGCACTGCTCTGCCGTGGTTCCTCTGGTTAGCTGCGGTGACTTGACTTGGAGTACAGGACGCACACTCCTTTCCACAGGAACTCCTCAAGGTCGTGGGAAAACAGGCTGCTTCAAACCTAGCTGCATGGCTAAATTCCCTGGGGAGTTTTTCTTAACAACTTAGATTCTTGCTGCTCACAGGTGGTGCATACCTGTCATCCCAGGGTCTCCAGAGGCTGAGGCAGGAGGATTGCAATTTCAAAGCCAGCTCAGAAATTTAGTGAAGCCCACAAGCAACTCAGCAAGATCCTATCTCAAAATAAAAAATTAAAAAGGGCTAGAGAAGTAGCTCAATGGTAAAATATCAATCCCTGCTACCAAAAAAACAAACTTCAGGTTCTTGGTTCTCCCTAGATGAATTAAATCCAGGCAGATTTCTGGGATAAAGACAAAGAATCTGTATTTTCCCAAATGTTGGCAGAGGGGCTTCAGGATCATATTGATCTGTCTCTGTCCCTCTTTCTCTTTCTTTCCCTAAAAAATAAATTAGTAAATAAGTAAACAAGTAAACAGACTGCTGCTGGACACCACCTCTCAGCATGTGTGGCTCATGTAAGCAGCTCTGGGGACAAGATGACGAGACGGGAAGGTGCCACCTGGGTGGTTATTCCTTGAGGCTGGGAAGGTACTGTCCTGCCTGGGTCCACTGCAGGCCTAGGCCAAGCACTGGGGTCTTCAGCCCTGGTCCGGGCTTAGCTGGCGACCAAGAGGAGCAATGAGGAGGCCTCAATGACAGCTCAGTACGGAGCAGCTGCACCACAGGCGACTGAGAGGTCACCTTGGTCTCCCTGACCCTCCATTGCCTTCCTCAACTCTCACCCACAGGAACAATCTGGTCACAGAGCTCCAGAGCAGGTTCTCCTTGGGGCACTCCATCCCCAGGGAACACTGGCCACGTCTGTGGACAGAGGTGGTTGCCATGGTGGGGCTGCTCTGGGCCTATGGGCAGGGGGGGCTGCTTAGCACCGTGCAGTGCCCAGGACGCCCACCGTGGAGAATGAGCCACAGTCATGAGAGGAGACCCTGACTTAGTGCAGTGACTGATGTTCCTTACAGAAAAGGGAGAACGCTCAGCCGGCGTGGTGGCACATGCCTGCCATTCCAGCAACCCAGGAGGCTGAGGCAGAAGGATCACGAGTTCTAGGCCAGCCTCAGCAACTTACTGAGGCCCCATCTCAAAACAAGGAAAATAAAATGGCAGGGGGTACAGCTCAAGTGGTAGCGCACCCCAGTACCAGTCCAAAAAAAGAAACTCAGCTCAAACATGGCATTTTTATTCTTCTCAGATGTGAAAATGAATCTTAAAAATAGCAGCCAGGGCCAGAGTTGTCGCTCAGTGGTGGAGCACTTGCCTAGCACATGAGGTACTGGGTTCAATTCTAAGCACCACATATAAATAAGTAAATAAATAAATGTTCATTGGTAACTAAAAAAAAAAAAAAAAAAACAAAACACCAGCAGTCAGCATATACCCAGTACTTGCCCAAGTCAGACCAGCAGAGGGCTTCTGGTCAGGTCCCCACAGTGGTACCCTCACGAGTATCCACAGCTACATCCCCTGGGAGCTTGGGACTGGGCCACAGGAAGGACATTCTCCAGCTGGAGGCCTAAGAGCATCAGCTTCCCCTCCCACTAGTCCCAGTTCACGCCACCCTCAAAATATTCTACATACACGCGCGCTGAATTTTCCCCATTTCTAAGCCTCACGTACTAGGCAAGTGCCATCAGTGAACCAGAGGGCTCAGCCCAGCCAGCAGTTCCTACTCCTGGTGAAAGAGGTGCCCAGTGACCAGGCCAGAGCGGGCACAGAGGAGCTGGAGAGTTCAGCTGCGGGCAACTGGGACCCAAGCAGGGTTTTGAGGGTAAGTAGAGGGCAGAGAAAGGCCAGCCCTGACCAAGTGCCCCAAATGGACACAGCATAAACAGAAAAGATGCTGCAGGCTCAGCAAGAGAGCCAAGGAAGCAGGGTGGGGCTCTGCTCGTCTTTCAAAGGGCCAGGAAACAGGAGGGCAGAGGGATAGGAAAGGCGACCAGGCACTCCAAGAGTGGGGTGCCCCAGGCTTCCAGGGGATGCAGGTGACAGCTAGGTAGACAGGTCCAGAGCACCCAGCTCTGAACAGGAGCTGAGGTGAGGCAGCTCACCTAAGGTGAGGTCAGAGGGGGGAGGGGAAGCACATGCAGGGATAGGATACCACTAACCAGAGGAGAAAGGGGACACCTCACCAGAGGACCACGGGAGAAGGGACGTGCTGAGTGTCGGCTGCAGCTCCCCACGGCAGCCCTGGCCACATGCAGCTCAGAGAGCTGCAATGTGGGGGGTAGACCTGACAGGTGGGGATCGGACCTGCAGGTCCCTCGGCCTCAGCACCAAACATAGCCAGCTTCTGGAAGACATCAGGGGTGATGCAGGGCATGCTGGTCAGGTCGAATGCATTCTTGCATTAACCACGCCTGCTGCTTTTGTCTGTCTTCCTGCCATGCCCCGGTTCGACCCAGGCCTAAGCACCAGGCAAGCACCCACCACTGAGCTGCACCCAGCCCATTTCTTTTTTTAAAAACGTGGCTACTAGAAAACTCAAAACTGTTCACGTGGCTAGCACTACTTCTATAGGGCAGCACTATTTGCAGGCAATGGGGACACCCGGTCCCTAGAGCAGCCATGGCCAGCTGGGGCCAGCACCAGCAGATAAACTCCCGTTCCCTTGGCTTCTGGCCTGGGAACTCCTGCATCCCCACAGTTGGCCTCCCGGGGGTGCAGGACGTCTTCCACGCTGTGTGCACCTCAGGGAGTCAGGGTGAAACACTCCTTCCAGAGGGTTACTGTGGAAAGGAGCTGCTCTAACATGCTTCAGGGTTGACTCAGGACGAGCTGCAGAGAAGACCGGACGAGGAGAGCCAGGTGAGCAACCCAGGTCCTAGCTTGCACTTCTGGGTCTCGGGGAAGAAAGTCCTGGGTCCCCAGGAGCATCTGGCTAGAGAAGCCCCAGTGTGGCCCAGAGAGGACACCATAGAGAAACTCAGGAAGACCCTAAGTTCCAGCAGGGCAGGGCACACAGAAAGCACAGGGTAAGAGGGGCTGGCAGGGGCAGTACCTAGGGCTCTGGAGAGATGAACAGGGCACTGCTGGGGCGCGTGGCATCTAGAGGGAAACAGGCCAAAGGCTGGCATTTGTGACAAGTCACTTCAAACACGATCGCTAAAAAAGTAGACCCACCCTCTCACCGTGCACAGGCCACAGGGCCATCGAGGAGTTTGCTGGGCTAGATCCAGATGTGGCAGGGCTGGGCCTGCAGAAGCCCCAGGGAGAGCCTGCACACCCTTCCCCAGCTCCACAGCCAGCAGCGCTGTGTCTTCCAGGCTCTCTGCCTCTAGCCCTCCTGCCTCTTCATGAGAACCCTGGGGTGACACTGGGCCCTGATGACCAGGGTGACCCCAGCTCAGGGTCCTTCACTGATCCTATCTGCAGTCCTTTTGTATCCAAAGGCAATGTACCCGCAGGTCTCAGGATTAGCATGAGGCTACCTCTGGGGACTAGTATTCAACTGACCACAGTCAGGTCACCCAAGTGACCCAGGGCAGAGGGAGACCAATACTGTGGGGGTATGTCTTCCAAGGCTGCAGCACAAAAGCCAGGAGACAGGGAGGTGGCCCTGCCTCCATGCTAAACAGGCAGCCCTGCCTGGAGGGCACGGGCACCATGGAAGGGCCCAGTGGGCGAGCAGGGCCGGGCCCAGCCCAGGGCCTGAACAACGGGCAGCACCTGCCCCAGGAGCAGGGTGGGGAAAGTACCCACAAACTCAGGGAGGTTCCAGCCTCAGTGTGAGCAAGAAGCTGGACAAAGCAGACACCAAGAGGGCTGAGAGGGCTGATGGGAGGAAGCACAGGAGAGTGAGGGGCAGAGAGCAAAGGAAGCGGCCTGGCAGACACGCAGGTCCAGGCAACACTGGGCTACACCTGTGGAAGCAGATGGGTATCCCCAACCCTGGTGACAGTCACTGGTAGCCCACTGGGGAGTAGGGCTGGTGGATGTGCCAAACAAAGCTCAATCCAGCAACAGCTGACCCCAAGACGGGGCTGCATATGCCTGAATTTTGTTGGGACAACTCCCATGAGAGACTGGACAAAAGAATCCTACAGGGCTGCCCCTGTGGTCACCGGGAAGTCCAGCAAGGCTAAGGTGACCTGTGTTCCCCAAGGCCTGCCCTGGGCTTGCTCTGTACTCAGCTGCTGGCTGGAGCAGCCGTGGGCAGCATGGACTCTGGCACATCAGGCGCAGACAATCTAGACTCAACCACGCTCCCACCGGGGCGGAGGCCTAGGAGATGCACCTGGGGTGCACCCAGAGGTGCAAGAGCAGAGACAACACCAGTTAGGAAGACACTGGAAGCCTGCAGGAGCCAGGCACAAGGCAATGGAGCAACAAGCACTACACCAAGGCACACACCCCGCTGACCACCCTGGCCCACCAGCCTACAGACTGCACCCAGAGCAAACGGCACTGCCAGAACACACTAAATGGCCCACCAGAGGGAGACTGCCCTGGAGACAGGTCTGCATACACACCACGGAAGCTGCAGGGGAGCAGAAGGCTGGCCCTGAGGGAGAGGCAAACTTGCCCCCAGCGCCCCAACTCTGCCAAAGCACAGGGCTGCCTGAGGGCTGAGGATACTTGGAAGACATGCTGCATATCAGTCTTAGGTAAAACCTACCATCAAAAGGAAACTTTGGAGAAAACTACAGTTATGGGAAAGCACAAGGTCGGAAGTCTTCGCTCAGGGGCAGTGATGACAGGAAAGAACTAGGAAGCACAGTCTACGAAGAAGCCATTTTTAAAGGGGAAACAGTCACTGCAGCTGCCCAGGGCACCTGTCAGCACTGGAGGAATGCCCTCGAGACCAGGAGGATGGTCTTCTGAGGAACCAGGAGCCCAGGCTCCATGGGTCCTGCCTGGAGAGAACAACGTGTCCATCAGTCAGCGGGGGTGGAGGGCACACAGAAACCTGAGACTCTGAGAAGGTCCCACCCAGCCGGGCCCTGCACCTTTAAAAGCACCTCCAGCCAGGCAGGGTGGCACACTCCTGTAACCCCAGCACCTCAGGCAGAGGATCTCAAGTTCTAAACCAGCCTCAGCAACTTAGCAAGGCCCTGAGCAACTCAATGAGATCCTGTCTCTAAATAAAATATAAAAAGGGCCAAGAGGACTGGGGTTGTAGCTCAGTGGTTGAGTGCTTGCCCTGGGTTTGATCCCCAGCACCACATAAAAAAGTAAATAAATAAAATAAAGGTATTGTGTCCATCTACAATTAAAAAATATTAAAAAAAAAAAAGGGCTGGGGATGTGGCTCAGTGGTTGAGTGCCCCTGTGTTCAATCCCAAATAAACAGATAGATAAAAGCACTTCCTCTATCAATGTCCCATTTGATGAGGACCTGCCTGTGGAAAAGGCACTATCAGTTCCTGCCAATTCCAAATGAAGAAACAAGGCTCCACACTGAGGGTACAGCTCAGTGGTAGAGCGTGTGCTTTGCACGTGTAAGACCGTGGGACTGACCCACAACATGGGGTGGATGAAGGCTACCTGGGAAGGAAAGCACACCTCCCTCAACAATAGGCCCCCTCCTGGTGCAGTGGTCCACACCTGTAATCCTAGTTACTCCAGAGGCTGAGCCAAAAGGAGTGCAAGTCTAAGACCAGCCTGAGCCCTGTGTCAAACTGTAATCCTTAAACTGGGGAAGCTGGGGCAGGAGGGTCACCAAGTCTTAGGCCAGCCTTAGCAATTTAGTAAGGCCCTCGGCTACTTACCAAGACCCTATCTTAAAATAAAAAATAAAAAGGGCTGAGGATGTACCTTAGTGATAAAGCACTCCTGGGTTCAATCTCCAGTACCAAAAAACAAACAAGCAAATCAAAAAGGCCAGCCTGGACAACACAGCAATACTCCATTTCAAAAAATGTAATAAAACAACATCCAAACAGTGGCACACACCTGTCATCTCAACTACACATGAGGCTGAGGCAAAAGGATGGCAAGTCTGAGACCAGCCTGGTCAACTTAGAGAGGCCCTGTCTAAAAGAAACAAACAGGGCTGGGGTGTCGTTCAGCGGCAGAGCACCACTCCCCTAATCAGTGTGTGGTCCATCCTCAGGGCTGCCAAACAGGCTGTCCAGGAACACCCACAGAACAGGATGGAGGAATGGGAGCCAGGAGAGCCTACCAGGGCAGAAAAAGCCACCAGAGGGTGCAAACACACTTTGAATTTGGACAGCCACACTCAGTACATAAGCTGTAAGCCAATCAGCTACTCCTTCCACTCAAGCAGAAACTGAGGATGGTACACAAGTTAGTAACACAGTAACCAAGCAGCCAGAGTGCTGGAGGATGCACAGCAAAGAGCAGCCACAGAGGAGGGACAGGGTGCAGATGAAGGAAGGAACCAACCTCCTTCCCCAGGAGGTCACAAGCTTCTGGAACAGGGCAGCAATGTGGCAAGACCTCAGGTTCCCCAGCCAGGAACTGGACTGAGGGTGTCTGGAGCAAGTTCCTAACTTCCTGCTCCTTCTGGTGTGGGCCACGGCAAGCAGGACCAGTTCATATCTGGCACAGGGGCTTGCAGGGCCTAAGCGGAGTGTCTGGGCATCCTCAACGAAGCCAGTCCCTTGGTGGCCACTAAATGTTCCTGTTCTTCCTTAATCTAGGTCACAGGTTGGGGTAAGGGAGGGGAGGGAAGGAAATGATGCCCACAGTTAAAATTTCACTTCTGGGAGCCATTGCCACTCCCTGGTTTTTGGTTCCTGTTTGAAGCTGGCTTCCCCACTCCAGGATTTCCTTACTGGAGCTGAGGCGGCACCAGGGACAGCCCTAGGAGCTTGGGCCCAAAGGCAAGGCCCTGACACCTGGCAGGTTCCCAGCCTGGCCCCAGGGAGCACCCCGGACACAGTTCCCCAAACAGGAGTTTCTCCAGGGGCACCCCGGATCTCCTGCCTCCGGCTCCCAAGGAGGGTCGCCATGAGAATCGGGTTCCTGGTTCCTGGTCCAGAGACCAGGAACCCAAAACTTCCACCTGTGACAGGAAACCTCAGGTGTGAGGGCCACTGCTCAGGCACCCACTAGGTCTCTTAGGGCAATCACTCGGGAGGGGCAGACCAGAATCCCTCCGAGTGAGTGAACCGAGGCTCCGGGAGGGAGGCCACCGCGGCAGGGTCAGCTGCTCGCGAGACCGCTGCTTAGGGGTACACTGAGGCTGGACGGGGGAGAGGACGTGCAGGGTCGCTGCCCCTAGGCAGGCGGGGCCGGAGCCCGGAGCGCGGCCTCGGGGACCGGCTGGAGGGTGAGCAGGCCCGGCGGGCAGGGCGGGCAGAGCCGGGCGGTGACCAGGCCGGGCAGCCCCGCTCCGCGCCGGCTCACCTCGTCCTCCTTGTGGTTGCGGATGCCGCGGACCAGGTCCTGCAGGTTCTTGTCGAACATGCGGTCGATGCTGCCCTTGACCATCTTGAGGGCCATCGCGGCGGCCCGCGGGCTCTGGCCCCCGAAGGTCCGCGGCCCGGCGCCGTGCGGGGGCCCGGGAACCGCGCCTGCCGCCCGCGGAGCACTGCGCTGCCGGCCGCCGCGGCGGAGCAGGCGCCCAGGCCAGGGTGGCGGCGGGGTCCGGGGACAGGGACGGCGGCGGCGACACCCTGGCCGAAGGCCCGCGCTCCGAAACCCAGCCGCTGGCAAATGGCGGACAAGATGGCGGCAGGTCAGCTGACGGCGGCCGCCGGGTCCCAACCGGGCAGTCTGAGGAAGCCCCGCCTCCCTGAGGCCACACCTCTTCGCCTCCGTTTCCCTGACGACCACAGTCCGCCCAATCACCATACGAACACCGCGCTTTTCGGCCGCTTCGTCCCGCCCCTTCAGTCTCAGGCTCTGCCCTCTCATTGGTGGATGTCCTACGTAATTCCACTCACTTCTCCGTTCTGTGTCTAACCACGCCCCTGAAGGAGGGCCCGCCCAGTCCCGCCCCTCGACTAAGTGACAGCTATGGGCGTGGTCTGAAGTGGGCGGGGCCTGAGTGGGCCGGGAGCCCACGTGGAGTTCACCCGTGTAGTTCCTGGAGAAGAACTTAAGCACCGCCTTTTCCGAATCTAAAAGTTGACGCTGCCTAAGAACCTCCAAATTCCATGCGGTGAACCAATCCTGTGTCCCCTGTAGCCTCACAAAATCCTGTAGTAAGGACAGGACTGGGACTAACGTGCTCACAGGAAGAAACTGAGGCCAGAGCTGCAGCAACAACGCAAGTAACTCCTTCAGTACACATCCATCGAAGGCCCATAGTGTGCCCGGCATAGGAGGGGGCACTGGACGCAACAGGAAATGAGATACACGGAGTGGCGCCCTGAGGGAATACCCCATTAGGAAAGGAGAGGAGCAAGCCACAAACTCGGATAATTCAGATGCAACCCAAATATAACTGACATATGGAAAATACAGTGAAGTCGAAGAGCAGAGCAAAACAAAAACTTCATGGTTGGACTGCTGCTGAAAGGCAGAGCACCTGCTTAGTGTGCGGGACACTGGGTTCAATCACAGCTACACTAAAAAATCGAAAACTATCAGAATGGATTTTTAAAAGTCTGTTTCAACTACATGCTAGCCACTTTGGTACATGTCTTTTTTTTTTTTTTTTTTTTTTTTTTTTTTTTTTTGGTGGTACTGGGGATTGAACCCAGACCTTGTGCATGAAAAGCAAGCACTCTACCAACTGAGCTATACCCCCGGCCCCACCACTTTGAATATAAAGACAAGTTGGGCATAGTGGAGTATGCCTGTAGTCCCAGCTGCTCCAGAGGCTGAGGCAGGAAGATGGCTTAAACCCAAGAGATTGAGGCCAGACTGGACAACATAACAAGACTCTTTCTCTTTAAAAAACACTTAAGCCAGCCAGGCATGGTGGCACACACCTGTAATCCCAGCAACTGGAGAGGTTGAGGCAGGAGTATCATGATTTGGAGGCCAACCTCAGCAATAGCAAGGCCCTAAACAACTTAGTGAGACCCTACCTCAAAATAAAACATAAAAAGAGCTTGAAATGTGGCTCAGTGGTTAAATGCCCCAGGGTTCAATTCTCAGTACCCTTCCCCACTCCCCCCCCAAAAAGAAAACAAAACAAAGAAAACCAGTATGGTGGCGCATGCCACCATAGTTTAGGTACAAACTTTAGTTTAGGTACAAACTAAAGAATGGTTACTAACATCCACGCAATCACTGTTCACATGGTACATTGTTTAGGAGCAATAGGAATCAAAAGAGAGCAATGTTTCTTTATATAGGAATTATCATTCTGTATTGTTAAACATGTCACACTAAGTAACTGATGATGGGCACAGAGACGGGGTGTTCCCATGGGAGAAGCTTATTTCCTACATAACATGGAGTCTCAGAGCAAAATGGTCTGTTTAGTTATTTCCCTTAGAGTCTGGCTATAACATTCTCATGGAGCCAGATCTGTCAGCCCATCACAGCCTCCAACTTGGGATCCTCCTGCCACAGCCTCCCAAGTTGCTGGGCACATAGGCATGTGCCGTTGCATTTGGCTCTGATTTTCTGTTTTTAATGACAATACTATCCTTTTCTTAGTTGCTTATCAGTGTAAATTATTCCCAGTATTTTCCCCTCACACTGCGCTCCATGATACAGGTGTAAGAGCCAAAGGGTGAAGCATATTCTCAGCAGGAGAGAGAAGGCCAAGAGGTGATGAGCGTCATACAGACTTGAGTCCATTCCTCAGACGTGGAGAGGGAGAGCCAAGAGTGAGCCTGGGGTCTGGGGAGATAGCTCAGTCGGTAGAGTGCTTGCCTTGTCAAGCACAAAGCCCTGGGTTTGATCCCCAGCACCGCAAAAAAAAAAAAAAAAAGAGTGAGCCTGGGAGAGTAGCAGGGACGTGCCTGGAGCCTGCTCCGCAGAGGTCTTTGCAAGCAGAGCTTCTACTCCTCCCCACCTGAGCCCCAGCGGCAGCCAAAGGGTCTCATTCCTCCTCTATTCCGACCCCGCAGGGGCCGGAGAATGCCGCGGTGGATGGGAGCCCAGGTGGGCAAACGGCACGTGTTATTTCCCCACTCTGAGGTCTAAAGAGGCACTGTCCAGGCCAGATGTGGCAGCATCACCTCTCATCCCAGCAGGAAAGTAAGTCTGGGCTGGATCAGACAATCACATGACCCTGTCTCAACTTAAATTGAAAGGTCTGGGGTGCATCTCCATGGTAGAGCACTTGCCTGGCTTGCATGAAGCCCCAGTTCTGCAGTAAATAGGTAAATAGGAAAGTCCTGCTGTACTCTCTGCTCCCTCCCCTGTTGGACTCTTCTCCATGTTTTCAACTAATTATTTTGTTTATTTTTGGTGTCCACTACTTCCTCCTACCTGAGCACAAGTGCTAAAAGGGCAGCTTCGTCTCTTTGTTATAGGAATAGGGCTTAAGGAATACTTCAGTCCAGGAAGTCTGAATAAGAGTTTCCAGCTGGGTGTGGTGGCCACACCTATCATCCCAGCAGCTGGAGAGGCTGAGCCAGGAGGATGGCGAGTTCAAAGCTAGCCTTAGCAAAATCGAGGCACTAAGCAACTCAGTGAGACCCTGTCTTTAAATAAAATACAAAATAGGGCTGGGGATGTGGCTCAGTGGTCGAGTGCCCCTGAGGTCAATCCCTAGTGCCAAAGAAAAAGAAAAAAAAGAAAAATTAATTCCCAAAGAGCTGATTCCTACATATCCTGGAGCCAGTGGCTGCCCGCAACCCTCATGGTCGTCAGTAGAGGGCAGCGACAGCCAGGCTCCCATAGAGGCAGCTCTGGATGATCTTGGCCTGTGAGAAACGGAGGAGGTCGGTGAATCTGTTAACAACCTCAGCTCTGCCCTGAGTCAGCTCCTTCATGGCACAAATGAGCCATCCCTTATCCACCCACCCGCCCTTCCATTCATCCCTCACCCACCCATCTGATAGCAGCACAGGGATTATCTCCTGAAGCCAATTTTGGCAAGGAGCTGAGCTGAAACACAGTCCCAACCAGGAGGAATTTGGGGAAAGTACTCCAGACTGATGTCAGGACCAAGTGAAGGGACAGAATGAGCTCACATGAGGAGGAACAGTGAGGCTGGCAGGCCTGCAAGAGTGGAGGAAGGTGAGCTTGGCGGCTCAGAGGGGCCAGGTCCATCACCTGGCAGGCATTCCTTGAGGCAGACCCCGTGAGTTCTAGTTTGAAACTTGTGACAAATTGGCGAAGATCATTTCCATTTGCTCTTGACCCACGCTCAGAAAAATGAAGTCCATGAACCAAACCCCCAGCTCCCAGCTTCGAAACTACATCTTAAACTTTTCTGCTCCTCCAGCTCTGTCACCAAGAACAGCTTCTCCCATCTGCACTGGGTTTCACAACTCTGAAGTCCTTGGAGGGTGATGACGGGGACAGTGGTGTATTCGTCTGCACAGCTGTAAATAGTGCTGCGTGCCAAACACGCTGCCTCAAAGCTTGGGCCCTTCATTGTTGTCTGCTCTCCTCTGCAGACCAGCCTGATGTGGATGCTGTTCCTGGCTCCAGTTTTGGATTGCCCCCGGCCTGTTGCAGGGAGAGGAAGTTGATAATCATTTAACAGCTGGCTCTTGGAATGGGACTGCTTACTCCGAAAAGTCACCAGAGTCTGTGGTGTAAACACGTCCATGTGTAAGAACCCAGAAACCACTCCAGACACAGGAACTCACATAAAGAGTTTATTAAGCACAGAGGCAGAGTGTCTCCCTGCAGGGTAAGAGAGAAAATGAGAGGAAGAGAGAGAGAGAGAGAGATCGCCCAAGAGAGTGAAATGGAGGAGAGAGCATGACAGCAAGGAGAGAGAGAAAATGGCAGGGGAGCTAGTCTTAAGCAGTGGAATTCCGCGGGCTAACGGGACCAATAACGGAGAAGGATACTTGCGAGCTGACCGATGAACCAAAAGCTAGCTAGGAAGTTCACGGACTGACAAGAAGTTGGGAGGCGGGGAAATGACTGCAGCGTAAAGGGCGGGGGAGCAGCTTTATATTATATTACCGTGGAGGCTCATCTCAACCCATTGTTGAGGCCTCAGCACACCTGGAGCTGGAGAAAGGGGTCTATTTAGACACCTTTGTATATCTACTCCACCAAACGCATATGGTAGATAGGGGCCCAGCTCAGTGGCAGAGCGTGATCTTAGCACATGCGCATCCCAGGTTCCATCTCTAGGACCAAAAACAAAAACAAAATAACAACATCAACAAAACCAAAACCTAGAGGGGTGCAGTGGTGCACGCCTGTAATCACAGCAGCTCGGGAGGCTGAGGCAGGAGGATCACGAGTTCAAAGAGAGCCTCAGCGAAAATGAGGTGCTAAGCAACTCAGTGAGAGCCTGTCTCTAAATAAAATTCAAAATAGGGCTGGGGTGTGGCTCAGTGGTTGAGCTCTTGCCTAGCACATGTGAGGCACTAGGTTTGATCCTTGGCACCACGTAAAAATAAATAAATACGATAAAGGTATTGTGTCCATCTACAACAACAAAAAGTAGTTGGACATAGTGGCCATGCCTGTAATCCCAGCAACTTGGGAGGCTGAGGCAGGAGGATCCCGAGTTCAAATCCAGCCTCGGCAACTTAAGGAGAGATTCTAAACAACTAAGTGAGACCCTGTCTCAGAATCAAAAACAAAGAAAGAAAGAAAAAAAGAGAAGAAAATTGAGGTGCTGCCAGGGGCTGGAAGAGGAGGATGGGGAGTTAGCGTTTGACAGGAACAGAATTTCAATTTTAATTAATTGATTGATTTTTGCAGTACTGAGAATTGAACCCAAGGGCACTCTACCACTGGGCTACACCCCAGCCCTTTCTATTTTTTATTTTGAGACAGGGTCTCACTAAAATACCAGGCTGGCCTCAACTTGCCATCCTCCTGCCTCAGCCTCCCAAGTTGCTGGGATGATAGGTGTGACACTGTACCTGGACAGAGTTTAGGTTTTGCAAGATAAAAATAGTGATTGATTGTCCACCAATGTGAGTGCACCCAATGCCACTGAACAGTGCTTGAGAAGGTGCTGAAGACGATGCCGTTCATTGACCTGTGTTCCATCGCCACCGGAAACAGCAACTGCGGAGGCAGCACAGGGAACAAGAGCTATAAAGGTCAACTCTGCAGACCAGGGTCACCTGGATCCCTCTGAGATTCCCTCTTGCTGTATCCCTGGTCCTTTGCTTCCTCCTGCAGACAGTGAGCCTAGATGCATCTCTGTTAGCAGGGTACAAGGACTACAAAGTCATAGGTCACCTACAGATGGGACTTTGGAAAGATAGAAACATACAAACACACAGTGCACGCTCCTGTTGTCCCTGCCACATAGGAGGCTGAGGCAGAAGGATCACAAGTTAGAGGCCAGCCTCAGCAACTTGGTGAGGACCTAAGCAACTTAGTGAGGCTCTATCTCAGAATAAAAAGTGAGAAGGACGGGGGAGTGGCTCAGTGGTAGAGAGCCCTGGGCTCAGTGATACCAGTACTGCAAAACAAAAACAAAAAGAAGGGGCCAGGCTGGGGATACAGCTCAGTTAGTAGAGTGCTTGCCTTGCAAGCATAAGGCCCTGGGTTTGATCCCAAGCACAAGAAAGAAAAGAAAAGGAAGGAAAGAAAGGAGGGGCCTAGCTGGGCCTTTCACGCCCCACATGCAAGGCTGAGGCCTGGTTTGGGAGCAGCGCTGCCTAGCACATGGGAAGTGCTGGGTTCCAGCCCCAGCACCACAAAAAAAGAATAAAAAGAAGAGAAGAAACCTAACTTGATGGGCAGGGGCAACAAGGCACCGTGGGCCAGGGCCAAGCCACAGACTCTGGACGCAGAGCCCAGAAGAGAGGACCCAGGTCCTCTGCCTTCCCTGGCCCCTTGGACCTCTCCGTGGTGCTGAAACGCCCCCTCTGGCCAGGGTTTGGGCCCCAGGGATTCTAGCCCTGCCCAGTCTTGCCAAATACGCCCCAGGACTCTTACAGACAGGGTTGGGGGTGGCCTTGAGTTCTAGGGCAGCCTGGGAGTAGGAGCTCAGCCGCAGACACTCCCAGCTGGAGTGTGGCAGAGAGATTCGTAACAGAGGAGGGCCTCCTCTACCAATGCCTCTCCTGGGAAGGATGCAAGGCTGGGCCTGCATCACCTCCAGTGTCAAGTTTCGGCCTCAAATCATATCAGCTGGTTCACGCGTGTGAATGAAAAATAAGTCAGAATCTCTGTTCTGTTTTGACCTCGTAGAGGCCTCCAGAAGTCAGCGGGCGAGTCACACCTGGTTAAGGGTGATGAGATATACATAGCACATTACCATTTCTTTGGTGGGACTGGGGATTGAACTCAGGGACCAAGCTATACCAAGCTACAGTCTTGATTATTCTTGATTTTGAGTCAGTTTTACTAAGTTGTTCAGTCTGGCCTCAAACTTGAGATCCTGCTGTCTCAGTTTCCTGAGTTGCTGGGATGACAGTGTGGGCATGCCACCCTGCCAGACAACCTTCTACCACCAAGTTGAGGAGGCTGAAGGATTCACCCAAGGTCACCCAGTGGGGCGGCAGGGAGACTTTGCTGGAAGTCCGGTGTGCAGGGTGGGTCCCTGATGCAGGAAAGTGCTGTGGCTGCGAGCTGAGCCCCTGGAACAGCCAGCGTGCTGGAGGGAGGAGTTCCAGAAGGGCTGGGCTGAGGCCACACCAGGGCTTGGTCTGATCACCTTGCTGGTGAGCAACGTGGTGGGGGTACGTGCACGGAGGGGCAGGAGCAGCTGTCGGTGAGCCAAGGTTAGCCAAGCTCAGAGGCTCAGACATCTCTGAGGGTCTCTCGGCAGGGAGAGGGAGCCTGTGCTATGGCACAGGAGAGTGATCCCAGCTACTGGGAAACTGAGGCAGGAGGATCCCAAGTTCAAGGGTAGCCTGGGCAGGCTAGGGAGACCCTGTTTCAAAATAAAGTAAAAGGGGCTGGGGGTGCAGCTCAGTGGTGGAGCCCTTGCCTGGTTTGAAGGAGGCCCTGGGCTCCATCCCAGCCCTATAGGGGTGGGTGGGTGGGAAGAACTGGAGACCTGGAGGGAGAGGGACGGACAGATGGAGAAGAGGGAGGGAGGCAGACAGGGAGAGAGGAGAGAGGAGGCAAGGGCTAGAGAGGGCTGTCAGGGAGAGAGAGGGACGAAAGGGACATGATGGCAGGAGGGGAGGCAGTGGGACAGTGGCTCCTGGACACCAGCCTGACTGAGTCCTGTGGGGTGAAAGCCTGAAATCTCTCCAGCAAAGAGCTACAGAGAAGCCCCAGGAGGTGAGGGGCCTTCTGCAAGGGAGGCTTGCCAAGAGTGCACTCAGGAATCACTAGGCTGCCAGTTCTGGCCCCAGAGCAGCACCACTCCTGGGCCCTCGCCTGTGGTCCCAGGAGCTGCGCCAGGGTCCGAGGCTCACTAAAACAGCAGGGGAGCCAGGCGCAGAGCAGCTCAGTGCTGGAGCTGGCCTCACAGGCGGGCCACCGGCTCAAGCCTTGGAACCATGTAAAAACATAAAAAAAAAAAAAAAAAAAAGGTATCGTGTCCACCTACAACTAAAAATACTTAAAGGAAAAAGGGGACAGAACACAACATAGTAGGGGAGCGACCCCAGGAGTTTGTCTCCTTTCTTCTCGCTTCAATAAATCCTACGCTAAAAAAAAAAAAGGCCCAGAGGTGTGAACACACAGGAAGTGTTCCATGGTGACCTCACGTGAGCAGAATCGAGTGCCATCAGCAGATGGGCTGCAGCTACACAGAAGCCACTGCATCTGAGTCAGGATGGCAGTGGGGACCACAGGCACGCCCTAGACCTTGTTGTGCCAGAGCCAGTCGTGTGCTCTGTTAGAAAGCAAGGCTGGAGGTGTCCCCGCACTGCAGGCCCGACCCACAGCCTCCACATGGAGGGAGGCAGGGGAATGCTCAAGTGGACAGAGCCCACCACCCTCTCTCTGCATCCTACCCCTTCCCTTATGGCAACCCAACCCTCTTTCTTGCAGAAAACCCCACTTGCCCAGGCCCCCATGTGGGCACCTGACCCTCAGGCTCCACAGGTCACACCAAGTCGCCTCGCCATTATCCATGGTGAGAGCTGGCCTCCCCACACCTGAGCACCCCACACTTGCCCTACGGACCAGGGCACCTGCAGGGGTGACAACACCTGCAGGGTCCAGGCATTGTCCTAGTCATCGGTGAGCATGGGTCTGTGGCCAGAGCCCACGAAGAGTGGGCCGCCAAGGCGCTCACACCTGCACCAGGGCAGGGAGGAGTGTCTCTTCTGCGGTCTCAAGACTACCCCAAAAAGGTAAGAACTCTATACACACCTCACAAAACCTCAGAGAATCAAGGGGAGCCTGGCATGGTGGACACACCTGTCAGCCCACCAACTCAGGAGTCTGGGACAAGGTAATTGGACAACTGCAAGATCAAGGCCAGCCTCAGCAACTTAGCGAGACCCTTGATCCTGCCTCCAAGTAGAAAATAAAGGGCTAGGGGTGTAGCTCAGTGCTAGAGGTTCATCCCCAGCACCATCAAAAAAAAAAAACCAAACATGAGAGACGGTACCCACAGGCAGGGGCCATGGGAGGGGAAGCAGAATGGGGAGGTGCCACGAGGCCAGCCTCCAAGTGGACCCCAGAAGCCACCAGAGCTCACCCCTAGGGCTAAGCAGAAGAAATGACAAGGGGTTTCCATGCTGCTCCACAAACGCCAGGGCTTCAGAGGCCATGCCTGCTTGCTAGAAACACCACGGGCTCAGAGTCACACAGGAGATGGGAGGGCCAGTGTGGCTGGGGTAGGTACCTACCGCTATCTGGTTTGTTGTCAGCATGATGACGTCTGTGCCTTCATGAAAACACTGGGAAGCAGCAAGGTAGCCGATTCGCTGTGGAGGCAAGCAGGAGCCTCTGGATGCTGGGGGCCATGGCAGGCACACTAGACCAGGCCAGGCCTCCACACAGCTCCAGGAGACTCCCAGACGGAGGGAGCACCTGGTCTTAAAACAGTGTTCCCTATGGCTGCCCACACCCTGCCAACACTCTGAGCTCCACGGACTTGCTGAGTCCAAAACCCCTCTAGGGGACAAGGCACGGAGTACTGGGTGTGGGTTTGGTGATGACCCAGCAGACTGCTCAGACCAGGCTGCAGAGGATGGCCAGGGTCACACTCACGAATGCACAGAATGCTTTCAATACACGTGTATGGGCAACCACGTTTTGACAAACATGGTATTTCATTCTTCCATCAACAGTTACCAGTGGTGAGGGAAATTTGTGGCTCAGTGAGGGCGCTGGCTCAGCCTGTGTGAAGTCCCGTGTTCCATCCCCAGGACCACAAGAAATATCAATCAATAAATTGGCCCTGGTGTGGTGGCACACACCTGTGATCCCAGCAACTTGGAGGGCCGAGGTAAAGGATCAGAAGTTCAAGACCAGCCTGGGAACTTAGTGAGACCCTGTCCTCAAAATAAAATTTTTAAAAGGGGCTGGGGATGTAGCTCAGTGGTAGAGCACCCATGTGTTCAATTCCCAGTATCAGGAAAAAAAAAAAAAAAAAGAAAGAGAAAATATCTAAGAGGCACAGGAACAGAATGATGGACATGATTTCTAGGCAAGGAGATTATTGATTTTTTCTAAGGATTATAAATTTAGCTATAGTCTAAACTACATACTCAGTTCAGTCCTACAAAACCAACATTTTGTTAAAATTAAAAGACTTTACATAGACGGTATTAATGCGAGAACTCATAGGGTGGCGTCTACATGGAGAAAGCCTGTGGAACTGAGACAGGTCATTAGTAGTTTTGTTATTTTGGTCATTTTTTTTTTTTTTCTTTTTTGTAATGTTTCCTTCAATCCATTAAGTCCCAAGTTTTCAACTCTGCAAACATAAAAAACACTCGAGTATTATTTCAAAGTATTATTTCCAAATGGTAAATGTACTACTCCATTTAAGTTTTTATAGGTGTTCCATATCTGGACAAAGAGACAAGATGGATTAATAAATACCCAGCTGTAGAAAGTGGGTTTGTTGTTTTGCACACTGGGATGGACCCAGGGCCTCACTCATGCTAAGCAAGGGCTCCACCCTGAGCTGCGTCTCATCCCTGATGATTTTCTTAAAACAAGGAAACCCTCCAGGACCCAGCTCACCACCTGGGGCACAGCATGAGGCCAGGGTTCGGGATGGGGGACACTGCACCACCTGCCTGTGCCAGCCCCACGTCTGGGCCACGGTGGGTAATGAGACCACACGCCATCCCCGCGTAGTCAGGCCCCTGGCACAGAAGGGGCACTGGAGGATGTTGGAGTGGGGATGCCCACCCGACTCACCTTGAACGTGAACTTGGAGGCGCTCATCACTTCAATGATGTTGAAGGCAGCCCAGCTGATGTCGTACCCTAACATTTGCAACTGTTAAGAAGGAGGCACGGGCATTTTTTACTCACAAGCCAAAGAGGAGACCAAGAGAGTAGCCTTAAGGGGAACACGAGCCCCAGGCAGCTCAACTGCCCGCTTCACCCCACACACCCTAGGGCTGCTGCACCTTCCTGACACTTAGAATCCACAGGGACAGGTCAACGGCAACTCCGCAAGGCCAAAAACGTCCGCAGCTGAAACACGGTGTTTACTTCAGCTGTTGGAAACTCCAACCCAAGGTGCATTGGCTCCCGGCAACAACAGGGGCCCACCAAGTGCCCTGACTGGGGACTGCTGTGACAAGCCCCTCCCCATCTAAGAGGAGGAATGGGGCAGGAGGATGGGCACCTGTCCCTAGCCCACACAGCGAGCAGCAACTGCAGCCAGAAAAGGAGCCTGGCCGGCTCAGAGCCTGGGTTCCACCCACTGAGCCTTGACCACCCTAGAGGGCAGGGGCTCCTTCTAGACCAGCACGACGCCCGCGCCCAGCCTGCCCAGCCTGCCCAGCCCACGCCAGCTGTGTGCGCATCACAGCCTGACCTGGAGTCAGAACCGTGTGGCAGTGAATGTGTGATAGGCAGATGGATGGACACACGCACACGCTCACGTGCGCATGGGAAGATGAAGGTGGACAGGTGTGGAAGAGACAGGAAAGCTGGCAGGGTGGAGGCTGCAGCAAGGACGGGGCCCCAGGCCTACAGCACTCAGGCAGACACTTACATATGTCAGCTTGCAGACCGCGTTGGCCTTCACCGCGATGTTGTCCTGCTTCAGCTCTTGCTTGATTTCATCAATGCACTGAGAGATGTATTTTGCCTAAAATGGAAAAAGAGAAACAGCCTAAGTTACAATTGTCTACCTGAAACAGTCAACGATAACCACTCTGGGAAGAAGCCAGACACAAAAGGCTACAGCATGTTGACTCCATTGATAGGAATACCCAGAACAGGCAAGTTCAGGGACAAGACATGGACACCACAGGGCTGGGGAGGGGAGGGAGGTAACTGCTCACAAGGATGGGGTTTCTTTTATGCTTGGTGATGGGGTGATGGAATGCTCTGGTAGTCATGTGACATTCCCACACATATGGATATGCTGGATGTGTCCACTCCCCAGTGGGCGGTGGGGCATCGTGGCCTTCTGCGTCTGGCTGTGATGACGCAGACTATTGTGTCACCCAGTGGTAACGTGTCCCGTGCCTCCGGCTTTCAGCCCTCTCTGCCAGCTCTGCACATCCCCACACTCTAGAGTGCTTAGCCCCAGCAGCACGGAGGTGCTAGGGCCAGCCTGCCAGACAGGTGTGCTCCCCTGGGTGTGGCGCACCACGAGAGATGAGCGTGGATGTCACCATGTCAGTCCCAAGAACCTGAAGGTCCCCAGGAGGAGAGCAGAGGTACCACAGGTCCTGGGTCAGTCTGATGATGGATGTGCAGGGCGCCACGTTTGGCCTCCCAGGCAAGCTCCACAGAGCACAAGGACCCCACGCCCTGCTCGGTTCTGTTTAGTGACGAGATCAAAAGCTGTAACCATTGGAACCCTGTCCTGCCACCCCAGATGGCAGGGCTCACCACTCCACCACCACACCACCCCAAGTCCTACTGCTGCCGCTGGGGCCAGGCCCATGTGGACAGGACAAGGGCTCTAGTTCAAGTCCCTATGCAGCTGACCTCAGCCCCTCCAGGGGCTGTTCTGTGGAGGAAGCCTCAGCAGCCCCAGCAGCTTGTCCTGCCACCACAGGACACCGCCCTGACCCCACCCAAGACCCTTGCACAGGCAGATGGGAAAAGGGCCGCTGTTGTTCAGGGCCATCTCTGCGGAGGGTTGTTCTGAATATTTTATCATCCAGACTTAGGACGACGGGACGAGTGTCACTCTATACACACTTCAACATGCTTCACACGACCAGGTCCCACGGGCTCCTGGGCTCCGTGCTTGGTGTGTGGATACTCCTTTGTTGCATCTCAAAGGACCAGAACAGTTAATGACTTGGATGGAACCAAGACAAATGTGGGAGCCAGAAGCACGGGAGCCTCAAAACTGGCTGGAGGGAACATCGAGTGGAGCTGCAGGAGCAATGGCGCATACCCACAACCCAGGTGCTGGAGAGGCTGGGACAGGAGGAGCGCAGTTCAAGGCCAGCCTCAGAAATTTAGCAAGAGCCTAAAGCAACTTAACAAGGCACTGTCTCAAAATAAAACATAAAAAAGAAAAACTAGGGCTGGGGATGTGGCTCAGTGCTTAAGCACCCCTGGGTTCAATCCCCGGTACCAAAAAGAAAAAAAGGTGCAGCTGGTGCAGACAGCAGTAGTGACCCTCTGTCCAGCAACTCCGGCCCGAGGGTCCACCTGAGCACTGCAGACGGGGGTTCCAGCAAATGCCTGCTCACTAAGGTTCTCAGTCACTCGCTCCCTCACCCTGCAGGAGGGCCTAACAAAGTCCACCCCCAGTAACCCTGGGGGTGTTTTCACAACACCCAGAAAACTCAGGACCACTCACAACAGGAACAGAAAAGTCACCTGCCCTCATGGAAAAAGGCAGCCAAGGAGCAGTAGTTGGCTGCAGGACAGGTGCTGGGGCAAGCAGGGGTCAGTTCAGCAGCCAGCTCATGAGAAGCAGAGCGCAGCTCGCTGGGCTCGGGGAAAGCCAGGGAACTCAGCAGAGAAGGGAGCAATAGGAAGTCGTCAAAAAGATCCCAGAACTGCAAGATTCCGAAATAAAGCACTGGATGGGCAAGGGTGCAGCTCAGCGGCAGGGCGTGAAGCTGGAAGGTGAGGCACTGGGTGCCACCCAGCACCACAAACACAAAATGCCCACTACAGAGCTCAAAGGCTGGAATCAGTCACATGGAGTTGAGTCTGGACTGTGGCAGAGGGGCATGGGGAGCCGAACCAAGGGCACTTCGACTGGGCCACACCCCGGGTTTGTTTTTCTTTTAATTTTGAAACAGGGCCTATGTAGCTGAGGCCAACCTCGAACTTGTGATCCTCCTGCCTCAGCCTTACAAGTGGCCTGTGCCACTGTGTACAGCATATAGAAGGATCTGAGCATCCTTGGGTTTTTGGCATCCTGGGAGTCCTGAAATCAAGCCAAGGATACCGAGGGATGAGCCCGTGTTAACAATGCAAACTAGCCAGGTGCGGAGTGCACACCTATGATCCCAGTGGCCTGGGAGGCTGAGGGAGGGTCTCAAGCTCGATGCTGGCTTCAGCAACTTAGCGAGGCTCTGACGCAACAAATAAAGGTCTGAGGATGTAGCTCACTGTCACACACCCCGGGTTCAATCCCCAGTAGGAGTAGACCCCGTAAGTTAGAAATATTTTGAGGTGTAAGTATAAATGGCTACATATTGACACAGAAAGCAATTAAAGATGCAGCCTCACTCCATGCCACGCCCACTTCTCCACGCGCCAATGAGCACTGCTCTGCCGTGGTTCCTCTGGTTAGCTGCGGTGACTTGACTTGGAGTACAGGACGCACACTCCTTTCCACAGGAACTCCTCAAGGTCGTGGGAAAACAGGCTGCTTCAAACCTAGCTGCATGGCTAAATTCCCTGGGGAGTTTTTCTTAACAACTTAGATTCTTGCTGCTCACAGGTGGTGCATACCTGTCATCCCAGGGTCTCCAGAGGCTGAGGCAGGAGGATTGCAATTTCAAAGCCAGCTCAGAAATTTAGTGAAGCCCAGCAACTCAGCAAGATCCTATCTCAAAATAAAAAATTAAAAAGGGCTAGAGAAGTAGCTCAATGGTAAAATATCAATCCCTGCTACCAAAAAAACAAACTTCAGGTTCTTGGTTCTCCCTAGATGAATTAAATCCAGGCAGATTTCTGGGATAAAGACAAAGAATCTGTATTTTCCCAAATGTTGGCAGAGGGGCTTCAGGATCATATTGATCTGTCTCTGTCCCTCTTTCTCTTTCTTTCCCTAAAAAATAAATTAGTAAATAAGTAAACAAGTAAACAGACTGCTGCTGGACACCACCTCTCAGCATGTGTGGCTCATGTAAGCAGCTCTGGGGACAAGATGACGAGACGGGAAGGTGCCACCTGGGTGGTTATTCCTTGAGGCTGGGAAGGTACTGTCCTGCCTGGGTCCACTGCAGGCCTAGGCCAAGCACTGGGGTCTTCAGCCCTGGTCCGGGCTTAGCTGGCGACCAAGAGGAGCAATGAGGAGGCCTCAATGACAGCTCAGTACGGAGCAGCTGCACCACAGGCGACTGAGAGGTCACCTTGGTCTCCCTGACCCTCCATTGCCTTCCTCAACTCTCACCCACAGGAACAATCTGGTCACAGAGCTCCAGAGCAGGTTCTCCTTGGGGCACTCCATCCCCAGGGAACACTGGCCACGTCTGTGGACAGAGGTGGTTGCCATGGTGGGGCTGCTCTGGGCCTATGGGCAGGGGGGGCTGCTTAGCACCGTGCAGTGCCCAGGACGCCCACCGTGGAGAATGAGCCACAGTCATGAGAGGAGACCCTGACTTAGTGCAGTGACTGATGTTCCTTACAGAAAAGGGAGAACGCTCAGCCGGCGTGGTGGCACATGCCTGCCATTCCAGCAACCCAGGAGGCTGAGGCAGAAGGATCACGAGTTCTAGGCCAGCCTCAGCAACTTACTGAGGCCCCATCTCAAAACAAGGAAAATAAAATGGCAGGGGGTACAGCTCAAGTGGTAGCGCACCCCAGTACCAGTCCAAAAAAAGAAACTCAGCTCAAACATGGCATTTTATTCTTCTCAGATGTGAAAATGAATCTTAAAAATAGCAGCCAGGGCCAGAGTTGTCGCTCAGTGGTGGAGCACTTGCCTAGCACATGAGGTACTGGGTTCAATTCTAAGCACCACATATAAATAAGTAAATAAATAAATGTTCATTGGTAACTAAAAAAAAAAAAAAAAAACAAAACACCAGCAGTCAGCATATACCCAGTACTTGCCCAAGTCAGACCAGCAGAGGGCTTCTGGTCAGGTCCCCACAGTGGTACCCTCACGAGTATCCACAGCTACATCCCCTGGGAGCTTGGGACTGGGCCACAGGAAGGACATTCTCCAGCTGGAGGCCTAAGAGCATCAGCTTCCCCTCCCACTAGTCCCAGTTCACGCCACCCTCAAAATATTCTACATACACGCGCGCTGAATTTTCCCCATTTCTAAGCCTCACGTACTAGGCAAGTGCCATCAGTGAACCAGAGGGCTCAGCCCAGCAGTTCCTACTCCTGGTGAAAGAGGTGCCCAGTGACCAGGCCAGAGCGGGCACAGAGGAGCTGGAGAGTTCAGCTGCGGGCAACTGGGACCCAAGCAGGGTTTTGAGGGTAAGTAGAGGGCAGAGAAAGGCCAGCCCTGACCAAGTGCCCCAAATGGACACAGCATAAACAGAAAAGATGCTGCAGGCTCAGCAAGAGAGCCAAGGAAGCAGGGTGGGGCTCTGCTCGTCTTTCAAAGGGCCAGGAAACAGGAGGGCAGAGGGATAGGAAAGGCGACCAGGCACTCCAAGAGTGGGGTGCCCCAGGCTTCCAGGGGATGCAGGTGACAGCTAGGTAGACAGGTCCAGAGCACCCAGCTCTGAACAGGAGCTGAGGTGAGGCAGCTCACCTAAGGTGAGGTCAGAGGGGGGAGGGGAAGCACATGCAGGGATAGGATACCACTAACCAGAGGAGAAAGGGGACACCTCACCAGAGGACCACGGGAGAAGGGACGTGCTGAGTGTCGGCTGCAGCTCCCCACGGCAGCCCTGGCCACATGCAGCTCAGAGAGCTGCAATGTGGGGGGTAGACCTGACAGGTGGGGATCGGACCTGCAGGTCCCTCGGCCTCAGCACCAAACATAGCCAGCTTCTGGAAGACATCAGGGGTGATGCAGGGCATGCTGGTCAGGTCGAATGCATTCTTGCATTAACCACGCCTGCTGCTTTTGTCTGTCTTCCTGCCATGCCCCGGTTCGACCCAGGCCTAAGCACCAGGCAAGCACCCACCACTGAGCTGCACCCAGCCCATTTCTTTTTTTAAAAACGTGGCTACTAGAAAACTCAAAACTGTTCACGTGGCTAGCACTACTTCTATAGGGCAGCACTATTTGCAGGCAATGGGGACACCCGGTCCCTAGAGCAGCCATGGCCAGCTGGGGCCAGCACCAGCAGATAAACTCCCGTTCCCTTGGCTTCTGGCCTGGGAACTCCTGCATCCCCACAGTTGGCCTCCCGGGGGTGCAGGACGTCTTCCACGCTGTGTGCACCTCAGGGAGTCAGGGTGAAACACTCCTTCCAGAGGGTTACTGTGGAAAGGAGCTGCTCTAACATGCTTCAGGGTTGACTCAGGACGAGCTGCAGAGAAGACCGGACGAGGAGAGCCAGGTGAGCAACCCAGGTCCTAGCTTGCACTTCTGGGTCTCGGGAAGAAAGTCCTGGGTCCCCAGGAGCATCTGGCTAGAGAAGCCCCAGTGTGGCCCAGAGACACCATAGAGAAACTCAGGAAGACCCTAAGTTCCAGCAGGGCAGGGCACACAGAAAGCACAGGGTAAGAGGGGCTGGCAGGGGCAGTACCTAGGGCTCTGGAGAGATGAACAGGGCACTGCTGGGGCGCGTGGCATCTAGAGGGAAACAGGCCAAAGGCTGGCATTTGTGACAAGTCACTTCAAACACGATCGCTAAAAAAGTAGACCCACCCTCTCACCGTGCACAGGCCACAGGGCCATCGAGGAGTTTGCTGGGCTAGATCCAGATGTGGCAGGGCTGGGCCTGCAGAAGCCCCAGGGAGAGCCTGCACACCCTTCCCCAGCTCCACAGCCAGCAGCGCTGTGTCTTCCAGGCTCTCTGCCTCTAGCCCTCCTGCCTCTTCATGAGAACCCTGGGGTGACACTGGGCCCTGATGACCAGGGTGACCCCAGCTCAGGGTCCTTCACTGATCCTATCTGCAGTCCTTTTGTATCCAAAGGCAATGTACCCCAGGTCTCAGGATTAGCATGAGGCTACCTCTGGGGACTAGTATTCAACTGACCACAGTCAGGTCACCCAAGTGACCCAGGGCAGAGGGAGACCAATACTGTGGGGGTATGTCTTCCAAGGCTGCAGCACAAAAGCCAGGAGACAGGGAGGTGGCCCTGCCTCCATGCTAAACAGGCAGCCCTGCCTGGAGGGCACGGGCACCATGGAAGGGCCCAGTGGGCGAGCAGGGCCGGGCCCAGCCCAGGGCCTGAACAACGGGCAGCACCTGCCCCAGGAGCAGGGTGGGGAAAGTACCCACAAACTCAGGAGGTTCCAGCCTCAGTGTGAGCAAGAAGCTGGACAAAGCAGACACCAAGAGGGCTGAGAGGGCTGATGGGAGGAAGCACAGGAGAGTGAGGGGCAGAGAGCAAAGGAAGCGGCCTGGCAGACACGCAGGTCCAGGCAACACTGGGCTACACCTGTGGAAGCAGATGGGTATCCCCAACCCTGGTGACAGTCACTGGTAGCCCACTGGGGAGTAGGGCTGGTGGATGTGCCAAACAAAGCTCAATCCAGCAACAGCTGACCCCAAGACGGGGCTGCATATGCCTGAATTTTGTTGGGACAACTCCCATGAGAGACTGGACAAAAGAATCCTACAGGGCTGCCCCTGTGGTCACCGGGAAGTCCAGCAAGGCTAAGGTGACCTGTGTTCCCCAAGGCCTGCCCTGGGCTTGCTCTGTACTCAGCTGCTGGCTGGAGCAGCCGTGGGCAGCATGGACTCTGGCACATCAGGCGCAGACAATCTAGACTCACCACGCTCCCACCGGGGCGGAGGCCTAGGAGATGCACCTGGGGTGCACCAGAGGTGCAAGAGCAGAGACAACACCAGTTAGGAAGACACTGGAAGCCTGCAGGAGCCAGGCACAAGGCAATGGAGCAACAAGCAACTACACCAAGGCACTACCCCCGCTGACCACCCTGGCCCACCAGCCTACAGACTGCACCCAGAGCAAACGGCACTGCCAGAACACACTAAATGGCCCACCAGAGGGAGACTGCCCTGGAGACAGGTCTGCATACACACCACGGAAGCTGCAGGGGAGCAGAGGCTGGCCCTGAGGGAGAGGCAAACTTGCCCCCAGCGCCCCAACTCTGCCAAAGCACAGGGCTGCCTGAGGGCTGAGGATACTTGGAAGACATGCTGCATATCAGTCTTAGGTAAAACCTACCATCAAAAGGAAACTTTGGAGAAAACTACAGTTATGGGAAAGCACAAGGTCGGAAGTCTTCGCTCAGGGGCAGTGATGACAGGAAAGAACTAGGAAGCACAGTCTACGAAGAAGCCATTTTTAAAGGGGAAACAGTCACTGCAGCTGCCCAGGGCACCTGTCAGCACTGGAGGAATGCCCTCGAGACCAGGAGGATGGTCTTCTGAGGAACCAGGAGCCCAGGCTTCCATGGGTCCTGCCTGGAGAGAACAACGTGTCCATCAGTCAGCGGGGGGTGGAGGGCACACAGAAACCTGAGACTCTGAGAAGGTCCCACCCAGCCGGGCCCTGCACCTTTAAAAAGCACCTCCAGCCAGGCAGGGTGGCACACTCCTGTAACCCCAGCACCTCAGGCAGAGGATCTCAAGTTCTAAACCAGCCTCAGCAACTTAGCAAGGCCCTGAGCAACTCAATGAGATCCTGTCTCTAAATAAAATATAAAAAGGGCCAAGAGGACTGGGGTTGTAGCTCAGTGGTTGAGTGCTTGCCCTGGGTTTGATCCCCAGCACCACATAAAAAAGTAAATAAATAAAATAAAGGTATTGTGTCCATCTACAATTAAAAAATATTAAAAAAAAAAAAGGGCTGGGGATGTGGCTCAGTGGTTGAGTGCCCCTGTGTTCAATCCCAAATAACAGATAGATAAAAGCACTTCCTCTATCAATGTCCCATTTGATGAGGACCTGCCTGTGGAAAAGGCACTATCAGTTCCTGCCAATTCCAAATGAAGAAACAAGGCTCCACACTGAGGGTACAGCTCAGTGGTAGAGCGTGTGCTTTGCACGTGTAAGACCGTGGGACTGACCCACAACATGGGGTGGATGAAGGCTACCTGGGAAGGAAAGCACACCTCCCTCAACAATAGGCCCCCTCCTGGTGCAGTGGTCCACACCTGTAATCCTAGTTACTCCAGAGGCTGAGCCAAAAGGAGTGCAAGTCTAAGACCAGCCTGAGCCCTGTGTCAAACTGTAATCCTTAAACTGGGGAAGCTGGGGCAGGAGGGTCACCAAGTCTTAGGCCAGCCTTAGCAATTTAGTAAGGCCCTCGGCTACTTACCAAGACCCTATCTTAAAATAAAAAATAAAAAGGGCTGAGGATGTACCTTAGTGATAAAGCACTCCTGGGTTCAATCTCCAGTACCAAAAAACAAACAAGCAAATCAAAAAGGCCAGCCTGGACAACACAGCAATACTCCATTTCAAAAATGTAATAAACAACATCCAAACAGTGGCACACACCTGTCATCTCAACTACACATGAGGCTGAGGCAAAAGGATGGCAAGTCTGAGACCAGCCTGGTCAACTTAGAGAGGCCCTGTCTAAAAGAAACAAACAGGGCTGGGGTGTCGTTCAGCCGGCAGAGCACCACTCCCCTAATCAGTGTGTGGTCCATCCTCAGGGCTGCCAAACAGGCTGTCCAGGAACACCCACAGAACAGGATGGAGGAATGGGAGCCAGGAGAGCCTACCAGGGCAGAAAAAGCCACCAGAGGGTGCAAACACACTTTGAATTTGGACAGCCACACTCAGTACATAAGCTGTAAGCCAATCAGCTACTCCTTCCACTCAAGCAGAAACTGAGGATGGTACACAAGTTAGTAACACAGTAACCAAGCAGCCAGAGTGCTGGAGGATGCACAGCAAAGAGCAGCCACAGAGGAGGGACAGGGTGCAGATGAAGGAAGGAACCAACCTCCTTCCCCAGGAGGTCACAAGCTTCTGGAACAGGGCAGCAATGTGGCAAGACCTCAGGTTCCCCAGCCAGGAACTGGACTGAGGGTGTCTGGAGCAAGTTCCTAACTTCCTGCTCCTTCTGGTGTGGGCCACGGCAAGCAGGACCAGTTCATATCTGGCACAGGGGCTTGCAGGGCCTAAGCGGAGTGTCTGGGCATCCTCAACGAAGCCAGTCCCTTGGTGGCCACTAAATGTTCCTGTTCTTCCTTAATCTAGGTCACAGGTTGGGGTAAGGGAGGGGAGGGAAGGAAATGATGCCCACAGTTAAAATTTCACTTCTGGGAGCCATTGCCACTCCCTGGTTTTTGGTTCCTGTTTGAAGCTGGCTTCCCCACTCCAGGATTTCCTTACTGGAGCTGAGGCGGCACCAGGGACAGCCCTAGGAGCTTGGGCCCAAAGGCAAGGCCCTGACACCTGGCAGGTTCCCAGCCTGGCCCCAGGGAGCACCCCGGACACAGTTCCCCAAACAGGAGTTTCTCCAGGGGCACCCGGATCTCCTGCCTCCGGCTCCCAAGGAGGGTCGCCATGAGAATCGGGTTCCTGGTTCCTGGTCCAGAGACCAGGAACCCAAAACTTCCACCTGTGACAGGAAACCTCAGGTGTGAGGGCCACTGCTCAGGCACCCACTAGGTCTCTTAGGGCAATCACTCGGGAGGGGCAGACCAGAATCCCTCCGAGTGAGTGAACCGAGGCTCCGGGAGGGAGGCCACCGCGGCAGGGTCAGCTGCTCGCGAGACCGCTGCTTAGGGGTACACTGAGGCTGGACGGGGGAGAGGACGTGCAGGGTCGCTGCCCCTAGGCAGGCGGGGCCGGAGCCCGGAGCGCGGCCTCGGGGACCGGCTGGAGGGTGAGCAGGCCCGGCGGGCAGGGCGGGCAGAGCCGGGCGGTGACCAGGCCGGGCAGCCCCGCTCCGCGCCGGCTCACCTCGTCCTCCTTGTGGTTGCGGATGCCGCGGACCAGGTCCTGCAGGTTCTTGTCGAACATGCGGTCGATGCTGCCCTTGACCATCTTGAGGGCCATCGCGGCGGCCCGCGGGCTCTGGCCCCCGAAGGTCCGCGGCCCGGCGCCGTGCGGGGGCCCGGGAACCGCGCCTGCCGCCCGCGGAGCACTGCGCTGCCGGCCGCCGCGGCGGAGCAGGCGCCCAGGCCAGGGTGGCGGCGGGGTCCGGGGACAGGGACGGCGGCGGCGACACCCTGGCCGAAGGCCCGCGCTCCGAAACCCAGCCGCTGGCAAATGGCGGACAAGATGGCGGCAGGTCAGCTGACGGCGGCCGCCGGGTCCCAACCGGGCAGTCTGAGGAAGCCCCGCCTCCCTGAGGCCACACCTCTTCGCCTCCGTTTCCCTGACGACCACAGTCCGCCCAATCACCATACGAACACCGCGCTTTTCGGCCGCTTCGTCCCGCCCCTTCAGTCTCAGGCTCTGCCCTCTCATTGGTGGATGTCCTACGTAATTCCGCTCACTTCTCCGTTCTGTGTCTAACCACGCCCCTGAAGGAGGGCCCGCCCAGTCCCGCCCCTCGACTAAGTGACAGCTATGGGCGTGGTCTGAAGTGGGCGGGGCCTGAGTGGGCCGGGAGCCCACGTGGAGTTCACCCGTGTAGTTCCTGGAGAAGAACTTAAGCACCGCCTTTTCCGAATCTAAAAGTTGACGCTGCCTAAGAACCTCCAAATTCCATGCGGTGAACCAATCCTGTGTCCCCTGTAGCCTCACAAAATCCTGTAGTAAGGACAGGACTGGGACTAACGTGCTCACAGGAAGAAACTGAGGCCAGAGCTGCAGCAACAACGCAAGTAACTCCTTCAGTACACATCCATCGAAGGCCCATAGTGTGCCCGGCATAGGAGGGGGCACTGGACGCAACAGGAAATGAGATACACGGAGTGGCGCCCTGAGGGAATACCCCATTAGGAAAGGAGAGGAGCAAGCCACAAACTCGGATAATTCAGATGCAACCCAAATATAACTGACATATGGAAAATACAGTGAAGTCGAAGAGCAGAGCAAAACAAAAACTTCATGGTTGGACTGCTGCTGAAAGGCAGAGCACCTGCTTAGTGTGCGGGGACACTGGGTTCAATCACAGCTACACTAAAAAATCGAAAACTATCAGAATGGATTTTTTAAAAGTCTGTTTCAACTACATGCTAGCCACTTTGGTACATGTCTTTTTTTTTTTTTTTTTTTTTTTTTTTTTTTTTGGTGGTACTGGGGATTGAACCCAGACCTTGTGCATGAAAAGCAAGCACTCTACCAACTGAGCTATACCCCCGGCCCCACCACTTTGAATATAAAGACAAGTTGGCATAGTGGAGTATGCCTGTAGTCCCAGCTGCTCCAGAGGCCTGAGGCAGGAAGATGGCTTAAACCCAAGAGATTGAGGCCAGACTGGACAACATAACAAGACTCTTTCTCTTTAAAAGACACTTAAGCCAGCCAGGCATGGTGGCACACACCTGTAATCCCAGCAACTGGAGAGGTTGAGGCAGGAGTATCATGATTTGGAGGCCAACCTCAGCAATAGCAAGGCCCTAAACAACTTAGTGAGACCCTACCTCAAAATAAACATAAAAAGAGCTTGAAATGTGGCTCAGTGGTTAAATGCCCCAGGGTTCAATTCTCAGTACCCTTCCCCACTCCCCCCTCAAAAAGAAAACAAAACAAAGAAAACCAGTATGGTGGCGCATGCCACCATAGTTTAGGTACAAACTTTAGTTTAGGTACAAACTAAAGAATGGTTACTAACATCCACGCAATCACTGTTCACATGGTACATTGTTTAGGAGCAATAGGAATCAAAAGAGAGCAATGTTTCTTTATATAGGAATTATCATTCTGTATTGTTAAACATGTCACACTAAGTAACTGATGATGGGCACAGAGACGGGGTGTTCCCATGGGAGAAGCTTATTTCCTACATAACATGGAGTCTCAGAGCAAAATGGTCTGTTTAGTTATTTCCCTTAGAGTCTGGCTATAACATTCTCATGGAGCCAGATCTGTCAGCCCATCACAGCCTCCAACTTGGGATCCTCCTGCCACAGCCTCCCAAGTTGCTGGGCACATAGGCATGTGCCGTTGCATTTGGCTCTGATTTTCTGTTTTTAATGACAATACTATCCTTTTCTTAGTTGCTTATCAGTGTAAATTATTCCCAGTATTTTCCCCTCACACTGCGCTCCATGATACAGGTGTAAGAGCCAAAGGGTGAAGCATATTCTCAGCAGGAGAGAGAAGGCCAAGAGGTGATGAGCGTCATACAGACTTGAGTCCATTCCTCAGACGTGGAGAGGGAGAGCCAAGAGTGAGCCTGGGGTCTGGGGAGATAGCTCAGTCGGTAGAGTGCTTGCCTTGTCAAGCACAAAGCCCTGGGTTTGATCCCCAGCACCGCAAAAAAAAAAAAAAAAGAGTGAGCCTGGGAGAGTAGCAGGGACGTGCCTGGAGCCTGCTCCGCAGAGGTCTTTGCAAGCAGAGCTTCTACTCCTCCCCACCTGAGCCCCAGCGGCAGCCAAAGGGTCTCATTCCTCCTCTATTCCGACCCCGCAGGGGCCGGAGAATGCCGCGGTGGATGGGAGCCCAGGTGGGCAAACGGCACGTGTTATTTCCCCACTCTGAGGTCTAAAGAGGCACTGTCCAGGCCAGATGTGGCAGCATCACCTCTCATCCCAGCAGGAAAGTAAGTCTGGGCTGGATCAGACAATCACATGACCCTGTCTCAACTTAAATTGAAAGGTCTGGGGTGCATCTCCATGGTAGAGCACTTGCCTGGCTTGCATGAAGCCCCAGTTCTGCAGTAAATAGGTAAATAGGAAAGTCCTGCTGTACTCTCTGCTCCCTCCCCTGTTGGACTCTTCTCCATGTTTTCAACTAATTATTTTGTTTATTTTTGGTGTCCACTACTTCCTCCTACCTGAGCACAAGTGCTAAAAGGGCAGCTTCGTCTCTTTGTTATAGGAATAGGGCTTAAGGAATACTTCAGTCCAGGAAGTCTGAATAAGAGTTTCCAGCTGGGTGTGGTGGCCACACCTATCATCCCAGCAGCTGGAGAGGCTGAGCCAGGAGGATGGCGAGTTCAAAGCTAGCCTTAGCAAAATCGAGGCACTAAGCAACTCAGTGAGACCCTGTCTTTAAATAAAATACAAAATAGGGCTGGGGATGTGGCTCAGTGGTCGAGTGCCCCTGAGGTCAATCCCTAGTGCCAAAAGAAAAAGAAAAATTAATTCCCAAAGAGCTGATTCCTACATATCCTGGAGCCAGTGGCTGCCCGCAACCCTCATGGTCGTCAGTAGAGGGCAGCGACAGCCAGGCTCCCATAGAGGCAGCTCTGGATGATCTTGGCCTGTGAGAAACGGAGGAGGTCGGTGAATCTGTTAACAACCTCAGCTCTGCCCTGAGTCAGCTCCTTCATGCACAAATGAGCCATCCCTTATCCACCCACCCGCCCTTCCATTCATCCCTCACCCACCCATCTGATAGCAGCACAGGGATTATCTCCTGAAGCCAATTTTGGCAAGGAGCTGAGCTGAAACACAGTCCCAACCAGGAGGAATTTGGGGAAAGTACTCCAGACTGATGTCAGGACCAAGTGAAGGGACAGAATGAGCTCACATGAGGAGGAACAGTGAGGCTGGCAGGCCTGCAAGAGTGGAGGAAGGTGAGCTTGGCGGCTCAGAGGGGCCAGGTCCATCACCTGGCAGGCATTCCTTGAGGCAGACCCCGTGAGTTCTAGTTTGAAACTTGTGACAATTGGCGAAGATCATTTCCATTTGCTCTTGACCCACGCTCAGAAAAATGAAGTCCATGAACCAAACCCCCAGCTCCCAGCTTCGAAACTACATCTTAAACTTTTCTGCTCCTCCAGCTCTGTCACCAAGAACAGCTTCTCCCATCTGCACTGGGTTTCACAACTCTGAAGTCCTTGGAGGGTGATGACGGGGACAGTGGTGTATTCGTCTGCACAGCTGTAAATAGTGCTGCGTGCCAAACACGCTGCCTCAAAGCTTGGGCCCTTCATTGTTGTCTGCTCTCCTCTGCAGACCAGCCTGATGTGGATGCTGTTCCTGGCTCCAGTTTTGGATTGCCCCCGGCCTGTTGCAGGGAGAGGAAGTTGATAATCATTTAACAGCTGGCTCTTGGAATGGGACTGCTTACTCCGAAAAGTCACCAGAGTCTGTGGTGTAAACACGTCCATGTGTAAGAACCCAGAAACCACTCCAGACACAGGAACTCACATAAGAGAGTTTATTAAGCACAGAGGCAGAGTGTCTCCCTGCAGGGTAAGAGAGAAAATGAGAGGAAGAGAGAGAGAGAGAGAGAGATCGCCCAAGAGAGTGAAATGGAGGAGAGAGCATGACAGCAAGGAGGAGAGAGAAAATGGCAGGGGAGCTAGTCTTAAGCAGTGGAATTCCGCGGGCTAACGGGACCAATAACGGAGAAGGATACTTGCGAGCTGACCGATGAACCAAAAGCTAGCTAGGAAGTTCACGGACTGACAAGAAGTTGGGAGGCGGGGAAATGACTGCAGCGTAAAGGGCGGGGGAGCAGCTTTATATTATATTACCGTGGAGGCTCATCTCAACCCATTGTTGAGGCCTCAGCACACCTGGAGCTGGAGAAAGGGGTCTATTTAGACACCTTTGTATATCTACTCCACCAAACGCATATGGTAGATAGGGGCCCAGCTCAGTGGCAGAGCGTGATCTTAGCACATGCGCATCCCAGGTTCCATCTCTAGGACCAAAAACAAAAACAAAATAACAACATCAACAAAAACCAAAACCTAGAGGGGTGCAGTGGTGCACGCCTGTAATCACAGCAGCTCGGGAGGCTGAGGCAGGAGGATCACGAGTTCAAAGAGAGCCTCAGCGAAAATGAGGTGCTAAGCAACTCAGTGAGAGCCTGTCTCTAAATAAAATTCAAAATAGGGCTGGGGGTGTGGCTCAGTGGTTGAGCTCTTGCCTAGCACATGTGAGGCACTAGGTTTGATCCTTGGCACCACGTAAAAATAAATAAATACGATAAAGGTATTGTGTCCATCTACAACAACAAAAAGTAGTTGGACATAGTGGCCATGCCTGTAATCCCAGCAACTTGGGAGGCTGAGGCAGGAGGATCCCGAGTTCAAATCCAGCCTCGGCAACTTAAGGAGAGATTCTAAACAACTAAGTGAGACCCTGTCTCAGAATCAAAAACAAAGAAAGAAAGAAAAAAAGAGAAGAAAATTGAGGTGCTGCCAGGGGCTGGAAGAGGAGGATGGGGAGTTAGCGTTTGACAGGAACAGAATTTCAATTTTAATTAATTGATTGATTTTTGCAGTACTGAGAATTGAACCCAAGGGCACTCTACCACTGGGCTACACCCCAGCCCTTTCTATTTTTTATTTTGAGACAGGGTCTCACTAAAATACCAGGCTGGCCTCAACTTGCCATCCTCCTGCCTCAGCCTCCCAAGTTGCTGGGATGATAGGTGTGTGACACTGTACCTGGACAGAGTTTAGGTTTTGCAAGATAAAAATAGTGATTGATTGTCCACCAATGTGAGTGCACCCAATGCCACTGAACAGTGCTTGAGAAGGTGCTGAAGACGATGCCGTTCATTGACCTGTGTTCCATCGCCACCGGAAACAGCAACTGCGGAGGCAGCACAGGGAACAAGAGCTATAAAGGTCAACTCTGCAGACCAGGGTCACCTGGATCCCTCTGAGATTCCCTCTTGCTGTATCCCTGGTCCTTTGCTTCCTCCTGCAGACAGTGAGCCTAGATGCATCTCTGTTAGCAGGGTACAAGGACTACAAAGTCATAGGTCACCTACAGATGGGACTTTGGAAAGATAGAAACATACAAACACACAGTGCACGCTCCTGTTGTCCCTGCCACATAGGAGGCTGAGGCAGAAGGATCACAAGTTAGAGGCCAGCCTCAGCAACTTGGTGAGGACCTAAGCAACTTAGTGAGGCTCTATCTCAGAATAAAAAGTGAGAAGGACGGGGGAGTGGCTCAGTGGTAGAGAGCCCTGGGCTCAGTGATACCAGTACTGCAAAAACAAAAACAAAAAGAAGGGGCCAGGCTGGGGATACAGCTCAGTTAGTAGAGTGCTTGCCTTGCAAGCATAAGGCCCTGGGTTTGATCCCAAGCACAAGAAAGAAAAGAAAAGGAAGGAAAGAAAGGAGGGGCCTAGCTGGGCCTTTCACGCCCCACATGCAAGGCTGAGGCCTGGTTTGGGAGCAGCGCTGCCTAGCACATGGGAAGTGCTGGGTTCCAGCCCCAGCACCACAAAAAAAGAATAAAAAAGAAGAGAAGAAACCTAACTTGATGGGCAGGGGCAACAAGGCACCGTGGGCCAGGGCCAAGCCACAGACTCTGGACGCAGAGCCCAGAAGAGAGGACCCAGGTCCTCTGCCTTCCCTGGCCCCTTGGACCTCTCCGTGGTGCTGAAACGCCCCCTCTCTGGCCAGGGTTTGGGCCCCAGGGATTCTAGCCCTGCCCAGTCTTGCCAAATACGCCCCAGGACTCTTACAGACAGGGTTGGGGGTGGCCTTGAGTTCTAGGGCAGCCTGGGAGTAGGAGCTCAGCCGCAGACACTCCCAGCTGGAGTGTGGCAGAGAGATTCGTAACAGAGGGAGGGCCTCCTCTACCAATGCCTCTCCTGGGAAGGATGCAAGGCTGGGCCTGCATCACCTCCAGTGTCAAGTTTCGGCCTCAAATCATATCAGCTGGTTCACGCGTGTGAATGAAAAATAAGTCAGAATCTCTGTTCTGTTTTGACCTCGTAGAGGCCTCCAGAAGTCAGCGGGCGAGTCACACCTGGTTAAGGGTGATGAGATATACATAGCACATTACCATTTCTTTGGTGGGACTGGGGATTGAACTCAGGGACCAAGCTATACCAAGCTACAGTCTAACCCTTTTTATTCTTGATTTTGAGTCAGTTTTACTAAGTTGTTCAGTCTGGCCTCAAACTTGAGATCCTGCTGTCTCAGTTTCCTGAGTTGCTGGGATGACAGTGTGGGCATGCCACCCTGCCAGACAACCTTCTACCACCAAGTTGAGGAGGCTGAAGGATTCACCCAAGGTCACCCAGTGGGGCGGCAGGGAGACTTTGCTGGAAGTCCGGTGTGCAGGGTGGGTCCCTGATGCAGGAAAGTGCTGTGGCTGCGAGCTGAGCCCCTGGAACAGCCAGCGTGCTGGAGGGAGGAGTTCCAGAAGGGCTGGGCTGAGGCCACACCAGGGCTTGGTCTGATCACCTTGCTGGTGAGCAACGTGGTGGGGGTACGTGCACGGAGGGGCAGGAGCAGCTGTCGGTGAGCCAAGGTTAGCCAAGCTCAGAGGCTCAGACATCTCTGAGGGTCTCTCGGCAGGGAGAGGGAGCCTGTGCTATGGCACAGGAGAGTGATCCCAGCTACTGGGAAACTGAGGCAGGAGGATCCCAAGTTCAAGGGTAGCCTGGGCAGGCTAGGGAGACCCTGTTTCAAAATAAAGTAAAAGGGGCTGGGGGTGCAGCTCAGTGGTGGAGCCCTTGCCTGGTTTGAAGGAGGCCCTGGGCTCCATCCCAGCCCTATAGGGGTGGGGTGGGTGGGAAGAACTGGAGACCTGGAGGGAGAGGGACGGACAGATGGAGAAAGAGGGAGGGAGGCAGACAGGGAGAGAGGAGAGAGGAGGCAAGGGCTAGAGAGGGCTGTCAGGGAGAGAGAGGGACGAAAGGGACATGATGGCAGGAGGGGAGGCAGTGGGACAGTGGCTCCTGGACACCAGCCTGACTGAGTCCTGTGGGGTGAAAGCCTGAAATCTCTCCCAGGCCTGTGGGAGGCCAGCTCTCCTTCCCTGCAGGATGAGCAGCTGCTCTGACTCCAGGCTTCTGAGGCCAGGAAGGGGACGCCAAGGTGAAGGAGCAGGACCCCGGGTCCAGAGCCCTGAGGCTGTCCTTGGGCGGGAGCCTGTGCCGGGTCCAGCCCGTCGCCTGACCCGAGCCTCACTGCTGTGCTCGTGGGAGAGCAGGCCCTCCTCTCCCACGCCTCCTTCCTCTGTCCTCCTCCACCTCCGACCTCCGGGAAAAGCTCTATCGATCATCCCGGCTACTTGGGAGGTCGCGGCAGGATGATGACAAGTTTGAGGCCGGTCTGGGCAACTCAGCAAAACTCTGTTTCAAAATGAAAAATCTAAAGGGCTGCAGTGTGGCTGACGGGACAGCAGCCGCGGGCAGTCCCCAGACCACAAGGCGCTTTTTATTGGTCGCTCTGTGGAAAAGCTCAGGATGGGACGTTTTCACAGAGCGACCATCCCTAGGTGGCCAGCAGCAGAACAAGGGCATAAGCTGCCAGCTGTGTGTCTTCCCAGCTCTGCAGAACCAGGGCCACCACCACCCTGAGCACTGAGCCGCTGCCTCCCTGTTACTCCCTGCCTTACTCAGGGGCTTCCCCATGTTGGCCTCATGTTGTGACTCGCCACATCCCCACTGCCCTGCAGAGTGGCCACTGCTCTTTGATAGCTTTTGTTTTCAGGGCCAGGGCCTCCCGCATGCTAGGCCAGCACTTTAGTTCTGAGCTGCATCCCCAGCTCCTTTCATTTTTTATTTTGAGACAGGGTCTTACTAAGTTTCTGAGGCTGGCCTCAAGCTTGGGATCCTCCTGCCTCAACCTCCCCAGTAGCTGGGATGACAGGTATGTGCCATTGCTCCCAGGATTGTTCTGGTTTTTTTTGCATAGCATTTATGATCTTATACTTGCTATCATTATTTTTGCTGTGGTTTTCACAGGGGATTGAACCCAGGGGTGTTTACCAGTGAGGTACATCTGTAGTGCTTTTTATTTTTTATTTGGAGACAGGGTCTCACGATATTGCTATAGCTGGCCTCAAACTTGGGATCCTCCGGCCTCAGCCTCCCAGCTAGCTGAGATGACAGGTCTGCACCATTGTGCCCGGCTTTATTTAGTTATTTACTTACTCATTTATTTTCTGGTACTGGGGATGGAGTCCGGGGTCTCATACATGCTAGAAAAGTGCTCTGCCACTGAGTTATATCCTAGCCCTTCTTGTTCCAGGGTCTTGTTATATTGCACAGGCCAGCCAGTAGCTCGTGATCCCTGTGCCTCAGCTTTCTGAGTCACTGTGATGACAGCACGCGCCACTGTGCCCGCCTAGTCGTATCAGGCACTAAAAATCATCTACGGGAGGACATAAGCAGGCTATCTGCATATGGCACCCCATTTTATATTAGGGACTGTGGGCGTCCATGGGGCCCTGGAAATAATCCCTTGCAGGTAGCAAGGAACAACTCTATAGAGTAAATATTTTTGTTTGGTTGCTTCTTTTTATTTCCAGTCCTGGGACAGAACCCAGGACTTTGGCATGCCCAGCAAGCCTCTACCTCTACTGAGCTGCTTTGTTTGTTTTGAGAAGGTGTCTTTCTCTGTTTCCCAGGCTGGTCTTGGACCCCTGGGTTCAAGCGATCCTGCCGTCTCAGCCTCCCTCTAGTAGCTGGGACTCCAGGTGCCACCATTTATAACTAGGGTAAGTAATCGTGGTCTTGGCTGGACAAAAGGGCTGTGCACTCCCTCCCCTTCCTTTTACCTGTGTTGGTCAGCTTTATGAGGCTGTGACCAAAGCACCTGACAAGAACAACTTAGAGGGACTGGGGCTGTGGCTCAGTGGTGAGCACTTGCCTGGCAATGTGTGAGGCCCTGGGTTCGATTCTCAGCAACTCATATAAATAAATGAATAAAATAAGGGTCTATCAACATCTAAAAAAAGATTAAAAAAAAAAAAGAACAACTTAGAGGAGGAAAAACTATTTTGGCTCATGGTTGCAGAGGTTCAGTCTATGGAAGGCCAAGCCCATTGCTCTGGGGTGGAGATGGGAGATGAGGTGGCCGAAGGGCATGGAGGAGGCAAAGGGCTCAGCTCAGTGGCCAGCAGCAGAAGCAGAAGAGGGAAGTGGCTGCAGGGTCCATTCAAGCCGGGGTGGACTGGTTAGGCCACCGCTCCACCCTCTACTCCTTCCCCCAGTGGGCTCTGAGCCCCTCCTGGCTTCCTGTTGGCATTCTTCCAAGTCTGCCCTTTGCTGGTCCTGGACAAACACATGAGAACTGCATATACTTGGTTCAGGGGAGGCTCCCGGCAGCAGGAGGACGCCGCTGGCCCTGTCAGAGCAAGGGCTGCTGCTGCGACTCCTCTGAACCCAAGTCTCTACTTCCCCACCTCTCACCTGTGAGACGTGGGGTCAGTCCTGCACCTGTCGGATCCTCAGGCACCTCGCCTGTGAAGAGCAAATGCCAGCAACACCTGCCTTCCTGGGAAGCCAGGATGTGGAAGGAAGATACTCAGAGTTCAGCCCTCGATTCCCCAGCCATTACTCAGGCCTCCAGAAATAGAGCTGGGTGCCTGCATATATACAGAAAGATATATTTTAAGGAACTGACTCATGCGACTGTGTGGGCGGCAAGTCCCAAATCTGCAGGGCGGCGGGGCACCCGGGAAGAGTCGATGTTGCGGCGGGAACCCAAAGGCAGGCGGGGTACTGGCGTTCCCCGGGGGCTCACTCTGCTCCGAGGCCTCAGCTGGAGGAGGCCCGTTGAGATGGTGTTTTGCAGTGGGGGAGAGAGACCGAGTTTGACTCTGAATAATGCAACCAGGAAAAGTGGGCATTTATACTCAAAGAGCAGGGAGGAGGGGCAGCGAATGGGAAATTACCAAGAGGAAGCATTACAAATAGGGGGGATACTGGCTGCACCCTCCTACCTGGGTTCCTTCCCAAGGCAGCCAGGGCGGCGAAATGTCTCCTGCGCATGGTGGGGAGGAAGGAATTTGATCAGATAAGAAGAGTGATGTCAAATGGAGGATGGGCATTTCTGACTTAACCGACTTAGCAGGATTACAAAAAAAAAAAAAAAAAAAAAAAAAAAAATCCTGGGCTCCACAAGGAAGAATTTGGGAGCTCAAGGTCAAGCAAAAATTGAGTTTGGAGGAGCCCGCCTGAAATTTGGTAAAGGCGAGGGTCTCCCTCAGAGGCACCCAGGTGGTGGAGTTTCTCCAAAGATAAAATTATGACAGTTTACAGATTAACTGGTGGTGTCTGGGATTCCAGAGCCTGGCAACATCTCTTTCCATGAAGCAGAATGAGTGTTCCAAGAGCTGGGGAGAAGAGGTGGTTTTGTAGGTAGGTAACAACCGAAGGAGAAGACTGCAAGGAACCCAGTGTGCAATGGTCACCTCAAAGCTATTTTCCTGGTGTGCCCATGCTGTCATTCCAGAGACTCCTGGAACACTGCAAGTTCAAGGCCGGCTGAGAGACTCTGGCCATGACTCAAAATGAAAAACAGATTGCACTTTGAATATCTCACTTCTGAGACACGAAGCTCAGTGGTACAGTGCCCCTGTGTTCAGTCTCCTAAGTAAATAAATATCATAAGAATGAAAAATAAAATCAGAAAGACAGCAATGAGCTAACATAGGCTATCGCAGTTACTTTGTGTGTGTGTGTGTGGTGCTGGGGACTGAGCCCAGGTGCTCTGCCACCGAGCCGCACCCCCGCCCTTCTTATTTTGAGACAGGGTCTGGCTAAGTTGCCCTCGCTGGCCTGGAACTCACATCCTCCTGCCTCAGGTTTCCCAGTAGCTGGGATCACCATGGGTGTGACCACTGCACCTGGTTTTGCAAACTCTTATTTGATTAAGACCAAGGGAACTTCATGGTCATGCTGACTGAAACTAGGCTATTAGGGAAATTGAGTTCTTATCTCTTCTCTCCTGATTTCTGGGAAGGTCAGATAACCACTTAGTTTTGGTTTGGCAAAGTGGAACTTCAGAGATAGTGGCCCATTTTGATTTTTAGCCTGGTCTGTTGGTACCCAGGGCAGGAGCTTAGCCCACAACAAAGGCCTCCTATTGTAATTTTTATTTAACAGGCTTATCTCCTTTACTCAAAGTCCACTGATTTAAATGTTAATCTCATTAAAATTTAAAATATCTTGATGGAGCTGGGTGTGGCTCAGGGGTGGTGCACTGGCTTAGCATGTGTGAGGCCTGGGTTCATCACCAGCACCACTCACAAAACAACTTTCAAGGTGACACATAGAATAATGCTTGAGCTGGGTGTGGGGCCAAGCTTGTCAGCCCAGCGCTGCAGAGGCTGAGGCAGGAGGATTGCAAGTTAGAAGTCAGCCTCTACGACTTAGCCAGGCCCTGTCCAGAAACAAAAAGGGTAGGGGGTGCAGCTAAGTGGCAGAGTGCCCCTGGGTTCAATCCTCAGTTCCCCACAGAAAAGAAAGAAAGCAGAAAGTGCATTCATTTTATTCACTGGGCCAGTACTGAGTGTGCAGTGGCTGGTACCCAGGAAGCTGAATAAGCGGCATTACTGTGAGGGAGTCCTATGGAAGCAGCTGGGGTGGGCCCCTGAGCTCGGAGTCCCACCCAGGAGGAGTCCCACTCAGGTTGTAAGCTGCCGGATGTGGCGAGGCGGGATTCGAACTCGCCACCCTACAGGACCCGCCCGCAGGATTTCCCGGGGTTCCCGCTTCCGGCCGACGGGGGCGTGCGAGGGCAGCCGAGGACGTACAAGTGAGCTTGCGTGCCTGCGTGATTACGTGATTACGGACGAGCCCACGGGGCCGCGCGGGCGAAGGGGTGATGCGCGCGGCGCGGCAGGCGGGACGGCGTCGGCGCACTGCCTCCTCGCGCCGGCCTCCCCCCGCGCGCGAGACGAGTGGTTCCGCCCGGCCCCCGGCTCATTGTGCTCGCCTCACGCCGGCCCAAGATGGCGGCGGCGCTGGAGGCCCCGGGCCTGTGACCACAAAGAGGCAGCCGGGGCCGGACGGGAGCGCGGCGGCGGCGGCCAGGCCCGGGCCGTCCCCCACCCCCGCCCTTGCCGCGCCCGCCCCGCTCCGCCCGCCGCCCTGCGGCGCCCCGCCTTCCCCAACCGCCCGCCTAGCATGGTGCGGCGGCCGCGCGCGCCGACATGGGGGAGAAGCTGGAGCTGAGGCTCAAGTCGCCCGTGGGGGCCGAGCCCGCCGTCTACCCGTGGCCGCTGCCGGTCTACGTGAGTGCCGCCGCGGGGCCCCGGGACGCGGGCGGCGGGCCCAGGGCCGCGGCGAGGTCGTCGCCGCCGGCGGCCGTTCCGCCCGCCCCGCGCGGCTGCCGTTGCCCGGTGCCCGCGGGCGGGCGTTGCTGGGCTGGCGGGCGGGCGCTGTCAGTCGGCGGGTCCGGGTCAGGAACCTGTCCGTGGAACCTCGGGGGCAGCACGGCGCGACCCTGCGAGCTGGGCGTGCTGTCCCCCTCATCCCGGGGGCAGTGCTGGCGCGACCCTGGGAACTGGGGGTGCTGTCCCCCTCATCCCGGGAGCAGTGCTGGCGCGACCCTGCGAGCTGGGCGTGCTGTCCCCCTCATCCCGGGGGCAGTGCTGGCGCGACCCTGGGAACTGGGGGTGCTGTCCCCCTCATCCCGGGGGCAGTGCTGGGGCGACCCTGCGAGCTGGGCGTGCTGTCCCCCTCATCCCGGGGGCAGTGCTGGCGCGACCCTGGGAACTGGGGGTGCTGTCCCCCTCATCCCGGGGGCAGTGCTGGCGCGACCCTGGGAACTGGGGGTGCTGTCCCCCTCATCCCGGGGGCAGTGCTGGCGCGACCCTGGGAACTGGGGGTGCTGTCCCCCTCATCCCGGGGGCAGTGCTGGGGCGACCCTGCGAGCTGGGCGTGCTGTCCCCCTCATCCCGGGGGCAGTGCTGGCGCGACCCTGGGAACTGGGGGTGCTGTCCCCCTCATCCCGGGGGCAGTGCTGGCGCGACCCTGGGAACTGTGGGTGCTGTCCCCCTCATCCCGGGGGCAGTGCTGGCGCGACCCTGGGAACTGGGGGTGCTGTCCCCCTCATCCCGGGGGGCAGTGCTGGCGCGACCCTGGGAACTGGGGGTGCTGTCCCCCTCATCCGGGGGCAGTGCTGGCGCGACCCTGGGAACTGGGGGTGCTGTCCCCCTCATCCCGGGGGCAGTGCTGGCGCGACCCTGGGAACTGGGGGTGCTGTCCCCCTCATCCCGGGGGCAGTGCTGGCGCGACCCTGGGAACTGGGGGTGCTGTCCCCCTCATCCCGGGGGCAGTGCTGGGGCGACCCTGCGAGCTGGGCGTGCTGTCCCCCTCATCCCGGGAGCAGTGCTGGCGCGACCCTGGGAACTGGGGGTGCTGTCCCCTTCATCCTGGGGGCAGTGCTGGCGCGACCCTGGGAACTGGGGGTGCTGTCCCCTTCATCCTGGGGGCAGTGCTGGCGCGACCCTTTGAGCTGGGGGTGCTGTCCCCCTGATCTGGGGGTGGGTAGGGTAGGACTGGATTTACCCTGGGACCTGGGGGTGTTGTCCCCCTAATCTTAGGAACTCTTTGAAAATGATACACTGAGTGGAAATTTACAGAGGCTTCTGCCTGGGACTCCAGAAGTCCAGGGAGTCTCCTGGTCGTCATCCTGGTCCTTGGGGTCAGTTTGTATGTGGGTGGAAATCAAAGGAGGCAGGATTGGGGGTGCTTTTGGGTGCATAGTCTGAGAGATAGGCCTGCAGGGGACCTGGCCCCTCTCCTCCCAGAGACCTGATGGGGCCCAGCACCCAGGCCTGACAGCCTGGCCTGTGCCAGGGTTTGGGAGTGGAGGGGTGGAGGAGTGCTGTGCCCCAGCTTTTCCTGTTGGGCAGCTGGTGTGCATCCCAGGAGGGAACGCCCACAGGCCTTCTCCTTCAGAGCCCTCCCATCCTGAAGCACTCTTCCTACTAGGTCATAGGAGTCTCACGTTTGATATTTGTCTTCCTCTCAGTTAATGGATAGTGTAGTCCACTCTTTAGAGTTCAGTTCTGTGAGTTCTCACAAATGTACTGGGTCCCATAACCACTGTCTTGCCCACCCATACCTGCCTTCTACTTCCTGGCTGCCTAGACTGCTTTGTGCTTTGGTTGTGTCATTACCATAATGTCAGATGAATGAACCAACAGTGTGTAGCCCTTTGACTCTGGTGAGTTAAGTCAGCAAAATGTACTAAACCTCATCCAGGTTGTTGGGTTTCAGAGTTATTTCTCCAGTCTTTATTATTGTTGTTATTATGTGTGTTGTGCTGGGGATCACACTCAGGGCCTGGTGCCTGCTAGGCAAGTGTTCTACCAATGAGCCACACCCCCTGCCCAAGATGTTTTTCATTTTTTTTTTTTGGTCCTGAGAATTGAATCCAGGGGTGGTTTACCTCTGAACCAAATCCCAGTCCTTTTTACTTTTTTGTTGTTTGAGACAGGGTCTAAGTTGCTTAGGGCCTAAGTTGCTCAGGGGCTAAATTGCTAAGACTGACCTCAAACTCGTGATCTTCCTGTTTCAGCCTCCAAAGTCATTGGAATTGCCGACATGCACCACTGTGCCCAGTTTTATTTTTTAGTTTGAGTTGCCCAGGCTGTTGGAGTCCTCCTGCCAGCTCATCCCAAGTTGCTGGGATTACAGTTGTGTGCAACTGTGCCCAGCCAAATCTCATTATGTGTTTCTTCTCCAGTCAAATATTTATTATTATTTATTTTTCTTCTTGTACTGGGAACTCAGGGCCTTGCCCATGCTAGGCAAGAGCTCTGCCACAGAGCTTGTCCCCAGTCTTCAGTTTTTGTTTTTGGTGAGCTGCATCCCTTGGGTGGATGGTCCAGGTTTTGTTTATCCTGTAGTTACAGGACACTGACTCTTTTTCTGTTTTTTCTTGATTAGAATAAAGGAGCTCTACACATCTGTGCACAGGTTCTTACATGAACTGAAGTATTCCCTTCACTTAGAGGATACTCAGAAGCAGGGCTGCCATTCTGCACCCTAAAAGTTGCCATTTTGGGGTATTGAAAAAGTTCAGAGGTACTGGCAGTATTGCTCAGTGGGAGAGTATTTGCCTAGCATACACAAGGGTCCTGGGTTACAGTCCCAGGACAAGAAAATAAATTAAAAATAAAAAAATGTAGAGGTCCAGTCAGGGACAGTGGTGCACGCAGAAGACAGGAGGATTGCGAGTTTGCGGCCTGCCTGGGCAACTTAGTGAGACCCTCTCTCAAAATAAAGAAGGCTGCAGATGTAGCTCAGTGGTAAAGCACTCATGGGGTTAATCCCTGGTACTGAAAAAAAGAAGAAGAAAATAAAAGAGTTAAGAACAGCACTTGAACCTGACATCAGGGGCTTAGGCAGAGTACTGTTGCCAGGTTGCTCTGTCCTTTTCCCCTGGTACTAAGGTGAAAGTTCACTTAGTGACAGTGGCCTTGTCCCCATCCTGTGTGAATAAGACCTTCAGTTCAGCCTAACAAGATCTGGCTTTGCAGTGGCAGGTGGGACTCAGACTCATTGCCTACTGCCTTTCCCTCTGGCCAGGACCTCACTTGATTGGGGCTGGCCTGGTGCCTGCCATGGTCATGATGTTGCCTGTCTGAGGGCCAGCAGGTTGTGGGTGTGGGGTGGGGATTAAAATTCCCAGTGGGCATGAGTGAGGAGCAGCAACTTCTTAGAGCTTTGCAGTGCCTTTGTTTTTCTTTCTAGAACTGGGGCTAAAACCCAGAGATGTACTACCACTGAGCTATGTCACCAGCCCTTATTTTTTATTTTGAAACAAGGTCTCTGAGTTGTCCAGGCTGGTCTGGAACTTGAAATCTTTCTGCCTCAGCCTCCAGAGTCAGGGGGATAGCAGGTGTGTGCCACTGTGCCTGGCTACAGTGCTTTCTTTTAACCTGACATATTCCCATGGAAGAATTTTGCTTTCTCAGAAATGACGGGGCAGTACTTTTTGTGATGGTCTCATGATTATTGTGTTAAGAAAATGGACTACTTCAGAAGCTTAAGTTTAGGGCGGATCAGAGTATTCCTGAGGCGACACATTTGAAGTGTGACCTGCATTTATCCGTTATTCATTTCAAAGCATCTGCAGAATATGTTCAGTGCCCCTACCCAGCACAGAGGACAAGATAGTGTTCTAGTCTCTAGAACCTGCATAACCAAGGTAGTTCAATTGTTATTGTTTTGTACTAGGGAATTGAACCAGGGGTGCTTAACCACTGAGTCACATCCCCAGACCCTTTATTTTTATTTTGAGACAGGGTCTTACTAAATTGCCAAGTTTGGCCTTGAACTTGGGATCCTCCTGCCTCAGGCTCCCAAGTCACTGGTATGACAGTCATGGCCAGCATGTCCAACAAGGTAGTTCAGTTACACGGAAGAAAGGTCAGTAGAGTTACAGTGCTACACATAGAAGATCAGCAGAGGTCCCAGGGAGAGAGGCTGCCAGTGTGGCCCTTGGGTCGGTATGGGTGACTTCTCGGAGGATGGCGCCTCTGTGGAAGGAAGTGGAAACAGCCTGCACTGTCCACACTCAGAAATGGCCAACTTCAAATGGGTTTGCACCACAGAGCTGACAGATGTAGCTGAGAGGATGGGCGTGTTGACGCTGCACTGACTCAGGGTCTGGGTGACCTCTTGCTACCTCATCACTAAGCTCACAGGGGCATTTCTAATGCAGGAAGGCCCTTTTGTGGTGGGAAGGGTAGAAGTGGCATTTTTGGTTACTTGCCTGGCAGGCAGCAGAGGGAAAGAACCTGAGGGCTGCTGGGTGGCCTTCCTCTTGGTGACTCATTAGGCAGCGGGCCTTGGAGACAGCCTCCTGGACTGAGTGTCCCCTCCGATGAGTGTGCTGGGCTGGTGGGCGGCAGGGAGTCGTGGGCAGCATGACTCAGAGGTGTTTTCTGAGGCTGGTCTCTGGGTGAGTGTCCTGCTTTGCGTGGGAGAGGACTTAGTAGAGAAAGGAAAGGGTGACAAACAAGCTGGTGATGCGTGTGGCCTGAGGAAGCGCTGGCTGCGGTACGTGGTGGCTGACATCCAGGTCCTCACTGCTCCTGGTTCTGGATGGGGACTGCAGGCCGCAGGGGTCTGGGGGTGGGGATGCTCTCGGGAGGTGGCGTGAGCTGCAGGGCCACCTGGGCCTGGACTCTGACTGGAAGCTGTGCCGTTATTCAAGGGGAGCTTTTGACTTGGAATGATCCTTGATTCGGGCAGGCACACTTGTAAACACGGTAGTTCCTGCGTTCCCCCTTGTCCTCAGGCAGCTCTGTCCCAGGTGCGTGAGGACCCCTTGCCCACAGGACCTCCTGTGGACTGCATGGTGTTGTCCAGGGACGCTGTGTTGGGGGCTTAGGCGGGAGCCCTCGACTCTGAAAAGGTTAAGGGTTAAGCCAGCTTTTCTGGGGCAGGGGGCTGTGGAGACATCTGTGGTTGTCATAACTGGGGTGAGGGAGCCCAGGGATGCTGCTCAGTAGCCTGCAAGACACAGGAGGACCCTGAGTGTCAGTGGTGTGGAGCCTGAGAAAGACACTGTGCCCCCCTGCCTGGATTGCAAGGGCATAGGCCAGTGCTTGATGCAGTTGGTTGGATGGGTGTTCTGTTAGTTGCCTTGGCCCTGTTTGCATTTTTTGGGTTTCTTAGGAAAGTGTATGTCATATAGGACTGTGTCAGAACTTCAGTTAGCCCCGTGAAGGTGTCTACCCTTCCAGGTGCGGTGGCCATGCCTGTCATCCTAGCAACTCAGGAAGCTGAGACTGGAGGATCACAAGTTCAAGGCCAGCCTCAGCAACTTACTGAGGCGCTAAGCAATGTAGTGAGACCCTGCCTCAAAAAATAAAAAGGGCTGGGTTTGTGGCTCAGAGGTTGAGTGCCCCTGGGTTCAATCCCCAGTTCAAAAACAAACGAGAAAAAGAACTCTGGAGATACAGCTAAGTGGCATAGTGTATAGTGCCCCCAAAGCACCCTGAAGTTTGCAAGTTATTGTTTTTCATATATTCAGATTGTACAACCATTATATTCTAGTTTCAGAGCATTCCTTTGGCCCCAAAGGAAGCCCATCTCTGTGAGCAGTCACCTCGTCCCCTTCCCAGCTCTGCGCCTGCAGATCCACGTCCTGTCTCAGGACTCGCCTGTTCTGGAGGCTTCCTGTAAATGGAGTCACATACTGTATCCAGTTGTCTCTGGTTCTCACTTAGCATGAGGTCCTCCTTGAAGCCCATCCATGCTGCCGTGTGTGTCACCTCTCTCCTGCTCTTGGCCAAGTGACTCTGCAGGTGTGCGAGGGCCAGGTCATAGGACTGGGGCCCAGGCCTTAGCCTTCATCCTGAGTGGTGCTAATGGCAGGCCTGTGCCCAGGCAGAAAATTGGTGTCTGCAGGCAGGGTGGTGGTCCAGACCTCTGCCAACCCCTGCTGCCGCTTGGTGTGTGGGGACCGCAGTGCCACTTCCCTGTGCGCTGCTGGGAGAAGGGAGAGCTGATCCTGTGCTTTCATGCTGCCTGTCGCCCTTGGCCCCAGCTCTAGGCCACATTGGTCTGTGGAAGTGGAGCATCTCCTCTGAAGTTGAGGAGAGTTCTGACTGTGAGATTGACTGTTGTGTCCTACGTGCCACCTCGTCATCCTTAGAGGCCTGGGTGGGTGGGTGGCATCAGTCCCTCTTCAGGGACCTCCAAGGCCACTCGCCCAGCACCTTGAGGGGGAGCCCTTTGACTGCGGGCAGTGGAGTTGTCACAGAGCAGTTGTTGGGTCTGCTGGGTTTTTCAGCTGCTCTGGTCTCAGTACTGCCCTGGGAGCTGTGCCACAGTGTACTTGTCCTCCTTCTCATGGAAAGTGGCCTGCCAGAAAGCAGGGCAGCTCTGTCATGGATTCCTTGCCTCCATGTGGACCAGGTTCAGGGTCAAGTCTAAAAATGCTGTTGACGGGGCTGCGTTGTGGCTCAGTGGTGGAGTACTTGCCTAGCATGTGTGAGGCACTGGGTTCCATCCTCAGCACCACATAAAATGAATACATAAAATAAAGGTATTGTGTCCATCTACAACTAAAAAAAAAATGCTGTTGGCCAAGTGCAGTGCAGTGTTGTGCCTGTTGTCCTAGCTACTCAGGAGGCTGAGGCAGGGATTGTTTGAAGCCAACTTGGGCAATATAGTGAAAAGTAAAAAATTATGGAGTGGGTTTATTTCATAACAGATTTTCATTTCATTTCAAGTCTGAAATAGAGCGTGTGTTTTCGCCGAATGCACCTCAGTCAGGCCAGGCACATGTCAAAAACCCAGATCCCTGTGGCCTCTTGCTCTGGGATCTTCTTCCTCTGCACCTCTTGGTGTGCAGTGTCACATGGGGTGCTGCACAGGCAGCCCTTGGAGCACTGAGTGCCCACATCGGGAGCCAGGTTGAGGGCCCCGCTGCCCCGACTGGGCGTGAGGGGCGACACCTACGCTTCCAGAGCCCGTTGTGGCTGCACTCCTCATCTGGGTCCCTTGGCGGGTCTCTGCTGGATGCCTGTCTTCGGCTTTCTCCTTTCTCTCCTGGGGGCCTGGTGAGGTCCCTGTAACTCCTTGGCTGGTGATCCTTGGCTAAACGCCCCAGCGACTGCTGGCTTTGGGGCTTTCCTGGTCATGAAGTATTGCGGCAGGAGGTGTGAGCTGCGGGAGCTTGGGTCTGGCTGTCCGGAGCAGTTTTAGATGTGGGTTTGTCATGCACAGGTCAGAGGTGGCACTGAGTGGGGCTATAGCCCCAGAAAGCTCTCCTTCCTGGTGATTCACCACCTGGCCATGTTTCTCACGGAGCAGAAAACATTCCCCAAGAACCCGATGAATCACAAGTGTGAGGAGGTCTTGACATCTTGACTCAGAAGCCCCACCCTGAGGAAATCATTTGGAGCAGAGTCATTTGCCCTTTTTTCCCTCCAGTACTGGGGGTTGAACCCCGGGGTGCTTGACCACTGAACTGTATCTGCAGTGCTTTTTATTTTTTATATTGAGCCAGTCTGTCCTCAAACTTGCCATCCTCTTGCTTCAGTCTCCCTAGGAGCTGGGATTGCAGGACTTTGCCACCATCCCTGGCTTTTCTGTACCAGGTGCGATGTTATTTTGGGGTCCATGTAAGGGTAGTTGTTACAACTAGTGAGACATAAAAGCAGTGACTTGTTGAACTTTCTTCTGCAGTTTCTAGATGTCTGTTTCCAGCTCCCCAGAGAACTGAGTTCCATGGTGGAGTAGCTCTTTTCCTCAGGCTCTGCTCAGCCCAGGAGCCAATCCCTGGCCAGAGAGCACATGACTCTTTAAAGCACTTTTCCTGACTCTGCAGCCTCTGTTTAGGACAGGAAGTCAGAGGTATCTGGGAGCAATACCTGTTGCTGTGTAGACCGTGGAGCTGGAGTGTGGAGGGGGGGCATCAGATCTACCCTGAAGATCTGATTGGGCTTTTTCAGATGCTGAAGTCTGAGGGGCCATAGCCTGAAGGACCCCAGCTGACAGGGGTCAGGGAAGGAAGTCAGTGGACCCCAGGCCTTGCAGCACAGAGGTGTGCTGAAGGTCTGTGTGCAGACTAGGGAGTCTGAGGCTGGGCCACTGTCTAGGGACCCCAAACCTGCAGAAGAGTGCTGTGCTTGTTTTAGTGCTGTCCTTGTCTGGGACTTCTGAGCTCTTTTCTGTCTTTTGTGATGCTGGGAATGAACCTTGGGCTCCCCTGTTCCGGGCACGCGTCCACCATGTAGCCACACCCCAGCCTGCCGCTGTATTCTTGCTTGGTCTTTGCTGATCTCTGCTTTGATACAAGTGTCTTGCTCTGCAGTCTGGTATGGGAATCCTAGAACTGGAACCTGCCCCAGAATGGATGCAGAAGAGCAACGAGGGTGTGCAAGTGGCCCTTGTAGGGGACCTGCTGGGAGCCACACTTGGCCCGCTCCCTGACCTAGGATTTCTTGTGGTGGATGTGGCTTCCATGCGGGTAGGTTCTCTTGGTTTTTGAGATGCCTGCTGACCACGACCCTGGGACTTGCTTGCCTTCACCCCACCCCCGTGCATGTGTCAATGAAGGTGCAGGGTTGGTACTTGGGAGAACCCCCTGCCCTTGCTCTAGTTGGGGGAGGTAAGCAGCCCTGGAAGGAGCAACCTGTGTCACAGAGGGGTGGGAACTATCTTCCCATGTGGAAGTATAGTCTGCCTTGCCTGAGGGTTCAGCTACCTGTGGTCTCAGTTAGCCATAGTCAGCCTCAGCCCCAAAATTTTAGATGGAGAATTCCAGAAATAAGCAACTTAAAAGTTTTAAAGTGCATGTCATCTTGCATAGCATAATGGGACTTCAGCATCCTTTGCCAGCACGTCCATACCGTGTGTCCTGGCAACTGTGTCCTGCAGCCATCTTGGCGACTGGATTGGCTGCTGTGGTTTACAGTGCTTGTTCAGGTGGCCCATGTTACTTGATGAGGGCTCCAGAGCTCACTTCTGCAGCGTGAGGTTGTGGTTCTGCAGTGATTGTAGCTCACGTCTTGCTGTATTTAATTTTTAACACTGTTACAGGTATCATACAAAAGGGTTTGCAATGATTTAGCATCCACTGGGGATCTTGGAAACACGTTCCCTGCAGATAAACAGGGGTGACTATATATGATTTTAAGGCAGGAGCAATTTTTTTTTTTTTTTTAGTTGTAGATGGACACAATACCTTTCAATACCCTCCCTACCCTTTGGTACTAGGGATTGAACACTTGGGCACTCAATCACTGAGCCACATCCCCATCCTTATTTTGTATTTTCTTTGGAGACAGGGTCTCACTTAGTTGCTGAGGCTGGCTTTGAACTCGCAATCCTCCTGTCTCAGCCTCCGGAGCTGCTGGGATTATAGGTGTGTGCCACTGTACCTGGTGCTAGGCAAGCTTTTTACTGCCCAAATAATATAGTTAAGTGTGCCAGTTGTATACTGTGAGAATTGTATCTCCATAGAGACATTTTGAAACAAGCTCAGTGTGTCTGAAGAGACGCTCTGATGCCCCTGATTGTTTAGGCGTGCGGTGCCCTTTCCAGAATCCTTTCAGACAAGCTCTCCTTTCTTGTAAGCGTTCCTGTGGGGCAGGTGCTGTTCCCTGACTGTAGAGCTCTGAAAACTGGCCTGAGCCAAGAGCAGGCACAGGTGTGAGCCAGTTGGTGGCCCTGCGAGGGGCCTGGATGGGCGTGGCGTGGTACTGGCCCAGGCCCTGTGAGGCATGTCAGGCCCTCTGTGCTCCACACCACAGGGAGTTCTGTCCTTTCCAGGTGTCTGGCTCAAATCGTTGTTGGTGTGCTTCTGCAGTTGCTCCAGGAGAGTTTGGGGTGACCTTGGGACAATCAGCCCAACCCCCTGGGGCAGGTGTGGGGCAGCAGCAGAAGTAGCTCTGTGTGTGTGGACTTCCTAGGAACCTCCAGTGTCTTGATTTCATTCACCATGAGGTTCTGTGTCCCTTCCGCCCCATCTGGAGACTCAGGTATAGTGCGCACTTGTGGCCTTAGCCTGTAGCTGCATTTCAAATGCTCACCGTCACATGTGGCCCATGGCTGCATACTGGACAGCTGGGGGCTGCACTGGGGAAGTCCGTGGCACGTGGGGTATGGTGGAATGCGGTGGCCAGGGCATCTGGAGGCCTGGGTCTGAGAGATCTGGAGGCAGGGTGGGGTGTGCTGTGGATGCTCCGCCATGGCTGAGCACCAGGCTGGTGGAGAGCAGCTGTGGACATGAGTGTTGTACGGCACACAGGGTGGCTGGCGATGGGGAAGTCCAGATTTTTTCTTGCAGCTTCTCAGTCTGGAACCAGGGGCACCAAGGAGAGTGCCTGCATGTATGCAGGTGTGCGTGTGCAGGGGCCTGCACACCTCTGGATGGGGTGGGTGTGGATCATCAGGCTTGTCCACTGCCAGAGTGGGTGGGCAGCCATCGTCCTGGTGTTTTCTGGAAGGGAGTATGGTGAGCCTGAGGAGCAGGCAAGTGCTGTGGGATCTGCAGGCCAGGCTGGCATCCTGTCCCCCATGGGGCTCACAGGCAGGCAGGTGGGGGGCACAGGCTCTTTGCTGCCCCTCCTTTTTATCCTTTTGCCTACATTTTGTTGACATGTAGGGCATGTATATGATGTGTAAACAGCGGTGGTGCTCTTGGGCTTGGCAGGGGGGCCACGACTGGGCTGCTGGCTGTGGGGGTGCAGCGAGAGCAGGGATGCGGTGGGAGGTGGGTTTGGGACGGGCAGACTTTCTCATGGCACGTTCTGGACTTTGGGGTAGCTGTGCATGTGTGTGGGACATTCATTGTGATGGGGACCCCTCGTTACAGATGGAACCAGGTCTCTGTGGGCTCAGCAACTTGCCAACCCCTCATTGGGCTTTGCAGAGGCAGAGTTACAGACACCAGCTCTAGTCTGAAGTGGCCCTGGGGAGGAGTAGGGTCGGCATCCCCAGAAGTCGCGACTTCGGAGGACAGCCACTGCAGTGGTGGGGTGTTCTCTCCTGGGGGTGGGCTCAGAGCCAAGTCACGTGAGAAATGGAAAGAGGGGGGAGGTCCTAGTGTGGCTCACGGGAAAACGGGCCGCGGCCTTCACTTGCTGCTCTCGTGTCTGGAGGGAGGGTAGCTAGACAGGCTAAGTGACTGCTTTGTCTTTTTCAGGACAAACATCACGATGCTGCTCATGAGATCATCGAGACTATCCGGTGAGTTCTGGGGCATCGCAGAGCACCTGTCTGGTGGCGCATCCAGAGCAAGAGGCCCGCGCCCCTGCAGGTCATAGGCCTCCACAGGGGCGCTCTCAGGAGAGGCCTTGAGGCGGACACAGATGACCCTGCACCTTCCCATGTGCCCAGGAGCCATTGTTCTGTTCTTGTGGTCTCCTGCCACCCTCGTCACATAAAATGCCCAGTCTGTTTTTCTCTTCTCTCTCTAGTCCTGGGAATGGAGCCCAGGGCCTCGCATGTGCCAGGAGAGTGCTCTACCTTTGGCTGCATCTCTAGCCCTTTTAATTTTATCTCTAGATAGGGTCTTGCTAAGTTGCCCAGGTCGGCCCGTGATCCTCCTGCCTCAGCCTCCTGGGTTACTGGCATTACAGGCATATGCAACGACACCTGACCATGCCCAGCTTATTTATTTATTTGTTTGTGTATACATGCCTACGTACATGCATACATACCAGGGATTGAACCCAAGGATACTACCACTCGGCTGTATTCCTGCCCTTTTTATTTATTTTTTTTGAGACAAGTTGCTCAGGGTCTTGCTAAGTTGCTGAGGCCAGCTTTGAATCCACGATCCTCCTGCCTCAGCCTCCTGAGCCACTTTGATGACAGGCATGCCCCACCGCGCTGGCTCTGTGCCCAGGTTTTGATGTGGTATTTTCATCTGTACGATGTGGTCCTAAGCTGCAGCTTCCTGTGGGAGAGACGGAAACTGAGCTAGCAGGGTCTCAGGGCATTCCTCCCTTCCGGAGCAGCCTGCTTTCCTCCGTGTCTTTTTAAGTCCCTCCCCTTCGGGTTTTGTGCTGCCTGGCCCTGGTCTTGGGGGCTACCCCTCACCCTAACATATCCCCGCTGACCTGTTGCATACTTGCTGCACGAGTATGCAGAGAAGAGCCAGCGACAGGTGGGGATAGGGAAAAAGGCTGCAGCAGCCTGTTTCCCAGGAGCTCTATGGTCAGGATGATGCTGTGTGAGGCCCTCTGTCCCACCAGTGTGTGGAACATGGAGCCACTTCCTGTCAGGATGCTCCGGTTCAGGCCTGCAGCAAAGCTACACCTGTGTCTTGTGGCCCCTTTGGCCCCGATGATGCTCAGCTGTCTGGAGGCTCCCCGAAATGAGTGGATGTGGGCTGGGAGGCTCGTCCTAGCAGAATTACTCACTAGAGTAACCAGGAGTCATAAGCATGCACACAGTGATCAAAGCTGGAACACCTTTTTGAGGGAGATGAGGGGCTCCTTCTGGCAGTTTTAGAGGGATATAAGTGCCTGTTGGGGAGAACAAGGGCCTTTCTTGCTGGAGTTGGAGTGAGCTCCAGAGACAGATGTCTCTTGGTGGAATCTACCTAGGTGTGGTCACATTCCTGACTTCACCTCTGAGACAGGATGTTTCAGGGCTGGGTGGAGACGATTAGGGGTCTGTCTTATGGCAGATAAGGGGGTTTCGGGGTGGGGGGGGCCCTTCCTGGTCAGGAAGGAACCTCAATGCTGAGCAGTGGCTGAGGTCTCAGCAGGTTAGAGTGCCATTCTTTTGGCATTGTTAACATACAGCCTGGGCTGCCATCACCCGTGCCACATGGCTGTGACATCTCCGTACACTAACTGACCTTGGTTGAACTTTGTGTGGTACTGATTTTCTGGTCTATTGTTTTATTGGGTCCCAACGTATCCATAGGGAGCAGAAGCCCAGGAAAAGGGTGCTGGTGCCCAGGCTTTGTAGTATGGGCAGAAGGCCCTGAAACCCACTCCTGTCCCCAGGCTCTGTCCTCCCTGTGCCTTACCAGTGCCAGACAAGGTCCTCCAGGGACCATGCGCTGCAGGAATCAGCCCTGTGGCGCCCGTCTTCCAGCACTGTCCTTCTCCATGCCTGTCTTGGCGGTTCTGGCTCTCTGCCTGTATGTCAGATCTGGAGTCAGCTTGTCTGTTTCCCAGAAAGGCCTGCTGGGCTTTTTACAGCCTTGCTTTGAGCCTGCATCTGCTTCTGGGGAGAAGGACCAGCTGAACAGCCTCCAGGCTTCTGTTCCACAAGGGATGTTTCTCTTTTGTGGTGCTGGGTTGGAACCCAGAGCCTCAGGCGTGCGAGGCAGTGCTGGACCACTGAGCAACACTGTCTTATACTTTCTGTCCCGGGGATTGAACCCTGGGTGCTTAACCGCTGAACCACATCCCCAGCTCTTTTTATTTTTAATTTTAAGACGGCTTCTTGCTATGAGACTTAGGACCTTGCTAAGTTGCTGAGGCTGGCCTGGAACTTGGGATCCTATTGCCTCGCCCTCTTGAGCCGCTGGGATTATAGGCATGCACCTCTACACCAAACTTCTTTCTTTTCTTTCTTTCTTTTTTTTTTTTTTTTTTTTTTGTGGTACTGGTGATTTAGTCCAGGGGCAGTTTACCACTGAGTCACATATCCTCAATCCTTTTTATTTTTTTAAATTTTGCTGAGGCTTTCCTTGAACTTGTGATCCTCCTATCTCAGCCTCCAGAGTTGCTGGGATGACAGGCGGGTGCCACTGTGTGACTGTAGTGTATTTCTTTCTTTTTGTTTTTACTTATTTATTTATTTTTTGTTGTTGTAGATGGACAGCATGCCTTTATTTTATTTTTATGTGGTGCTGAGGATTGAACCCAGGACCTCACACATGCGGCAAGCATTTTGCCACTGAGCTACAGCCCCAGCCCTGTAGTATATTTCTTTATTTGTTCAAGTTGTCTTTGACTTCTTTCTGTGGTTCCATAGTTTTGATGTAGAAGTCTTGCAGATTTCTCGTGAGATCACCCCCCGAGTACATGTGTTTTACTGTTATGTCAAGTGTGTTTGGAAACAGTTTTTAGGGATGGAGGTGTAATTCAGTGGTGGAGCATGTGCTTAGCATGTGTGAGGCCTTAAGTTCACACCTAGCACCATAGAACAAAAGCAAAAATGAGTTTTTAGATTTTGTGTTGAAAGTATGTATAAATATACTCGTTTTTAGCTGAGCATGGTGGTGTAGGCCTGTCATCCCAGCTACTCATGAGGCTGATGCAAGAGGATTGCAAGTTCAAGGCCAGCCTGGCAACTTGCTAAACCCTGTGTCAAAAAAAAAAAGGGCCGGGGGTGGCTCTATGGTAAAGCACCTCTGAGTTCAATCCCAACCCTGCAAAAATAAATTCCTTTCTGCATGTTGAGTACATGTCTTGTGAGTGTGCTCGCGTCACCAGGTTCCGGTAGCCTCTCCGTGCTCCCTGGGACGTTTTGGATGTGTGGAGTCCGGGGATGGTGTCGTGGCCTGCTGAACCACTTCCTCCAGGTTCTTGACCTGTAGGACAGTGTGGACGAGAAGTGGCTGCAGAAGTCCTCACCTGTCCACCTTTGGAGAGGCGTGCCCAGTGAGGGGGCGGCTGCGTTCTTTCTGTGTCTTCTGTACCTTTGTGTGTGGGTACATGCGCGTGCATGCATATTGCAGTTCTGGGGAGGGGACCCAGGGTCTGCATGTGGCTTACAGGGCAGGGCACGCAAGTCTCTGCCACTGAGTGTACCCAGCCCCAATGTGAGTTTGAACCTGTGAGCTGGTGATGGAGGTGAAAGAGAGGGCCTGGTGACCTTAGGGACACACCAAGGGGTCCCAGGAGGAACTGGGAGGGCTGCACTGCCGAGTGGCCCCAGGGGCTTTGGTTCTGGAGTGGTTTGGGGAGCACCCCTGCCTCACGTCGGGCATGCACTGCGGCCGACTGCGAGTGCTGAACACCGGCCATGGGCCTCGAGCTGCGGAGAGAAGGACTGCTTCCTGCTGTGCCAAGGGGCAGTGAGGCCCATGGGTGCCACTGTGGGGGGAGCAGACTCATCGTCTCCTCGAGGCCTTGCTGGGGACCCGCAGGCAGAGCAGAGTTGGGGAAGCAGCTTTGCTGACCCTGCTGCCCTTTACCATTTCCTGCCTCCTAAAGAGGCATGTGTGTCACTGTATACCTTTTGCTTTGTAGATACAGTCCTGTGCCTTATTAGTTCTTCCCTGGGATAAGTCCCCTGGGTCCCCATGGATTGGTGAGCTCAGCTCACCAGACTATTCATTAGGGACGTTGGTCTGCAGGTTTCCTTCTTGTAATGTCTTTGCCTTTATAGTCCTTTGTCTCTTCCTGGTTTTGGTATCTGGGCAGTGCTGACCTCCTGAAATTGGAAAGGTTTTTGTTGGATGGGGTTTTCTCTTCTCTCTCTCTCCCCTTCCCCAGGCCTGGAGGTTGAACCCTGGGGTGCTCAACCATTGAGCCACATTCTCGGTCCTTTTAGTCTTAAGGCAGGATCTCGCCAAGTTGCCCAGGCTGGCCTTGAACGTAAGCTCTCCTGAGTATCTGGGATGGCAGCCCTGCACCGTGGTGCTCCTCGGTGGTCTCTCTCCTGATGTGGTGTGGGGAATTCACCAGGGGAGCCCGTGGTGCGTGCAGTCTTCTTTGCTGGCAGGCATCTGGTTAGGAAGTGAAGTCGCTTAACAGCGTGGAGCCTGGAGCTGTTTCTCCCTGTGGATTCTGCTGGTGCACCCTAGGGCAGGCGTGCGGCTTCAGACGGCCCTGTCTGCAAGGTTTACAGGCTGTCGCCCTGACGGGCCTCGCTCTGTGGTGGGCTTACACCTAGGTCCTGTCTCTTCACCCACAGTCCCTTCCGTTCTCCCTCGCGCTGTGCATTGAAAAAGAGCCATTGTTGTCGTTGGACTAGTTTTAATTCTTCAGATACTAGCTTTTTTTTCAGTTTCTAGTTGTAAGTTGCTTTTTTTTTTTGTACTGGGGATTGAACTCAGGGGCACTTGACCTCTGAGCCACATCCCCAGCCTTCTTTGTATTTTATTCAGAGACAGGGTCTCACTGAGTTGCTAAGTGCCTTGCTAAGTTGCTGAGGCTGGCTTTGAACTTGCGATCCCTCCTGAGTTGCTGGGATTACAGGCGTGCGCCACTGCGCCCGGCTGTAAGTTGCTTTTTGAGCTCCTTGATTTGAGCAGATTTGTTCTTAGATCCTATAACAGTAATTAAAAAAAAAAAAACAAAAAACTTTTATATTCTTACCATAACATGTAAATTCATTTCACTCTGAAGCCATTATTAAATTAGTGTGATTCACATCAACTTCATCATAAACTTTGCATTTGTTATAAAGTAATGCCTCCCTTTTCTTTTTCACATTTTGAGTTGAATTCATAGGAGTTTTTTTTTTTTTTTTTTTTTTTTTGTAGTGCTGTGGATTGACCCCAGGGATTTGTACATGGGAGGCAAGCACTCTACCAACTGAGCTACATCCCCAGCCCTATGGGAGATTTAAAAAAATAATAATAATTTTCATTGTAGGTGGACACAGTACCTTTATCTTATTTATTTATTTTCATGTGGTCCTGAGGATCAAACCCAGTGCCTCACATGTCCTAGGCAAGCACTCCACCACTGAGCTACAGCCCCAACCCAAAGATTTTTGTTCTTATGTTGGAAAGCAAGCATTGTTCAAGAAAGAGTGTAAGCTGGTTGTGGTGGCCTGTAATTCCAGCAACCCTGGAGGCTGAGACAGGTTGATTGTAAGTTCCCAACCAGCCTCCACAATTTAGCAAGGCCCTAAGCAATTTAGTGAGACCCTGTCTCAAAAGTAAAAGTAAAAAGGGTTGGGAATGTGACTCAGTTGTAGAGCACCCTTGGGTCGATCCCTCATTAACAAAAAGGTGGGGGAGTGTAGAAGTGGGGCTGAATGATGGTATTCTTAGTGGTCACCGCTTGTGTTGCAGATGGGTCTGTGAAGAGATTCCTGATCTCAAGCTTGCCATGGAGAACTACGTTCTAATCGACTATGACACCAAAAGGTAAGTGGACTGTGCCTGGCTGCCTCCTCCATGGGGGATGCAGCTTGTTGCAGGAGCACAGCCTAGCATGAGTGACCTCTTCTTAGAGGGCGTGTGCTAATTCTAAATATCCCTGTGGGTTGGCTGTGGCCTCCATAGTTATTTTGGTGGGAGTGTTTATCAGGCATTGGCTAAGGCTCTCAGAGCGAGGACATAATTGGAAACTCCACATTGCGAAAACTGGAATTGGCGTGTGTGAAATTACTCCCGAGTTAGCAGTTGTTCTTTTTATAGCAGGCAGATGCCTGCCAGAAGTCAGTGTTCCCGCCCGGAGCTGCTGCTGCGCTGGCCTGGGCGCCTGGACTCAGCCAGCTCCGCAGACTTCTCAGCTGGGTGTGGTCAGTGAGCAAGCAGCTCTCCTGCTGGTATGGTGGTGGCCACTTCTAGCACTTTCCTCCCAGAATGTGGGTGGAATAGGGCCAGGTATCTCTGGAATGCCTGGAATTTTTATTTTTCTTGAGTAGGATGGATGTCCCGGCTGAGAGGGACAGAGCAGTCTCACCTGCAGGGCTGCTTTGGGAGCTCAGGAGGCTCACTCAGGACAGGTTCAACCTGGAGTGACTACGAGCCTCTCCACTCACCATCTGATGTGCTTTGTCTGACAACATCTTCACTGTTCTCCGTAGAAGGGACTCGTGCAGCTGGCCAGCATGTCAGCCTCAGTGACCTTCCCCGTCCTTGTGTCTCACCCTGGTCTTGGAACAGGAAGGGAATGGAGTTGCATTCACCTCTGCAGGGCAGGGGACCCTGGAGGTCAGCTGGCTCATAGGGTACGTCCATACTGACCTGGTACTGCAGACTCTGAGGTCAGCCACCTCATGTCCCAACACATGGTCATTCCTGGGACTCCACCACAGGCTCCATCTTGGCTAGGATGGCTCACAGGACTCAGGGAGTCACCTGTTAACGTTTACTGGTTTATTACAGAGCATGTGAGAGAGGATGCAAATGAACAGCCAGATGGCGAGGTGCCGAGGAGAGGTGCAGACGGTCCTGTGTGGGAGCCTCTGTCCCTCGGAGCGGGGCAACCCCCTGGCACCCGCACACACTCCCTGTTGTCTTCGGGCCTTGTGTGCAGGCTTCCTCTTGTAGGCATTCGTCCACCTCACCTGCAGCTCCCACCTCTCCATGGTGGCTGGCGGAGGTCTGCGACCGCCGAGCTTCTAGCCGTGGCTTGCACTTCTGCTGCCAGCTGCTTCCAGAGCCCACCAGGAGTCGCCTCATCAGCATGAACTGGTCACTCAGGGCGTGGGGACAGGAACTGGGTGTTAGGAACCAGAGCAGAGACGAGATGTGCTTGTGTAGTCCCAGTACTATAGTCCCTCAGGTGGACAGCAGTGGCCTTCCCTTAGGCACATGATGGGCTGAGCTGCCCCTTCACACGTTCTGTGCTGTGCCTGCCCCAGCAGGGTGTTCAGGGACTGAACCCAGAGGTGCTACATCCCTAGCCCTTGTTATTTTTTAGTTTTGGACAGGGTCTCGCTAAGTTGCTGAGGTTGGCTTTGAACTCGGCCAGGACCTGGGTGAGTGCTTTGGCCCATGTGCATCCCTCGTTGCTCCAGCACTGGGGAGCAGGTCTTGGCTCTTGGTCCTGTCCTTGTGAAGCAGCAGTCTTGACGTTTTCAGGCTCATCATCCTCTTTTCACTGGTTTCTTGTGACCTCATCAGGGTTTGGGGTTGTCATGTCATTTGTGTTCTTGAATTCTGTGGTTCTTTTTGTTTGTTGTTGAGATGGGGTCACCTTTGCTGACCACGCTGGCCTTGAACTTCTGGGTTCAAGTGATCCTCCACTTCAGCCTCCTGAGTTGGGATTGTAGGTGCGCGCCTCTGGTCGAGATTCTTCCTCTTTCAACTGCCCCTGCGGTTGGAAGTTCGTGCCGATGTCCTGTGGAGTCCTGCTAGATTGAGAAATCGTGAGACACACCCAGATGTGGGGCCAACACCACACAGGCTCATCCTGGGCAGGGGTGGGTGTGGGGTGCAGGTGGGTGCGGGGGCTGGAGGGATGTTAGGCATCCCTAGTGTGTGACGAGGGTCTGACTAGCCAGCTCCCATAGTCACCTCAGGGAGGAAACCACTTGTGGGGCAGTGGCATAAAAAAGTCTTAGCGCTACCTCCCTTCCACAGGTGCAAGACTCCCCCTTGGCAGTTTGGTCATTGTGTCAGCTCATTCTGTAGGGGGGGCTGTCATGGGCACTGGGTGTGAGGCACCTTCCCTGATCCTGGAATCCTGCTGGGCATGCCTTGATTTGCAGCTCCTCTGTGGAAAGTGAACTGCCAGATTCTCTGGGGGAGCCACCATAGCTGACCTGGTGTTTGAGTCCAAGAGACTGATTAGAAGCTTATGGATATGTTTATGTGGACTGGGGATGTCGCTCAGCCATTGAGTGTGTGCCTAGCACACGTGAGGCCCTTAGTTTGATTCACAGCACTGCAAACAAAACAGAAAACCAAGCAAGACAAACCCATGTGCATATGGGTGATCAGGGGCTGAAGATCAGCAACTGAAATAAGGTTGCTCTGTTTGGGCGGCTCCAGGCTCCTGGCAGCTGTCTGGGTACGTTTCTTACATGCTCTTCATATCTTAGAACATGCCAGAAGATTTAAAAGGAAGTCCTAGACAGTAGTAGTGTCGGTGTGTGGGCTGTCCCTTGGCAGCTGCCCTCATACCATGCTTGGTGGCTTCCAGAGCCCTGGGCAGGAGACCTTCAGGAAAGATGGTGGCTTTCTCCTGCCAGGAAAACGAAGACCCTCCAAGGCCACCACAGGGGCCAGGACTGGTTTCTGCGAACTTCAGCTGGGTACAGAGTGTGAGGGCCTGGTCCTGGTCTTGCCTAAGGCCCTTTCTTATGAATTGCTGTACAATATCCCTTTCTGACTGAAAGGGCTGCTAGGCCCACCTCGACCTTGGGTTTGATATGTGGGCCCAAACCTGGCCAGGCTGTCTTTGGCACAGTCCCTGGGCAGGAACTTGGTCAGCCTTTGACTCCTGTCCAAGCTTGCTGCGGGCCCTCACTGGGTGGGAAGCGGAGGCTCCCTGCGAGGGCTCGGCTCTGCTGAAATATCCTCTCTGCTCTCTGGTAACAGTGACTTTCCCTTGCCTTTCCAGCTTCGAAAGCATGCAGCGACTGTGTGACAAGTACAACCGTGCCATCGATAGCATCCACCAGCTGGTAGGTGCTGCTGCCACAGGCTGTGCCATTCCTGGGCAGGTGTCCACAGACAGTGAAGCCCGGGGTGCTCTGCTGACCCCACCAGGCAGAGGCAGGTCCTGCTTTCTGAAGTGGCTCCTGAGGGTCACTGTGTCCTCACACACCTTGTGTCTGTGGGCCACAGCAGAGATGTGGGCAGTCAGTAGCCTTTCTGGCTGTGAGCTCTGCCTCCCGCTGCCCTCCAGCTAGCCTGCAACACATGTGTCCTCCATCCAGGCCCAACCGTGGCATGGTTTGTCTGACATGGCAGAAATGCTGGGACCCTGCAGCAGGAGCTTGCTGCTGCCTGTGCTCCAGGATGGTTTGCTTTCTGGAGAGCGCAGGTTCCCTGGCGTGGGGCCTCCTGGCAGACGCTCAGCTCTCATGGGGGATATGCCGTGGCTGGCGGGTTCCTCCTGGAAGATGTTGCCATTGGGGAGGCAGAGGTGTGGAGTGGGTGGCCTTGAGCCCTCCCCAGCCAAGCAGTGCCGAGGTGTCCATGTAGCCGGCTGACCACAAAGCGTGTGCCTCTCTGGAGCTCTCAGTGGGCCTGGCTTGCCGTTGGCCATGGACAGGACAGTCGATCAGCTGAATGTGTGAGGTGTCCCTGTGTGGGTCAGTGATGGGTGTAACTTCTGATGCTGGACTGAGTCCTGGAGATTGGGCCAAGGAGAGTGGTGAGCAGAGCCGAGCGTGCACCCTCTTGTGAGGACGCAGGTGCTGGTCCTTCAGTGACACTGCAGGGCTGGGTGCCACACCCAGGGACTCTGCGTGTGCCATCAAGGGCCTGTGCATGAGCTCCAGCCATGGCGTCCAGCTTTTGGTTCTTGACATTAGGGCTCGGAAACAGCTCCTGGCTATTTCTTCTCCCTGGTGAACTTCTGTCAAAGGTGGCCCCTCTATGGCCAGACCACTGTCTTGGAAGGAGGCTTGTCCATGTCAGGGCCCAGGGCGCAGGCGCTCTTGCAGGAGGTGACGCCACTGGTACGAGAGCCTGCGGGGAGCCAGGCTGTATGTGGTAGGAGTGAGCCCAGGCGAGCTTAAGGTCAGGAAGTGCTCCTTGGAATGAGGGCTGGAGCAGGCCGTCCAGGCAAGCGGGAGGAGCAACAGAGAACGTGGTGCACACCCTCTTCCCAGGGGCAGAGAAGAAAGTGCGATGTGCACTCACACACGCAGACACTCACGTGTACACGCACACACTTTCTCCTTTTTTTGTAGTGCTAGGGATGGAACCCAGGCCTTCACCCATGCTATCAGTGCTCTACCACTGAGCCACGATCCCCAACCCCAGATCCCAGTCTCGGGCTAGGCCCTGTGGTCTGCCTGTGGTGTGTGTGACTGGTGCTACCTCGTGTTCCCTAGTGGAAGGGCACCACCCAGCCCATGAAGCTGAACACACGGCCGTCCAACGGGCTCCTGCGGCACATCCTGCAGCAGGTCTACAACCACTCAGTGACCGACCCCGAGAAGCTCAACAACTATGAGCCCTTCTCCCCTGAGGTGTACGGGGAGACCTCCTTTGACCTGGTGGCCCAGATGATTGATGAGATCAAGATGACTGAGGACGACCTCTTTGTGGACTTGGGCAGTGGTGAGTGTTGGCTTGCCTGGCGTGGGAGCCGTCACTTGTTTCCATGTCTGTGTGCACATTCCTAGAGAAGAATTTAGCGGGGAGGACGGTGCTGGCTGAGAGTCAGCAGCCCAGGGCGAGGCTCCTGGGACCACACCAGTTGCTCCCTGCCCAGAGCTCTGTCCCTGACCCTTGGCCTGTGCCGGCTTTCTCCCCTGTCTGCCTGCACGTACATGGTTTGTGGGACTGCTCCTTGGCCAGAGCAGGGGGACCTCAGCCGTCCGAGTTGTGGCTCTGTCATCAGCACTGTGAGGGCCTCACCTCCCCCAGACCCAGCCCTTCCTGGAAAGCTTGCTTCTTGCTGTGTCCCTGCAGGACAGGAGGGGCAAGGCCTGGTTCCCCCAGCCTTGTGAGAACCATGCAAGGTGCCCGCACCATCCTGGGGGTGGCGCTCCCTTCCAAAGCCTCTGCCTCTTAACACTCTCCCATTTGGGATGAAGTTTCCACATGGATTTTGGAGGAGTGCCTTCTTCACCCTCCTGGGTGTCTGCTGGAGGGTTCACGCTTTGTGACTGTCGTCTGCAGTCGGGGAGTGAACCAGGGTGCTCAGTCACTGGCCCACATCCCTGGTGGCTTTTTTTGTGTCTGTTTTTTGGTACCAGGGATTGAACCCAGGCACGCTCAATCACCGAGACACATCCTCAGTGCTTTTTTATATTCTATTTTGAGAGAGGGTCTCGCTAAGTTGCTTAGGTCCTCCCTAAGTTGCCCACCTGGCTTTGAACTCGAGATCCTCCTGCCTCAGCCTCCTGATCCGCTGTGCCACCACCCCCAGGTTTTTTTGTTTTGTTTGTTTGCTTTGTGTTTTAATTTGGAGACAGGGTCTCACTGAGTTGCCCAGGCTGGTGTCCAATTTGTATCCTCCTGCTTCAGCCTTTTGACCGCTGGATGACGGGTGTGACCTGTGGTCTTGCACTGGTAGATTGAGTCAGGTGTTCTCAGGCCGGGCTCTGGCCGGCCACCTCTGCTTAGGTAGTCTCAGTAGCATGCTCGTTGTTATTTGAAGATGTCACGTACAGCCTTGAAAGCCTGGCTGAAACACAGCACTGACCTCTGCGTGAGGAAAGGTGCTCTGAAGGCCTTGCTGCATTGCCACCTTGGCTCCCAGGACCCCAGGGCGCTTGCGCTTGCAGTGCTCGCTTCTGCATCCGCCTCTGGGAGTGCCGACTGGAAAAGATGCCCCGAGAGGACAGTGATTGGAGACGTCATCTCCATCTTTGGGGGTCCTTGCTGTGTCTCCAACCCGGAGTCATCCCTGAGATCATGTTGAACTTCCTCGAGGGTGTTTTGGGTCTGCCAGGTACATGCTGTGTCTGTGCTGCAGTGGCGACCTTGGGTAACAGGTGGAGCCACACCTTTCCAGGCATGCCGTGCCTTCTGCAGCTGTGCTGTGTCTGAGCAGGGAACCCACGCAGGCTCCTCAGACCAAGAGCAGATTCTGCTTTTGGGGGCCACAGAGGACTGTCCTGGGAGGTTGGATGGAGCAGAGATGTCTGATGGGAGCTCATTTGAGGTGTTCTAAGTGACTTTAGAGATCATTGCGTGTTTTTGAAGAGTCCTGTGGCGTGTACCTCTTGATGTCAGTGGACATAATCATGTAGCTTGTGTCCTCCACTCTGGTGTGACCTCCCCTGAGTAGGGTCCTCCTATGGAGTCCCCAGGTGACTGTGCCTCTCCCAAAGGCTGCATGGGCCTCTGATGCATCTTTCTCTGCTTGAAGGTGTGGGGCAGGTTGTCCTTCAGGTTGCTGCAGCCACCAATTGCAAACATCACTATGGAGTGGAGAAAGCAGACATCCCAGCCAAGTACGCAGAGGTGAGTGCTTCTGGGGCACGTTGGAGGCAGAGAACCCCAGGGAGGGCAGACCTGCTGTGTCCTGTACCCTGCCACTCCAGGGCTTCCCCATCTGGGCATCAGTCTTTGCAGACCCAGGAATTTTAACTGAATCAAGAGTGTGCATATGTTCGCAGCACCAGCCCCTTCCTGCAGATTGCTGCATCCCTTCCAGGTGCAGCAAAAGGCTTTCCAGGGCCCCTGTGCCCTTGGTTCCAGTGTCCTGGGATAGCACACCTTGGGCTCCTGGGAGGAGGTGGCTGTTGCCCTCTTCATAGCAGGATGGTACTTAGCTCTTGTCTGCACACCCTGCCTCTCACTGCCCACTCCCCTCCCATGGCCATTCCCCGTCTCAGCAGTAGAGGATTGGGCCTTTGCTGGAGCAACCCCATCGTAGCCTCTGCCCAGGGTTGAGGCTGCTGGGCTTGGTACGTGGGTATACCTGAGCCATCACTGCCCTGCAGAAACGTGTCTGGCACCCTAGGGGTGTCCCTCAGCAGGGCTGTGCTACAGGTGGAAACTGCCATCCCTGACAGCATGACCCTGCCAGAGCAGGAGAGAGCATGGGCTTGAGGGGGGTTGGCCCTCCTGGGCTCCTGGGTTCCGACAGGTGGTTTGGTTTGTTTTCCTTGCAGACCATGGACCGCGAGTTCAGGAAGTGGATGAAATGGTATGGAAAAAAGCATGCAGAATACACAGTGAGTGCCAGCGCGCCATGCTGCGGCTACGACCCCTGCCCACCCCGCAGCCCCCTGCCGTCCTGCCAACCACAGGCTCCCTGCCGACTCCCCGGGGCTGTGGACTCAGGGGTGCGTGCAGCCTTGCCCTGGGTCCTTCAGGCAGTGTGTGGTCACCCTGAACCCTGGCAGGAGGAGGGCTTGCATTTGGGTGAGCCTCCTGGCATGGGGGGCAGCTCGCCGTTGTCCAGGAGTCCATCTTCTTGTCCTGAGTCCTGAGGGCTGCCTGTGGGCAGGGTCCAGCTCCGCTGCCCTGACTGTTAGCAGGAGGCGCACCTGGGTGACAGTGCTCCTCACTGCACAGGGCGGCTGCAGTTGCAGGGCCCTCTGTGTCACTTCCCAAGGGTGTTGTGGACGTGTCACAGCCCATGTGCATGTGGGTGTGCGGGTCCCTCTGGCCAGTGGCCAGCTGACAGGACACTTGTTTTTAATCTTAAGACGTCGCTTTTTTTAAAAAACCTACTTTTTAAATTTATTTTTAGTTTTCAATGGATTATTATTAATTTTTATGTGGTGCTGAGGATTGAACCCAGGGCATCACATGTGCCAGGCAAGCACTCTACCACTGAGCCCCAACATCAGCCCCTTAAGTTGCTGCTTTTGAATCTTTCTTTCAGTGCTGGGGATGACCCTAGGGCCCCACACAGGCTAGAGGCAGGACTCTGCCCTGAGCCGCACCCCGCCCGAGACCTGTTGCTGGCAGGTGGCTAGCCTTGGGTTCTCTCTGCCAAGATTGCATTGGGAGGGTCTGCCTTTGTGGCATCAGCGATGTCACCTGTGGTCCTTTCCTGCAGAGGCCGTATGCTTTTGTTACTGGATAGCTACCCCAGCCTCCAGTTCTAAACTAGGAAAATCCTTCCTCTGCCTCTGTCCTGTTTTTCCTGGACTAGGACTTGTAGTCCTGGGCAGTGGCTGAGAGGTGAGGGTAGAACCTGTGAGCCTCTGGGTTTCCCAGAGGCTGGGGAGGCAGCAAGTCTGCTCCGCTTCCATTTCCAGGACCCTTGTTCCCACCCAGGGCCTGTGTCTGCTGACAGGTGAAATTTCCCAGATGCTTCACCAGGTTCTCAAGACTCCCTGACTCCCTAAAGTGCACATTATTAAGTCTGTAACATCCTTTATATTTCTGGTGAGAATTCCAAGCACAGAGCTTTAAAGTTCTCACTGCCATGGTTCCTCGATCAATCCCCCAATCAGCCTCCTGTGCTCTTATTCCCAGAGGAAGAGAGGGATGAGGGTGTAAGACCTGGTTGTTCTCTGTTCATCTTGCCACTCTCAAGGCTGCTGGTCCTTGGGGTCAGCTTGTGTCTGGAAGTCTGGTTGAGGCCTTTGGCCCATTTTCATTGTTTGCATCTTGTGGGGACTCAGGGTGCTCACTTTCTATACTAGTGGCTCCTGACTTGTGGCTTAGAGCAGAATTTGGGGAAAAAGACTCCCTTCCTCATAGCCTGGGCTATAGTTGTGAACACTGGAGCAGAGACAGCAGATGTCTGACTGACCTCTGCCTCCTGCGTCCACTTGCTGTCTTGTCTACCGGTGTCTTGCTTTCCAGGCAGACCTTCTCAAGGAGATGTAGCTAGAGGATGTCCCTGGCTGTTTCAACACCAGTTTTGGCGGGAACTTGTGTCCTGATTCTTGAAAGTACTTCTGAGCAGCTCTTTGTGGCTTTGACACGGCGCCCTGGTTGGCAAGCTCTGAGTCTTGCCTTCCGTTACTCAACAAGGGAAGAGGAAAAAAGCCAGGAGGAGCCTAAAAATAGCCCAGTGTACTTTCCCAGGCCCAGAACCACATCTTGGGCTGGGGTACCCCCCCTCCCCAGCTCCTTGCAAAGGTTTGGTGCACAGACTGCCCAGCAGGCTCCAGTTCTGCTTATCTGCTCCCTTCTGCGACTGCAGCCCAGTCCGGCTCCCTGGAGTCTGGGACTGCTCTTGCCTTTCTCAGCTTCTGCCCACAAGCCCCATCTGTCCTCCAGAGCCCTGGAGCCATCTTTGGGGCAGAGACCAGGCCAGTCTCTTCTGTGTTATTGGTGCTTTGTGGTGGTCCTGCTGCTCAGCGGATGTTGTGTGTCTAAAGTACAGACCCTCTGCCAACCTGTGTGGCTGCGGCCCCAGGAACACCACATGGCCCCACCTCTGCAGAGGATTGTCTGCCCTGTGCGCGTGGGGCTGTGACGGCTGTCCACAGGAGGATGGCTGTGGCAGCCTGGGGAGGCCCAAAGCAGCAGCAGCAGCCCTCAGTGGTCTGTAGGCCCTGGCATCTCTAACCCTCCTTTGCTCTGGGTCAGAGCCACCCGTCCTCCCTGTGTGTCAGATGCTGTCAAGAGGTAGGCCCTGGTGGTAGTCTGAGCTAGACCCATGCTGATTTGTTAGCTGCTGTGCATGTAGGCAGACTAGCCAAGCCACAGGGTCAACTCATGGACGTGGCCTCCTGTCAACGGCTATCACCACCAGGATGGTGGTTCCAGTCCTCTCTGGGTTTCAGTATGGCCTGCCTGAGTCTCCTGCATGCAGAGACTTCATGGGGCTGGGTCTGACCTACGGACAAAAAGGTACTGGCTCTGCCACCCAGGCCCAGCTCTCCTGCCTGCTGGATTCTGGTCTTCCTGCTCTGAACGGTGTACAGTGGCCGCAGGGTCGTGTGGAACACAGTCCTCCCGTGAGACCGCTGCCTCCGTGCTTGGCTTGACACCGCACTCGCTGCCTTGTTTCTTTCTTCAGCTTTTTCTGCATCAGCAGGGCTCTGACATGTCGGGGCCAGTTCTAGGTTCCCACCTTGGGACCTGAAGCCTGGAACACCTTCCAGCTGCTGTTCATTCAAGAGCGCTTGGCTCCAGCAACACAGAGGCAACGGCCCAGAGCCAGGGCTTCGTGCCTGTGTGCAGGGTGGAACCAGATGGGGCCTGTGGGAGGTCAGGAAGTGGCGTTGAGGTAGTGCTTGCACGGACGCTGCCCTGGCTGGTGAGCTGTGAAAGTAAAGTCCATCTCAGTTGCTGAAGGTGCCGTGTTGGAATCCAAGGCTCCCCAGATTGAGTGAGCCCTGGCAGACCCCAGGACTCAGCACACGACTGTCCTCACTGCTGTGGCTTCTACATTGACAGGCACGAGCAGGGTCAGTGTGGGCAGAAGCCAGTGCGGGAACTGGGGCGAGAGGCAGGGCACCCAGAGCCCTCTCTCAGGGAGTCACACAGCACACGCTTCACTCCCAGCACCAAGTTGACGCATGGAATATGGTCACCTGGGAGCTCACAGATCTCGTCCCCGGGGTGTTTGGGGTAGGGTCACTGGCCTTCTCCCTGGAATGTGCCAACTGCAGAGAGAGCCAGGCATGGGGCCTTGCCTCTGCACTGAGTTATGTCCCGGGTGTGGAGGGGAGGGCAGGTGGGGGACCCTGGGTCTGCTGCAGACAGCGCAGTGCCTGTCTCTGAGGCGGCTCAGGAGGTCTTCCAGTTCCCCGCTTCCCAGGGTCGTGTCTCGTGTCTGTGGATGATGGTTTCTTGTGATCATCGCAGGATGCAGGTGTGCAGCTGCTCTGGCTTGGGTGGTGACCTTGTCCCATCAGACTAGCAGTGTGCACCCAGGACCATCTCTGCTTGGGGCATTACTGTCCTGAGAGAGAGGCTGTGGGCGGGACACGGGGCCTGGTCACCTCACGGGTGTGGGATCAGAGGGGGCCTCTGCTGCGGCTCGCTAGCTGGCAGTCCCCATTCCCTCCTGAGCCTCTGGCACCTAGGAAACCACGTCCTGTTTCTGGACTCTCCTGTCCTGAGTGTTTCCTGTCAGTGGAGCCACACTGGCCTTTAGTGTCCGGTTCTCACTGAGCATGAGGACATCACGGTCCATCCATGTGGCAGGTGTGTCTGAGCCTCACTCTACTCGGGGTCGAGTGACGCTCCAGGTGTGCGTGGACTGCACCGTGTTCACCTGTGGAGGGACAGGTGGGCTCTGGGAGTCATGCTGCCTGCTGTGGACGTCCAATGCAGAGTGTGGCATGTGTTCCTTTCTCTGGGCTTACCCCTCGTGTGGAAGTGGGCCGTCTTGTTGAAGATTCCCAGAACCACAAGTCTTGGTTTTCCCAGGGTTATGACTCTGGGCAATTAGGTAATAAGACCTTGGTCTCAGGAAGCCAGAAAAGAGTGTTAATTCCTAACAAGAACCACTGTGCGGCTGGGGTTGTAGGGACACTGCATGTGGTCAGTAGGCAGTGAGTGCACAGTGGCCCCTGGGCCCAGGGTGGCCTCCTCTTCTCTGCATTGTGGGCACTGTGGAGTGAGGAAAATCACCCCTGGCTTCCCTCCCACACGGCGCTGCCCCCTGGGAGTGCCCAGCCGCAGACCAGACAGCCGCAGACATGCTTTTGGTCCACAGGGCCTTGTGGGTGAGCTCTAGCAAGAAAGTGTGGAGCAGCATCATGGCTTTCAGGTGCACTCCTTGGACGGCTGGTAACACCTACCCACCCAAACTGGTCTGCCCACCTCCAGGCCTGGAGTGGGTGCTGGCTCTGCCCTGCTGTGGGGTCCTGGCTGGCTCCAGCAGAGGTGTCAGCAGGCGGAGCCTTGGTCTTCTGCGTCCTGCACCCTGCGCCTGCTCATTCCACGTGCTCCTCACAGTAGCGGGCAGAAGCTGGGCAGTGGGACCTGCACCAGACCCGTGCAGGGAGTGAACCTTCTGTTCTCTTTCTCAGCTGGAACGAGGCGATTTCCTCTCAGAAGAGTGGAGAGAACGCATCGCCAACACAAGGTACGACTGGCACGGGCACGTGGCATCCCATCGCCCTTGAGGATCTGGGTAGGCAGCCCTATCCTTATGCTGGCCACCTGGGTCTCGGTCACTGACTACCTCATCGTGTCTGAGGAGTGACAGGGCTGCCTCCCTTAGGGGGTGTGGAGCATACTTCTCTGAGGTCCCAGCCCCATTGCTCTCTTCACCTTGCGGCCTATGCGCGCCTGGCTCTGGTTCCTAACCTGCCCATGCTCAGTCCCTGCAGGGGCAGCGGGTGGCCCTAGGATGCAGCCCTGTGCTGGTCCCTGTGAAGGTCTCCAGTGCGCCTCCATCGTGGGCATACAGCCATTCAACTGTGCATTCTGTGAGCTAGTGCGGAGTGTCCACTTTTCATGTCCACCTTTTGCATTCACTCCCTGCCTGGCCTTCGTGGCCCTCCACCTTGATCATGGCTGTCCTGCAACCCCTGTACTTGTCCAGTCCTCAGGGCTGCCCGACCTGGCATGGTCTTCAGTGAATGTTTCCAGACACTCTGATTTTAACTGCCAGAGTTCAGCAGGGGCCCCTGGCCAGAAGCCTCAGAATGCTGTTCTGGTCCTATGTGCTGCTCTGCTCCAGCGGCACCCTGGGGAGCAGGTGGGGTGTGGGCAGCGCCCAGTAGTGGCTGGAGGCAGGCCGTCGTCCACACTGGGACTCTGCGTGTGGAATGGAGCCGTGGTTGACTCAACTGGAACATTGTTTTGCAGTGTTATATTTGTGAATAACTTTGCCTTTGGTCCTGAGGTGGATCACCAGCTGAAGGAGCGGTTTGCAAACATGAAGGAAGGTAATGCACCCTCCCACTCCCAGGCCCTTGCGTTACAGGGCTCAGCAGACAGGACCCCTGCTGAAGGCTGAGTTCACTCTGTTCTGAAATCGTGACCTGGGTTGTCTTTCTGGAACACGTGAATCCACTGCTTGTGGGCTTGAACCCTCAGTACCTGAGCTGCAGCTGCCTATGGACAATGCCTTCCCCTAAACGTGGATGGGCCCCTGCCTCAGATTCCACATGCTGCCTGCCACTTGGGGCCTGGGAAACTGTCAGGTCTTGTCAAGGGAGATTCCCAGTCTGCCTGCCTGTTCTACCGGAGGGCAGTGGAAACCATGAACTCTGCATTGCAAGGGGGCTGTGTCTCTTTGTAGTGTGGTTGGTGGCAGAAATTGCTGTCCTCCTGCCCGTGCCCTCCTGGGGCTCTCATGGGGCCAAGACCGGGAAGTGCAGGGCAGCACTCCCCACTCTCCTTGCTGGCACCTGCAGCTGTGCTGCTTCCTCCTGCTGTTCCAGGGCTGCTGGGCCATCTGCTGCTGGTCTCAGTTCCAGGAGTCCTGGCTGCCGGCAGCCTGCTTCCTGTCGCTTGGTTCTACAGACCCCAGGCCAGGAGAGAGTGCTGGGAGGGCTCCCCTCCACATCTAGTCAGGCTGTCGGGCAGATCGCAGAGTTGACAGGCTGGCCCAGTATCAAAGCAGACAGTGTCCAGCTGCGGGAGGCACTGGCACCAGGGCTTGGTGTGTGCAAAGCCTGTGAGCGCAGGCTGTGTGGAGGGCTGCCTGCAGTTACTTTAGAGTCAGGAGTGGCCGAGGCCACGCCGCATCCCTGAGTGGCCCTTGAGTGCCTCCTGAGGACTGGGGTCACTGCCGTCAAGTGTTGCCTGCACCCTCAGGAGGAAGAGACTCCTGTTTGGCTCTGTAGCTGCCTTTCCATCTGCGCTCACCTGTGGCCACTGCTTAGTGTCTGCTGTGGTCACGTGCTCGCCTACAGTCTCACCCGTGTTTTTTTTTGTGCCCTCAGGGTGGGACCTGTGGCCTTGACATGCAAGGCAGGTCTCCATCATACGCTGGGCCACACCCAGGCCCACCCCTGTCTCTTAACCTCTTGGGTGTTGGTCTTGGGCTTGTGGCCTTTTGGGGCACCCCCATCCTGCACATGCCCCTCTCTGTGTGTTGACCTGTCCCTCGTAGCCAGCTGTGGTGGTGCCAGCCCTTCACGTAAGAGGTGCTTGACCATTTACCTGATCTGCTCTCAGAAGGCCCTCACTCGCCTTGGCAGGTCCCAACTGGATCTGGGATCACACAGGGCATTTGAGAAGGGTGGTCACTGGTGGTGCTTGCTGCCAGTGTACTCGTGAGTGTTGTGTGGGGCACAGCTTCTTGCTGTGTGCTCATGGGCTTGGGGTGTACTCTGTAGCTCAGATGATGCCAAATGTGCCCCTGAGCCTGCCCAGCTGGCTCCATGGCCTTCTGACATGACCCTGTTCATCAGTGTCTTATTCCTTTCTGGCCACAGCACGGACCTGGGCCAGACCTTGTGGCAGCCCAGCCCAACCCAGCCTTACTGCTGGGGGTCAGGGCATAAAAAGCAAAACCAGGTTGTGGAGGGCTGGAGCTTTGGCATCCTGCAAGCATGTGTGTGTGCACATGGACATGTGTGCTTGACTGTACTACATTTGAATTTTCTAATTTAAGTTTCATGTTTTCATCTTTGGTTTTCTTTGACTTATTATAATACAACTTTGGGTTAGCTGTGGTGGCCCTACCCTGCCATCCCACAGATTCCAGAGACTGAGGCCAGAGGATTTCAAGTTCATGGCCAGTCTCAGCAACTTAGGGAGACCCTGTCCAAGAATGAAGTTTAAAAAAAAAAACAAAAGGCCGGTATGTGGCTCAGTGGTAGAGCCCCAAGCTCCGTCTGCATGACTGCACACGCACATCTTGGTTCCTAAAAGCATTAGCATTTTTATTACCTATGATGTTTTCTCCATTTTATGTGAAAAGTGGTTTCATCATGGCGATTAGTATTAGCAATGAATCCAATGAAATGGAGGGTTCCTGCGTGGCTCCTGGTCTTAGACTTTGTCATCTAACAAGGCACAGTCAGCCCAACGTGACGGGTCTGTGGGGTCCACACCCACAGTCCTGTTGGGCTTCCCATGTGGTTTGGAGGACTTGTTCTTATTCCCTCCCACCCCACCTGCTCTTCACATTGCATGTGTGCCACTCAGTGGTGGAGAAGGCACCTGGGCCAGGCCTGCCCAGGGCCTCCCCAGCCCCAGGGCCCAGTACTGGCCCCTCCTGCTCTTCTCTGTGGTAGCTTTTAGAGAAGGTGCTTTACACACACGGATGTCCCCTCTTTCCCTTGGTTGTCCACACCCCGGGAAGGGATGGGGCCCTTTGCCCTGGTTCTGTTGGCTTTTCTGCCTCCACCATGGCAGTCCCGGGCCTGTGCATGGTTGTCCTAGACCCTGAAGACTCGCTGCACGTTGGGCCCTCCACCTTGGAGGCGGGCGCGGCGGACCTTAGTGGGCATTGTGAGGGCCACGGAGCTCTTTAGAGGAGAGCTTTCCTTAGGAGAGGCACAGAGGGGCAGCTGAGGCCCGGCCTTCCTTCCTCTGAACTAGTGGGCGGGGCTGAGTGCTGTGCGCTCTCCCTGGTGGCCCTCTGAGCTTGGGCTTGGGTCGTGTGCCCTTGCTGCCCCTCAGGTGGTACAGTCTCCTTTGTGTTGCAGGTGGCAGAATTGTGTCCTCGAAACCCTTCGCACCTCTGAACTTCAGAATAAACAGTAGAAACTTGAGTGGTAAGGAGCCCTCACGTTGCTGGATGACTGACCAGGTCATTTTAAGCACAGACATGCACTAGACACGGTCCCCCGGGCACTGGGGACACAGGGCGGCTCCTTCCCTGGCTGGTGGGGCACTGCAGGCTACCCAGCAGTGTCCCGGCCTCCACCTGCCTCGTGACTCCCCGAGTCATACACTTCACGCTCCCCTGTTGTGGTCCAGTGTTCCCTGGGAGCAGAATCACCCCAGGTGAGACCTGAGGTGGTGAAGGATCAGGGCCTGTGGACAGGGGAGACACACCGCTTTGGTGTGGAGGGCTAGGGGGCCTCCTGCCAGCTCCCATGCAGGGGCCCTGTGGGCCCTCCCTCTCCTCTGAGCAGAGCTCCACCCCTCAGATTCGCATGTCCACAGGTGCTGGTTTCTTACAGCTGTGATCTGAGCTCTTTCAGATCCTGGCAGGCTCCTTCCCATCCATTCATTCAGTTGAGCCCCGGCCTTTTTCCTGACGACTCCCCCAGACTCCCCCAGGTCGCGGGACTCTGGGTCAGGTGCTGCTCCTACCGGGCACCTCCTGCCTTCTTCCACTGGCTCTGGCAACCAGGCCAGCCTGGGGACCTGTTGGCCAGCCTGAGCATGGTGGGAACACAGGCGTGGCCCCGCACAGGAGGGAGGAGGCTGGCGGTGGCCCAGGGCGATGCTGCGCCCTTCCTGCTGTGGGGCTTGGGAGCAGACGGGCACAGGCAGCCCCGGCGGAGGCGGTGGGCCGGGGCCGTGGCTGGGCCTGACTGTCCTCCTTGCTGCAGACATTGGCACCATCATGCGCGTCGTCGAGCTGTCGCCCCTGAAGGGCTCCGTGTCGTGGACAGGGAAGCCCGTCTCCTACTACCTGCACACTATCGACCGCACCATAGTGAGTTCTGGTTTCTTCTGTTTGGAATTTTCGCAATCTACCAGTGCTGGGGACTCGAACCCGGGTCTTGAGGTTGAGAGGCAGGCACTCTACGTGATGGGCTATATCGCCAGCACCCATAGTGAATTCTGGACGCTGTGCCCTACGCGCACCATCTCCCGCCCTGGGCTGAGCAGGCAGGGAGTGGCTCAGAGGTCAGGGCCACTGGTGGGTTCTGGTTCCCAGCCCCCGTGAGCACCCTGCCGCAGGGCACGAGGACAATGCTGGCCTGGCTTCTTCACCCCGTGTCCAGGGAGGCTGGTCCTGTGCCTCTGCCACTCACTTCCCAGTCACTGCACGAGACAGGACTCTGGGGCTGAGGGTCGGGCGGTGTTTTGCCATGGGCCTCTGACGTGCCCTATGCTGGCATGTGACCTATCTGCCTGTCCCTTTGTCTTCCCTTGTCCCTATCTGTCTTCCCTTAGACCCTCCCTGGGTGGCTCAGGGCCTCCCTGCTCTCTGCCTAGAGGTGGGACATTTTGGCAGTGGTCCTTCCTTATCTGATTCTTGCCATCTGGACACATCCATTGCCAGCCAGAGACTTCACGAGGGCCCTTTCTCTGGGGACAGTGGTATAAGCTAGTAGCCCAGGCTAAGACACATGGCCTGGTCACAGCGGCCTTTCTTTCTGTGTGATGGGGTTGTACTGTGCTGCCCATGCTGGCCTGGAACTCCTGGACTCAAGTGACCCTCCCGTTTCAGCCTCCCAAGTGGTGGGGACAACGGCTTTTTCAGGTTGTCACACCAGGCTTGCCAACGGGGCCAGCAGTGTGCTGAGTACCTGCCTATCACCTGGCCATCCAGAGCGCCCGAGGTTCTCTAAGTGTTGCTCCGTGTGTGTGTGTGTGTGTGTGTGTGTGTGTGTGTTGCTGGGGACTGAACCCAGGGCCTTGTGCCCCCCCAGGCAAGCACCCTACCAACCGAGCTACGTCCCGGCCGTGGGTGTCACTTTTGGCCTGGCAGTTTAGGACTCACTTCTAATAACTTTTTCTGTTTTTCCTTTTAGCTTGAAAACTATTTTTCTAGTCTGAAAAATCCAAAACTCAGGGTAAGCTGGTGTTTCTTCTTTTTGACTTAGCAATGTGGATGTGCTGCCCTGTGTGCAGTGGCCAGGTTCTGAGGGGCCCTGCCCTGCAGTTGGGGCCTCTGTGGCCCTTGCCGCCCTCTGCCTGTGTGTCTGCACCTCACCGGCAGCGAGCGGGTGGGGGCGGGTGGGGCCAGTCAGGGCATGTCATGACGTGTGACGTGAATGCGCTGAGGCAGGGGCTTCATGTGCAAGCTGCTGCCATATTGTGCTGCTCTCTGTGTCCCCGCCAGACCAGTGGGCAGGCCTGCCTGTTGTGGTCTGCCTGACCCCAAGTTTGCTCTCAGGCCTGTCCTGCCTGGGCAGCGGGTTCAGGGGTGCTTCTGCAGCTTGGCTGCCTGGTCACTGGACACCCAAGCTGGGAGCATGACCCTCCGCTCTTTCCCTTTGAGGAGTTAGGGGAGTCTTTGTCCTTAACTGGGTTGGGCAGTTTTCCTCTCGGGGTATGCGTCTTTGGGAGAGTGCAGGAACTGTGCCAGGCTGGCTGGCGTTCTGGCCACGTGACTGCAGAGTTCCAGTGTCTCTTGGTTAGCCAATGCCCAGGCAGCTGGTGGCCCGCAGGGGGACCCATGTCTCACCTTTGGGGGTGGGGCTGTCAGGCCTCAGCCCTCGTACTTGAGTCTCGCTCTTGGTGGGCTCATCTCTGAGGTGTCTGGTTTCTCACTGGTCATGGCTGACACCTGACTGCCGTGTAGCTCCGGTGTCTGCGCCTGCCAGCCTGGTCCTTGTGCTGCGCCGCCCCTGCTTCCTCACCTGTATCATGGGGAGGGGAGCTGAGGGCGCAGAGCCGGGGTCGCAGTGCTTTCTGAACGCTCATCCAATGCTTCCTTCCCAGGAGGAGCAAGAGGCAGCTCGGCGTCGGCAGCAGCGAGAGAATAAGAGCAACGCGACCACCCCCACCAAGGTCCCTGAGAGCAAGGCGGCCGGGCCTACCAAGGTCCCTGAGAGCAAGGCGGCTGGGCCTGCCGAGGCCTCCAGGGTAAGTGCCTCCCACACGGCTTGACACTTGGTGCTGGGAGGCACGTGGAACAGCACTAGCCTCCTGCCTCTGCCAGGGAGGCTGTGCCGAGCCCCGCTGACAGCAGCTGTCCTGGGGCCTTGCCCGGCAGCCCCCAGCGTGGTCTTGGTCAGCAGAGGGATCCCTGATTCCTGCATTGCCACTCCTCTTTGCCCACCAGGATTCTGGTGCTGAGGAAGAAAAGGCGGGGGTGACCACTGTCAAAAAGCCATCTCCCTCGAAAGCGCGGAAGAAGAAGCTGAACAAGAAGGGGAGGAAGATGGCTGGCCGAAAGCGTGGGCGTCCCAAGAAGATGAGCACCGCAGACCCTGAGCGCAAGCCCAAGAAGAGCCAAGCCGCACTGGACCTCCTGCACAGCCAGACCGTGTCTCGGACTGCGTCCTCCTCGCCCCAGGGTGAGCGCTCACCTCCTGCCCCTGCTGAGGGCAGTGGGAGCAGATCTGGCTGCGGCTACAGCCAGGGCCGTGGGTAGAGCGAGGCCGTGTGGCCAGTGGGGCTTTTCCCTCATGTTCTTGCCTGCAGAGTTCTGGTGTGGTGGGTTAGGGCAGTGGTCAGTGCCTGCCTAGCATGGGCGAGGCCTGGGTTCCATCCCCCAAGAAGGCTAAGGCAGAAATGGTGACCGTTTGTGCCAGGAGTGGGCCATCGACAGCGCAGAGATGTGCCGTGGGGTGGGTCCTCTGGCCTCCCAGAAACGTATGGAGCCTCAGTCCTGCAGACCTGGAGAGCTGCCGGGGACAGTTGGGGCACGAGGGCGGGCCTTCAGTGGCTGACGCCTGGACGCTGCTCTCTCACGCAGACGCCTGCCGGTCACCTCACAGCCCATTCTACCAGCTACCTCCCAGCGTGCAGCGGCACTCCCCCAACCCGCTGCTGGTGGCTCCCACCCCACCCGCACTACAGAAGCTGCTAGGTGAGCTGGCCTGGGCCCCAGAGGAGTCCAGGGGCAGTTGCCCTGGCCTACAGTGTTTTCAGGGTGGGTCCTGGCTCCCACATAGCTTGGGTTTGGGCAGAGGTACTTCATCGCCAGCGTTCCCCAGTGATCTCCTGCTGGGCCCCCTGGGTGGCAGGGGCTTCTGGTTAGGCTTGTTGCATGGGTCAGCAGAGGCTTAGGTTGGGCCTGTGACTACCGAGGCCATCTCTCACCTCAGGAGACCTTGGTGGTTGTCCTGACTGGGCCAGGCCAGGAACACTGCTCAGCACCCTGTAGTATCCAGGACACTCACCCTAGAGACCAAGTCACTACACCGGTAAAGAGTCCAGCGAGGCCCTCACTTAGGTGGGCTCCTCCCCAGAGGGTGCAGGAGAGAGCAGGGCTATCCTGCTCTGTGACGGGACACCCCTGTGGTATGGGAGCTGCGCGAGGAGTCACAGGAGGACGCACCTGGGCAGGGCAGGTGCACAGCTGGTGGCCGGGCCCGTTCCAGAGGCACAGTGCGGGCTGGTCCTGAAGGGCCGCCACACACCTGGCCTGGGGCTGCCGCTGTCGGCCTGCCTGAGCGTCCTTGTCCCGTCTCGGCAGAGTCGTTCAAGATCCAGTACCTGCAGTTCCTGGCGTACACGAAGACCCCCCCAGTACAAGGCCAACCTGCAGCAGCTGCTGGACCAGGAGAAGGTGGGTGTGGCCCTGTGTGCCCAGCTGTCTGACCTGCTTCAAGCACCTGGGCTTGGGGTTCTGTTGCTCCCACGCTGCTTCCACTATCACTTCATGGCATCAGCCTTCCTATTGAGTCCTCAGGTCATCTTCCCACCTGTCCCCTGCCCACAGGAGAGGAATGCCCAGTTGCTGGGCACAGCGCAGCAGCTTTTTGGCCACTGCCAGGCCCAGAAGGAGGAGATCAGGAGACTCTTCCAGCAAAAACTAGATGAGGTAGTAGCCTGAAGGCCATGCTGGCTACCCTGGGTACCCATCCTAGCCAGTTACGACCTGGGATTTGGTGGGCGAAGGGGTGCAGTGAAGTCCAGGGCAGTTTCCTCCTGACCCTGCCAGCTTCGATGGCATTGTCAGAGGGCAGAGGCCTGTGGAGTGGGCCAGGGCCTCCGCCCACTGCAGCCACCTGGGGGCAGGGCTGCCGAGCCGTCATTCCCTTCACCTCCATCTTCTCTGCGGCCAGCATGTACCCCCCACCCTCTAGTGTCCCCAGGGAAATGAGAGACTTCTCCCCCCCCCCCCCCCCGCCCCGCTCTTCCATCTCACCACTCCCTCACCCCGTGACCCCAGGCACCTGTGGGGCTCCTCAGGCTGCCCAGAGGAGCCCTTCCTGCACCCATGCTCTGCTTCCTGTGTCCCCAGCTGGGCGTGAAGGCCCTGACCTACAATGACCTCATCCAAGCCCAGAAGGAGATCTCTGCTCACAACCAGCAGCTGCGGGAGCAGTCTGAGCAGCTAGAGAAGGACAACAGCAAGCTGCGCAGCCAGAGCCTGCAGCTGGTGTGTGGGCATGTGCTGGCCATGGCTGTCTTGAGTGTCCTGGAACATACCTGAATCTTGGGCCCCAGGCTGGGTAGAGGGCTGACCTGCTGAGTTTCCCTTTGGCAGATGGGCCCAGAGGCCTGTCACTGACTCTCTGGTCACCCACAGAGGAGCTGATGTCCTCGGTGAGGGTGAGGATGACTGTCCCCACAGCCCTGGTCAGTCTGCACTAGGTTGTTCTGGAAGCCCCTGATGTGTCCTCAGTTTGCTTTCAGGATATCTGTGGGGCCCTGTTAGATGTCGATCCAGGAGGCAGCAGACTTTGCTGTCCCGATTCAGAGGTCTCCTAGGACTCTGAACTGAGACCTACTCACTGTGCTCCTTTCTGAGCTCCTTGGAGCCAGATGCAACCCTGTGGCCTCACTGCCCTGGGGGCACCTTGCATGTGCCCGTGGCCTTCCAGGGGCCTTGCTTCTCAGGGGTCTCCATGCCAGGTCCCAGGGCATTCTGCACCTTGCCCCCCGGGGGTTGGGGATGCTGTGTGTCACAGGCTCGGTGAGTGGCCCTGGCTTGCCACAACTGGCATCCAGGCATGCAGGGCCATGCCCCTGGGGACCCTGCCCTGAGAGCAGCACTCCTGGTCTTCCCCATCATCGGGGCCGGGCTGGGCTGGGCTTGCTGCCGAGACTTCCTGTCCCTGCGCCTGCAGCTCAGGGCCCGGTGTGAGGAGCTGAAGTTGGACTGGTCCACCTTGTCCCTGGAGAACCTGCGGAAGGAGAAGCAAGCCCTGAGGAGCCAGATCTCAGAGAAGCAGAGGCACTGCCTGGAGCTGCAGGTGGGCTCTGTGGGCAGGAGGGGTGGCAGGGCCCCAGGGCCGCGGTGGTCAGCCCAGAGACCCCTGTCTTCCAACCCTAAGAGGTAACCTGTGCCTCATGCCACCAGGTCTGTCTGTCCTGTCAGGCTTCTTCTATGTGCAAGCTGATGCTGTGGCAGCTGGGCACCAGTTTATTCCCGCCCCTTGGGTGGCCTTGATCTCAGGATCCATTCCAAACCTCAGATTTCCCAGGCGCTTCCTTGTAAATCACTAGTGAAGAGGTCGGTGTCAGAATTTGCTCATTGGAAAACGAGCATGCGTCCTGAGACGTGAGTCCACTCAGGCATGAGGAGACAGGGCAGTACGCAGGCTTGCTCCCCTCACGCCTCCCAGAGCGGGTGGCACACGGAACTGCCAGGTAGCAGCAAGGACAGGGAAATGAGGGGGCTTGCAGCTGAGCACCTGGACCCCCCGGGGCTGTACCCTCCAGGGCAGGCTCCAAGTACTAAAAAGGCCCCTGCCTCTGGACACTGACCGACAGTCGACTCCTCCTAAGGCTCTGGGATGTGCTTATGGCCGTTTCCTTGAGCGCAAACTTCTGGCGCGCAGATGGACTGACGTGTGACAGCTGCAGGCAGGCCGCCCCGAGCAGCCTAGAGGCAGGGACTGCTTGAGACCAGCCTGAGAGGCACAGCGAGAACTGTCTCAAAATGTCAGGAAAAGGAGCTTGTTGGCCTCCTTCCAAGCCTGGCCCGTGTGCTCGACCTGGCCTGGGAGAGAGCCCTCGTGAGGACCTCCCATGGCTCCTGGTGCTGAAGGATGCGTCCAGTAGGGGGCGAGGAGCCAGAGCGAGGAGCCGCAGTGGAAGGCATTTCCTCCATGGCGTTGCTGCATATTTTTGTGCACACAAGTCTGTTCTATCAGAAATGGGTCCCTGTGCTTCCTCTGACCACTGGAGGAACGAGCTTTCCTCTCCAAGAGCACACATCTCTTGGCCCATCCATGACATCCCCGTGTCATTTTATCTGCATGCCCTTGTTTGGGCCACCCCGTGCTCAAACCTCCACTGCCTGGGCTGTCTCACCGTGCGTACACCATGGCATCCTGGCAGACCCTGGATGGCTCTTTCTCACCTTTCTTGGGTGGTTCCCTGCAGCTGGTGGCTGGCCGGGACCACAATTGCAGCCGAGAGAGAGCCTGGCCACCCACCCACCCTGGTCTGACTGCTGTCTCTTGCCCTGCAGATCAGCATTGTAGAGCTGGAGAAGAGCCAGCGGCAGCAGGAGCTTCTGCAGCTCAAGTCCTGTGTGCCATCTGATGATGCGCTGTCCATGCACCTGCGTGGGAAGGGCCCCCTGGGCCGGGAGCTGGAGGCTGAGGCCAGTAGGCTACATTTGGAGCTGGACTGTGCTAAGCTTGCTCTGCCTCATATGAGCAGCATGAGCCCAGAGCTCTCCATGAATGGCCACGCTGCCAGCTATGAGCTCTGTGGCGCACTGAGTCGGCCTTCGTCCAAGCAGAACACCCCCCAGTACCTCGCCTCCCCCTTGGACCAGGAGGTCGTGCCCTGTACTCCTAGCCACAGCGGCCGGCCTCGGCTGGAGAAGTTGTCAGGCCTGGCCTTGCCTGACTACACCAGGCTCTCCCCAGCCAAGATTGTGCTCAGGAGGCACCTGAGCCAGGACCATGCTGGGCCTGCCAAGATGGCTGCTAGTGAGCTGCATCCGCGGTGAGTGCCAGCAGGAGGGAGCTGCATGGGACATGAGTGCCCTTGGGTCCTTGGGCAGGAACGCATCCATTTGGAAGAGTTCGGGGGTTTGCCAGGCTTCGGCCATGATGGCTCGGAGGGGGCTCCTGAGTCGTCATTTCTCATTGCAGAGCTGAGCATGCCAAGGAAAGCAGCCTTCCCTGCCAGAGCCCTGGCCTATCCAGCAGCATGAAGCTGAGCCCTCAGGACCCACGGCCCCCCTCTCCAGGGGCCTTGCCCATAGCAGGAGAGAAGAACAGTGAGAAGGTGAGGTGCTGGCCTCCCAGGACCCTCTGCCTCTGGGGCGTCCCAAACTAGGTGCTGAGCAGGGCAAGCTCTTCAGGACTTTGGGAGGTGCTCAGCAGAGCCATCCTGAGTGTATCAGTTAGGCAGGTGGGTTGCCTAGCCTATCCTTGGGCTTGATGCGGACGGTCTTCCCTGGAGGACTCGGGGCATGTGACCTGTGCAAGCCCTGGGATGCAATTGCAGAGGCAGGTCGGGCTTTGTCAGGGTCTCTGTTGGGCACCTCTTTATTCTCATAGAGAGAGGGGTCTAGGGACCCTGACAGGTGCTGCACCCAGTTTACGCGGCCATTGCCCCAAGGTATCTGTGGTGGGGACCCTCTTGTCTGTCTGCAGGAGTGGAAAGGAGTTGGTGAGGGGCAGGCAGGCGCTGGGGTAGGGGGACGATGCCCTGCAGGCAGTGATTCATGGAACCACCAGTGTAGGCCGAGTCATCTGGGAGAGGTGTTCAGAGTGTGTGGGCCCTGGGCTGAACAGGGGGCTGGGACTGCATAGGCAAGGGTTCAGGCTCGGCAGCTGGAGGCCCGATGGGCCTGAGAGGTGTCGTCCCCTTGGGAGACAGCTAACTGCATGGGCGTTGCCAGCTACAGATGCCACTTGTCTCTTGCCTGGGGGGTGGAGGGGCCCTGTCCTGAAGGCCGTGCTCCTGGGTTGGGTCTGCTGGGCCTGGCTCCTGGCTGGGCCAGTGGTGATGATCTGGTGCTTGTCAGCAGAGTGTGAAGGAGCGAGCCTATGGTAGCCATGGGGAGACCATCACCAGCCTGCCCATCAGCATCCCGCTCAGCACTGTGCAGCCCAACAAGCTCCCAGTCAGCATCCCCCTGGCCAGTGTGGTGCTGCCCAGCCGTGCCGAGAGGGTGGTAAGCAGGCTGGGGCCCTGGGCGCACGTGTGGGCACAGTGGGGCTTGGGGTTTTCGTTTGTTCTCATGGTGCACCCTTTCTTCTTTGTTGAATTGCATGCCATTGCTAGGCGCAGTGGCGCATGCTTGTAATACCAGCTTCTCAGGAGACAGGCAGGAGGATCCCAAGTTCCAGACCAGCTTCGGCAACTTAGCGAGGCCCCAAGCAAGACCCTGTCTCAAAATAAAAAGATAAGAAGGGTCAAGGATGTGGCTTAGGGAGCTGGGGAGATAGCTCAGTCGGTGGAGTGCTTGCCTTGTAAGCACAAGGCCCTGGGTTCGATCCCCAGCACCAAAAAAAAAAAAAAAAAAAAAAGGATGTGGCTTAGTAGTTAAGAACCTCTGGCTTCCCCATCCGCACTACCCAAAGAATAAAAATACATGAATAAATGATATGCTCTTAAATTTCAAACCTGCCTGGGATTCCAGGGAAAGGGCATCCAGAGCCCAGATTTTACTGCAATGCCTGCTGTCTTACCTCCAGTCTGTTTTTGGTGGAAGGGGGTGTGAGCGGGCAGAGTGGGAGAGAGCCCTCCCGGTCAGGATGAGCCTGCTCCCGAGCGTGCCCTGCTGAGCGGCCCTCATGTGCCTGCTCCAGGAGCAGCCCTTTGGTTCACAGGGTGGCCCCGTGGCAGCCCCCTGGCTCCTGCTCAATGCGATCCCTGCACAGCTCGGGACACACGCGGTTCCTGGGTTTCTGGACATCCACTGTCTGTCCGTTCCTGGTCCTCGTTGGACCTGTAGCCATGCTGGCCCAGGTCTGGCTGGGGCCTGGAACCCTGCACCGTGGCCCTCTGTGCTGCTTGGCCTGCTGACAGGCTGCGGTCTCTCTCACAGAGGAGCACCCCCAGCCCTGTGCCGCAGCCCCGGGACCCCTCGTCCGCGCTTGAGAAACAGAATGGTGCTAGTGCCCACGCGTCTGGGAGCAGCGCAGGGAGCAGGAGCCTCTCTCTGGCGCCCACAGGTAACCCTTCAGGGCTGCCCTGCGCCTGGCTGCCACTCCCCGCTCCCCGGGACCCAGGTGCCAGGCCTTCACTGCTGCTCCTGCCTGTTACGCAGGAGGGCCCGGGGTGCTAGGGGGATGGGCCCAGTGAGGACCTGGGCCAGGGCCGTGGTATCTGCCACCTACCTAGCTGCCCCGTGACCCTGCAGATGCACAAGTCAGGTCACATGGGCCTCGGCATCTCCCAGCAGCTCAGCCTTAACTGTGGCCACCACAGTGTGAGCTCTGACCTTGAGCCTGGTTGTCGGGCACTGAGAGGTGGCCTGTGACAGGTTCTAGCCCATGAGGTCCCTGTGTCAGCCGGGTGTCGCCCTAGTCGTTGCCCAGCTGAAGGTTGGGTTTCTAGGCCCGACATGGACACTTGCTTAGCAAGTCACTTTGAGTGTCAGGGCTGCCCAGTGTCCAGTGGGTTCTGCAACTACCTCAGCAGGGCTCACTCCAGCCCCGTCTCTCGTGACGATACCAGGCTCCGCTGCACTTCTGTACAGGGCCAGAGAGCCTCTGTTGTCTGGCTTCTGCCACGGCGTTCCCAGCTGGAGAGTAGCCAGAGGCCTGTGCCCCCAGAGCTAGGCCTGCAGGTGCAGAGGCCATGTCCACTCCCCAGTTACAAAGGCTGCTGTCTTTAGGAGTGAGGGCAGCAGTATGGAAGGCCTGCCCCACTCCACGTCCTCTTGCCTGGTGTTGGGGGCTCTAGTCCATGGCGTGGTGTTAATGGAGATGCCCTGCCGTCTGCATCAACTGCCCAGGGCTGTTTTCCAGCTGGACGCGTGCTTGCTCTGTGAGATAGTTTGGTGGCCCTTAGAAGCTTCAGGTAGCACTTCTGCGAAGGGGCCCAGGCGAGGGGGTCACGTGCCTGCTGTTCTCGGGCCCCACGCGACTCGAGCTTCCAGAGCAGCCATGGTCCCTGTGGCATGGAGCACACCCATCTCCTCCGACCTCCAGCCCTCACTGCCTTGCACTCCTGCCCGTCACGTGGGGCAGCTGCACGCGGCTGCCAGGGCTTCCCCCCGGGCCCGTGGGGTCACCAAGGTGTCCTGACTGGGCTCCTGGTCCCGCTCCTGGTCATGTCTGGGCGCTGGGCAGCAGGCACCGCCCGCGCCCTCTGTACTCGGCACTGTGGGGAGAACGTGGGTTGTGGTAGGAACGTCATCCAAGGCTCCTGCTGGCAGCTGGTGGCCAGAAAGCCTCTCTGGCCTGAGCACTGCTGCCACCACTCGCTTCGTGTGCTGACTTCTTGGCAGTTCTAGAGATGCGGCCCTCTGCCCCCGGGAGGTCCCGGAAGCAGGCCCCACACATGTCTGGTAGGGGCTGAGGCTCTGCACTCAGTGTTGACCTCTGACCAGCAAGAGCTGCTCAGCACCCAGGCTTCCGAACAGTGCTGGTGGCTGAGGGCAGCAGGGCACCCTTGCTTTCAGAGGGATAGCTACCCAGCTGGGCCCACTATGGCAAGGGCCTGCTGAGGTGTGTCAGTGGAGGCCCAAGGCCACAGCTGCTCAGGAAGGAGGAAGGGTCCCCTAGGGGTCTGGAGAGGACATGGTTAGAGGTCAGGCTGGTGTGGGAGCCTCTGCCCTGCTGGCTAATGGCTGCTGTGCTGCAGATAGGGCTGTGGGTGGCTGTGGTAGCAGCAAGTCCCAAAGTAGGTTTGGGACCAGGAGATGGCCGGACACAGCCTGGGTGGGTCTCCTGCCTTCCTCTTCCCACTAAGCCCCCGACACCAGGAGAGCGAGTCTCCGGATTCACCAGATTGCAACTGGGAGGCCTCTTGTGGCTCCCAGGACCATCCCCACTTTCTGGGCTCTCCTGCCTGCAACTTTGGCCAGGATCAGGGCACGCTAGCGTCCGCCAACAGCGGGCCTGGCTGTCCTGCCTCCTGAGAAACCCACCCCTTCCTTGACAGGCTTCTACGCTGGCTCTGTGGCCATTAGCGGGGCCCTGGCGGGCAGCCCCGCCCCACTCTCCTCGGGGGCTGAGCCTGCGGCCCTGGACGAGCCCTCCAGCTCCGGGAGCCTCTTCCCCACGGTGGGGTCCCGCAGTGCCACGCCGCAGCACCCGCCTCTGCTGACGCAGCCTCGGAACTCGGGCCCTGCCTCTCCTGCCCACCAGTTGTCTGCCAGCCCTCGGCTTGCTGGGGCCACCCAGTGCCCACTCCCTGATGCAGGCAAGGGAGACCTGCCCTCCGACCCCGGCTTCTCAGACCCGGAGAGCGAAGCCAAGAGGAGAATCGTGTTCACCATCTCGGCAGGCGGGGGCAGCGCGAGGCAGTCACCGTCCACCAAGCACAGCCCCCTGACCCCAGGTGCCCGCGGGGACTGTGGGCAGAGCCATGGGCAGGATAGCCGCAAGCGTGGCCGGAGGAAGCGCTCGTCAGCCGGCACCCCCAGCCTGAGCGCAGGCGTGTCCCCTAAGCGCCGGGCCCTGCCGTCTGTCGCCGGCCTCTTCACACAGTCCTCAGGGTCCCCCCTCAACCTCAGCTCCATGGTAAGGACCAGGGCAGTCCACTAGCAGAGGGGTGGGCAGAGGCTCTGGGAGCCTAGAGAAGCAGCGCCTGGAGGGAGAGTGGGTGTCCAGGAGACAGACGGGGCAGACCCCAGGGCTTCAAGTGCCTCAGGAAGCATGTGGCATGGCCTCCGTGTCCCCAGAACCCTGGGACAGGTCAGGAACTTTGGAAGCCCTTAGGTACTCTGCTTGGGATCCGCCTGCCTGGTGTTCCCTGTGTTTGTGCATCTGCCTCTCTCTGACCCCTCAGGTCAGTAACATCAACCAGCCTTTAGAGATCACGGCCATCTCGTCCCCCGAGAACTCCCTGAAGAGCTCCCCCATCCCCTACCAGGACCACGACCAGCCACCCGTGCTCAAGAAGGAGCGGCCCCTGAGCCAGACCAACGGGGCCCACTATTCCCCGCTGACCTCCGACGAGGAGCCAGGTTCTGAGGACGAGCCCAGCAGCGCACGGTGAGTAGGGCGCGAGGCAGTGAGGGGCGCTGCCCAGGTGCGGGTGTGGGGCAGCGCTCCTGGCCTCTGAGGAAGGTGCTCTCAGCTGATAGGCTCCTGGGGAGGCTGCTGGGCCATGCGCTAAGGCACCCTGGTCCCAGGTGGGAGCAGAGGGCGGAGGGCTGCGGCCGACGCAGAGCGTGGGGGCAGACTGGGCATGCCGCAGGCCTGCTGTCCCAGGAGCGCTGCTTGTGGGAGGCCAGCCTCCTCGGGACTTGGCCAGCCCGGTCTCAGAATTCAAGAATGAAGGGGCTGGGCCGCCGCTGAGCGGTGGAGCGCTTTCCTCGTAGGACTGAGGCTCTGGGCTCCCTCCTTACCACCTCACATGACCAAATAAATGAAATGAGGCTTTGCGTCCACCCGACCAGAGACTTTAGGTTGAAAAGTGAAGCCTCAGGGAGGGCTCGCCCACTTGGTTCGACTGTGGAGGGCGTTTCTCCTTCTGAGTAACAGCGTTGTTAGACGCAGTCCACACGTCACACCACCAGTCGGAGTGCAACTCAGAGGGCTCCTAGGCTTCTCCACCTAGTTCCAGAATGTTCCGTCGCCCCGGAAGGAGGCCCACTCTTTGGGCAGTCCCCGTCCACCCACGAGTCCACATCCTCCCTGTGGACTCCTGTCCTGGACATCTCCTGTTACTGGAGTCCACACTGTGGCCCTGATTGTCGGTCAGCGCCAGGTGCTCAGGTCCGTCATGCTGCAGCTGTGCCACCACGCTCCCGCCTGCGGCCAGGGCTTGAGGTGGCGTGGACAGCTGAGTGCATCTGTTCATTCATCAGTGGACCGTGGGGGCTGTGAATCTTGCTGATGTGAACACATGTGTACGAGCTTTAGTTTGTGAATAGGTTTTCGGTTTACCTTCTCCCTTGTAGTGGAATTAATGGGTGATATGGTGACGCTGTTTTTAATTTTTTTTTTTCTTTTTCCTTTTGGTACGAGGGATTGAACCCAGGTACCTTTAACAACTGAGCCACATCCTCAGTCCTTTTTAGTCTTTTATTTTTGAGATAGGGTCTCTCTAAGTTGCTGAGACTGGCCTCCAATTTGTGATCCTCCTGCCTCAGCCTCCCAAGCCGCTGGGATTGCAGGCTTGCACCATGACACCCAACATCTGTTGATTTTGTTTTGTTTTGTTTTAATATTTTTTAGTTGTCAATAGATCTTTTATTTTATTTATTTATATGTGGTGCTGAGGATCAAATCCAGGGCCTCACACATGCCAAGCAAGCAAGCACTCTGCCACTGAAGCACAGCCCCAGCCTTTTGTTCTCTTTTGTTTTTGGTATTAAGGAATGAACCCCTGGGTACTCTACCACTTAGCTCCTCCCCATGCCCTTTTTTTTCTCTAGCTACATTGCCCAGGCTGGTCTTGAACTTGCTGGCCTTGACTTGCCATCCTCTGGTCCTGGCCTCCTGAGCCACAGGGATGATGGGCAAGGCCACCACACCAGCCCCTCCATCTGTTCACGTGATCATGGCCCCATGTGTCTGTGGATCCATGTTTAGTGCTCCACCCACTCCGTTGTCTTGTTTGGTGTGAGTGTCTTTCACACTGGCCTGGTGTACCATGCACGTGTCCTCCTCTGGTTGCCCAGCGTGTCCACAGCCTTGTGGTGCCCTTCTTAAAGGTGATGAAGCCCACATGTCTGTCTGTCTTCTTGCTGCACGCGCTGTGGTGCAGTAGATCTGCATCACTTGGATTCTGCTCCTCCCATACATAAACTGATACAGGCTTTGTCCCTGGGCCTCCCCACTGGAATTGGGAACAGCTGCCTGAGCGTGACCCGCGGCAGTGTGCTGCGCCAGGTTCCTGGGCTGGGAGGGCTCAGAGGAGTCAGGCGGGCAGGCCCCCTGGGCTGTGTGCTGCCGCGTGGGGAGCTGCACTGCACTCGGCCGTGACCCACCCAGCAAGGGTTCTGAGGCCCGCCTCCTGCTGGACTTCGCCCAGCTCTGTTGGAGGGTGCCCCCGTGCAGGGCCTGCGGGCAGGAGTGTGTCCATCACTTTACAATGTCCCAGAGCTGTTTGGTGTTAGCCGTCCTGTACATACACTTAGATGTCACATGTTAATGATGTTTTCTTTCTTTAACAGAATCGAGAGAAAAATTGCAACAATCTCCTTAGAAAGTAAATCTCCCCCGAAAACCTTGGAAAATGGTGAGTGTCAAATGTGTCCTGCTGCTGCCTGCTCCCATCCTGACGCTCAGCGTGCGGGTCAGGGCCAGCCCTCCCAGGCACGTGGCCTTGCCACTCAGGGTCACCCTGCATCCAGCTGGTCCCATGTAGACCCCACTTGGGTGCCACCCTGGGCTGCAGGACTGTCCTGTGGGCACTCACCTGGTTCCTGGCGAGGTCAGACCAGCTGTTTTCTTGCCCAGCCTGACCACCCCACCGAGCGCCCTGTTCTGGGCTCCGACCTCCATTTCTTCCACCTCACAGCCCTGCCCTTCCCTTGGGGATGTTGGACCTGAGGCTGTGGACACAGTGGGAGGCTCTGTCCTGAGGCAGACTGCTCTGACCCTCCATGCCACCTCCTGCCACGCTCAGACCCCCCGCCTGCCCCGTCCTCAGCATCTTGGAGGCCCTGCGGCCACCCTGCCAGGAGTACCAGGTCCCACGTCCAGTGTCTTGGTGGCCTCACACCTCTTGTTCTTCCTCAGGTGGAGGCTTGGGACGGAAGCCAGCCCCTGCGAGCGAGCCCGTCAACAGCAGCAAGTGGAAATCCACCTTCTCGCCCATCTCCGACCTCGGCCTGGCCAAGCCTGCAGATAGCCCCCTGCAGGCCAGCTCCGCCCTGAGCCAGAGCTCCTTGTTCACCTTCCGGCCGGCCCCAGAGGAGCCCGTCGCGGCTGAGGCCAAGCTGGCCACCCACCCAAGGAAAGGCTTTTCTGGCTCGCTGTCGGGGGCAGATGGGCTCAGCCCAGGCACCAACCCTCCCAACGGCCTGGCCTTCGGCGGGGGCCTCGCCGCGGACCTCAGTTTACATGGCTTCAACGACGGTGCTTCCCTTCCCCACAAGGGCCCTGAAGTGGCCGGTCTCAGTGCCCCCCTGAGCTTCCCCTCCCAGCGGGGCAAGGAGGGCCCCACAGAGGCCAACCCCTTCCTGAACAAGAGGCAGCTGGAGGGCCTGGGTGGCCTGAAGGGCGAGGGTGGCCCTGGCAAGGAGCCAACCGAGCCCGGCCTGCCCTCGTGCGGGCCCACGGACAAGGCCACCCTGCCACATGGCAGCAGGCCCAGCAAAGGCCGGGACCGCGAGCTTGACTTCAAGAACGGCCACAACCTCTTCATCTCTGCCGCGACCGTGCCTCCTGGGGGCCTCCTGGGGGGCCCTGGCCTTGCCACCGCAGTGTCCTCCGCTGGCAGTGCAGCTCCCGCAACCCAGGCACACCGCCCCTTCCTGGGCACCTTCGCCCCCGGGCCGCAGTTCACCCTGGGCCCCATGTCCCTGCAGGCCAACCTTGGCTCCGTGGCTGGCTCGTCCGTGCTGCAGTCTCTGTTTAGCTCTGTGCCGGCCGCCGCAGGCCTGGTACACGTGTCATCCGCCGCAACCAGACTGACCAACTCTCACACCATGGGCAGCTTCTCCTCTGGGGTGGCCGGCGGAACCGTTGGAGGTAGGCGGAGGCCGCCCCCGAGCACAGCTTCCCCAGGGCAGGCGCCTCCTCCTCCCAGAGTGCTCGCTCTCCACAGCCGTCTTCAGGCTCCTTCCAGCGCCCTCTAGAGGCTGGGCTGAGCCTGCAGCCCTGCACCATGCGGGTGCCCTTTCCTTGAACCCCGGATGGTTGTCACCAGGCTGGAGGACTCTTGCCAGTTCAGCCTGCGCCAGGTTCTCGTTGTAACGCGTCCCTCTTGTTTTCAGAAGGCCACGGTGTACATAACTAGGCAGTCCTTTCTGCCAGGGAGGTCACCTGGTTAAGGGTGACCACTCACATGCCCTGCGGCAAGGCCGGGGGAGCTGGCCGTGGGCAACAGGGAGCCCGACCACGCCTACGCAGACTCGGGCGGGCTCCTGGCTGGGCGCGGGCGGGCAGGTGGTCCCGAGGGGCGGGCTTCGGCCTGGCTGCAGGTAAGTGCCCTGCACCTGCGCCCTGCTGCTTGGCATGAGTGCCCGCGCTGTGACCCAGAGCCGCAGCTGCTCGGCTCCCCGCGGCTGTGCTTCTCTCGCTTTGGCTGGGCCGTGCCGCCTGTTGAAGCTGTTTTCTCTCCTGTTTGCAGGTGTCTTTAACCACACGGTGCCTTCTGCCTCTGCTCATCCGTTTGGAGCCAGTGTCGGCAGCGGGGCTGTGTGTAGCAGCGCCACGCTGGGCCTGAGCCCGCTGCAGGCGGCGGCCAGCACCTCGGCCTCTTCCTTTCAGGCCCCGGCCTCGGTCGAGACTCGGCCGCCCCCTCCGCCTCCGCCTGCCCCGCTTCCTCCTCAGCACCTGGGCCGACCCCCTGCGGGGCCGCCTGTCCTCCACGCCCCCCCTCCTAACGTCGCCTTGCCTCCTCCTGCCGCGCTGCTGGCCTCTAACCCTGAGCCCGTGCTTCTGCAGAACCTAGCGTCCATCCCGGCTAACAAAGCTTTTTTACCCCCCTCCTCTGCCACCTCTCTGCAGCCTGCTAACGCCTCTCTGTCTGTCAAGCTCGCCTCCCTCCCGCACAAGGTCTCCCGCCCCTCCTTCACGGTGCACCACCAGCCCCTGCCCCGGCTGGCCCTGGCGCAGGCCACGCCCGCAATCCCGCAGGCCAGCTCCACAGGGCCGTCCGCTGTGTGGGTTTCCCTTGGCATGCCGCCTCCTTATGCCGCGCACCTTTCGGGGGTTAAGCCTCGATAAAGACTTGCTTAGCTAGCAGTTCGTATTCTGTAAGGTAAGGCTAGAGCCACGCAGGGTGGTGCGCTCGAGAAACCCGGTCCTCCCTCCTGTGGCACAGAAGACGGCCCGCAGGGCACCACAGAGGGCCCCGGGGGTGGAGGTGCCGTGCAGTGGGAGAGCTCCAGAGGCAAGGGCCACCGTTGTGAGAGCAGGTGCTGCTGAGTGCCGAGGGACGTGGCTCTCCATGGGGCCCCATCGGTGGCCAGCCTCAGGAGCCAGGGGTACTGTGTCAGCTGCCATGCGGTTCAGGCTCAGTGTGCAGGGCCAAGGTCAGGTGTAACCCCGAGGGGAGCCGGTTCTTCCTCCCAGGCCACAAGACCCAGCAAGGCTGAGATGGCAGGGGTAGCCAGTGCCATGGCAGACTGCTGTTGGTGGAGTTACCGGGGAGCCAGGGCATGTGATGGGTCCCCTGGTCTTGAGTCCTTGAACACACTTCATAGGAATCCAGGGAACCCAAAGCGCACGTGGCCCCTGGCATGCTGCAGACCCCCAGATGGGCTTGGCCTTGTGTTTCTCACCGGCTCCTGCCCCCCCAGCTCCAGGCAGCCAGGTGGGGCTGTCAGGGCAAGCTGGGAACAGAGGCCCGGCCCAGGCCACAGGTGCAAGGATGAGAGGGGCTCCCTGAGGCCATGACCAACAGCTGAGTGGCCCACCCACTCCGCCCCTGGGTGCAGAGGCTGCACCTGAGAGAGCTCAGCCCCTGGGTCAGCTGCAAGACTCCGGGCAGCTGCCCGGCCTGCCCTTCTAGGGAGCAAGGGTGTGCTCACCCGGTGAGGAGTTGGCCGTGGCTCTGACCTGCCCCCAAGCACTGTGGAAGCAGACAGGGTCCTGGCTGCTGGTGTGCTCAGAATGCTGGCCGCCTGAGGACTGGACACAGGCTGTATTTGGCCCCTCTGAGAAGTGCCGTAGCAGGGTGGCCGTGGTCAGCCTCACCCGTGTCCTCAGGGTGGTGGAGCTGCGGGAACTGGGGTTGGCTGCGGCAGCGTCTGGGTGCCAGGCACCATTTGCCCACAGGGAACGCCTGCCCCATCCATCTGGAGAGGTGCCTGCAGGGCAGCTCTGGCGCCGTGGGTGTGTTCGCGGGCCCCGGGGCGCCTGCTGAGTGCCGGCTCCTCCCGCTGACTGCTGACAGCTGCTCTCCCCACTCTTGTGCCACCTGCAGGTAACTAGGACTTCTACCTCAACCGCGCGACTATGCAAGGACGGTGTGGACCAACGCGCCCGCCCGCTGCTCAGTGCTCGCTGGCCTGCTGGGCCCCCCTGGACGGCGGGGACAGGACAGGGACAAGGAGCTCCACTGTGAATCGGCAGCACGCACAGGAGGTGCTGCCACGGTCCAGTTTGTACTGTCGATAGTTTTAGATAAAGTATTTATCGTTTTTTAAAAAGTATAAACAATTCTGACTTATTTTATTCCATCTAAGTCGTCAAAGGCAACCTATTGAGAAGTATAAATGTCTATGTGAGAGAGAATCTATGTCTAGAGACGCGGACCTGCAGGGCGCCTGCCCACGGAGACGCCGACAGCCTGCCCGGTGCTATCTCACCACCAGGCCGTGCCTGCCTCCACCTCGGTGCTGCCCTGGACATTGGCCAACGCCAAAACCGGTTCTCAGAAATGCCCACCCCAGCACCCATCACTTGTTCCTATACCAAAGGCTCGCCTGACCCTGGGCAGGGGGCTCTGTGGTTAGGTCCCTCAGAGAAGGCCCTCTTCCTGGTGGCCAGCACTAACCTTGCAGCCCTGCCTTCCTCTGGAGCCCCTTGAGCCTGCTGCCCCTACTGCCCCCTCACTGTGAACACCCCCACCTGTGAACCTTTTGGCCTAGGGTCCAGTCTGAGGCATGCTGGGAAGTGGGCACAGGCCTGCGGCAGGTGTGGCTCTGCCTGGTGCTCCTGAAGGCTCTGCACTGGGTGTCATGCCCAGTGCGGTCACTTTCACGTCCCTTTGTTTGGGTTTGTGGCACTCTGCTGGGCGATGTTGGGCAGGCCCCCAGTGGGTCCCCTGGTGTCTGTGTATATGAGAGAGTCACACTGATAAGTGACTATTTTATAGAGATGTGATGAGAATTTATAAATTTCATAGACTTGACTGCATTTATTTTTAGATTGTATAATGCACAGTGAACTTTAACAAAAGGAAAAGTAAGGGGAAGGAAAACCTTTATATTTATTGAAATGCACAAAACTGGCTTGGGCTCCAGGGCTGGCCCCCCACTGCAGACCCTCAGGTGTGCGTCTCAGAGCTGCCTGGCCCACCCCACAGCCTCAGGAAGGCTCGGGCTTAAAACTGCCCACACTGCTCCTGTGGCTGCTGTGGGTGCTCCGGGCCTGGCACCTCTGAGTCCCGACCCACAGGTCTGGAGGTAATGCTGGCCCCTTTGGCAGCCTCGATGGTGCTGAGAAGGGACATACGTGTGACCACAGATGGGCCAGGGCCCCCAGGCTGTCCTTGCCTCTCTGAGAAGCCTGTCCCAGGCCTGGCCCCTCAGAGCAGAGTTCTGCAGATGGTGCTGGTAACTCCGCCCCTCCACGTTGGTGCTCTCGGCCAGGCTGCAGGTGCTGTGCCTCATTCCCAGGGGCCCTAGCCCAGCCCTTAGCACAGCAGTGCCCTGCTTGGTGTGGGGGACCAAGGCTCACCTCTCACCATGCAGTTCCCCAGGGTGCCACTGGGTGACAGTAGCAAAGTCAGCACGCAGCGAGGCCCACGTTGTTTAAACACTGTATTCTTCCGCTAACCTCCCCAGGTAGCGGTGGCTTGGGTGCGGGGCAGGCCACACCAGCCAACACGGACTCCTGCTGACGTGCCCCATTTAGACATCCGCCTGCGACTGCACATACGCTTGAGTGTTGGGAGACAGGACGTGCTGGGGAGGCAGGCCTGACGTGGGGCCCCCACCGGGTCTCGGGTACTCCCAGGCACGGGAGCAAGTCCGCCCTTGAGCCCGCCAGGGGACAGGCATGGAACCCCACGCCTCAGCTAACCTGTTTGCTGCACCCCAGGCCCTGCTGCACTCACACTCACCCAGGCTGACTCACTGCCCTTGTGCTGGCACGCAGGGTGGCTGGTGCGGGCAGCATTGGCAGGGCTGTGCTGGAGTCTGCTGCTGGACCCTGTCTCAGCTACCTTGGGGGCGGGTGCTGCTGGGAGTTGAGGGCGACTCCGGGGAAGCCCTGGAGAGGCCACATGGCTCCTGCTCAGGAATTGTCAGGGAATCGTAAGGACTGGGGCGACCTGCTCTCCTGGGACCCGAGGCAGCCTGCTGGTCAGCAGGAACTAGCGCTCGCACCTACACTGACCCACGACCAAGGACTCGCGGCTCTCTGCTCTCAGTGTTCCCCGCCCCGCCCGGTGTAACGTCCATCCGCAGCGCTTTCCCGTGCCCGGCCTTTATTTGTAACGCAGCACTGCCTGCTCTCACTCTGTAGTGAACTCTGTACTCGCTGGGCGCATTGCCAGTTCCATCCCTGGCGCCCCCTCATTGTCCCACCTCTGGGTGCTGTAATAAAGCAGTTTCCACCTGGACCTGGTCTGAATGCCATCCTTTCTTCCTGGTTACGCGACAGTGATGTGTGTTGTCCTTTTAGTGGGGATCCTTCCACCCCAGGTGGGGGTGGCAGCAGCCGTGGGGCCAGGCCCACCCTTGCACCCAGGGCCTCATGCACACTAGGGGTATCTTTTTGAGCAAAGACAGCCCATCTACGACCCAGCCAGTGGCAAAATGCTGGCTCGTTCTGGTCACACCCAAGCCAAGGTCTCACGGCACCTGGGGTGGAGTCACAGGGTCGCCCAGGATTCCTGTGACCACAGTGCCCCTGCACTTCGCCCTGGGACCTCCCCTCAGTGAAGGCATCCTCACATCTGAACCTTGAAAGGACCCCGGCCCTCACTTTCTCAGGAGCGGGCTCTGGCTGCCTGCCTGGGTCCCCTTCCTCTTTCCATTGACTTCACCACCATCTGGTCTGGAAAAGAGGTACCTTTATTGAACAGAGCAAGCTTGGCCACCTGGAGACCAGTGCCAGGGGCTGGCCCCATCAGCAGGAGTCATGTTCACAGCTGGTTGAGGGAGACCCCTCACCATTCACAGCTTCACCTAGCTTCGTACATTCAGCTGGCATGAACAGCAGGGTTGTGCCAGTGAGGTGCCCAGCAGGCCCTCGATGGGTGCACCTGAGAGACCAGGCGGGGGCATGTGACGCTGCGGTGCCAGACCTCTCTGGTGGATCCCAAGTTGGGCGGGAGGGCTGTGCTGTGCAGCTTCTCAAGAGGCAGTCCCTGTCCACCCCACCCACCCTCGGGCTTTGGACAGCTTTAGGCCAAAGCACCTCCCACTGCAGACCCAGTTGTGGGCAGGAACCCAGGCCAGGGGGCCCAGCTCAGGGTCAGTCCAGCTCATCCAGCCGGGAGCTGACCCTAGCTGACTGCCCATCTCTCGGCAAGCTGCTCAGCTGGAACCTGGTCTCCTCGGATATGCCGAACTGCTCCAGGGGATCCTGTGGGGTGGACGGGGTGGCGGTGAGCTGGGTCATGAGCACTGACTGCCCCTGCCACCTCCAGCCCACACACCTTGCCTGTCATCTTCTGTATCTCATTCCTGTAGAAGATGAGGCTTCTCCGCATGTACTCGTAGCTGGGAAGAGGACGGGACTGGCTCAGTCACAATACCTCGACCCCACCCCGTGTGACTGCTGAGCTGTGCCTCCCGGCTGTCCCCGAGCCCCACCTGGCCCGACGCAGTGCCTCTGTCCACTGCTCACACTGCTCCTGGCTGCAGCACTCAAAGTGGTACTTCCTCTCTGGGTCCTCCACGAAGCCTGCGGCGGACAGAGGGAGGTGCCTCTGTCACTCTCCACATGGTCCACACCCCGCCTGCCCCAAGTCCCAGCTTCCCCTTGCCCGGGCCTAAAACAACTACTCCCGGGGCCCCAACGTGGGCTCACCCTTACGGCCTGCCAGGAGCTAAAGTGCACACCCTCCCAGACCCAGACCCTGTCTGGAACTGGGCCTTTGCTGATGCGAGTCATCAAGGTGGACCCTAAAGGCGACGACTACTGCTCTCTTTAAGAGAAAAGTGGCCGCAGACGATATGAGGCGAAGCTCCTAGGAGCCAGGAACCAAGGATCCCTGGGGATGGCAGGAGAGCGGCCCGAGCCGGAGTCCCCCCTCCGCCTCTGAAGGCACCTGCCCTGCCCGTCCGCCCCCAGGAGGCGCAGGGCCTCGGGCCCGAGCTCCGCGCGCGAGCAGAGGCACTCACTGATGGAGAAGCCGCCGGGCTCTTCCTGCGCGACTCTGCAGCGCTCCAGCAGCAGGGCTCCGAGGGGCTGCGCGAGACACGGGCGTGAGCGCCGGCCGCCCGCGCGGGTCCCCCCACGGCGCCCGCGCCCCTACCTCGGCCTCGTCCGTCCGGAAGTAGAAGAGGAAGTTGACCACCAGCTTCACCAGCCGCCGCTTGGCCACTGCGAGCACAGCGCGGGCTCAGCGCGGGCTCGGCGCGGGCTCGGCGCGGGCTCGGCGCGGCCGCGAACCCCCCGGCTAGAGGCCCCGGACCAGCCCACTCACCGCTGCCCTTCTTGGGCCCCCGCATGCCCAGCTCCGCCGCCAACTCCGCCGGCTGCCGGGACAGCGCCCGCAGCTCCTTCTCGTTGTAGCGCATGGCTGGCACCGCGGGGACACGGGAGCCAGAATGCGCAGCGCGCGCCTCTCCCGGCTCCCGGCCGCCGTCCGCGCTCGCGCCGCAGCCCGCGCCACAGAAGTCTCAGCGAGCTCTCCCGGAAGTCCCGAAGGAGCCAGTGCGCCTGCGCCCCGCGGGCGGCCCGTCCCTCCGTCAGCCGCTGCGTGGCGCTGGCATGCGGGGCCTGTGCAGGATGCAGGGCCAGCGGGGGAGCTCAGCAGCCTTTATAAAGTCCTGAAATAGGCTGAGCTTGGGATGGAATCTGTTTCACAGCAACCCCTTTGTCGGGCAGTGCCCTTTCCTGAGGCTTACAGGTGCAGGCGGAGGGAACCATTGCGTTTCCGGGAGCGTCTGAGGGCGCCCACTCGCGACAACCAGTACCGCGCGACTTAGGGCAGACCGAGAGTTCGTTGCGAGCATTGTGCGCACGCGCCCTGCCGCCTCAAGCCTGCACTCAGGGCGCCCTCTTTCTCTCGCGCCTCCGGGTTGTTCATCCGGGCCGCTGTGCGGACAGGGCATGCGCGCAAGGGAGGACCCACCCCGTTTGCTCCGGAAGTGGCTCCGTCCTGCGCGTGGCGCGTGCGCAAAGAAGTTTTGGCGGTCGCCGAGAAGGCCTCGGCTGCGCGGCCTCGGCCCCGGGTGAGGAGCGGCGCGGGCTGAGGGCGGCGCCTTCCGGGGCCCCGGAGCTCGCCGGAGCGGGGCGGGTGTGGGAGCAGGGCCGCGCGGCCAGGGAACGCCTCTCGGGAGGCCCGTTGGGGCGGGGCGCGGCCAACGCGGCGTCGGCGCCTCGGAGCCGCCGAGCGCTGCGCGTTGGCTGCCCGAGCTGGTCTCGGCGGCCTTCTCACCCCGGAGCGCGCAGTTCCTCTAGGACGGGCGGCCTCGGAGCGTTAGCTGCCCCCGGCGGGCTCAGCGCCGACCCGGGACCCAGAACCACCTCCTCCACCCCGCGCGCCCCCGGGTGTGTCCACGTTCAGCTCCCGCGCGCCCTGTAACGGGTCAGAGCCCCGCTGCCGCCTTTTGAGCCAGGGCCTTGCTGAGCGGCCCCGGTGTCTGGGGCTTCAGGCTGCGCCCCCTCCTGCATCGATCGAGGTTGGACTCGCCATCCAGTGCTAACACAAGTGGTGCCTACGGTCGACTGCTTTTTTGTGCCATCTGTCTTTAAACCCCAAGCATCTCATGTGCACGTTGGTCGTGTCGCGTGCTTAATCGAGTTGATACCCGTGCCCTTGCTCTGCCGTGGACTCGCGGCTCTCCAGCTGCGTACAAGTCCAGTCCGCCGACCTGAAATGTGCTTTCCCTGCTCTAGCTTTCAGTTCGGCCAACTCTTTCTTCCGTCAGAGCTCGTTAGTTTCTAAAGAATATGATTTTTTTTTTCCCGATTGCAAATGTCTCTTGTTTACTCTCAGTGCAAGCAGTTTGGGTATGAAGCGGGTTGATACGTAGGGCTGGGCTCGCCTGAGGCTCCAGGGAGAGTCCGTGTCCCCCCTCCAGCTCCTAGAAGCCCCACCGCCCTGCTCCATCTGCAGAGCCAGCCCCCAGCGTCTTCCAGTATTTCTTTGACTCTGGCCTTCCTGCCTCCTCACTGAGGACCCTGGTGACACTGGGTCCGGGATAGTATAGAGTAATGCCCCGTTTCACAGCCCTTCGCTTAATCCCATCTGTGGAGTCCCCTTTGTCATACGTGATTACACAGGCACAGTTTCTGAGGATGAGGATGTCTTTATGAGCTATCTTTCATTTGGTCTCCTGGGCCTTATCTCTGAGGTTACCCCTAACTGAGGGGTCTGTGGAAGACATTGAACAGTCTAGACAGAATGTTGTGTGACCAGAAAAATCTGCCTGGAGTTTGGGTTTGAGTGAACCTGATGGCATATGAGAATAGTGACCCAGGCCTATGGGGGCATGGAAGAGGGTGACTCAGCCTTTTGGGTTACAAACAGCTCTTGAATATGTGTTGCAAGTTAGGCCGAGGGGATTCAAATGTAGCTGCCTTCCTGGCCTCCAGCAAATCCTAAGAGCTAGAGAACTAGGCATTAGTTTGTAAGGAGTAAATGTAGCTGGACAGAAAAGCCAGGGGAGGGAGTGAACTGGGCTTTGGTGAGTCAGGAGTCTTCCTGGAGGCACTGAGGCTTGTGTGCAATGACTGATCTTGCTTTCCCTGGCCTCAGCCTCTGCACTCCCAGATTGGGCCAGCTTCCTCCCTAAGACCCTCCATGGTCACTGAGAGGTGTCCCCTTAATCCTTTAGGCCCCTGAACCAGTCTCTGAAGACAGTCTGCATCCTCGGGCCTGGGGTGATGAGACTGGTTAATGCAGGATGTCCTTGGCACAACTCTGGCAGGCGTCCTGAACCAGCATGTGCACTCTCTGTCACTGCAGGTTTCTCCCCTGTTCCGTAAAGCCTCAAGGCCTTCATCATGGATTTCCAGCATCGACCTGGGGGGAAGACAGGGAGTGGGGGTGTGGCCTCCTCCTCCGAGAGCAACCGTGACCGCAGGGAACGCCTCCGACAGCTGGCCCTGGAAACCATTGACATCAACAAGGTAGGCCACAGGGACCTGTGCAGCAGTCCCCTCTGTGTGCGCGTGTGTTCGTGTGTGCACTGGGGATTGAACCCCTCGACCACCAAGCCACATCCCCAGCCCTGGAGACAGTCTCACTGAGTTGCTTAGAACCTTACTAAATCGCTGCAACTGAATTTGAACTCTCCATTCTCCTGCCTCAGCCTTACGAGTTGCTGGGAATATAGTCATATGCCACTGCACCTGGCAGAAGGTGGATTTTCTAGGACAGCCAGAAAGAAAGAGCACATACTGCAAGGCTCCTTGGTCACAGGAGGTTCTATCTGGGTGACCCATGCCCTCAGTCATGAAGACCTCCTCCTAGGCCATGGAACCCAGGGCTCTGAAGTGTACCAGCACCTCCAGGCAGAGCTGTGCTTAAGGCTTTTCCTGACCTGAGGCGGGCAGACCCAGCAGGTCCCAGGCCTTCTGGCCTTAGGGCCCTAACCACGGGCAGTGAACTCCTTGTCTGACAGGACTTGTTTTCTGCTTAGGATCCGTATTTTATGAAAAACCACCTGGGATCATACGAATGCAAACTCTGCCTGACGCTTCACAACAATGAGGTATGTCTCTCAGCTCTACTTTGGGTCTGGCCTGGACTCAGCTTTCCAACCTGCCACCCAGCAGAGGTCCCTAAGCCTTCCCTGGTGCTCACCCTGCCCCTGCTTCCTCCCAGCCGCCTCTGCCATGCTGAAAATCTCAGTCCAGTGCACCTATCCCAGCTCCACGCTTGTCCCATCTCATCTCTATTATTAATTTTTTTCCTGTTTTTTTCTTTTTTGGACTGGGGATTCAACTCTTGGGCACTCAACTGAGCCACATTCTCAGCCCTTTTTGGCTGAGAATTTTATTTTATTTAGAGTCAGGGTCTCACCAAGTTGCTTAGTGCCTCGCTGACGTTGAGGCTGGCTTTGAGCTCATGGTCCTCCCGCTTCATCCTCCCGAGCACTGGGATCACAGGCGTGCACCCTGCACCCAGCTTCTGTGTTGGATCTGAGAGGACAGAGGGGATCACCTAGGACCCCCCACTGAACAGCTGACAGCCCACTCACGGGGCCCTTTTCCCAAAGTGCGTCTCTCTGTGAAAGACACCCATCGCTGAAGATGCAGGTCACGTCCCATCTGCCCATTGCACGTCTGCTGGGGGCCCTTCCAGCCCCCTTCTATGGTGAGGGCAGGAGGTGCGGGATACTCTGCCCACCATCTAATCTGACGGGCTGGCTCAAGAAGAGCGGGGTCTCTGAGAAGAGCGAGAGGCATGGGGTGCTCCAAGGGGCTCTCCAGCGGGGGATCTGGAGGCCCCGCCGTTCACAGGCACCTGGTCCCTGGGCAGGGGCTTTCCCCATGGTTCTGGGAGCCAGCGGATGGCTGCAGTCGTCCAGTTGCAGACTGCGAGCTGGTCTGAGAGTGGCTGGGTGAAGGGTCCCTCTCTGCTGCCTTCAGCAGTGATGAGGCTCGGCTCTCAGCCCTCTTGTATGTGTCTGCATGCTGCTGACACACTGTCCTGTCCTTCAGGGCCTCTTCTCAGTGCTGTGGACACTGGAGCTGGATCACTCTCAGGGGTGGGCATCCTGGACACCTCAGGGTGCTAAGCTCTCACTTCCACCCACTCCAAGCCAGAACTCCCCAGTCATGACAGCCACACGTGTCCTGGACATGGCTTAGTGTCCTCTAGGGGCAAGATCACCAATTGAGACCCTTGATATACGTATGTGGGGGACAGGCTTCCCAGGGTGTGGCACGAAGTGGTGGGTCAGAGGGTTCCAGATATTGATCTGCTGGCCACACTGCAGCCAGGTACACATGCACACCCCAGCGGGACCCCACTGGCCTCTTGTGGTGCTTGTTTCTGGGGCATCTCACGTGTGAACTGGGTGTGTGTCACGTCTCCCTGTCCCCACACCCTGTGTGGACCAGCTGGAGCTTATTTCTTCACCCTGGGTCAGGGGCCTGCCTTGCTCCTGGCCCCCTCTGTTCCCCCTCTTGGTACGGGACCAGGCAGGCTGGTCTTGGTCATCCTTTTACCCTACACCCAGGCCCTGGGGAGGACTCCTGGGTCTTCACTTGGCCTTTGTCATCGTCCCTCCCCTCTGCAGGGCAGCTACCTCGCGCACACCCAGGGGAAGAAGCATCAGACCAACTTGTGAGTACCTTGCACCCTGCCACTGATGCTGAGCCTTGGCTCAGGGGGTCTAAAGCCAGCCCAGGCTGCACCTAGACTGGACGGGAGCTGCTCACTCGTATGGCTGGAGTGCAAGGGGAGGGTCAGTCCTCAGCCTGGCTGGAGGTTCTGCCTGCCTTTTAACTGGATGGGCTGGCTCAAGAGTGGGTCTCTGGGAAGAGCACGAGGCGTGGAGAGCTCCCAAGGTTTCTCCAGCAAGGCCCAGTGAGACTGTGACAGGAGGAGAAAGATGCCTTTTCCTTGGTTGGCCCCTCCCAGCCTTCCCGCCCTCATCCCCCTCTCCTTGTAGAGGAGCTCCAAGGTCGGGGCAGCGGAGGGAGGCATTGGGGCCAGTGGCCTTGGTGGCCTGTGTTTGCAGGGGCTGCAGCACTTGTTTATCCTGACTGCAGGGCCCGGCGAGCAGCCAAGGAGGCTAAGGAGGCCCCTGCCCAGCCAGCACCCGAGAAGGTCAAGGTGGAGGTGAAGAAGTTTGTGAAGATTGGCCGCCCAGGCTACAAAGGTGCGCCTGTGGGAGTGACCAGCAGGCCGCAGCTGCTCTCCAGCAGGAATGAGCTCTCTGGGTCTTGAGTTCCGGGCCACACAGTCTCTGTTCTCTGAGCTTTTCATGGCAATCCTCTCTTGACTCATGGCCTTTGATTCCCTATCCTCCCCAGCCAGGACCGCTCCCCTGCTGGCCACACCAACCTTGTGTGTGTCCCAGACCCTCAGTCCTGACATGTTTCTGTGCTCCTTGGGGCCAAAAATGAGGTCAGGTAGCTTTTTCCTTTGAATTTGAGAGTAGATTCCTTGTAACCTCTAAAGAGGAAGGAAAAGGAGGGAAATTTGTTTTCAGGAGCAATTTATTGGGTGGGTCCATGAGCTCAGGGTGACCTGGGTTGGAAAGCTGTATAAGTGACCGGGTAAGCACACAGGGAGTTGTGTTCCTAGGAGTTGGGAAGGCAGATGGGCCATTTAACATATCTTAAACGGTGGGCACGTTCTGTGAATTGGCCCTCTGGGTAGGATCCTCAGAGCAAAGGCCCTGAGGTGGTTTCCTGGTGAGCAAGGGCTGGCTGGAGTAGCAGGACCCAGGTGGCCGGCCACAACCAGGGTCTTCCCTCTGTAGTGAGGAAACTTTGATGGGTTGTGGTCAGCTCCAGGATTCAGCCGCCATCTCCAGCAGCTTTTCTTGGGGCACAAACTGCCACTCCTTGGTATGAGAGCTTCCTCTCTTGCTTACCCCACGCAGAGGACTAGGATTCTGGTTGGCCCCACTTGGATCCCAGTGAGGTGGCCCAGAGACCCCTCCTGGCTGCCGAGTCCCTGCTCTGCTTGGTGGTGTCCTGGTCTCAGGGGCCGAGGCCTGACTGGGAGGCCTCCAGGAGGTGGGGGCGGAACGCTGTGCTGCGTGGTGTGCTCTCCAGGGAATCAGGGAGAGGGACCCTACCCAGGGGCTCCCCAAGACCCATTCTCCTGGGGTGGGCAATATTAGGCCACCCCGGGGTCTCCTGGCCTCAGGGAGGACCAGTGCCCTGGACCTAAGAGCCCCATTGTTGCAGTGACCAAGCAGAGGGACACGGAAATGGGCCAGCAGAGCCTCCTGTTCCAGGTGAGGTGGGACCCAGCACTGGGGGTAGGGTGGGGGCAGAGGCACGTCCTGAAGGGCAGTGCTGCCTGATGCCCCACAGATCGACTACCCTGAGATCGCAGAGGGCATCATGCCTCGCCACCGCTTCATGTCTGCCTACGAGCAGCGGATTGAGCCCCCAGACCGGCGCTGGCAGTACCTGCTGATGGCTGCGGAGCCCTACGAGACCATCGCCTTCAAGGTAGTGTGGCCTCTGGTCTCCCCACTCCCGCATGAGGGGGGGAACAGGAAGGGTCTGTATTGGGCAGTGGTCCCCATCAGCCACCACAGGCTGGAGGTGTGGCTCCAGAGTGGACACTGGCCTGTCGGAGGTGGTGAAGCAGCAGGCCCAGGGTGGGCCTTGGCCTTGTGGCTGCTCCGCTGGGGACCCTGCTGGCACAGGGGGATGGTAGCCGTGTCCTGAGCCTTGCCCAGGCACTGACAAGGGAACCGTGAGGGCCTGGGCATCGCAGGCTGCAGCTCTGCTGGGCAGTGGGCTGGGGAGCCCAGTCTGCTTCACGCCAGATCCAAGCCCACCTGCCACTGGGTCCAGACAGGCCCCACCAGGCTTGGGCTCTGGGCCCAGGGTCCCAGTGCGGCCTCCGTCCTGCCTAGGTGCCGAGTCGAGAGATAGACAAGGCTGAAGGCAAGTTTTGGACTCACTGGAACAGGGAGACCAAACAGGTGAGTTGACGGACCTAGGCGGCCTGGGCTGGGCCTGGGCGCTGGGGGCACCCCAAGGCCACAGGGTCTGACGAGCTCCGATACCCCTCTAGTTCTTCCTTCAGTTTCACTTCAAGATGGAGAAGCCTCCAGCCCCACCCAGCCTCCCCGCAGGGCCTCCCGGGGTGAAGCGGCCTCCACCCCCACTGATGAATGGTCTGCCTCCTCGGCCACCACTGCCAGAGTCTTTGCCCCCGCCCCCACCAGGAGGCCTGCCCCTGCCTCCCATGCCCCCCACTGGGCCTGCACCTTCGGGGCCTCCCGGGCCTCCCCAGCTGCCTCCACCAGCTCCTGGCGTCCATCCTCCAGCACCAGTGGTACACCCTCCCACATCTGGAGTTCACCCCCCTGCTCCTGGGGTCCACCCTCCAGCTCCTGGGGTCCACCCTCCGGCACCAGTGGTTCACCCACCAACATCTGGGGTCCATCCCCCTGCTCCAGGGGTCCACCCCCCTGCTCCAGGGGTCCACCCCCCAGCCCCAGGGGTCCACCCTCCAGCCCCAGGGGTCCACCCTCCCCCAACGGCTGGGGTTCACCCCCAGGCCCCAGGAGTACATCCACCTGCTCCCGCGGTTCACCCTCAGGCCCCCGGAGTGCACCCACCAGCTCCTGGGATACATCCCCAGGCACCTGGGGTCCACCCCCAGCCTCCTGGGGTCCATCCTGCAGCTCCTGGGGTCCACCCTCAGCCTCCTGGAGTTCATCCATCAAATCCTGGGGTGCACCCCCCAGCTCCTATGCCTCCGATGTTGAGGCCCCCTCTCCCCTCCGAAGGCCCAGGGAACATCCCTCCCCCTCCCCCAACCAACTGATAGGCTGCCCCTTGTATATCTGGTTTCCTGTTTCCCCACACAAAGAAGTTCTGAGCTTTTGTACTGTCCCTAGAGCCCATTAAACAGATTCTCATGTCTGCAGTGGACTGATGCGGCACTGTGGTGTGGGGTTCTGGCCTCCACCAGGACTTGTGGAAGCATGATGGGTGGAGGGTGCTAGTGGACACTATAGCTGGAAGGACACCGGTCACTCGCTCCCCTGGGGCTTCCAGCCAGGGTGCCTTTGTGATATTGAATGAGCCCCAGCTGACTTGAGACCACCTCTTGCCAGGCCTGCTCTGCCTACAGTTGGCACATCAAGACATCAGAGGCCCAAGGGCTGTGGTGAACATGGGGGCTCTGCACCCCTACCCTCAGAGCACTGCCACACTGTGGTCCCAGTGCTTGTTTCTGTCCTTCGGAGGGACTTGCTCAAGGACGGCTTTCTCCCCAGGGCAGTCACAGGCCCTGCTCTATCTGGTGAGAGCGAGATAGGTGTCTGGTCTCAGGACAGAAAACCCTTTGAGAAGGCTGCCTCCCACCTTCCCAGGCTCCCCATGGGGTGCTAGACACTGTCCCCCAAGGTCACCCCCGAGGAGGAGGTAGAGGCCTTCTGCCCTTGCCATATAAGCCAGGCCGCCCAGCCCTTCACAGCACTTAACCATGCAGTGTCTACCTCTTAGCCAGCTGGCCCTGGCAGTGGTGGCCATGGGGGCTGTGTTGAGGGCTGACACCTCCGGAAGAGAGGCGCCAGCTGGGGGCTTCATCTTCCACCAAGACTGGACATGGCAGCCTGATAGCCTGCAGGATCCCCTGTGCCTGGTATCGCTGAACAGGAACAACAATGGGAGTAGAGGCCCCTTGCAGGTGGTGGGGACCCTAAGCAGCTACGAACACACCTTCTTGGAAGCTGTTGGGAAGTCCCACTGGGGCCTCCAAGACCTGGCAACCTTTGGGGTCTGCAATCTCAGTGATGGGCAGGCTGCCCTGTCCAGTCTGCAGCGCCTGGGGTCCTGGCTGGGGGAGCGGAGGGGTCTGCTGTTGGTCCTGCACCTGGCGGAAGGTATGTGAGGGCTTTCAGGGGCCTGGGGATCCTCTCAGGTCTGCTCCCTGGGACTAGGAGGTGGGTCTCTGCTCTGGAGGAACATCCCTGATTCTCAGGCGCCCAGGTGGCTCCCCACAGTGGGGCTGGCAGAGCTCCTGGGTCAGCAGGGAAGGCCCTTCCCCACAGCCAAGGAGCCAAGGGGCGCCTCCAGGTACCCGGGAGAGCTAGACCCAGAAACCCCAAGGGCATAGTCTTCAGCTGCCACCTCCTATGGTCTCTCCTTCCTAGACAGCAATACTGTCTAGTCATCAGCAATACTGATGAAAAGGGCCACTCCTGTCCCTTCAGGAGAGGTCCCCTGCCCCTCATGTCTGGGGAGAATGGACAGGCCCCTCAGACCTCCTGGCCCCAACAGACTCACGGAGGCTGCTGTTGCGGGGCAGGCTCTTGTGCAGAACAGGCTTGGGGAAGCGTGCCAGCTCACTGGGCTAGGTGTGCCTGTTGTCCGCAGTGACCTGGGAGCCAGCGCCCTCCCTGAGATTCCAGGAGCCCCCTGCAGGAGCCAGCCCTCAGGAGCAGGCACTGCTGGTGCTGTACCCTGGGCCCGGCCCCGAGGTCACTGTCGCTGGGGCTGGGCTGCCAGGTGCCCAGGTACCTGGGAGTTGCATGGGGCCATGGTGGACCACCAGGAGTCCTCTGTTGGAGGGGAGGGGGCTGGTTTTTTTTTTTTTTTTTTTTTTTTTTTAAGGTCTGGGTTTAATGGAAAGGCATGGAGGGTCAGTGGGAAACGGAAAGGGTGTCTAAGGGCAACCAGGAAGAAGGTGTGTGCATGGCCAGGTTGGGGGGCGCCCGCCCCCACCCAGGTGGGGGGGCTGAGCCCCACCTCTACAGGGCCTCTGTCGGACCCACCACACCCGTTATTTGGTGCTGGCGGTGGACCGCCCAGCGGAGGCTTGGAGCAGCTCTGGACTCACATTGACGCTGCGGCCCCGTGGAGATGGTAGGCAGGCACAGAGAGGAGACTGGGCGGCGGGCGGCTGCCCTTGGTGCCAATCCCTGAGCTGTGGTAGTGCCCGCCTGCCGCAGGTAGCCCCCTGAGCACCGCCCAGCTGCAGGCCCTGCTGTTCGGTTCCGACTCCCGCTGCTTCACGCGGATGACCCCGGCCCTCTTCCTGCTGCCGCCTGGGCCTGCACCGCTGCCCGCCCACGGTCAGCTGGACATAGTGCCCTTCCCGCCGCCCAGGTGCGCCCTGGCCTTGGAGCAGGGGACGTGGGGGCGGGGAGGCCGCACAGTCTCGCTCCCTTAAGACTACCTCGCCCCTACTGCGGGTTGCAGGTCGTCCCCGGAGCCCGAGGAGCTGCCGCCCAGCACAGACCCCTTCCTGGAGACACTTACGCGCTTGGTGCGCGCGTTGCGAGGGTCCCCCACCCGGGCCTCGTCGCCACGCCTGGCCCTGGACCCAGGCGCGCTGGCTGCGTTCCCGCAGGGCTTAGTTAACCTGTCAGACCCCACTGCGCTGAAACGCCTCCTCGATGGCGAGGAGCCCCTACTGCTGTTGCTGCCGCCCGCTGCGGCCACCTCTGGGGACCCCGCGCTACTGCAGGACCCCCCGTCAGCGCCCTGGGTCGACGGCCTAGCGCACCGTGTGGCTGTCGAGCTACAGGCTGCCGCCGCAGAACTGCGCGGACTCCCGGGCCTGCCACCCGCAGCGCCCCCGTTGCTGGCGCGTCTACTGGAGCTGTGCCCCGGTGACCCCGGTGGCTCTGGCGGCCATGGCAGCCCCCGAGACCCGATGCGTGCGCTGCTGCTGCTGAAGGCGTTGCAGGGATTGCGCGCCGAGTGGGGCGGGAGGGATCAGCGCGGTTCCTCGAGGGCGCAGCGGAGCGCAGGGGCCACGGGAGCAGTGGATGGGCCGTGCGCGCTGCGTGAGCTCAGCGTGGACCTGCGCGCGGAACGCTCGGTGCTCATCCCCGAGACCTACCAGGCCAATAACTGTCAGGGTGCGTGCAGCTGGCCGCAATCCGACCGCAACCCGCGCTACGGCAACCACGTGGTTCTGCTGCTGAAGATGCAGGCCCGCGGGGTTGCTCTGGCGCGCCCCCCCTGCTGCGTGCCCACCGCCTACGCGGGGAAACTACTCATCAGTCTGTCCGAGGAGCGTATCAGCGCTCACCACGTGCCCAACATGGTGGCCACCGAGTGCGGTTGCCGGTGACCCTGGCTGCACAGATTCCAGCGCCCCCAGCTAGCGCCCTTCCCCGTATTTATTCAAACCCCAAGCATCGCCCCAATAAAGACCAGCATGCACCCAGCTGGGGTCCCTGTGCCTGTTTGGGGGCCTCCTGCCGTCTCTCTTCTCAAGCACAGGCCCTGGGTCACCCCCGTGGAGGTCACTGCCAGTTTCCCCCATCATTCAAACCGGGGTCCAGGGACAAAAGAACAGGCCACCCATTGGCTGTAGCGCTCGCTTTATTTTGCTGAAGCCTTGGGGCCACTGCAGGGAGTTGAGATCGCCCCCGGACTCTGCTCAGGACCCTAGCTCGGCTCAACCGCGCCCCTTCCCTGCACGGTGCTTCTGTCCACCAGGATGCCGGTCCTTCTCGATGTCGGGGTGCCGCCGGGGAGCCCAGACCTGCCTTTTCCTGTGCTCAGGGTCCCTGGGGTCCGGTGCCCAGGGCCGATGACCTCCTTCCCGTGCCTCCCAACGTCGGGGCAGGGCTTCCCGGGCCTCCCTGGCGACCTGTGGCCTCTCTTTCTGAGGCCTCTCTACCTTTCTTGGTTTCTCCTTTCGGACTTTCTCCTTTGGCGGTCTCTCTTCCTTCCGCTGCCCCTCCTTCCGCGGCCTCTCCTTGGGCCCTCGGTCCACAGGGGGTGTGCGCTCCTTCCCAGCAGCCTCTCTGGTGGCCTCCCCAGGTTCCCCTGGAGCCTTCTCTGCAACCTCCTTGGTCATGGAGACCTGGGGACTGTCCTCTGTCTTCCCCTGGAGTGCTGGTGGCCCTGCCTGGGGAGCGGGTGGGACGGATGGGGGCGCGCAGACCGCAGGCTTAGGCTGTAAGGTGTGCAGCAGAGGACACCGGGTCACCCCCACTCCAGGAGGCCCGCCTCCCTTCTGGACCGGATGCGCCACCTGCAACCACTGGGAGGCTTACCAAGGATGACACCGGCTCCTTGGGGGGAGGACCCCGGGGGACCCACCGCTCAGGGGCAGGCGTGGGGGCAGTGCCCTCCCCAGTCACAGCATCTGGGGGACAGGGCGGGAAGGCCGTTCAGCCTGGGCCCTAGGAGGGGTCACACTCATCCACCCCCTGGACCCTGGAGCTGTCCTCCCCGCGGGGTCGCCCCGCCACTCCCTCCCCTCCCTTTCTCCAGTCTCGAAAGCCTGGCCATCTGCACGGGCTGCAGGAGCCGCAGGGAAGGCCTGTCCCACAAGGGCTTCTAGGACCTTTCCTTCTCTGCAGAGAGCACCAGAAAAGGGCACAGTGCTAGGGGGGTGCCCGTCGTAAGGGTGCCCACTGGGAGGCGGAGGGCCCAGCATCACGCCCAGTTTGAAGAGGAAGCCCAGGCCTTGTCGGGGGACTTCAGCAGGTAGGGTGTGAGCAAGGCCCATGGCAGGAGGGAGGGCGGGGAGGGCTGCCCCCAGCTCGAGCCATCCCTGCCCTGGAGAGGAGCACGCAGACGCTGCCCTGAGAAGTAGGTGTGGACCCCAGCCCCCATCCCACTCTGGGGAGCGGGCTCACCGCGGCACAGCTGGAAGGCGGAGCCCAGCAAGGCCACCAGGGAGGCGAGCACCAGGCACTTATTGAGCGACAGGTCTCCCCAGGGCAGCTCCTCACTTAGGACAGGGGGCGGCGGCGGCGGTGGCAGGGCCTGCACCTTCTTCCGTGCGGGGACGCTCCTGGGGGCTGCAGCAGGCAAGCGTGGACCGGGCTCTGGTCCTGGGCACTGCTTCACCCTCCCCAGGCGCTGGTAGCAGGATGGACCTGCATCCTGCACCAGCTCCCCGCAGCTGAGGAAAGCCCAGCATGCCCCGCAGCTCCAGCTTTGCAGGACCCGCACTGAATGGCGCCAAAGCCCCTGTGATCCAGAATTAGTGGAGGTCCCTGCCCTTGCAGGCAGTGCCTGCCACTCAGGCATCCAGGAGCCCCCATTGCATCCTGTCCCTTGACCTCCTAAACTCAGTGACCCAGGCTGCAACCTGCCCCCCATGCCAATCTGTACCCACCCCTGCCTCACCCATGCCCGCTGCAAACCCACTTGGTCCAGATTTCAGCTTCTCCTTCCCGGCTCCCGGGGTCCCCCTGACCACAGGCTCCTTTTCCATCTTCTTGGGTCTGGTGGCCACATTCCCCACTGCCACAGCCTCCTGAGAGTCCTGTGGGAATCGCCGGACTTTCCAGGTCAGGGTTTCCTTAGGCCTTTCTTCAGAAGGAGCCCAGCCCTCCCTGTGGCGTCTTGAAACACACCCCTTAGCCAGCTTGTCCTCAACTCCAAGGGCATCCCGGGCTGTGACCTGAGGGCCCAGCTACTCACCTGGAGCCAGGTACTGGAGTTGCCCAGCCTGGGTGTCTCTGTGGGTGGGAATGGAGATCTTGTCAAGGTGGCAGGGCCCCAGGCCAACCCCTCCCCTCCCCACTCTGCTGGGCAAACAGGACTGGCTCCCAGTTTGCAGATGAGAAAGCTCAGAGACAGCCCTTGCCCCAAAGCACACAGCACTTCACTGCAGACTGGGATTCAAACCCAGATCCACGTGGCCTGGCACCTGTTCTGTGGCTTCTGAAAGACCCTCTGAGGCAGAAATGGGGGCCAGGGGTTGGTCACAGGCCTCAGTTTCAGTCCATTTGGGAAACTAAGCCCTGGTCTGTGGCAGTGAGCCACCTGGCTCAGCTGGACCATCCACCTACCTGGAGGCTTATCCCCTGGTGGCCGGCCTGGGCAGGGATCTGCTAAAGTGGAGAGGTCCTCACTGGCCAGGCCGCTGCCCAGGCCTCCATCCAGCTCCTCCAAGGCCCTGGTTGCCATGTAGACCGGAGCAGCAGTGGGTTCCTGCTGGGGCTGGGAAAGAGGTCTTGCCACCTGGGGCCTCCAAGGACAGGAACCAGCCGCTCTCTCCCTGCTCCCAGTCCTTGCTGGCCCCCCTCCAGCAGCCTTCACTGCAAGGGCCCACCCCAGGCACCCTCCCCCAACCCAGGCACCCTCCCTCACCCCCAGGCCTGCCTGGGGAGCCTCCCCAGAGCCCAGTCTCTCTGGGCCCCAGCATCCCTAAGTGCAGCAGCAAAGTCTGCTGGGACTCAGAGAGGACTGGAATCCACCCAAGGTCACACAGCAATGAGTCAGAGACAGCCGCACCAGAACCCTGGGCCCCAGGGTCAGCTCATGTTCTCTGAAACCAGGGACTATTTTTAACTGGTGTTCAAGGCCAGCAGCACAGGCTAACCAGTGTCTAAGCCCCTCCCAGGCCTTGCTCCTGTGGGGACACCCTTCAACAGTCTTTACCTGTCCACCCGTCCCCACGTTCCTGGGGCTCAAGCCCCAGCAGCCGGGACCCACTGGCCCTGGCCACAGCAGGTGAGGGCCGGGAGGAGGCTGGAGCCTTCCCCTCCCAGCTTGCTGGCCTCCCGAATCCTCTCCCTGCCTCTGTTCCCACGTGGCAGAGGGGGACACCGAGGCTAGAGATGGAGCCATTAGTTGTGCCAAGCTTCAAGTCAGCCCCCAAACCTTGCTCTTCTGGGTCCCCATGGCCTCTGGCTGCCAGCACTAGTGGGTCCCCCAACCCCAGGCAGAAAGGCCACCCTTCCCTGGGGCTCAGAGACGGTGAGGGCAGAGGGGGAAGGCTCCAGGGCAGAGGGGGCTGTGGCGGGGGACCCCAGGGTGGCCCTGGAGACAGCGTCCCCGACCCAGGTCCCGGGCTCTGCCCAGGCCCCCGCAGCCCCTCTTACCCCACAGCCACCACGCTGGCCTGGAGAACAGGATGGAGTCTGGAGGGTGGCCCGAGATGGGCAGCGACAGGTGGCCTGAGACAGCTGGGCGGACCAGTCAGGGAGGACCTCAGAGCGAGGGGCGGGCACAGGTCACTGCGTCGGCGTCCCCACCCCACCACTGGGACCGGCAGGCACTGGCCAGACGGTGGCCCCACCCCCGTTTCAGAGTGGGGCCGCCATCAGTCACTGGTGACAGCCAGGGGCACCGGTGTCCAGAGGGGACAGCGCCATGGTCGCACGGCCTGCTGTCCCATCTGGTGGCAGTCCTCCAGCAGCGGTGCTGGGTGCTGGGTGCGTGGGGAGGGCCTCAGGGAGGAGGCATCGGCCAGCCCAGTGGCCAAGCCGGGGATGGCGGGCTGCCCGCTCGGGGCCTCAGCTCCCCACGTGGAAAGCTGGGTCACTTCCCAGGGTGGCGACTTGACAGTGGTCACACTACCGCTCGGTCGCGGGTGCTGGGCCACCGTGCTGTGCCACCGTCCCCCGGGCTCATGGCAGCTGTGTTAAGCCGACAGTGGAACCCCTCTGCGGGGGTGGACCCAGGGGTGGCGTGCCGACCCGGCAGGACCGAGCCCCGGGCAGCCCCACGGTGCGGGGAAGCAGGCGCCCTCCCTGGCCGGCCGCGCTGGGAGTTCTCCTCCGCTGTTTTTTGTTTCCTTTTGTTTTTTGATCCTGGGGATTGAACCCGGGGCCTTAACCACTGAGCTATGTCCCAGCCCTTTTTGTGTTTAATTAGAGACCGGGTCTCACTGGGTTGCTTAGGGCCTCGCTAAGTTGCTGAGGCTGGCCTTGAACTCGAGATCCTCCTGCCTCAGCCTCCCTGCCTCAGGCTCCTAGGCCACTGGGATTCCAGGAGTGGCCACCCTGACCAGCTTCCGTCATCATAGAAGACGTTTTTAGAGGTTTGGGGCTGGGGCTCACAGGCTGAGCGCTTGCCCGGCATGTGCGTGACGTGGGTTCATCCTCAGCACCACGTAAAAATAAGTAAAAAAGGCACTGTGTCCATCCACAACTGATTTTTTTAAAATAGTACCCTCCCTGGGGCTGGGCTGTGGCTCAGTGGTAGACTGCTCACCTCCACGTGTGCGGCACTGGGTTCCATTCTCAGCACCGCATACAAATAAATAAATGAAAACAAAGGTCCACCAACAACTAAAAAAATTTTTTTGAACTTTTAAAAAAATACCCTTATTAAAATAAAAAAATTAAATTAAATTAAATTTTAAAAAACACCCTTATCAACATCGTTCGACGCCCCACAATTCACCTTATCTTCCATACTGGGGTCGGAACCGGGCTCTAGCACGGAGCCACACCCAGCCCGGTGGTCCTATTCTGAGACAGGGTCTGCTCAGTGGCCAGGCCGACCTGGACCCTGCGTCCTCCGGCTCAGCCTCCCAGCAGCTGGGTGACAGACAGGGCAGCACCCCGTGTGCATCTAAGTTCTTTGGACTGCCGGCTGGTCGCCAGCTCCCCACGCCGTCTCACCCGGTCCCAGGGGCACCAGGGCTGTGTTCACCAGCCTGCCTCTTGGCAGGAGACCCCCGGTGGGCCTGAGGTCAGTGGACATCCTCGGGGGCGGAAGTTGCCCTTCCCTGGCTAATGGCCACTTGGCCCCATCGGCAGGGCCGGGCTCCCCAGCAGGCCCACGCCCAAGGCTCGCTCAGCCCCTTTCCCGCACCACCTCAGCTCAGGCCTGGCTGCAGGGCTTCTCTCTGGGGCTGGGCAGGTCCCAGGCCTCATTAGGACAGGCCTCTGAGCCGGTCATTCTTTGCACGGACCCTTGGCTAGAGAAGCAGTGGAAGCTTCCGAGACGGGGAGAGGCCGCCCCTCACCTGCCAGGGCCTTCCTCCCGGTGAGGGCCTGAGCCGCCTGCTGGACAGGACACCGAGCTCACTCAGTGGGACTCCAGCCCCGAGCCCACGGTCCCGTTGCCCTGGGGACTGGGCGCTGAACTGCGCCTCCCAGGGTAGGAGCTCTGGCATCACCTTTTACTCCCCCGTTTTTGAGAGAGGGTCTCACTGGGCTGCTGGGGGGGCTGGCCTTGAACTCTGGGCTCGACCGATCTGGCTGCCTCAGCCCCCTAGTGTCTGGGAACACAAACGTGATGCCGTGTCTGGCATAAAATGTTCACTTTTTGTGGGGCTGGGGTTGTGGCTCAGTGGTAGAGTGCTTGCCTCCCACGTCTGAGGCACTGGGTTCAATTTTCAGCACATATTGTGTAAAAAATACACATATTGTGTAAAAAAAAAGAAAAAGAAAAAGTCACTTTTCCCCCCCGTTTATCTGATGCCTATAATCCCAGGGACTCAGGAGGCTGAGGCGGGAGGATCCAAGTTCAAGGCCAGCCTCAGCAACTTAGCCAGACCCTGAGCAACTTAGGGAGAACCTGTCTCTAAATAAAATTTAAAGGACTGGGGATGAAGGACAAGGACACGCAAGTGGAACACCCTCGGGACCCTCGGGTCTCAGACGTGGGCAGTGTGGGCAGGGGCAGGTGTCCCCAGGGAGATGTGGCCCTGGTCTGGGGTTACTTCCAGGCTGGGGCATTGACCTGCTGCAGCCAGACGTTCCAGAGCCTCTCCCTCTGCCATGGATGAATGGACACTGTGTGGTCCATGCACAGCGTCCTTGGCCATAAGCAGGAGCAAGGTGACAGCTGCAGTGTGGGTGGACCTGAGGACCTGGTGCTCAGAGAGAGCCAGACACACAGGGCACAGGTGGGACCAGTGACAGGGGGGTCCAGAGCCCGGGCGGGGACTGGGGTGCAGGGCTGGGAGGCACGGGGACGGGTTTCCTTTTGGGGTGATGGAATGTTCTGGAACTGACCGTGGTGATGGTTGCAGCAAGGCTGTGAGCATATTAACACAATCGCAAGCTTCTGATGGGTGAATTGCATGGTGTATGAACCATATTTCAAAAAAGCAGTCAAGATGCTTGGAGTTCTAAAACACAGATGTGCTTTAGTACATGCAAAGAAGGGCCAGGAAGTGGGCGGGGGTGTGCTCAGTGGTGAGCGCTTGCCTAGCATGTGTGAGGCACTGGGTTCGATTCTCAGCATCACATATAAATAAATGAATAAAATAAAGATCTATCAACATAAAAATTAAAAAAAAAAGAAGGGCCAGGAAGTGGCGCTTGATGGAATAGACACTCCTGAGAGTGTGCGATGCACGACGATGAACACAAACACACGCGTGGCGTGACCACGACACTGACACATGCCTGTCATCCCAGGCCTCCGGAGGCTGAGGCAGGAAGACCGCACATTCCAGGCCAGCCTCAGCAACTTAGCCAGTCCGGGCCTCAAAATAAAGAATGAGAAGGGCGGAGGTGTGGCCTGAGGCGTGCCCATGGGTCACTCCTGAACTGGGAGAAGAGGAGATCAAACGAGCAGCCAGTCCTCCCGTACCCAGCACTGACCAAGGCTCCAAAAGCCAAGAGGATGCTGGAGACCACGGCCGTGTGGCCTCATGGGGCAAGCCACCCAGGGCCGCAGAGCGGCTGCATCTGGTGTCCACTCATGTGATCCAGCCTTTTTTCTGTTTTCAAAGTTGAAACCTTTGTACAAACCTTAAGAAGACTGCAAAATGAAATATTGAAAATAGAGGCACATAGAGCAATACCAGAACTTCAACTCTACTACGAAGCAATAGTAAAAAAACAGCATGGTATTGGCACCAAAATAGAAGGTAGATCAATGGTACAGAATAGAGGACACGGACACAAACCCAAATAAATACAATTTTCTCATACTAGACAAAGGTGCCAAAAATATGCAATGGAGAAAAGATAGCCTCTTCAACCAATGGTGCTGGGAAAACTGGAAATCCATATGCAACAGAATGAAACTAAACCCCTATCTCTCACCATGCACGAAACTGAACTCACAATGGATCAAGGACCTTGAAATCAGACCAGAGATCCTGCAGATTATAGAAGAAAAAGTAGGTCCACATCTTCACCTTGTTGGCTTAGGATCAGACTTCCTTAACAGGACTCCCATAGCACAAGAAATAAAAGCAAGAATCAATAACTTGGATAGATCCAAACTAAATAGCTTTCTCTCAGCAAAGGAAACTATCAGCAATGCGAAGAGAGAGCCTACAGAGTGGGAGAAAATCTTTGCCACTCATACTTCAGATAGAGCACTAATTTCCAGAATCTATAAAGAACTCAAAAAACTCTACACCAAGAATACAAATAATCCAATCAACAAATGGGCTAAGGAAATGAACAGACACTTCACAGAAGATCTACAAGCAATCAACAAACGTTAAAAAATGTTCACCATCTTTAGTAATAAGAGAAATGCAGATCAAAACTACCCTAAGATTCCATCTCACCCCAATTAGAATGGCGATTATCAAGAACACAAGCAACAATAGGTGTTGGCGAGGATGTGGGGAGAAAGGTACACTCATACATTGCTGGTGGGGCTGCAAATTAGTGCAGCCACTCTGGAAAGCAGTGTGGAGATTCCTTAGAAAACTTGGAATGGACCCACCATCTGACCCAGCTATCCCACTCCTCGGCCTATACCTAAAGGGCTTAAAATCAGCACACTACAGAGATACAGCCACATCAATGTTCATAGCTGCTCAATTCACAATAGCCAGACTGTGGAACCAACCTAGATGCCCTTCAATTGATGAATGGATAAAGAAACTGTGGTATATATATACAATGGAATATTACTCAGCCATAAAGAATGATAAAATTATGGCATTTGCAGGCAAATGGATGAAATTGGAGAATATCATGCTAAGTGAGATAAGCCAATCTCAAAAATCCAAAGAACCAATGATCTCACTGATAAGAGGATGATGACACATAATGAGGGGTGGGAGGGGGGCAAGAATGGAGGAAGGAGGGACTGTATAGAGGGAAAAGGGGTGGGAGGGGTGGGGGGAGGAAAAAATAACAGAATGAATCAAACCTCATCACCCTGTGTGAATGTATGACTATGCAAATGGTGTGCCGTTACTCCATGTACAATAGAAACAACACGTATCCCATTTGTTTACAATAAAAATAAATAAATAAACAAAAAACAACTGAAGAGACTTGAAAAACAGGTTGGAAATATAAACAGACCACAATAAAATGTTTGAAACATTAAAAAAAAAAAAAAAAAAGAAAGAAAGAAAATAGAGGCACATAGAGTTTAAAAACTAAGATCGATCAGAGAGGACGCCGTTGGCTTTCCCAGCCGCTGGGCGGCGTCAGGGCCGCGGGCTGTGCGGGTTTGGGGCCTGGGCTTATCACCCGGCAGCAGACGCCTGTGGGCTGCTTGGGCTCCCCCGAGGCATGCGGGCGCTAGGTTCAGACGCAGGGTCCTCCCGGACTCCCTGCTGGGATGATGGGCATGAGCACGGAGCCAGCTCGACCCTTGACTATTTAGTTGTCACACGCACACAGAGGTGGAGAACTGGACGCAAGGCCTGCCACCTGGGACCTGCGAGCGGCATTTGCTGTACTGTATTTTCGGGGGACCCTGGGCACGTGCTCACCCAGAGCTGCGCCCCTGCCTGTTTCCTCGACTTCCTTTCAAAGTAGGGCACACAGGGCCTCCAAGCTCAGGACGGGCTCCTGGCCGCGACCTTCAGGTAGGTTGTGTAGAGGGAAGCATGTCAGCCTGGGAAGAGCTCCAACGGCCCCAGCCAGGGACCCCAGCTGTGGGCACCTGGCTTGCTGCTGCACTGTCCACCCTACGGACACTCAGCCTGCAGGCCCGCACCCCTCAGTACCGGGCCACAGGCAACATGGGCGTCCTGGGCCAAGCCCAGGTGTGGCAGGCCAGGCCTCCTGAGGCCCAGAGAGTGTCCAGCCCCCTCCTCCAGCTCCAGAGCCAGCAGCGTGTGTCTTCCAGACTCTCTGACTCCGACCCTCCTGCCTCCTCTCATGAGCACCCTGTGGTGGCCCTGGGTGACCCCAGCTCAGGGCCCTCCCCTGGTCATGCCCCAGGAGGTGACATATTCACAAACTCTGGTAATTATGATGTGGACATCTCCTATTTACCTGACCAAACCCCATGAGTCGCTTTTTAAATAGGACCTCTCACCGCCAGCCCCAAATCTGACCTCTCTGTGCTGCCTGGGAAGGACCCCAGGTGCTGGCCCCTGCGGCTAACCTCGCCCCACGTCCTCACTAGCACCTCCAGGAAGCACCCCGAATGTCTGTGGCCCCCTGCCAGGGCCCCTCACCTCCCACAGCCCCTGCTCCCAGCAAGGGACCTCCCACCAGATCCAACTTGGCTCTGGGTCCCCAGCAAGGACACACTGGCAGGACACCTTCTCATCCAGAATCGCTGACCGGTGTGGCTTGGGGAGTCGGGCTGCCCTTAGGGGGCCATAGCCTGCAGGCGGCCTGTGGGGGGAGGAGGGGTGGGGAGAGCCATGAGCTGCCCAGGGCTGGAGACCGTCCCTCCACCTACCAACCCTGCTCCCTTAGGTGACCCTGTGGCCTCGTTCACGTCCTGGCGACTCTGCCCCCAGAGACGCTGGGCAATGGGTGTTGGGGATTTGGGTGGCCATCATGCCTGGGGATCTGGCCTGCAATGGTGGAGGCCAGGGACTATGCTCAGCACCCTGCAGGGTCCAGGATGCCCCTCCAGGGAACCACGGTGCCCCAGCGTCCACCGGGAACTCCCTGACACAGGTGTGCTTGACTAGGGGGATGTGGCAGGGGCCTCAGGGCGCTGGTGACCTGGGTGACAGGTCTGTGACCTGGGTGGTGGGCAGCTTCAGGGTTCTCATGAGGCGTCCAGGTCACTCCTGCTTCCCTTGGGAAAGCAGGCTGTCCCTGGAACGGGGCCTCTCTGCATGTGGTTGACGCCAGGCCCTGGCCACTGCTGCCCGCGTGTCGGCTCTGACCCCACACACCAGTCTCCCGTGCCCGCTTCACTGCAGGCTGCTCTGGGTAGTTGTTCACTGAGTTACTCTCTTTCTTCTTTCCACCTATGGAAATTCCAATTGAAGCCGGTTTTGGCCAGTGACTGTACCAAGTCGGCCAAGGGAGCCCGGTCTGGAGGCTTCTGGGCTCCCTGTGGCCTGGATGTGGCCCAAATGTCACTGGGGAGCTTGGCCTGGCCTGAGGAGCACCCCACTGGGCCAGGTGCACGGGGGTCGCTTTCTGGCCTGAGTCAAGGGGGGTGAACCTGCCATGACCTGGTGACCAAGGGCTAGGCATTGGCAGGCACAGATTCTGGACACCTGGTCTGGAATTGCTCATCTCCCTGCCCTGGGGAGCTACTGAGGTCAGACTGGAGTGTGGCTCTGACTCCGGCTCCGTGGTGGAGCACTTGCCCAGCATGCGAGGGCCTGGGGTCATCCCAGCACCGAAGAGGAAGACCTGAGACAGCAAAGGGGCTCAGTCCCTCCAAGGCAGGCCTCGGGCCCTGCCCAGGGCCGCTGCTGGGAGAGCTCTAAGCAGGAAGTGGGCATTCGGGCAGGGAGCTCCCGAGCAAGGTGGACAGACCGCCTGCCTCCCACCCTGTTGTGAACCCTGTTCTCAACCATCTCCTCGATGAGGCGCGGCTTCTCCCAGAGCAGCTCCTTGGTGGCCTGCTCTCTGCTTGCCCCCTCGCTGCTGAGGCCTGCGACCTTCCTTCGAACTCGCAGGAGCTTCAGGCCAGACCTCTCCTCGGTCTGCTGACTCCTGGTTCACCCAGGTGGAAGGGCATCTGGGGCACTCGCCACCTACCATTGGAGAATATTCCCATGGGTGTGTAATATTCCCAAGGGGTTAAGGGCCCCTTGGGGAAAGCTGGTGCCCAACTCAAGTGGACACAGGTCTGAAACAAAAAGAGAGTCCGGTATCATCCTCGGGAGGCAGGAATGTGCCTGTCATCCCAGCAAGCCGAGGCAGGAGGACGGCAGCTTCCAGCCAGGGTCAGCAACTCAGCAAGACACTGTTTCAAAACAAAAAGGGCTGGGGACGTGCTTCAGTGGTGAGGTGCCCCTGGGTTCAATCCCACCCCCACCCCAACAAAGTCCACACTGGGCTGTGGCCCAGCGGTGGAGCAATCCAAAAAGATTTTGATTTATTTTGGAGTACTAGGAACACTACCACATCCCCAGTCCTCCAGTCCTTTTATTTATTTAATTAAAAAAATGTTTTTTAGTTGCAGATGGGCACGATACCTTTATTTTATGTATTTATTTGGTACTGGGGGTTGAACCTAGGGGGCTGATTAACCACTGCCCCCCAGGCTGGCCTTTTATTTTTTCTTTAAATAAAGGGCTGGGGATCTTGCTCAGTGGTAGCATGAGTGAGGCTCTGAGCTCAATTCCCAGCACCAAAATAAAACAAAGTGGGGCCTGCAAGAAGGAGTGTTTTTGTTTTGTTTTGTTTTTCTGCTTGATAAGAGCAAAATTTAGTTCATACATAAAATAGGAACTATTTTACAGAATTCAACTTTATTTTTGCTTGGTGAATCCAAGTTTTAGTCCAAACACAAAATACGATCTGAATTTAACTGCACCGAAGTTCCATCTTTGCTCGTTAAATGCAAATCGTAATTTATATATGAAATACGTTTCTGAATTTAACTAAGGGGTAAAATATTTTTGCTTAAGTCCAGATTGTAGTTCTCACATGAATTACTAAATCGAACTTAACTGCAAAAGCAATGAAATTTTTACTTGGCAAATCCAAATTTTGGTTCGTACATACACAAAACGTTTCTGAATTCCAATTTTGCTCGGGGCAAACTGTGGTCCACACACACAATCCTTCTGAATTTATCTGCCAAGTAAAATTTATGCCGAAGTCCGAATTTTGCACGAAAACTTCACTAGCTTTGAGTATCTTTGCTTTTCTTTAAATTGTGGGCCGTTATCACACTTAAACACCGAATCAGAGGCACATAATTAGATTATCGCAAGGTCATTACTCAAAATAATTCCCCGCTACGGGATGGGAGCCCCGAGAGCCCCCAAGAACTCGGGGGCCTGTGTTGCCCAGAGCCGCGGCGGGGAGGGGATCCCGCTGGGGACCGGACCCTAGACGAGGCGACAGGGAACCAGAGTGACACGCGACCCCCGAGGGTGCCCCTGAAAACGGGCGACGCGCGCCCCCGCCAGAAGGCCAGGCTGTGGGGAACCGAGGGGGGGGCGCACAGCACGCACCTGACGCCACGGCGGCTCCGCCCATCTCGCGCCGCAGAGTGACGCCAGCGGGAGGGGGGGAGGAACCCGAAGAAAACCGACCAATTCTCGTCGCGTACTTGCCTCCGGCCCCTCGCCCTCTACCAATCAGAAGCCGAGAGGGGCGAGAGCGCCTGTTTCTCCCGGCGCCCCCCTCGGCTCCGCCCCTCGTGCGGCGGCGTTCGCGGCGGCGTGGGGGGCGTGGCCTGGATGCGACGCCTATAAAGGCGGGCGGCGGCTGCGGCGCCATTTTGCGAACGGCGAGCAGCGGCGGCGGCGCAGAGAGGCGCAGCGGAGGTTTTCCTGGTTTCGGACCCCAGCGGCCGGATGGTGAAATCCTCCCTGCAGCGGATCCTCAACAGCCACTGCTTCGCCAGAGAGAAGGAAGGGGATAAACCCAGCGCCACCGTCCACGCCAGCCGCACCATGCCGCTACTTAGCCTGCACAGCCGCGGTGGCCGCAGCAGCGAGAGGTGAGCGCCCCGCCCCCGCCCGAAGCTTCCAGAAGCGCCGGCCGCGCAGGCCCACAGGGTCCGGCCTTGCGGCGCCAGATAGGTCCCGGGAGCGCGAGATCCGCCCCTTTGTCCAGGCCACAATCGCGCCGGGGCGGGTTCTCGGGGGCGGGGGCGGGGCCGGTGCCCAGCGTCCCCGGCCTGGCAGCGCGCTGGGGGGCTCTGGGGCTGGGGGCGGGGCGTGGGGTCCGGCGCCCGATTTTGAGGGTGGGAGGATGAGGACTAATGTCGGGTGGGGTGCGGGTCGAGTGCGAGGCTTGGTCGCAGGATGCGGAGTCGGACGTGGGAGAGGGGTTCTTTCTTCGGGGTTGAATTCAGGGGACGCAGCTTGGGGACGGGTGTGGAGTCGGGGATCGAGTTTGAGACCATGGGCTCGAGAGTTGGGTTCCGGAGGTGGCCAGTTGGGGACTCCGCTCTGGGTGAGATCGGGGTCTGATGTCAGTGCATGGGATGGAGAGTCGAATTTGGGGCGAGCAGCGTGAGTTGGGAGTCTGGTTTGGAGGTGCGGATGGGGAGTAGGTGGGGGCAGAGGTGTGGGGTTCGGGGTCGGATTTGGGGGCGCAGGATGAGGAGTCTGGTTGGGATTACTCGGGAATTCAGCGTAAGGAGTTCGTTTCGGGGGTCTGGTGTGGATCGGGTCGGGTTCGGGGGCTGGGCTGGCCCGAGGCCGCCTGGGGCCGGGCGTCGCATGAGTCTGCACTTTGCAGTGGCGGCCGCCCCTCGCCGGCTGCGCCCCTGTTCAGGCGGCTGGCGTGGGCTCCGCTTCGAGCTCCGGGGCCAGGCGGTCCGCACGTCTCGGGGCCCTTTTCCGCCGGCCCCGCCGCGACAGGGAGGGCTGGCCGGGGGAGAGCGCGCCGGAGCGCCCGGCGGAGGGCCCTGCCGCCGCCTGCGAAGAGCGGTCGAGGCCGCTTCCGGGCGCGCGGTGCCCGCGGTGGGCTTGCGGCTGGCAGGGTGCTGGCCGTGCCTCCGCCGGGGTGGCGTCCGAGGTGGGCGTTGATCAGTTAGTCCCCGCGCCTGGGAGTCCGAGCCACTGTGTTGGTGGGAATGCGGTTTGGGGTGGGGGGGGGCGCGTCGGAGCTGTGCAAAATGGAGGCGATTTGGGGGCTGTTTACACTGCGCAGCAAATGGCTGCTGGAGCTGCCGGGTGCGCAGTTGTGAAAAACTCCCCCTGGGGCGTGAGGCGAGTCAGCGATGTGACGCAACGCTGAGCGCCGGGCCCTGGTGCCAGAGGGGCGGAGCGAGACCGTCTGTCAAGGGCTGGAATCAAAACAGGCAGTGGCCTGGGAGCCCTGGTGGGTTGTGCCTGAGAACAGAAGGTCCGGGCCCAAGAGGTTCCCTTAGAGACCGGTGGCCCGTCTCCAGAAAAGCTAGACTTTGAGGTTCTTGCTGGAGCGGGAAGTTGAAAAGGGGAAGCTGAAGTGTTGAGGTTATAAATGGGAAGTGAAGCTTCTGTGAGGTGGCCTGGGGTTGGGCAAGACTGCCCATGCCAAGATGGTCCGAGCAGGAAAGAATTGTGGGTGTCAGCATCTGTGCCACGGGAGTCGAACTTGTGTTTACTCTCTTTCTCTTGCCCAGGCGGAAGACTCAGGTAAACACGGGACAGCGCAGAGGCATGGCTAGAGAAGGGAGTTTCGGCAGGGCAGTGGGCTCCAGAATGCCAATGAGGGCAAAGTTGGTTGAGCCCCCTGGAACTCCATTGAGGACTTCAGTGCTGCTTCTTTAACCAGCCTTTTCCTTCCAGTTCTAGGGTCTCCCTCAATTGCTGTAGTAACCTGGGTCCAGGGCCTCGGTGGTGCTCCTGATGTCCCTCACCCACCCCTGAAGATCCCAGGTGGGCGAGGGAATAGTCAGAGGGATCACAATCTTTCAGCTAACTTATTTTACTCTGTAAGTATTTGGGCCCCCTGGGCTGGCCTGTGTCTGAGGTGGGGGTAGAGCAAGAGTGTGGTTCCTGAATGGTGGTTCAGGCCTGAGCAGAAGTCACCTGCTGCTTCATGCTCGTGGAATCGGATTTCATCAAGCCAAGTGCACAAAAGGCCCCAGGCAGCAGGTCGTCTTGCTGGCTCCCATGGAAGCCTCCACCTGGGGCCCCTGCCTTGCACTTCAGCCACCTCCTTGAGGGGCTTGGAGGCCCAGGTATTAGCACTGCTGGGTGACCATGGCTTTGGTGCCTTCTGGGTTTTCCAGATTGTCAGCAGCCATCAGGTATTGCTTTTGCTTTGAGGGATGGTCCATCATGCAGCGTGGGGTTTCCAGAATAGCAGGCTGGGCTCTCTCCTTGACAGGATGATCGGCTGAATGTAACAGAGGAACTAACGTCTAACAACAAGACGAGAATTCTTAACGTCCAGTCCAGGCTCACGGACGCCAAACACATTAACTGGAGAGCAGTGTGGAGCAGCAGCAGCCTCTACATCGAGATCCCAGCTGGTGCTCTGCCCGAGGGGAGCAAAGACAGGTGGGGCTGGGCCAGGAGGGCAGTCGTCCCTCGCCACTTTCCTTGGCGTGGGGAGGGAGCGTTTTAAGTGGGGCACCAGCAGGTTTCACCTCTGAAATTTGCACCCAGGGAACAGTGCCAGCACCTGGAGAGCTGCTTAGTCGTCCTGACAGGGAACAGGGGGCAGGAGGAAGGACCCTGTTCAGCACCTTGCCCTGTCCAGAGAACAAATGCCTAGTCCCCAGTGGGGACTCTGGGGCCGAGTCAGGTGCCCACTGAAGGAGGGCTGGGAGATGTGGGCAGGACCAGGGCCAGGGGGCGGACAGGGTGCTGACATCGTGTGCTTGCTTCAGTTTTGCAGTTCTTCTTGAGTTTGCCGAAGAGCAGCTTCATGCTGACCATGTTTTCATTTGCTTCCATAAGAACCGGGAGGACAGAGGTAGGTGACTCCGCCTGCTGCCCTGCCCTGCGGGGGTCCTGATCTGCTGGGAGGCCCTGTGGTGTCCAGTGCCCTGCAGGCTCTCACAGCGTTTCCCCCACAGCCGCTTTGCTCCGGACCTTCAGCTTTTTGGGCTTTGAGATTGTGAGACCAGGGCATCCCCTTGTCCCCAAGAGACCCGACGCTTGCTTCATGGCCTACACGTTCGAGAGAGAGTCTTCAGGAGAGGAGGAGTAGTGGCCACGCAGCTCCTCGTGGCCACCGGGCTGGAGATGGAGGCCCTGGAAGGCAGGCCCCCCAGTGTTCTGTGTTTGGGGTAGGGGCCCGGCAGCTGCGCTGGGGTGCAAATGTCAGACTCCTCCATCTCTTCTGGGTTTGTCCGCATGTCGTAATTGTGCAAATAAATGCTCACTCCAAATTAGTGGTATATTTCTTGAAGTTTAATATTGTGTTTGTGATACTGAAGTATTTGCTTTAATTCTAAATAAAAATTTATATTTTACTTTTTTATTGCTGGTTTAAGATGATTCAGATTATCTGTACTTGAGGAGTTTATTTGGAGTCTTGGAAACAGTCTTAGATCTCTTCGTTGGAGAGAGGTGTTAATCTACCCTTCTATTGCTCTCGAAAATCCCAATAAAAGTGGTCACACCTTTTTTGGCTCCTTGGTGTTAACTTGGGACTGGGCCCTGGGAGGGGTGCCCTGGACTGGGGGTCAGCAAAGCAAGGCCAGAGCCCACCCTGCAGTCCAATTCAAGAGCTGGTGCCAGGCGGGTGAGCCTCTGCTCTGGCCCCAGTCCAGGGGTGGTCAGTCTGGCCTCTGCCGTTCTCACCTTCCCTTGCCCCTGGACAGCTTGGAGGGCCTAAGGGTGCTTCGCCCCAGAGACCCATCTCCAGCTTTTCTCTGAGGGTCTCACTAAGTTCCAGGGACTGGCTTGCATTCTAGTCTGCCTGGGTGGTCCCACGGTCCCACGTGGGCACCCAGGGACTAGGCTGTCCACCAGCCCTCAAGGGACAGTCCTGGGTCCACTAGGGTTATGGGAATTAGCCCCTGGACGCCACCCTGCAGTCCTGTGTGCACGGCAGTCTCATTCTGGAGGCCTTGCAGCTTCCAGAGGCTGGGAGCAGCTCTCCGGGGTCTGGGCCTGAGTGAAAGGTGGGCAGGGCCACTTGGCTGCTGGGCTAGGTGACTTGGGGACCAAGGCTAAAGATGGTGGCAGGAAGTGGTGGAGACTCCTTGGGACAGATCCTTGGGTTCTCCCTCTTGGCGGTCCATGCAGCTGTAGTGCCCCCTACCTGCCACACAGTGGAACTCTGCTAGGAGGTGGCCTGACCTGAAAGGGGTTCCTCCTTTTTCCTGAGGCGCAGGTGCTGGTGAATTAACCCAGAGGCACTTCGCCACTGAGTACATCTCAGCCCCTTTTAAAGATGGGATCTAAGTTGCTTAGGTCCTTGCTGAGGCTGGCCTCAAAGCTGGGATCCTCCTGAGTCACTTGGGATTATGCTGTGCCCCCCCATTCCCAGTGAGGGGTCCCTTTTACAGGGGAGGAGAGACGCTCCCAGGGATGGAGGTGGGTCTGGCAAGTGAGGTGCTGAGCACAGTGGTGGGGACCCTTGGGGTGACAGCTGGACAGACTCCCAGTCTGGGTACTGCAGAGGCAGAGGAGCGGGAATTGGACCTGGTGCGTTGGCATAGGGTCTGAAGCCAGGTGACGGAAGGGAGTGCTTTCAGGGGCAGGAGCAGTGTGCAAAGGCTGGCAGGCCAGGCAGCGCTGGGGTCTGCAGGAGGCTGTGACCTCCCAGAAGACAGTTCTGGAGCAGGGCAAGGATCTGGCTCTGAGTTCAGGAAGGACCCCAGGATTGCCGTGGGGAGTGGGGCGCAGGGGGCACCACCGAGGTCCCGGGGCCTTCAGAGGCCTCCGCAGAGACCCTCTCTCAGCTCCCTGATGAGTCTCGCCTCTGTCACTCCAGTATCCTACGGTATTACCTGAGCACCGCGGGCCAGGCCTGGCCCCAGCCCTGCGGAGCTCAGTCCTCTGGGCAAAGCGGGTAGTACGAGATGGAGGCAAGGCTTCCTCCTGCTGGCGAGTGCGGGGCTAGGCAGAAAGCAGGTGGGAAGCTGGCGGGCGCGGAGACGCTTTATTTGCTTTGAGGATGTGGGGCTGGGACTTCCTGCCCGGGGCCTTGGGGCGTGAGTCCAGGCTCAGGTGGGAGCCACACCCTGCGCTCCTTACCGGCCTCCTGGACTCTCGTGGAGACACTGGCTCCGGCCCCAGGCGGAGCGGGCGCTGCTTCTCCGCGGGCCTCAGAACCGTGGGGTGCAGTTACTTGGGGTCAGTCCCACAGCAGCTCCAGGGCGTGGCCCAGCGAGGCCTCGGTGGCGTCGACCAGGTACTCGC